>NC_137979.1:48507806-49107806 GCF_963924665.1 Micromys minutus | reverse complement strand
TTAGACAGGGTTTCATTACTGTGAACAGACACCATGACCAAGGCAACTCTTATAAGGACAACATTTAATTGGGGCTGGCTTACAGTTTTCAAGGTTCAGTCCATTATCATCATGGCAGGGAGCATGGCAGCATCCAGACCTACATCTGAAAGTAGGCAGAGGATACTGTCTTCCACAGGCAGCCAGGTGCAGGGCTTTCTTCTACACTGGGCGGAGCTCAAGCACTAGGAGATCTCAAAGCCCGCCTACACAGTGACACACTTCCTGCTACAGGCCACACCCCCTAGTAGTGCCACTTCCTGTGAGCCAAGAATATTCAAACCACCACAGACCACCACAGTCTCATTTTGTTATTGGCCCTGCAGGACAACTTGATGATGGCTTAAGGGATAATGAGAAGGGGATTCAACATCCGTGGTTTATTTTCAGATAATATGATGCTACTTATTTACTGTGAGTCAGTGGCCAAGCCACACACATTATCTCATTCCAATGATTCCTGATACTGTTTGGTTTGGGATTTTGGTTTTTCAAGTCAGGGTTTCTCTGTGTAGCTCTGGCTGTACTGGAACTCAATTCATAAACCAACCTGGCCTCAAACACAGAGATCTACCTGCGTCTGCCTCCCCAATGCTGGGATTAAAGGGATTAACATATCCCTCTCCAACACCCAACTCCTCCAATTTCCCAGTCCACCCTCATGTCTCATTTAATTCTTACAGCAGTCTTTGGAGTGGTTTATTGATGACACTCATAGAGATAAAGTCACTTACCTAAAATTCCTGTGCCTTAGCATCAAAGCAAAACGTTTACCCCAGGTTTGCCTGACTACAGCACATTCTGCAAACCTGTACTGTCTCCATTACTCTCTTCCCCGAGTTACCCCAGCCTGTGTTTTTACTTCATCATTATAAGCAGGTATGTTTACATGGAGCTCCTGCTGGCCTGCATAATTACATGTTCTGTGTATTAGCCACTTTCATATAGCTGTGATAAGATACCTGACAGAAGCCATGGAGTGGAAGGAAGCGTTGTTATTCTGGCTCTGTGTGGAGAGCCTGGCCATCCTGTCTGCAGAGGCATGGAGGAGCAGCTCATTCACAACAGAAAGAGTACGTGGTACAGGCTATTCCTGTTGATGAAACAGAAAGCTGAGAGACCAACTTTGATAAACCGGGACCAGGCTATAGTCAAAAGCCTGACCTTTTTTACCTACTTCTGCTAGCCCAGCCTCACTTCCTAAAGTTACACAACCTCCTGTTATAAAATATAACACTGTGAAGGGGTACCTGATGGGCCCATGCCAAGGTGTGTCCCCGAGTAACTACACCATGCAGCAGATCTGGTATAAAGGGGGTTTATTGGGGAGTGAAGACCTGGAAAGGGGTAGGGGCAAACCAGTGGACATATAGTCAGGTACACAGGCTAAAGCAGAGCCATGACGGTAGGGAAGGCAATAGTACACAGGAGGACTGAGAAGGGAGGGAGGGAGGGAGAGAGAGAGGAAGGAAAGATGGGAGGATGGGAAGGAAGGAGGAAGAGCTAGAGTGCTGGGCAGTCCTTTTATAAGCACCTGACACACCTGGCAAAGGGGACAGGTGATGGAGGCAGGTGACTGTCCTTGCTAGGTCCCAGGAAGAGTGGAATCCTGAGTAAGCTAACAACCTCCCTCCCTCCCTTGCTCCCTCTTTCTTCTTTCCCTCCCTCCCTCCCTCTCCTTCCCCTCTCTCCTTCTTCTTCCCCTCCTTCCCTTTCCTTTCCCTTCCACCCTCTTCTTTCCCTCCCTCTTTCTCCCTTCCCTCCCTCCCTCCCTCTCCTTTCCCTCCTCACCCATAAATAATGCTGCCAACCTGTGGGGGAGGGGCTTTCCAAACATGAGCCATTGTGTGCTATTTCAGATTCAAAGCATAACAGGCAAGGGCAGATGTGGCAGTGTATGCCTTTAATCCTAACACTTGGGGTGCAGAGGTAGGCAGACTTCTTTGAATTCAAGACCAGCCTGGTCTACACAGTGAGACGCTGTTTGTTCTTGTTGTTTGAATTTAAACCCCAACAGACAGGAAGTGCCAAAGAACAATTGCTTCTTCTCTTACTTGTGACTTTACTGCACACCCCAGGCAAGCTTTTGAAGATCAGATTCATTTGTGGTTTTATTATATTCTTAGTGCTGGATGGCTCAGGTGTCATAACTGCTGGGGCTGGCCCTGGAATAAGGAAATAAAGCCAGACTCGGCATCCACTGTAGGGTTGAGCGACATCATTTCCTGAACAGGAGAGCTCAAGGAGTGCCTGAGTTACCCACACTTGGCCTCTCTCTATTTCCTGTCATTTGAAAATGTGTGAAACTCAATAATGTCTGCCCATTTTATTTTTTGAGAAATTAAATTGAAAAGAATCAAAAACACATGGATTGGCTTTTCCTCAGAAGGACACTCACATTTTAAAATGGAAAGGAAAAATACATGGGACAAAGACCAGATGGATTTTTAAATATGGAAACAGTCAGGCGTGCCCAACCCAGACTCTCCCTCACAGCTGCAGAAAGACAGGCCACCTCTGGGATGAGCAGCCCTTGCTCTGTGGGTGACCGTGGAATCAGAAGGTGTGAATTCATGATACACCAATGCATTGTAGAAGTCATCGTGATCTCTGGGGCTGGACAAGCCACAGTTTTAGTTTTCTCTGTTAAAAAGAGGGAAGCCAGGAGCTGGAGAGGCAGCTCTGCAGTTGGAAACACATACTGCTCTTCCAGAGGACCTGTGTTCAGTTCCAAGCACCCACATCTGGATGCTTACTAATTCCTCCCACTCCAGCTCAAGGAGATCCATCACCTGTGGAGGATAGCATCTGAAAACTCCCTGTCCTTGACCCTCTCATCTAAAGTTCTCCCGGAGTTCTGAACCCCTTCTTCTGACTCCATTTTCTATAGCAGCATATGCGCATCCTGAGCCGGATGCCCTGGGGCTCTCGTGGACTCATCCCTCTCTGCACTGTCTCCCACAAAAGCTCCTCTTCCTCACACCTCCATTTCTATGTCCCCTGCCCATCCCTGCTTCCATTCATGCTGTGGCAAGTAAAAACTGTATTTCTAGGGGCAAGATGGCTCTGCAGGTAAAAGGTGCTTGCTGCCAAACCTGAGTTTGATCCCTGGAACCCACATAGTAGATGGAGAGAGCCAAACCCACAAAGTTGTCCTCTGACCTTCACATGTACGCTATAGCATGCACACACACGCACACACAAACAGAGAGAGAGAGAGAGAGAGAGAGAGAGAGAGAGAGAGAGAGAAGGAAAAGGGAGAAGGGAGGAAGGAAGGCAGGAGGGAGAGACTGAGGGCAGACTGTAGTGATGGCTCTGCTTTAAGACCATGTATACCTTTTGCAGAGGACCTGAGTTTGGCTTACAGGAACCACATGGAGTGACTCACAAGCCTCTGTAACTCCGGCTTCTGAGAGATCCTTCGCCCCTGGCCTCTGCCTCCGTGGGCATCTCCACTCACATGCACATACCCCACATATGCATATACATATTTTACAAAATAATTTATTTTTATTTTATGTATCTTGGTGTTTTGCCTGTATGAATGTCTGTGTGAGGGTGTTATAGCCTCTGGAACTGGGGGGTTGTGGACAGTTGTGAGCTGCCATGTGGGTGTTGGAATTTGAACTCAGGGCTTCCAGAAGAGTAGTGAGTGCTCTTAACCATTGAGCCATCTCTTCAGTCCCGTGTGTACACAATTTTAAATAAACAAACAATCTTTTAGAAAGAAAGGAAGGAAAGAAAAAAGGCAGACTGTTTTTGAGACCCCTCTTAAAAAATAAAATAGTATTTTGAAAGAGAATTATTCCTTTTATTTTTATTCAGTGTTTTTCAGACAGTAGCCTCATGTAGCCACGGCTAGCCTTAAACACCTGCCCCTCCTTCCTGCACCTCCTAAGTGCTGGGGTTACAGATATACACTGATCACCACTCCCAACTTAGAAGCATTATTACTACTCAATAACTAGTCAGATGATCTGGGCCAGGCCACCGCTCCTCGACAAGCTTCGGTTTCCTCACCTATGAGATGATAGCACAGGCTAACACTTACCAAACAGCTATTTTGCAAAGAGCGTGGGCGTTGCACACTGAGAAGTCAGCAATGGGAGACGCTGACTGCAGCGTGGGCCAGACCCAGCACCTGGTGCTGTAAAGAGCCCTCCACTTAATCCTCAGCAAAATCCTGTGAAAATGTTATCGCGAGAGCCCTAATGTCACGTACGTAAAATAGAGCTCACTAAATTAAATCATTTACTGTAGATCCCTCTCTGTGGTGGGTGGTGGAACTGGACTTCAAATACTGACCATTCTGGTTCCTGAGTCCCCCAACCTTACCACCGCTGCCCGATACTACCTTGTAAAAAGAGAGGGATGGTTACAAATAATCCCTTAGCGTTTTAATGACACTTTCTCATTCTGAAGCACGGTTCATGTCCGTGCCTTATTTGATCTTCACAACAACCCGAAGGGTAGGTATTATTAACCCAATTTATGGGGCAAGAACAGAGACTTTTTAAGAGGGTCACGTGTCCCAAGGCATGCGGCCAACAAAGGCCATCAGCGCTCCACCGCCCGGGACTGCCCGTTCCCAGTGTGTCCAGTGCGAGCCATCCATCCCTCTCCTCTAGCTCCAGCGTAGCCCAGTGTTCTTTTCTCCGACATCTTTCTTTAAAGGGACACCTTTTCCTCAGCCATCCTTGCCTCCTCACCGTGAACCGGACTCTGCATAGTGTATGCTCGCAAGCAGCAATAGGGGGCGCTGCGGACTCACCAGTCTGGCAGGCGCCCCTGTTAGCGGTCACAAACTAGTCCTGACAAATCTTTTCTTTTTTCTTTCTTTTTTGATGTTTTTAAGTACTACTTTCATATAGTGTACATTTTAAAGGTATGAATGAGCGTACAATGTACCTGCTTCCTAGCTCTCCAGTTCCCTTAGCGTTTGAATTCTAGAAGTGTGTACTTATATAATGGAATGTATGGGGTTTTTTTCCCCACCCAGATGGTAGCATACAGACGCCCACACATTATCTTTTATTTCCCATACAAATTATGTTATACCATAGCCACTATTCTTACTCCAGATATTTCAGGATTGTTTATCTTTTATGCTTTTGTTTTTTGTTAGTGAGGCAGGGTTTCATGCAGCCCAGGCTGTCCTCAAATTCACTGTGTAGTTGAGGATAACTTTGAAATTTTAGCTGGGTGGTGGTGGTGGTGCATGCCTTTGATCCCAGCACTCTGGAGGCAGAGCGGATCTCTGAGCTGGAGACCAGCCTCCTCTACAAAGTGAGTTCCAGGACAGCCAGGGTTACACAGAGATGCCCTGTCAAAAAAAAAAAAAAAAAAAAAAGGAAAGAAAAAGAAAAGGAAAAGAATTTTCTAATCCTCTTTCTTCTACCTTTCACTCAGCTTCTGTGGTGCTGGAGAGCAACCACATAAGATAGGCAAGCACTATTCTGACTGAGCTACACCCCCCAGCCCAAGTCTGAATTCTCAATATGCAATCAAGTGGACGAGCCAGAAGCCAGCTGACCAACTCCTCTTGTACAGTTAGTTACAGATGAAGCTTTCATAAAGGCAGTGGTGCCTCGGTGGCTTTGCACATGCGTGATTCTGAAGGCTGTCTTCTGGAGTTGTCTGTCTGCAATTGGTAATGTCAGTCAGTGTTGCTAAGTTCAATATCCAAATGCACCCATGTCCACATGGAAATGTTTCTCACACCCTTACCAACGTAGAGACTTACCATGGTGGAGTCTGGTCTTCAAGTGTCCCCTAGGTGGGAAGATGGCTTCTCACTGAGATTTTTTGTTGATTGACTCTGATGAGTGCTCCCTGATCTCCGAAATTCGTAAACATGATGATTAATAGGCCCCTTTTCATGCCAAGTTCTGCTGTGGCTTTTCCCCAGTTGTCTAACTTTCTTTTAAATGTTAAGCACATTTTTCATCTATCTATCTTTCTTTCTTTCTATTTTTCAATCTGTCTCTCTACCTTTATATCATCTATTCTTTCACTCTATCATTCTATCTACCCACCCATCTATCTATCTATCTATCTATCTATCTATCTATCTATCCATCCATCCATCCATCCCATCTATCCATCCCTCCATCCATCCATCCATCCATCCATCGCATCTATCCATCCATCCATCCATCCCTCCATCCATCCATCCATCCATCCATCCATCTATTTACCTATTATCTCTCTATCTGGATTGGGGGGGGGGTACATGCCATGACCAGTGTATGGAGGTCAAAGGGCAACCATAACAAGTCAGTCCTCTTCCTTTACCATGTGGAGCCCAAAAATGGAACTGAGGTCATCAAGCTCGGCTGCAAACGCCTTTGGGCCTTTTCCCATCTTGCTGGCCCCTTCCTGGCCAAACCTCCATTTAATTTCTTGCCTAGTGTGCATCTGCTTTATTGAATCTAATGAGACATTTCCACTGTGTCACCATCCTTGCCAGGCCAAGCAGACCTTGCTTGACCTTAGAGCATTAAATTGGAGGGAACGTAATACGAGACAGACAGCCCAAGGGTGGGATCCACACCCCAGCCTGTGTGTGATATTTGGAAGGTAGACATGTTGCTGATATTGTGACCTTATCTCTGGTCAAGAAACTTTAGCTCGACCTCTGTGTTATCTTGAATTGATGGTTCTACCTGCCCCTGCCTTTCTGACTCCTGAGCACTAAGATTAAAAGCACACATCACTACGAGGCACTGTTCTTTTGGTTTTTTTAACACGGGCACACATGTCCAAATGTGTGTGGAACGTGCCTGTGTGTGAGCATGCTGTGGAGCCAGAGGTTGAAGATCTTTCTTGATCGATCCCCACTTAATCTATGGAGGCAAAGTCTCTCACTTGACTACACAGCTGATTGATTAGCGTAGTCTAGCCCCTGCCTCCATCCCTTGAACACTCAGGGGTTACAGACAGGACATCTGCCAGCATCGTTTGCTATGTTTTCAGGGGACCTGGGTTTAGTTCCCAGCATCCACGTGACGGCTCATAACGTCTGTAAATATAGTTCAAGAGGATCTGGTGACCTCGTCTGGCCTTTGTGGGTACCAGGCACATAGGTGGTGCTTATACATACCTGAAGGCAAAACATTCATACGCATAAAATAAAATAAATCGAAAAAAATATCTCTCAAAGATTTTTATGTGCACTGGTATTTTGCCAGAATGTCTGTTTGCGTGAGGGTACCAGATTCCCTGGAACTGGAGTCACAGACAATTGTGAGCTGCCATGTGGGTGCTGGGAATTGAAGCCGGCTCCTCTAGAAGAGCAGCCAGTGCTCTTAACCTGTGAGCCACCTCTCCAGGCCCTAAAAGAAAGGTTTTAAGTGGAGCTTATTTAAAGAAAAGGTTGGAATACCAATCCCCTTCTCTGAGCGAAGGCTCTGAACCATTTCTCAGGTCTCTTCTTGGTGGCCCAGAACATTTTACCCCACAGGTGAGTCCGGACCTACTGCTGCAGACACAGGCTCTAAACCGCCTCGTCCATTAGCTTATGAATTGCCCCAAAGCGCCCTTCTGGTCAGGCTCTACTCCGAAACAAAGAAGGAATCTGCATATGAATGTTTTTACTTATTTGTTACACAGGTTTTGTTTTTTTGGCTTTCTTGGCAGCCCAGGCTACTCAAACTCACTGGGTAGCTGAGGTTGACCTCATACTTTTACCCTCTTGCCTCTGCCCCCTGAAGGCTGGGGATTTAGGCGTGTACTTGGTTGAACAGAGAGTTTTTGTGAAGCCAGGCAAGCGCTCTACCAACTGAGCCACATTCCTGGTCCTACACGGGACTTTCAAGTGGGTTTACTTCTGCCTTCCAGCTTCTGAGAACCCATCCCGCAGGAGGCCCCTTCCCTTCGGTAGTAGCTTAACTAACTCCCCGGCCTCCGGGTTCACACTGCCTACCCTGCCCTGCCACGTTCTCCTCCCACGACGACTTCTAATCCAGTCGGCTGTGGAGGCTTCCCCGAGGCCCACTAAATGAAGTGCAAATTCTTTAGCTTGGAATTTAAGGGCCTTGTGATATGGCTCCCGTCTACTTTTCTGGTCCTTTTTCCACTACCTCATACTCTAACCACACCGATTACTCCACATGTCTCCGGTGCCCGCGCCCCGCGCTTTGCCTGCGCTGAGTTGCCTCAGCCCAGAGCACACCCACCCTCTGAGCATCCAAGGCCATCTTGCTCTATCAGACCCTTGTTTGAAAGACAGAGGTAACACGCGGTTTATTTTGTTTTCTTATTTGGGTTTTATGAGACAGGATCATAATTATGAAGCCCTGGTGGGCCTCTGACTAGCTGTGTAGCCAAAGATGACCTTGAACTCCTCATCTTTATTCTCCCAAAGTGCTCAGAATACAGGTAAAAGCACCATGCCAAGTCCAGTGCTTTTAAAAAATGTATTAATTGTGTGTCTGTCTGTCCGACTGACTGTCTGCCTTTGTGTCTGTCTACATGTCTGTGTGCATGTGCATGCACGCAAGTTTGGATGCCTGCAAAGAACAGAGACATCAAATTCCCCCTTGGCTGTAAGCTGCCCCATGTGGGTTCTAGAAACAGAACTACCAGCATCTGGAGAAATAGCAAGTAAGTTCACTCAGATGCTGAGCCATTTTTTCAGCCTTTAAGATATATAAGATATATAATATTTTTATGTGTTGGAATTTTTGCCTGCATGTTTGTCTGTACCGCATGTGTGCAGTGCCTACAGAGGCCAGAAGAGGGCACCAGATCTCTTGGAACTAGAGCTGCAGATGGTTGTGAGCTAGCTGGGCAGTGGATGCTGGGAACCCATCCATGGGGCCTAAGGGAAAATGGCCTCTCTCCAGTCCCTGTTTTGATTTCTCATTATGTGTATATTTATGTGTTATGTGTATGGCAGGCTGGGCAGCCTTCATAGTGCTGGGATTGCAGACCCATTCCATTGTTACCTGACTGTGACACAGGAACTAGGAATCTGTGGTCAGGTCCTCAGTTGCCTGGTAAGCACTTTGCCAACTGAGCTCCCTCTAGGCTTTACATTCTGAGTTTTGTCCCAGTTTGTTTGAAACAGGGGCTCTTTGTGTAATCTGACTGGTCTAGAACTCACAATGTAGACCAGCCTGGCCTTGAACTAGAAGATCTGCCTGCCTCTGTCTCTCAAGTGCTGGAATTAAAGATATGTGCAACCATACCTGGCTACTTTTAATATTTTAAATTCGGTGTATGTGTCCATTTATGGGTTTGTGTGTGAGAGGCCAGAGGTGTCAGATCCCCTTGGAACTGAAAGTACACATAATTTCGAGCTGAGCTGTCTGGAGTAGATGCTGGAATCAAACTCTGGTCCTCTGGAAGAACAGTTCCTGATCTTAAATGCTGAACCAGCTCCACACAGTTTTAACTTTTAAGACCTTGGTAACACATGCCTTTAATCTCACATTCAGGAGGAAGAGGCAGGTAGATCTCTGAGTTTGAGGCGAGCCTAATCTACAGAGTGAATTCCAGGATTGTGTCCAAAAGAAAAGAAAAGAAAAGAAAAAGGACAGACAGCATCTCACTAAATAGCTGGAGCTAGCCTTAAACTTTCTATCCTCCTGTCTCAAGCTGGGAGCATAGGCCTGTGGTAACAAACTTGATTTAATTTTTTCCTGTGTGGTGATGAGGAAGGTCTCATCCACACTAGACAACCGACACTAAGCCACACTCCCAACATCTTTCCTGATTGGCATCTGGTCACTCCCAGTGCTACAGCTGCCCCTCAGACTCTTGGAATGTCAGGAGATAATGTAACTCTGCACCCCCTCCCCCAAACACACACACACACACACACACACACACACACACACTCCCCTGTTGACACTCTACAGAGCAAGTCTGCCTAGGCACAGAGACAACTGCCCATGTGTGAGCCAAGGCACCATGCAAATCTGTCTGACTGATCGTCAGGAAGAGCGTTTGTTTACTTGAAGGGTTTGAAATACAGGCAGCTGGAAAGAAAAATGGAAATCTGCTTGTTTCCCCAAGGCCCTGGTGTGCCTGGAGCTAACAGATGAGCAGAGACACTTCCATGCCAAGGACCTGTCTGCGTGATGGGTGGTGGTGATCTGTGTGCTGACAAAGCTGGGAGAAGAGGAGGAGGAGGAGAAAGAGGAGGAGGAAAAGGAGGAGGAAGAGGAAGAAGAGGAAGAGGAGGAGAGGACTTCCTCCCAACACATCTGTAGCAGGGAGAAATCTCAGAGTTAGCCGGGAGCCTTGCTTTTCCCTCCAACAGCCAGATGATCTTGACCAGGCCCCTTAATCTCTCTTGCCTAAAAATAGAATTAGCTGCACCTTCTCCGTGCTCTCCGTGTGAACATCAAAAGAGAAAACTGTACACGAGAGGGCCTTGCAAATTATATTTTTAAAATATTTATATGTCGCCTTGCTGGGGAGTGGATTTACGGAGTTTCAAGGAATGTAAGATGTAAAAATAGCAAAACTGTAAAACGGGCATTTTGAGAAGGGAGCAAGAGCATAATGAGTCGGAAACGCAGACAGATGCTCACACTGCTGTGTGTAGGTTTCCAGGGTGATGTACACGGGGAAGTATATCCTGAGTCGGTGGGAGAGATCACTTGGGGTGATGGTGTTTTGGGGTGTCTGGAATGGAGACTGAAGGCTCATAGAAAACCTGACTGATTTGGAATAGGCTGTAGATATGAGAGCAGGGGCTGATTTCAATCTTACTCTGTGCCCAGATGTTACTTCTAAATCCAGATATCTCCAAACCTGAGGGCAGCCAGGTCTTTTTTTCCTACTCATACATACAGCAATGTGACCTCCCTTTGGTGGTCAACTTGACTACCTTCTACTCAGACAGCAAACAGCTCTGGGACCTGGGATGTAGCATGCTTGGTTGAGTGCTTGCCTAGTTCCAGAAGAGACCCTCAGCGCAGGGGGAACAGGGTGTGCAGAGCACACACCTGCAAACTCAGCATTTGGAAGAAGACAGAAGGATTTGGAATTCAAGGTCACCATCCTTAGCTACATAATGTGTTTGAAAGAGCACCTTGGTTATATGAGATCCCATCTCAAAACAAAAAAAATTATTTTTATTCCCATATGCATACATAAGGAACATCATAAAGGGCTGGAGAGATGGCTCAGTGGGTAAGAGCATTGGCTGCTCTTCCAGAGGTCCTGAGTTCAATTCCTAGCATCCACATAGTGGCTCACAATAATCTGTTATAAGATTCAATGCCCTCTTCTAATCTGAAGACAGTGACCATGTACTCATATACATAAAAATAAATACATAGGTAAGTCTTTTTTAAAAAGAAGGAAATGTCATAAAGTTAATTGTTCCATCTATTTTTTGAGATGGGTGCTGTGTTGCCCAGGGTGGCCTGGAACTCTTGGTCTCAGGTTCTATTCTTGCCCCAACCTCTTTAAAAGAGGGTAGCTCTGTCCTTAAACAAGCAAAAAAACTTTAGAAACAGAAGCACTGGAGAGGCAGAGGCAGATAGACCTCCATGAGTTTAAGGCCAGCCTAGACTACAAAGCAAGTTCCAGGACAGCCAGAGCACAAAGAAACCTTGTCTCAAAACAACAACAACAAAACCAAAAGAACAAAAAACAAATAGAAAAAAAAAACTTTTTAAAATGTTTGTTTTATTTATGTGTGTGCCTGCGTGTGTTATGTGCACCACATCCAAGCAGGTACCCTCAGAGGCCAGAAAGCATCAGATCTCCCTGAAACTAGAGTTACAGGCAGCTGGTTGTAAGCCTTTTAAACACGGGTGATAGGAACTAAACCCGAGTCCTCTGTAAGAGCAGTGAGCACTTTCCACTGATGAGCCATCTCCCCGGCGCAGATTCATCCTTTTAAAATGCGTGTATCAGTGTTTCTTCAGAGAGTCTACGAACATACTTAAGATCTGTGGCCACGCCACCTCAGTCTGTTCTCTGTCACACAGACTCAGCCCTTTGTCCTTAGCGTTCTCCTCCCTTCCTTCTTCATCTTCCAAGAATCCTGGACCTAAATTGTGTAACAGTTGCCTCATATTTCAGCATTTTCCATCTCTGTTCTCTCTCCTTGCCAGTGTCCCCCTTTAGATGAACCATGTAGGAAGTAATAGAGATCAGGACTATGAGGCCTCCACAGATTGTAAGGTCAAGGGGCGACCGATGAGGATCCAGGCCGCATGAGGCTGTGGGCAAGACCAGCCCAGGGAGCGGCAGCACTTGACAGATAACATTGTTAGACTGTGAGTCACTCCTGTGGCAGTCTGGAAGCTCAACCCTCAGCTTTCAGAGCCTTCAAAGGACTGCACATGGCCCTCTGCAGGACTGTTGGCAGGCAGGAGTTCAGACCTCTTAATTCCTGAGGCCGTCTGCTCCCTGTTCCTTTACCCCATATGGAGAGCCCCACACTTTAACAGTTTATGTATTGGAGCTGGGTGTGGTGATGTCCACTATAATCTCAGCACTCAGGAGGCTGATGCAGGAGAATTAGGGCTTCAAAGACAGCCTAGACTATGAAGTGTTGTATGAATAAGTAAGCAAATATGTACTTTTTATATAATATATATGTGCATGTGTGTGTGCATGTGTGTGTGCATGTGTGTGTGTGTGTGTGTGTGTGTGTGTGTGTGTGTGTGTTGGGAACCTGGAAGAGAAAGAACCCTGTCCTCTTGAGGAAGAAGAGGAAACCATCCTCATCAAACCAGAGATTTGGCACCTGACACTTGCCTCATCTCGGGGACCCTAAGTCAGGCTATGGAGTTAGAATCAAGCAGGACTCCCTTGGGGTCACGCAGTTCTGGTCTCCCATTTTGAGCCAGGATCTGACTGGAGATGTTGAGAAGGTGTCCCAGAACTCCCTCTGTGAGGGGAGAGGAGTTTAGTCTTTGAGAACTCCCCATCTGGTGGAGGAATTTAAGCTAAAACAATAAGGAAATCTTTGACAAAGCAGTATTGTTCCGGTTGCAAATGCTACAAAGACAGATGTTACAGAGGGACGGATGGCATTGTGGCAACACTCACCAGAAGTCCCCGCTGAGCTGCTCTGAATCACAGAGGGTTCACAGCGCTTCAAACACTCTTTTCTAGGGTTAGGGTATAACTTGGTAATGGAACACTTGCCTAGCAATCTGAGGCCCTGAATTCCACTTTATCACTGGGGCAAATCTTCTGTATAACCCTTTTGAGAACCATCTCAGGCATATGGGCCATATCCAAAGCCAAGGGTCAATGCTGGGCTGAATTAGGAAATGCTGTCACTGGCTTAGATGTCCTTAGAAATAAGAAAGACCCCCCCAAACCCAGTGTCCTACCACCCCCGGCCACCACATTGACTTCGTTGAGTATTCCTGGGGTGGCAGTGACGATGCAGGGGACGGAGACAGTGTGGGTACTGGGAGATCTGCTTTACCTAATGGGAACACACAGGGAGCGAGGAACCAGGTGACAGAGGGACAAGGCAGGGGGACACCAGTCACTCGCTTGCCAACCATGACATTAGCTTGACCATCTGCTTTCCCAGACTCGACAGGCGTCTACCCCATCACCCTGCAAGGTTTTAGTACCATCAGGCACATTTTCTTTTCCCCCTTCTTCTCCCCTGGCCTCCATGCATCTTGTGCAGATGGCCTACGAAGGGGGTACTTACTACTCCTTGTATATAGAGGAATTTTATTTTGTTTTATTTTTATGGATCTTTTCTCTCTGTATGCCACTTACATACCTGACACCTGCGGAAGTCGGAAGAGAGCATTCGATCCTCTGGAACTAAAGCTAATGTTAGTTGTTAGCTGCCATGTGGATGCTGGGAACTGAACCCAGGTCTGTGGAAGAACCAAAGTGCTCCTAACCACTGAGACACTTTTCCAGCCCCTTCTTTTCTCTTCTTCCTCCTCCTTTTCTTATAGTACTGAGGACTGAACCACACACCTAGCCCTTTTTTAAAATGTTTTTTAAAAGGCTGGAGAGATAGTTCGATAGTTCAATGGTTAGGAGCACTGGCTGCTCTTCAGAGGTCCTGAGTTCAATTCCCAGCAACCACATGATGGCTCACAACCATCTGTAATGGGATCCGATGCCCTCTTCTGGTGTGTCTGAAGACAGTGTATTCATATACATAAGATAAATAAATAAATCTTTTAAAAAACAAAGAAAGATATTGGGTGATTTCTTTTTTAAAAATCCCTTTTAAAAAAAAACGTTTTTTAACCTTAAAAAAAAATTGAGGGCTGGAAAGATGGCTCAGTAGTTTACTGACTGCTCTTCCAGAGGTCCTGAGTTCAATTTCCTGCAACCACATGGTGGCTCACAACCATCTGTAAGAGGATCCAATGTCCTCTTCTGGAGTGTCTGAAGAGAGCGACAGTGTACTCATATACATAAAATTAAAAGAAATTAAATTTAAAAAACTGTTGAGTCAGGCTGGGTGGCACACACCTTTAATTCCAGCACTTGGGAGGCAGTCAGGTCTCTATGAGCTCTTGGCCAGACTGGTCTACATAGAGAGTTCCAGAACGGCCAAGTCTACATGATAAGACTCAAAGAAAAGAAAAGAACGTGGGAGAAATAAAAAAGGAGGATGGGCTGGATGGAGAGATGGTTTGGTTCCTTGGCTAGAGGGCCTGGGTTCAATTCCCAGCCCACATGGTAGTTGACAACTCCTGTAGGTCCAATCCTAGGGCTAGAGTGTTGGCTCATCACTGGCTATTACTGCAGAGAACTTGACCCCCGGCACCCACATGGCAGTTCACAGCTCTCTGTAACTCCAGCTCCAAGGGATCTGACACCTTCTTCTGGCCTCCACCGGTACCAGGCACCCACACGATACACAGACACATATGCCGGCTAAACACCTATACACATAAAATAATTTAAAATTATCACTTAAAATTTTTATTTTATTTTATCTTATTTTTTTGAGACAAGGTCTTTCTGAATAGCGCTGTCTGGAACCCACTCTGTAGATCAGGCTGGCTTCAAACTCAGCACTCTGCCTGCCCCTCCCGTGCTGGGATTAAAGGCATGGGCTACCATGCCTGGTTGATAACACTTCTTGCTAAATTGCCCAGGATGACCCTGGCCTTTCAGTTTTACTCTCTCAGCCTCCCACAGTACAACCCTCTTGCTTTCCAAGTGAGACTGCGGACACCCGGCTGACAGTAGATTGGAGCTGCAATCCCGCTTTCTGCTCTTAGGCCTGGGAACCAATCCACGATGCTACCTTGCTACCCCACCAGGCTAGTCTCCCTGGTAGCGACTGATTCTCTGCTCCCCACCCTATGCCCTGTTGGGGCAAGCATTCCTGTTGCCCAAGCATTTTTTCCTACCCAGTGTTTGGGGCAAAGTGGTAAGGCTTATTTCTACAGGGCTACTCGAACTGCTCTCAGGCTGCATTTGATGTCTCTGCTCCCCTACCTAGCCCTCTACCTGCTTAGCCTCACCTGACCCCCAGGGAGTGAGGTAAGGCCAGAAGGGCTTTCTTTCCCAGTGAGAAAAAATGGCTAAAATTCTTTCATCTCCCATAGAAGTTGAAGGCAGTTCTGGGATTCCTGTTGCTCCCAACACTGGCCAGATAATTGGAGACAGATCTGGGGGCTCAGATTGGCAGGTGAGGCTTAAAATACAACCATCAAGCCTCCTGTGGGTCTGTGTGTGCTCAAACATGGGTGGCTTTGGTGGGGTTTTTTCATTTGTGTGTGTGTGTGTGTGTGTAAGTTAGTATCTGAGACTCTGTGAAAAGCTCCCTGGTTTGGTTTGGTTTCTTTTGTGAGATCCATCCATCTTGGGGAGACCTCATCAGCCCTTTTAGGATCCTATTACCTAAGACTTGATAATTAAATGTAAAACAATAGTTAAGATAAAAACTACAAAAAAAAAAAAAAACAAACAAACCCAGCCAAAAAGCTGGATGGCAGACAGACTTGAGGTAGAGGGTATAAAGGAGCCTTCCGAGCAGAGTTAGAATGATAGCTAAGCGGAATTCTGCACAGGGCCATGAAACTCCATGAAATGCGAAGCCCCAGTTTCCTTTCCTCTCTGCTAAAGGCTGTCACAGACTTGGAGTGTTTCAGTGATGTTGAATTGCCCAAGGCCACTGGAGCAGAGCGGCCCTATTGCCTTCCTATTTGAACCTTGACCCCAGAAGGAGAATCAGCCTTTCCTCAAAGCCTCTCTCTACATTCACGAATGTAAATGTTGATAGCAATTAGAGGCAGGGTAGCCGAAACACCACTAGATGTGATGGACCTGCTGTGTTTTAGACCCTGAGCTGGCTGCTCTACAAATAGATGGGTGGGTTTTTTGGTTTTGGTTTCGTGGTACTAGGGGATCCTAATCAGGGCCTACTGAGTGCTAAGCAGATGCTTTACCAATGAGCTATATCTCCAGCGCCACTTTATATACAGTTTTGTGTGTGTGTGTGTGTGTGTGTGTGTGTGTGTGTGTATGTGTAAAACAGTTATGAATAAGCTGGAAACTATTTTCCTGCAGAGAAATCTGAGGTTTCTGAAAGAGCAAAGACCTTAAGCCTTCTGTAGTTCCTCCAAGGGACCATGTATCTTATTCATTTCACAAGATTGCGTGGGGCCTGGGATGTAGACTGGTTGCTGGGGTGCTTGCTCACCATGCAAGAAGCTCTGGGTCAGAACTCTGGCATGACACAAACCAGGTCTGGTGCCACATATCTGTAATCCCAGCCTTCAGAAGGTAGAGGCAGGAGGATCAGAATCTCGAGGGTATTCTCAGCCAGCACAGGATAGATATAAGGTACTGTCCCCAAAACAAACAGGGAGGCAAGAGAAAAACAAAAACAAAAAAAAAAAAAAAAAAAAAAAAAAAAACCCTTGGGCAAGACCTGGAGCACAAAGATGGGTAAAATGCAGGCCCAGCCCTTGCAGAATCATTCCACAGGGAGGGCTTCAGGGAGGAGTTCCTGGTTGCTTAGCTGAGGTGACTTCTCAGTACAGACACTATTGTGCCTGATCTGAGGACTTGAAACCATGACAAGAGTTACTCCTCAAATCAATGGCTCCTTATAAAGAACCGTGCAGGAAAGCCGGGGAGTGGAGAAGGCTACATGGTATGTGGAAAATAGATGTGTGTTCTGGGGAAGACACAGCAGTGGCCTGACTGTCCTCCCCGATTGCTTCATAGCTTGACATTTGCTAGGTGCCTTTAGACAGTGGGTGGGAAGCAGGGAAGACACCCACACACATTTAATCTCTCCGGGCTGGTCTCTACCATTCTGACTGGTTGGGTGGGGTTGGGGGTGGGGGGTGAGAATCCCCTCCTCATTTGTAACAGCCTGACTCAATTCCCCAGAGGAGCCGCCAGCCTTCTCCAGCTAAATCGCTTCCAGTTTGTTTAGTCAAACCCTTGGCCCCAACATCAAAGCTCCTTTAGAGTTTCTGGGGGTTGTTGTCCTTACATGGTGTTTACTTCAGAGATGGTTTGGCTGTCACTGGCTGTGTGGGGTGGGGCAGGAGAGACTGCCTGAGACTTTAGGTTTCAGAAACACCAGGTTGGGAAGTAGAAGAGCAGTTTCATGACAGTTACCTCTAGGACACTGGTTCCCCCATGCCTGCCTCTAGGTGGGACATAGGTCCAAGAGACAGAAGGCTGCCTTATCCCCTGTCCAGAGAAAGTCCTGCAGCTGCCCACTGGGCCAACCACAACTCCCTCCATACCTGAATGCCTGTCTGCCAAGGGCTCTAATGCCTTTCTCTTTGCCCAATTAACTGAGCATGTACTTGGCTCCTGGTACTTTCATTGGGTCTCATTTGGCTCTGGGCTCTTGTACCTTCCTTTCCTGGGAAATGCTGCAGGTTCCAGCAGATCTCCCCTTCCTTGTAACCATCCCAGGTGCCTAGCTCACGGTGAGCACTCAGAGAGAGGAGCTCTGTCTGGCTGGGAGAATGGGGGGACGGTGGGGGAGGGTGATGCTGTAGCCGGTCCAGGTGGAAGCTGAGTTCCTAGGACTTTCTCCAGGCAGGAAAAAAAATATATCCACCCTGGGTGAAGTGGAGACAATTCTTTGGCCTGTGCCATTCTTTAGAACAAGAACAAAGGAGAAAATGAGACAGACGCCAGGCACGTGTGTGTGCAAAGGAGCCAGGGCTTCCATAACTAACGAAAAAGGTTACAACTTCGAATTGCAGCAACAACGTGGTCCTGGGCTGGCTGCTGTTCTTTACATGGGGTCTACAAAAAAAGAAAAGAAAAGAAAAGAAACCCAGAGGGGTCTCCAGATTCCCCTCGCCCTTTTCTTCCACTGCCTCATCTGCTTCTGTTTATTCTTTATGTTGTGTCTCTCCCTAGACCACGCTCTTCCTGGATCTTGCCTCTCTGCTTGCTGACTTAATGTTGCCAGACAAAGGGACCTCTTATGTTTTCCTGGACACCTTGTAGCCTCCCCCATCTGATAATTCTTTAGAAGTACTTGTTAAGAAACGAGAGACCGGGGTCTGGAGGGATGGCTGAACCAATAAGAGCACTGGCTGTCCTTCCAGAAGATCCAGATTCAAGTCCCAGCACCTATATAGCAGCTAGCTTCACATGGCAACTCTCAACAGTCTGTTAACTCTAGTTCCAGGGGATCCAACACCCCCGTCTGGCCTTCATGGATACCAGGCATGCATGTGGTACACAGACATACATACGGGCGAAACACACATGTGCATTTTTTAAAAATTAAAGTTAAAAACAAAAAAAAAAAAAAAAAACAAAAAAAAAAACAAAAAAACAAGAGAGCAGCTGGGAGAGATGAAATTGAAGATTGGCCATGACTTTAGCTATTGTCCCTGATAGGAGACAATGAGAAAGGCCTGGAGCACACACTTGTGAGACAAAAACTGAGTCTTTACTAGGAGCTGATATCTAGACACTTGGCTAGGCTCAGGTAAGCGTCCTGCTATGCGTTGGGGTGGCCCTGACTTGGAGCTTCCCCCTCATGATGTGGACGTGCAGAAGACTTGGACAGAGACTCTCCATCTTTAAGCCAGTTCCTTCTCTTCCTCATCACACTAGCCATCAAGTTCAGGGTCTCAAGAACACTAGGCAAGTACTGTACCATTGAGTTACACCGTCGGCCCCAACCCACCGTCCTTAATGCATTAAGGAACCGGTCCTGATTACAGTTAGATGCCTGCTTTGATTCAGTCAAACAGGTGCTTCTGTCGGCACCGAGGCCTCCTCCGATGCCCATCACACCTTTGCCGAGCAGTTATTTGTCAGCAGCATTAATGTGGCTGCCACTGGTGATTAAAACCATTGGTCCGACTGAGGGCGAGCAGACCCACATCCCTGGCATAGTTGCTAATCCTTTGAAAATATGTTTTTAATAAGCATAAGAGAGGAGGTCAGGGTGGGTGGTCCTGAGAGCTGTGATCCAGCCATCTCTGTCCCCCTCCCATCCCCGTTCCCATGGTTTCTCCTGGGCAGACACTCTGGGGTGTGCTGGGAAGACTGGCCAACTCTGCAACAGATGGAGCTAGTGCCTGGTCCACAGCTGCTGCTAGCATTCGGGGACAGGGCTGTGCCAAGGGCGTGGCTAACTGAAGTACCCAGGGTCAAGAAGCTTTTGCCACGTGGAAGGATTAAGTCTGAGCTTTGTATTGCTCTCACTCCTGAGCCAAAGGTCTGAGGAAGAAGCGCAGACTCCAAGAGTCTCCTTACCTCAGCAACCCCACCACAGGCTTCCCCGGTCTCTTTTCTTAGAAGAGCTTCAAGTTGAAGGAGTCCATTCCTACTCTGTGAGTCTCCCAATTGTCCCCAACCATTTGATTAATAATCTAGTGGCAGGTACATACTAAATATAAACTATGTATTAATAGAGTGTATAAAATATAATTATTCTGGGATCCATTTATGGGTTGGCTTGGCAAACCCAGACAGGTGTGGTGGCATTCATCTCTAAACTCAGCACTCAGAAGGCCAAGGCAGGGCTGATAAGTAGAAGTTTAAGGCCAGCCTGGTCTATGGAACAACTTTTAGGCTAGCCAAGACTACAGAACAATATCTTATCTTTAAAAAAAGCAAACAAAAAATATACGTATTTATTTCTTCATTATTTCTGCCAAGCAATCTTTATTATCTTACTTTATCTTCAGTGCTGGGGAATCAAACCCAAGATCTCATGCTAGGCAAGCACTTCACTGTAGACCTATATTTCTAACACTATTATCCTTTTTTTACAGGTGAGAGATCTGAGAAAAGCTAAATTACCCAGACACACAAAGCTAGTAAGATACAGGGTCAACATCAACCCTAGGTCTCAGTCCAACTTCAACCTTGGACCTTTCTAACTTCGATACATTACCATAGAGAACATAAGCACTAAAAACAATATAAAATTGTTGCTACCAAAATTCAGATCATCATAATCAGATTGGGCATGGTGGCACATATCCCAGCATTCTACGAGTCAGAGGCCAGCCTGGTCTACATAATGAGACCCTGTCTCTAACAAAATAGAAGCAAAAACCAAAACAAACAATAACAACAACAAAACCAAAAAAAAACAGATAACCTGGCTCCCCAGATGTGGTGTATCTATACACACACTAAAATACCTGTTTTCGGTTGCTTCCCAGTCATTGTAGTTGGAGCCTTGAAGTTTAGAGGCCTTCAAGAAGGACAAAAGTCATTCAGAGTGACAAAAGCCATTCAGCCAGAAGTTGGTGCAGAGTTAAATCAGAAACCTTTCCCACTCGCATGCTTTGAACCCTTGTCACCAGCTTTGGAATCTCTAGGAAGCTATTCCAAGCTGGTAGACAGTCATTAGGGCTATAGGCTGGCCCTGATTCATGCTGTGCCCTTCATGCTATGCCCTCCAGCTCCTAGTCCACCAGGCTGTGAACAGCCTCCACCACATACTCCTATGACCATTGACTGTGTTGCTCTGTCATTGCTTTTCTACTGCGATGGCTTGAAACCATGAACCAAAATCAGTCTCTCTTCCCTTAAGTTGCTTCTGTCATGGAGGTGAGAAAGTGGGACAGGGTGGACTTCCTGGAGGTGAGTATATCTGGCTGGCTTACTGAAGCCTGCTGGTTTTTATGTGCTGAATCTCTCTCTCTCTCTCTCTCTCTCTCTCTCTCTCTCTCTGTGTGTGTGTGTGTGTGTGTGTGTGTATGTGTAACATGTTCATGTCTGGTTCCCATAGAGAAGAGAAGAGAGCATCAGATCCCCTGGAGTTGGAGATAGTTGTGAACCTCTATGTGCATGTTGGGAACAGAACCCAAGTCCCCTGGAAGAACAGCCAGTGCTCTTAATTGCTGAGCCATCTCTTTAGCCCTGGCCTGCTGGTGACATCTGCAGGACTTAGGGCAAGACTCCAAACAGGTCATAGACAAAGTATAAATGTTCAAAGATTATACACCAGGAAAATCTTCCAATAAGACATTATCTGGACATATGCCTCCCTGATGACTTGGGGGTTTTAAACTGGAGCATGGTGGAACCGCCCTAGCTCTTGGCATCCCCATCTTCTCTCCACTGGCCTTTTTAAAAAAGAAGTAATCACCTTTTTAAGATGACAAGACCAATATTACTTTTATTTTATTTTCATTGAGTTATTTATTTAGCCTCAGATTCAGTGTGATTTCATCCTCTGGTGCAGGACCCCAGAGCATTCTACAGAAGGAAATAAGGCCAGAGCAGTATGAAAAAGACTGGGCAGTACCTGGAGGCTGCTGATGTAATGATATACATAATGTGTGTGATATTTTAATGCGGACGTGGGGGAGGAGGGGTACCTGACAGGCTTATGCTAACATGTCCCCAAGAGAAGTCATGCCATGCAGCAGACCTGGTACAAAGGACGTTTATTTGGGGGAAGAGAGGGGAGTAAGGGCCTGAAGAAGGAATAGAGGCAAACAGACGGGAAGCAGAGCCATGTAAGCAGAGAAGTGGGGGACAGAGAAAGACAGGGAGAGACCAGTCAGGAACATGGGAGGGGGAAGAATGTGAGAGTGAGAGGAAACGGGGATGGCGAGCAGTCCTTTTATATGTCGCCCACACTTGGTGGCAGGTAATGGCAGCAAATGATGACATAAGCCATTGCTAGGTCCTTGGGAGGAGCCTAGTGGAACCGCCTGTCAGCCAACACCTAGAACAAGCTCTCCACAGGGAATCCTGTCTTGAGGTGCATCAGCATGGTAGAAAATGAAAATCACACAAGAGCTTCAGCACCCAGCAGAGCATCCGACACGGTCGTTGGCCCTCGATGAACAGTTCCTGAGTAAATAGATGAGTAACACTAACTTTTCAAGAGTTACAAGGAAGGTCACTCCCCGCATCACCCCAGAGTGCGGATGTAGGCTGGACCAGGGACGGGAGCAGAGGCAAGAGCTGGTCAAGGCTTAGGAAGCAGGATCAGCTATCCTGGGACAGACTTGGGGGCCCAGCATCTCAGAAACTCAACCAGAACTGGGTTAAGAAAACAGAAGGGGCCTGGAAGTGTGGCTCAGTGGTGCAGCACTTGCCTGACTACAGGATCATGTGGGTGATGTTGGAAGAGGGAAGAGCTGGTGAGGAGGAGCGGGGATAAGCAGGAAACCAGAAATTAAGCAGGAGTGGTAAGCAGGAAAGGGAGTTGTGGAGCCCCGCAGGAAGAGCGCAGGGGTCTGGAAGGAGTGCATGGGTCGTGTTTCTACAAAGTGCATCAGCAGAGGCCTGGCGAGGGGCAATCAAAGACTCTGGAGTGGGACTCTCAGAAGCCCAAAATGGAATAGGGCAGTTCCTCGAGAAAGGCTCTCACAGTTCCCTCCCAACTAACTCAGGTTACACATTGGTATTTCCTATTTCAGGCTTAACCCCTCACCAGTTCCCCAGCTTCTTTTTGTCTTTCCCTCTTTCCTCCCCCATCTCTCCCGGGGAAGGACAAAGACACTTGACTGTGTAGTTTTTCTACTCAAATGCTTGAGAATCCCACAATGGCTCAGTGTTTGATGGTCCCATCCAGCTCCTTCCTCCTCTGAGAGTCTGGGAAGGCCTGCATGCCTTCTGGGATGTCACAGAGAGAGACATGTCGTAGAGACAACCCTTCCCCCCCCCATGAAGTTTGGGGCTCAGATGGTGATTTCTGGGGTTTCCTTCTTTGCTGCCTAAGGGAGGTTTGAACACACCCCATCTCCTAAAGATGTGAATCCAAAGGAGAAGAAAATTTTAAATTTCAATTTTTCAATGTCTCCATCCCCCACCCCGACTCCACCCTCCGTGCCAGGCACTGGGTGAGGCTGTTAACAAAAATAAACTTGATTCCCCTGGAGAGGTTTTTGTTGTGTGTTTCCATCCAGTAAAGTGCATTGTCGTGATGGGGAGGATGAGGGACAGTGTGTTTGCACATGGGAATTAGGAGAGCAGACATCAGTGATGGCTAGCTTCTTCAGCCAGGCTTCACTCTTGGGAGACAGGTTTCTCTTTTGAATCTGGACTGGCTTACCAGCAAGCCCTGGGCCTTGCTACCTGATATCATAAGTATACATTTTTTTTTTCATGAATG
Organism: Micromys minutus; assembly: GCF_963924665.1. NCBI lineage: Eukaryota > Metazoa > Chordata > Mammalia > Rodentia > Muridae > Micromys > Micromys minutus. Next base: position 49,084,270 of record NC_137979.1, on the reverse strand, counting down.
TTCTGGGGATTGATGTTCAGTCCTCTTGTTTGCATGGCAAGCACTTTGCCCACTGAGCCATCTCCTCAGCCCTCTCTTGGAATATTTTGAGGTAGATACTGTCAGAGCCAAAGGTGTACTGAGGCAAACAAGGTAGGAGGCAGTATGGCTCATGTTCAAGACTTGGGTTGCAGCCTACAGACTCGAGACCGAATCCTAGCCCTTAGCTTCCTCAGCTCTGTGAATGGAACAAGTTCCTGCACTCCTCCCCATAAGCCTCGGTTTCCCCCCATCTCCTGAGGAGAGTAAAAGGCTCTCTGAACCCAGTAGTTAAAGGAATGAAATAGAATATCGTATTCTAACACGTCTGGCAGATGGCATGCAATAGGTGCTGAATGTTATTCTTGCTTGGTGAGGTCTAAGCATCCCTGGGCACTCCCCAGAAGGCTTATCTTGCAGGAAGGACCCTGGGTCTGGGGTGTAGGCTTTGGCCCAATGGTTAGAGAGCCAGAGAAAACATGTGTTCAGGGGAACACTCCACTCTGATTTCCCAGGAGCCTGCTAGGGAAGTACAGAAGGCAAGAGCCTAACTATTAAGGGGCCTGAAGTTAGGGGCCCTGAGGACACAGACATCCCTCCCATCCACAGGGGTGGGGGGTGTGGGGGGAACAATCCACTCTACCTCAGTGGGTGGTCTCTCTTGCCTAGCAGCTTTTTCTGTGACTCTGGGAGAAATTGTTATTGGCCCTAGGCTGCAGCAGGGAGTAACACTTCCACTCATATACCGTGTCCATGGCTGGTTCTTCTTGTCTCTAACAGTCTCCCTTAGGGCGCTGGAGCAATGTTTCCTCAGAGAAAGTTATGCAGGCACCGCACACCATTTGGGTGTATGTGCATCTTATTCTAAATGGGTACATGTATGTATGTCTGTGCACACACCACTCCGGTTTCTGGGTGTATGTGTGCCATGTGCTAGGGTATCTGCCTGTGTCCACGTGTGTGACTGCTTGTCAAACAAAATCTCTGGTGCGGGGCTCTGCGGGAAGGGTCAGACAGCAGTCTGAGACACTTTTCATGTGTCAGGAAAGCCAGGCTCCCCTTTCAGGAAGCCCTCCCAGGGAAAATAAGCCAGCTGAGCTCCTGGGGCAGAGCAGAGGGAGCTGAGGGGGGTAAAGAGGGAGTGGGGCGCTGAGCAGGGAAGCCTGCAAAGGAAGGCAGTCAAATGATACCCTTTGACCCTTTGACCTCCCCATAAATGCGTTTCCGACCCCTTCATTCCTTTCCCTTTGCTGCATCCTAAGAGGCCTTTGTCCTCTTTCTCTCTTTAGATTCTTTGCTTTGTTTTAGGTTTTTTTTTTTTTTTTTGAGACAGAGCCTTACTATGTAGCCCAGGCTGGCCTCTGACTCACAGTCCTCCTGTCTCAACTTCCTGGGTGGTGAGATTTCAGGCAGACACAACTGTGCTTGTGCCTTTCTTCATTTATTTATTTAGTGACTTTTGTCCTTTGGTGCCAGGTGACTCCTGACTCCGGTCCTTTCATGTGATGATTGGTCGGCTGATGAATGACATGCTTATGAAGCCCCGTTAGTGTGTTAGTGCCAGGCTTGGTGCTTGGCTCTCAAACTACAAAGCTGAGCAATAATCAGAAAGAGCTCCTGCCTCGTGGAATTTATCAGTCTGAAAAGGGAGTCGGAAACCAATCAAAGCTACACAGCAAAATACAAAGGTGACACAACTTAGGATGGTGAGATGCTCCGTAGGGAAAGTCTCTTGTCACCTGACAAACTGAACATAATCCCCAGGACCCATGGGAGAGAACAGACTCCCAAAAGTTGTCCTCTGACACACACGTGCACACACACACACAAAGTAAATAGAATTTTTTTAAATGTCGGACTAGGGCTGGAGAGATGGCTGGGGGGGGGGGGGGGGAGGTTTAAGAGCACTGACTGCTCTTCCACAGGTCCTGAGTTCAATTCCCAGCAACCACATGGTGGTTCACAACCATCTATAATGGGATCTGATGCCCTCTCCTGGTGTGTCTGAAGACAGCTACAGTGTGCTCACATGCATAAAATAAATAAATCTGTAAAAAATAAAATAAAATGTAGGACTGGAGAGATGGCTCAGCACTTGCTGCTTTTGCAGAGGGCCCAGGTTTGATTCCTAGTACTCACATTTATTATATTTCTAGTTTCAGGGCGTCTGACGCCCTCTCCTGGTTGTTGTGAGCATCTGCACATACATAGTGCGCATCCTTTACTCAAACACACACATCAAAGAAAATCATTTTTTTTATTAATCACTCTATTTATTTACATCTCAAATGACACCCACTTCCTGGTTACCCCTTCACCAACCCCCCAACTTACTTCCACCCTCCCGGCAAGAAAACAATTTTTTAAAGAGGGAGAGAGGGGTAAGTGGTTTTGGTTGGTTTTTGTTTGTTTTGTGTCGTGTTTTTTCTTTTTCTCCGACAGGGTCTCACTATGTAATCCTGGCTAGCCTCTGCCTCCCAAGTGCTTAAAGGCGTGCAGGACCACACCCAGCAGCAGCCAGGGTTTCACTGTGTTGCTGCTTAGGTTGCTCCCTGAGCGCCTGGGTTTAAGTCCTTTTGCTTCAACCTCCCAAGTAGCTGGGACTACAGATGCGCAAACCCACAGCCAGCAGAACTGTTTATTTTTTGACCAAACCTAAGCTGTTGTTGCTGTCATTTTTTTTATCAGTGCTGGGGATGGAACCCAGGGTTGTCAAGTGTGCTGGACACGACACTTTGCCACTAAACTATTAACTCAGCGTGATGCACTATATATGTGTATATGTATATGTACATGTCTATGCATAGAGTTTGATAGTTGTTTTGTTTTGAAACAGACTCCTCTCTGTAACCCTAGCTGTGAGGGCATTCACTATGTAGAATAGGTTGGCCATGAACTTTCAGTAATCCCCCTGCCTCTAACTCCTGAGTGCTAGGATTACAAATATGAGAAACATCATGCCTGGCTGACAAAGTTTTTTAAAGTGAAGAAAGCATACATTTATAATTTTAAAAACTCTTTTACAACAATATCTCCCATACATATTGAAAAACTCTACAGGACGCAGACCTAGGAGACACTGCAGACACCCACAGATGATGATGGTCAGGCTTTTACAAATCCCTAGGATCCCCGTAGACTGAGAGTCACCATTCTGGGGAAAAGAGAAAATGGACCCACAATCATCCTGCTGTGTTACAGGGGCCTGGGCACCTTAGACGCAGCCAAGCTACCCTGGCCCTCTGCCACTACAGCCAGGACATAGTCTGTAACAGCTGACATGACTTGTGGATGGTAGGCTGGGGAGAAGCACAGCTGAGCAGGGGGATTCCAGGGTATGAGCTGTGGCCTGTAGACCCCAGAGTAGCAGTAGCAACTGACAACATGTTGGAAATTCAAAGATCCAGACCAGATCCAATCCAATTCCTAAAAGTGAATCGCTGGGTGAGCGGGTGGGCCGGTGGCCACCCAGGACAGGCATGGCACACATCGGTAACCCCAGGACTTGAGAGGCAAGGCAAGAGGATCAAGAAAGTGATCCTTACATACTTCGTGAGTTCAGCTATGTAACCTTAGCTATGTAGTGGGTTCAAGGCCAGTCTAGACTATAGGAGACTCTGTCTCAAAAACAAATAATACATCAAATAAAATAAGAATAAATAAGCCACCCAGGCAACTCCTCAGCACAGCAGATTGTGAAACCCAGGACCGTAAAGATAAAGACTAGTGGGAAATATTCCAGGCTAGACCCATAAGTGGGAGTTGAACTCTTCACTCAAGCCATCTCAAGGCCCCCTTGCTACTTTCTCCATCTCTGCAGCACTAGAGGGCTTTTCAGATCGGTTCCCTCCATCTTTCTCTCTCTTTATTGTTTCAGAGAGGGTCTGCCTCATGGAGGCTGGGATCAGACTCACAGAATAGATGAGGCTTGAACCCCTGACCCTCCAGCTTCTGACTTCCAAATGCTGGAATTAAAGGTGTATACTACCACACAGAGCTCTCATGCAAGTCTTCTAGATGGAACCACGTAGAGGGGAAAGTAACCTGACTTCCTTAGGCCCTGCTTTCCGCTGCTCTCACTGGTCTGCCTAGCCTCTAGCTCAGAGTGGGTAAAGAGCACCTTCACCCCAGCTTCGGGGTAGGGAGTAGCTCAGGGTCTGTTTCCTGGACAATTCAGCTGTCCCTTTGGATTCATACACTACCCCCAGCTCCTCAGCAACAAGCACACCCACCCAGCAGCTGCAGGAACCACCCAGCCTAGCCTGGCTTGCCCCAGTGTCCCCAAGCTCAAGGAAAGTAGAGTTCAACCTTTGCTCTGTGACTGCCCCTCCCCCACCTCCCCAAGGGAGACAGACCCACCACAGCCTGAACCATGGCATCTCTCCTTCTCCCTCACAAATTTGCCTAGTGGAGGGTCAGGAGGACAGCCTGAATCCCCTCAAGCTCCCAACCTGTACCCCAAATCCCAGCTGGCACCCCCAGCCAGCAGCTCCTCCTTGGGTCACAACCCACTAACACTGAGTACCACCCATGCTGTGAGTGGAACTTCATCACCACACAGGCCAAACAGCTGGCTGGACCACCTGCCTCAAGAGAGACCAAATGGAGGCAAAAGGAAGGTCAGCCATGGGGGAGGTTCTGAGGGAGAGAAAGCAGGATGAGAGGTCTGGCCAGGAAGTCTAGGATATTCTGGCTTGTAGGGATTTTAGAACTCACCTGGTACCATCTTACCATTTTCCAAGCCCAGAGAGGTCGTGTCTTACCCAATGTCACACAGCAAACTATCGAGCAAAAACCTAATCCCTCAACCCAATGCTCTGTCCACTGTCCTCCCTAGCAACAGACATCAGGGCACCTGTGTCTAGAAAAGAGTCATTTTTCTGTTCCTTTCCAATACAGAGGATCCTCTAGATTACATTGTTTAGTCAATGTCCCATCCCCCAACCCTTCATCTGTGTTTGGGGAACAGAGAGGAGGGCACCAAAACCAGTCTTTAGAGAGCAGGTTAGATTTGAAGGGTTAGCTTTTCTTTTTCTTTTAAAGATCTTTATTTTATGTACATGAGTACACTGTAGCTGTCTTTCAGAGACACCAGAAGAGAGCATCAGATCCCATTACAGATGGTTGTGAACCTCCAAGTGGTTGCTGGGAATTGAACTCAGGACCTCTGGAAGAGCAGCCGGTGCTCTAACCACTGAGCCATCTCTCTCAGCCCAAGGGTTAGCTTTTCATAGGTGAAACCTCAATGACCCGACTCCTCATGAGAGTTGAGAAGGAGAAGGGCTGAAGCACATGAGAGAGAAGGCTAGTGAGGGGCCCTGGGCAGCTCTGGAGAGGTTTCTCTGCCTTAGCAATCCCTAAAACTTTGGCCACGGCCACAGCTACAGAAGAAGCTTGTCTCACACCCCCCCCCCATGCAATGGGACTTTGTATTTCAAAAATGTCTCCAGTGTCTAAAGGGTCAAAATACCAGAGAATTTTCCAGGGGAGCAAGTGGGACAGGAACAGCCGAACACCGAGGTTGGCTGTTACTGTAACAGAAATAATTGGAATCCCGGGGATGATTAAGGAATGGGGACTTCTGTCTGAGGTGTCCCCAGTTATGCCTCCAAATGCCACCCGTCGTCTTACCCACAGTCTCTCAGCTGAATACTCCTTGTCTAAGGCTCTCCCATACTTGCATCTCAGATCCTGTGGGCAAAGAAAAAAATATCAAAACTGCTTGTTAAAGAAAACTGGGTCGCTGAATGTGGTGGGGCATGCCTTTTATCCCAGCACTCGGGAGGAAGAGGCAAGCAAATCTCTGTGAGTTCGAGACCAGCCTGTTATACGGACAGTTACAGGACAGCCATGGATATGACACAGAGAAACCCTATCACAAAAAATTCAAAGAAGAAAAAGGAGGAACAGGAGGAGGAGGAAGAAGAAGAAGAAGGGGGGAACTGGGATTGGTAAGAAGCAGGCCTATGTAATTCTGGAGGCCCAAGACCTGACTTGAAACATCTAATCTGTATAGGAGACAGAAGCTTCTCCTTGGAAGGGAAATGCCATGTCTTCTATACACACCTAGTGTGAAGTTAGAGACATCATTGCCTCTGACCCAGGGAACCCTACACCCATTCCTGGCTTCCCGGTGGAGACAGAGGCCATGCACGTGCGTGGGTGCACGTGCACATACTTGCATGAGTTTCTGAGCTGCAAAGACAAGTATCCATGGAGTGCCATTGAACTGAACGAATGGACTACCCCACTGGAGAGGTAGCCGAGCTGGCGGGGTGCGCAAGGGAGCCTCAGTTCTGTCCCATGAGATCTAAGTTGCAGCCTTCACAAGTGCCATCCTAAGATTGCTGATGTACGCCTCCTCTGCACACTCCATAGTGTCAGGCTCAAGCACGTCTCACAGTTACATCACATTTGTGTGCAACTGACCCAGCTCACCCCCATCGAGTATGCGCTGCTTAATGGCCAGCGGCCTCAGCAGCCACAAAGCATGAGGCATGCAGCCATGTAAGCTAGATGGATGGCTTGCTGCATAGATGCAGAAACTCGCAATGCGCATGACCGAGAAGCTTAGAGTGGCTGGGGATGTAGCCAGGGGTGGAGGGCTTATCTAGCATGTCCTGGCCATCCAGCCAAACAGCGAGATGCCTAGGACAGACTATTCCAATTAGTATCTGGGGAAGACACGTGGTCTGTCAGCTCACCGGTGGAGATGGAACCCATGCCTGGACTTTTTTGACTTACAGTTTACAGTGCCAATTTAGGCCCAAACCCAGGTCCCCCTCACCCCCCGCCCCCCACCCCCGTTATCCCAGCCTATACCCAAGAGCACTGGGTCTGTCTGAGCAGGTCATAACACTGCATAAACCTCGAATGTACTTCTTCAGTTGGCGCCCCAGTAGATAGCAGTTCCTGGAGATGTCACCCTCTTGGCTGTATGCAGATGCCCTGCCTCCGATCTCTTTCCTGAGCTGCTTTGTGAACACATTCAAGCACATGAGACATGAACCCCATGCCCCCTTTCTCCACGACCCAGGGTGCCAGCCAGAAAGAGCTCTTGAAAGCAAGAGAGGGTGCCCCAGGAATATGCAAAATCCCTCTCAGGACCATTGATGTCCACTGCCTCTCCCGGTAAAAGCTCTTCTGTCAGACCTGGTCATGTCCCCAAGAGGCCTCTCACTCGCATCCACACCTGGCTCTATGATTATCTCCCCATAGACTTTAGTCCACTAGGATGGGAGGAGCAGAAGTCCAGTCTTCTATCTGAGTCACAACCGAGCAGGGGCCTAAGGGCTGGGGCCCACCTCTCCCAACAAAGCCCCCTCCCCCTTCACTCGTGTGCGGGGGCCCTGGCCCCACCCGGGGAACAAGGCTGGGATTAATAAGCGGCCGGGCTCCCTCCCCTAATGGGCTCCAGCTGCACAAACATTCCCAGAATTCAGAGCCGGCTCTGTCTGGAGCGGCCCAGGCCTCAGCCCCAGCATTCCTGACCCCCTCCCCCATGCCTGGGACAGCTGCTCCGGAACTCAGCAACTGGCTGGGGATCGAATCCCAATTCAGCTTTTCCAGAGGTAGGGGGCACTGGGATGGCTGGGGCTGCGGGCTGGGGGTGGGAGCGAGGGGAAGGGAAGAGAGAAGGAACTTTAAGAGACTCCTCTGATCCTGCTCACGGGCCTCTCCCTTTCCCCCAGTGCTGAACCAACTCTCTCAGCAGTAGGTACCAGGGGTCTGCTCAGTGTTACCTAATTTGTCTCTCCAGGCAGTGCCCTTGGCTGGCACGGTCCAGGAGGAGGTAGCAGCCTATTTTGAGAGAAAAGATAAGCATCGGCCCTTGTGTTTAAAAAAGAGATCCGGCTGTGTCTTCTCAGACCCTGTGGCCAGGCAGGAACTTGTACAAACAGGTTCTTACTGAGAATGAAAAAGAGGCCCAGGATGCAGTTCAGTAAAGGGCTTGCCTAACTGTGCAGAGGGACTGGGTTTAACACTCTCAGCCTCAAAAAGGGGGGATGGGAAGGTGCACTGGGAGCAGAGAGGTATGTTTGAGAACCCAGTGGTAGGAGTCCTAATACAATCAAAGGTACACTGTATTAATAATATACAATTGTCAATAAACTCGTCTTCTTTGCTCCTCTGAATCCAGGGTAAGAGTTGTACATCTGTTCTGTACCTATTGCCCAAAGTTATACCAGCTGTGGATAACAGTGAGGGTCCATCTGGGGAACTGGGGGAACCACAAAGGAACTAAAGGACGTATAGGCGTGTGTGTGTGTGTGTGTGTGTGTGTGTGTGTGTGTGTGTGTGTGTGTGAAGCTGTTCAGAAGTTGTGAGTGTCTATGTTCCTCACACATTCCATAAATAAGTCAAGGGAAGGCTGCCTGTTGCCTATAGTGCCAGTTAGGGTTTTATCGCTATGAAGAGACACCATGACCATGGCAACTCTTATTAAGGAAAACATTTAACTGGGGCTGGCTTATAGACTCAGAGGTTTGGTTCATTATCATCAGGGTGGGAAGCATGGCGACAGGCTAGCAGACATGGTGCTGGGGAAGGAGCTGAGAGTTCTACTTCTGCGCAGGCAGCAAGAAGAGAGAGAGACAGTGGGCATAGCTTGAGCTTCTGAAATGCCAAAGCTTACCCCCTGTGATGCACTTCCTCTGACAAGGACACACCTCCAATAATGCTGCTTGCTATGAGTCTATGGAGGCTGATTTCATTCAATCCACCATACCCACTATTACCCCAAGTTATGAGTTCCCTACCACTCTATGCTAGAGGGACACTGCAGAAGGAAGGGTGGGAAGAGAAGGGACGGATTAAGATGGAGGAGGGGGAGGGCACTGGCAAGGGCTTGTGGGATGAAGGTCAGAAATGGACTTGCCTTCAGCTCAGTCAAGACACACCCTTTCCTTGACCTTGGCCTCAGTCTCATTACCTTGAATATAGAAAAGTTGCCAAGAGTCTCTCCCAAGTCCCTCCCTTGACTCCATTGTGATGAGAATTGGGATGGGGACATAAGAAAGATCCTTCATCTCATCAGATCTATAAGTAATAGATCTGTGAAGGAACCTCCAATAAGAGCAGTTCACAGGGACTATGTAGAGGGTCCCCAGATATCCTCAGTCTTGGGAGGGAATTCAGAGAAAGTGGGGAGATCTCTGCCCAGGGAGCCCAGACTGTTTAGGAGTCTTGCATTCTACAACATGGAGACAGAAAAAGGCTTCTTCCACCTGGCTGAGTTGGCATCAGTCCTGGTTTAGGGGAGGGGAGGGTGGCTGGGTCAGAGAGCCCATGAGCCCAAGATCATCCATCACCTTCTTCAGGTACATACAGCAAGCAATCGAGGAGAGCTAGCTTAGTGGTTAAGAGCACTGGCTGCTCTTCCAGGGGTCCTGAGTTCAAATCCCAGCAACCACATGGTGGCTCACAACTATCTGTAATGGAATCCGATGCCCTCTTCTGGTGTTTCTGAAGACAGCTACAGTGTACTAATATATAATTAATTAATTAATTAATTAATTAATTAATTAATTAATTAATTAATTAAACAAATAAATAAACAAAACAAAAACACAAGCAATCAGAGTCTTTGTTCCTAAGCACATTCTCCTTGCACCTCACTTCAGCCATCTCTCTTGACGACTCTCTCCGGTCCTTAATTCACGGTTGCATATCTCCAGCCCCACTCTACCACCAAGCAAGAATAGGTGTGACCTTCTTCCCATAAATGGAGAAACCAGAGAACTTTGTCTGGGACTCAGATAAGACCCTGTCTCAAAAAGAAAGAGAAAGAAAAGAGACAAGAGAAAGCCAAAGGAAAAGCATGTTCTCAGGAGTCTGAAATCGGGGAAAAAAGACAATTTCCCCTGAACTAGGAAACAAGCCTACGCTGACCCAAGGCAGCCATAATCCACACGCAGTTGGATTACAGAGTGTTTATGGGACTCAAGAGAAACAACAGATCAAGCCCCTTGGACCTCCTGCAGAGAAGGTCCGGATTACAGGGATGAGACAGAGCACAGGGACAGTGGGAATAATGGGCCTCTTGCTCCTCTCTCTTTTAGTTACCCATTGAATGACAGTCTGCCCCCCACAAACCCGAGAGGCTTAAAACAATAGCAATTTTTCAAATTTTCCTGCACCTCTGCAATTTAAGCTGGGCACACGGTAGGCAGCTCTCAGCAGCATATGATGTGGCTTATGGTGTGGCTGGATTGACTCCTGCAGTTCTGAGGCACCCAGTCTGAAAAACACCACGAATGTCAACGTGCTTCATTAGGATGCTGGAAGACACAGAGCTGTGTGGACATCTCTTTCCATAGGCAGTCACATCCTCCAGGGTGCCTCTTCCCGTGTCTTTTGCTACAGTTGGTTCTTCAGGGCTGGGCATGGAACTTGGGGCCTCCTGCGTGTTGGTAAGCACTCTGCCACTGAACCACATCCCCAGACCTCTCTCTCTCTCTCTCTCTCTCTCTCTCTTTCTATGTAGCCTTTCCCTCCTTCAGCACAGCTAGACTTCCCTGTCATCAATGGCTCCCAAGAGGGTAGAAGTAAAAGTTGCCAGTACTTGGGGCTGGAGAGATAGCTCAGCAATTAAGAGCACACTGACTGCTCTTCCAGAGGTCCCAGCAACCACATAGTGGCTCACAACCATCTGTAATGGGATCTGATGCCCTCTTCTGGTGTGCAAGTGTACATGCAGACAGAGCACTTATACACATTTAAAAAAAAAAAAAAAAAAAAAAAAAATGCCAGTACTCTTAAGACCTGGATCTGAACTGTCAAGGTACTGGCTTACCTACATGCTGTTCATCAAAGCAAATCATAAGCCCCCATAAAATTCAAGGTGATGGACAATGGACAATGGGCTGAAGGGGAAGCCAATGGTGATGGTGGTAGCTGTCTAGACCATGGCATTTCCGGTAACTAACTCTGTTCCCCTCGACTTGCCAATAGGCAGTGCCATTCTCCCCATGTAACCCTCCCCTCTCCATAGTCCATGTCCAATGAGCCCCCAAGTCTCTCAAGTTCCACAGTGGCATCATTCTGTCTTGGCTCACTCGATGCTTCATCTCCACTATGAGCTTGACTTGAGGACCTCTGAAAGAACAGTCAGTGCTCCTAACTGCTTAGCCATCTCTCCAGCCCAGTTTATTTTTTTTTAAATTTAGTTTTGACTCAACTTTTTGTTATTTTTAAGATGATGGAGAGATGGTTAAGAGCACATGGTGGCTCACAACCATCTGTAGTGGGATCTGATGTCCTCTTCTAGTGTGTCTGAGGACATCAGGAGAGTACCGTATGTGATATACTACATCTGTATGTGTTTCTAGAGGAAGGAAGACCAACCCTGAGTTTGGGAGGCACAGTTCCATGGGCTGAGGTTCTAGACTGAATAATGGAGAGTTACCAGCTTTCATCTCTCTCTGTCCCTAGCAGTGGGTGAAACAGGGCCTGCTTCCCATGCCTGTGGTCACACCGTCCGCACCATCAGTGACTGTATCCTTCAAACTGTAGACCATAAAGGGAAGATTTTTTTAAAAAGTTGACCTAGAATCAAATTTAATTAATAAATAAAATTCTCATTGCTTCCTTCTTGGACTAAGAGCTCCTTGGCCTTGGTTCATGGTTCCTTGTATGAAGTTTAGTTCTTCCTAGAATCTTGAGTATTCTCCACAGGGTGATGTGTTATTTAAACAGGGGCTCTCAGCCTTCCTAATGCTTTAACCCTTTAACACAGCTCCTCATGCTGTGGTGACCCCAACCATAAAATTATTTTTATTGCTACTTCATAGCTGCACTTTCTATGCTGTCATGGATGAATAACTGATATGCAGGACCTCTGATACGTGACCCCTTGAAAAAGTCATTCAAGGGCTTGTGACCCACAGGTTGACCTCTGTGTTCCAAGTTTCATCCTCAGCCTGGAGTTATGGGGAGCTTGAAGATTCCTTAAGCGGTGGGCCTAGTGGGAGGTCTTCCATTTATAGTACGTCTTTCACATCCAGCCATGAGGAGAGCCATTTTCTTCCACGAGGCACTCCTTGCTGCGATATACTGTCTCTCCACAGGCCCCAAAACAAAGGCAGTGACGCTTGCCTGTAATCTCAGCGCTGGGGAGGCAGAAGCAAGTGAATCGATGGGTTCAAGGTCAGCCTGGTCTACATAGTGAGTCCAGGTCAGCCAGGACTTTATAGTGAGACCCTGACTCAAAAACAAACAAATAAACAAACCAAGGGCTGGAGAGACAGCTCTGCAGTCAGGGTGATTATTATTCTTACAGAGGACCCAGATTTGGTTCCCAGCACCCAAATGGTGGTTCATAGTCATCCATAGCTAGTCCCAGGGGATTCTATATCCTTTTCTCAGCCCCAGGGGTACCAGGTATCCAGAAGGTGCTCTGAACTCTCTCTGTGTCTGTGTCTGTCTGTCTGTCTGTCTCTCTCTCTCTCTCTCTCTCTCTGTGTGTGTGTGTGTGTCTGTGTCTGTCTGTCTTTTATAGTGGTGGGAGTTGGACCTAGGTCCTTGTGCATGCCACCCTAAGTGTTACATTGCTAACCCTTTTCTTTCTATTTTGGAGAGGGACTCACTGAGGGGCCAAGGCTGGCCTTGACCTCCACTCTGTGGGATCCGTTAGATCCCACACTGCCTCACCTCATTCTCTGAGTTGCTAGGATAGCAGTATGTATCACCAGGTCAGCTAACCTTTTCTCTTCATAAGTTGACTGTCTCAGGCATTATAATAACCAAAAGCTGACACAGACACCTTCTTACAAGACCCTTCAAAATCTGCCCCACCAGGCTGGAGAGATGGCTCAGCAGGTAAGAACACTGACTGCTCTTCCAGTCCTTCCGGAAACCACATGGTGGCTCACAACCAGATCTGATGCCCTCTTCTGGTGCGTCTGAAGACAGCTACATTGTACTCATATAAACAAAGAATAAATAAATCTTTTTTTAAAAAAAAATCTGCCTCACCTGGTCCTGCCGGCATTTTTCCACTGTTGACCTCTGTGCTCAGCCAAATGGAACTCCTTCAAGCTTTTTGTGGCTCCTTGAAAGCACATCCTTTCTCCTGCCTTGCAGCCCTTGCACAACACTTGTCATCTTTCAGGTCTCCCTTTAGATGTTATTTCTTCCAGGAAGTCTTCTATGGTCCATAAAGTTGGGATTTGGCTCATCTACACTTTCCCACAGCACCTTTGACATCCCTGGGGATGTATGCCGTGTGTTTCCCCATAAGCTCGAAGGATCCCAAGGCTGTGGTTTCATGGGGCTTCACAATCTAGAACCATGAGTCCCATAACATCATGTCTACCATGTTGAGCTGGTCAAAGTAGACCAACGAAAGGAGACTGTTCTAGCTTTTGTTTGCATGTGGCAGAGGTAGGGAATGGCATATGTATTCCACGACTTTCCCGTGAAGGTCAGGGGACAGTTTGTAGGAGGTGGTTCTCTCCTTCCCCCATGTGTACCCTGGGATCAAGCTCAGCTTATCAGGTTTAATGACAAGTGCCTTTATCCATGGGGCCATCTTACCAGTTTTCTCTTGGCTTTTGGACATAGGGTGCTCCAGGCTGGATATAACTCATTATGGAGTAGCTGAGGATGACTGTGGTTGAACTCCTGGTCTTCTTGTCCAGAATCCTAAATTCTGGATTATAGTCATACATCACCAGCCAGATAACACTACCTTTTTTTTTTTTTAATCTCTAAAAGATGTTTTTTCATGTGATTTCTAGAAGGGTGTCAATGCAGGCACATCCCTTTCTTTAAGAGAAATTAGATTCTCCTGAGATTTAGGGACAACTATGTCTACCTTGACCACATGGTCATGTGGTGAGACCTGCTACACGTGTGTAACTAAGTCTGCCTTCAGCCTTAGCTAAATCTCAGGTAAGGAAGACCCAAAGTCCTCCCCTAGAGTTCTTGCCAAGAATGTGAATTTGATGAGCCTCAATTCCTCTTTCTCCTGGCATCAGTACAGTGTTGGTGGGAATGGGATCCAGTCCCCCATTGACAGGGAAATAAGGCATGGATCCAACCTTGTTCGTGTATGCCTTTGACATGTGGGCATAAGTATAACTTTTCCCTAGTCTATTTTTAAGAGTATTTATTTACTTATTTATTTGTTTAATATACACTCTCTTCAGACACACTAGAAGAGGGCATGGGATCCCATTTCAGATGGTTGTAAGCCACCATGTGGTAGCTGGGATTTGAACTCAGGACCTCTGAAAGAACAGTCAGTGCTCTTAACTGCTTAGCCATCTCTCCAGCCCAGTTTATTTTTTTTTTAATTTAGTTTTGACTCAACTTTTTGTTATTTTTAAGATGATGGAGAGATGGTTAAGAGCACATGGTGGCTCACAACCATCTGTAGTGGGATCTGATGTCCTCTTCTAGTGTATCTGAGGACAGCTACAGTGTACTCATATAAATAAAATAAACAAAATCTTTTTAAAATTATTTTAAATTTATTTTATTTTATTTATATGAATGGTTTGTCTGTGAACCAAGTGTGTGCAGTAGCCTCAGAGGACAGAGGAGAGCATCTGGTTCCCTGGAACTAGAGTTGTGAGCTGCTCTGCTGTGTGGGTGCTGAAAACTCATCCCAGGTCCTGGGGATTAGCAGCCAAAGTTCATAACCGCTGAGCACTTCTCCAGACCATGTGTACCTTTTTTTTTTTAAGATTCATTTTTATATATGTGTCTATGTGTATCTGTACATTCATAAGAAAACCAGAAGAGGATGTTGGGTCCTGTGGAGCTGGAGTTAATAGGTGTGGAACCAAACTTGGGTCCTCTGCAAGAACAATTGATCCTAACTGCTGAGCCATCTCTTAGTAGTTTTGCTGCTGCTGCTTCCCCTCCTCCCCCTCCTCCCCCTCCTCCCCCTCCTCTCTGTCCTCCCCCTCCTCCCCCTCCTCCCTCTACTCCCCCTCCTCCCCCTCCTCCCTCTTTTCCCCCTCCTCCCCCTCCTCTCCCTCTGCCCCTGAAACACTATCCAATACTGTATCTCCAGTATCCAGCCCAGAACAATACTCAGCACACACCGGCTCAACCACTGCTCTCAGATTCAGCAAGTATGTCTCCTTTCCACCTCTGCACTTCACCTCTCCTCCCTGAGCCTCCATGGGAAGAGGCAAAGGCCTTCAAGGTCACATGGGAAGTTCCGGCAGGACTCTAAAGGCCTACCAGAGCAATTCTATGGAGTCTCTCAAATAGGAAAGGAAGGTGTGGCTAGAAGACTCAGTCAAATCTTCACACCCTAAGAGAACAGGCCAAAGAATTCCAAAAGGCCTCTCCAGTGTGGGGCAAAATGGTTTCAAGCCCTCATGCCTCAACTGAAATAGCCCGTGAACACACCTGTTTCTGCTGGGGTGAGAGTCAGAGTCTGCCGGGAAAACTTAGACCTGGGTCTCGGCCAGCACCTTCCCGGAAGATGACCCAATGCTGAACTGAGGCAGGGCAGATGTGGCTGAGAACAAGGCGCCCCTGGACCAGGGTTCTTTACCCTTTAACGTATCCAACAAGTCCCTGGAACCTTGTGAAGATGCAGCTGCTGATTCTGAGGGTTGAGGTCAGGCCAGAGAGTCTGCTCTTCTTAGGAGCTCCCAAGAAGTATATCTCCACTGGATAAGGGGGAATAGGAAAATGGAATCGCAATTTGAGATATAAAAGCCTAAAAGTTAATGATCTAGGAACTGGGGGGACATAAGCTTTAAAGAAAGGCCTGTATCCAGGCATGCTGACTCACACCTTTGGTCCCAGCATTTGGGATACAGAGGCAGGTTGATCTCTTTGAGTTTAAGGCTAACTAATCTACATAGTAAGACCCTGTCACAGAGATGAGAGAGAGAGAGAGAGAGAGAGAGAGAGAGAGAGAGAGAGAGAGAGAAAGAGTGTGTTTTAAAATTTGACCAGGAGACTACATGGTATTTATTAGCCAGACTGACAAATACCCAACAGACAGGAAAACTATTATCCTCTATTATTCTGTGGCCAAGTTAGACATCACTAATGGATCCCAGCACTGTGTCCTTCTAACCCAAGTGACACCTCAGTACTTCTCAAGCCAGTACTCCAGGGAGCTACAAAAGTCTGTATAAGAGCCCTGGCTGTCCTAGAACTCCCATTGTAGACCAGGCTGGCCTCGAACTCACAAACACCCGTCTGTCTCTGCCTCTCAAGTACTGAGATTAAAGGTGTGTGCTGCCACCACACAGCTTAATATTATTATTAATATTACTAGTGATGTATATGTGTATTGTTTGGTATATATACAATAAGTGGTAACTACTAATGAAGAAAAATGTGTTGGCTGCACAGTTCAAGGAGAAGTGAAAGGTGATGTGGGAGAAAGAAAGGCAAGCAAGGGGCTGAAGAGACGGCTCTGAGGTTAAGCCCACTGGCTGCACTTCCAGAGGACCTGAGATGGACCCAGAACTCACAGGGCAGCTCACAACCATTTGTAAGGCCAGTTACAGAGGATCTGAAACCTCCAAGGATTCCAGGCACGCACATAATACACAGACATCCATGTAGACAAGACACCCATAAACATAAAATAAAAATGTGAAAGAAAGAAGGAAGGAAAGAAAGAAAAGCCAGGGAAGATGAACCAGAGATCCTAGGGTGAGGGAGGATAAAGGTCAAAGGTTTTGCCAGGCTGGGAATGGTGGAAGGTTTACCAGCATTGTCTGGGTCTCCCAACTGAAACTAAAGGTCTTTGACGGGACAGAATGGGTGGCACTTATCATGGAGTTATCTGGGCTCAGAACTTCTTACTGGGGGAAGCTGTGAAAGGCTTAGCAATGGGCCAAAGGTTTGGCGTGTCCTTGCATGTTTTACTGACCTTGAGCAATTGTACAGCTCAGTCAGCTGATAATAGTGATTCCTCTCTGAAGAAATGCAGATTGTCTAGTGGGGATGCCATTGATTACAGCCCTTGGATCTTACCCCGCCTGGCATCCAACACAGTTCTTATTTCAGCACCCTATTTAGCCTGGGCGCGCCTCTGCTTTTCGGGTCCTCCTTAGAACAGGTCACAATAGCTTATTAATTCCTTCGTCTATTAATAAGCTATTTGGAAATTCTGACAGGTTGATCGCATATTTGAATAATTGCTCTGGCTAATAGGAAAACATTTTTTTTAACGTTCTCATTAGCAATGAAGACTGTGTAGGCTTCCAGAATTCTCTGTCCTAGGTGAGCTTCACCAACATATTTTCAGGCATTTGTGCATGTGCGTGTGTGTGCATGTGAGTGGGAACATGCACACTCATAGCTGGAGGAGGACTCTGGGTGTCTTCACTGCTCTACCTTACCTCCTTGAGAAAGAGCCTCTCACTGAATCTGACACTAGGCACTTTTCAACCGGACTGGAAGGTCCTCCAGTTCCCCACTTCCAGAGCTAGGTTTATGGGCCTAGGAGCCAGGCTCAGCTTTTTATCTGGGTCCCGGAGATCCAAACTCAGGTCCTCAGGCTAGTGTAGCAAGTACTTCTCTTACCCACTGAGCCTCACCCTACCCCCCACTACTACTATTACTACTTTTACTATTTCTTCTTCTTCTTCTTCAAGATTTATATATTTTTTAATTGTATATGGGTACCCTGTAGCTGTCTTCAGACACATCAGAAGAGGGCATGGGATCCCATTACAGATGGTTGTGAGCCACCATGTGGGTTCGGGAATTGAACTCAGGACCTGTGGAAGAGCAGTCAGTGCTCTTAACCGCTGAGCTACCTCTCCAACCCCACATGTTCTTAATACATGTGACTTTTTAATGAGAGATTATGCACAGCTTCATTGCCTGGATGTTGATTCTCTAGGAGAACATAGCAGTGGCATCTCTCCAAAGTTCTTGGTATCTTGGCTGGGCTGTGAATTAAACCAGCATCATAAGGAGTAGCAGATAAAGCTGAATTAGACGTGTACACCAAAAAAGCTCCTCTAAACACGAGTCTCGGATGATAGAATAGTATATGCGACCCTGGCAGGCGGGGTGAGGTGTTACAAACTGCTAGAGAGAAGAACACAAATAACAAAAGGTTGGGGTTGGTAGAGTGCTTGCCTATCCTGTACAAAGCCCGGGGTTCAGCCTTCCTCGAGCACACACACCTGTAATCCCAGCATTGCAAGAGAGTGGGTGGGAGGAAGACAGGAAGAGTAAGAATTCCGTGCCAGTGTGGTCTACTTGAGCCTCTAACAAAATAGCAAAGGGCTCAAAAGAGAAATTGTACAATAAAGTTGATTCCGTTATATAGAAACAATCTCTCATAGAATAAGAGTCCTCTCCATATCTCTCTCTCTCTCTCTCTCTCTCTCTCTCTCTCTCTCTCTCTCTCTCTCTCACACACACACACACACACACACACACACACACACACACACACACACACTTGATAGACAGGCTCCAGAACCTCATGTTAGCCTCTGGCATTCAGAAATAAAGACACAGCAACATAATTAAGAGTGTGGGTGTCAAGAAGACTGGATGGGGTATGGCTGTCTGCCAACCTGAGGCAGTTCTGAGGACCTCGTGGACTACAGGGAGGGGAGAGGAGAGAAGAGAGGAGGGGAAAGGGGGAGGGTAGGGAATTTAAATCACGGGAAGTGTAAATTGCAAAACCAAGAGACAGGCTGGTCTTAGCTGCATATGCTTCCCAGGCTGTGGAAGTGGGGGACTTTGGACATTTCTGGGACTTTGGTTTGGTTTGGTTTTGTGTTCGGTGCTAAGGATTGAACTCAAGACCTTCCCCACTCCGGGTAGGTATGCACTTTTCTCCCCGAGCTACACTCTCAGCTCAGCCTGACTTAAATAGAACTAAGCAAGGGAATTATGAGCTCTGTCCCTACACTGCCTGTGGTTCTCCCAATCGGCTAGGCCCAAAGCACTAAGCCCTGTAGGTAGAAATTCCTACAAACCACCTCTCCTGGAGCGTTGCTTGGGATGCTTAGACAGGAGGGACATGTGCCTTGTCACCTGGGAGCAGTTTCTGGGAATTCCCTCTCTAGGCAGTTCAGCCATCCTCCCTGTTGTTCCCTCTAGCCCCAGCTTTTCTACATTGGCCCACTCTCTGTCACCCAAGAGGTCCGAGATAAGAAGAAGCCACCTCCTTTGCCACATCCTCTCGCAGACCACACTCAGCCTTCAGCAGTCTGGGCAGCTGCAGAGCCTGGCTTCCCTGGGCCCTTAGGGAGAGGAAGAAGGATGGCAGCCAGAACTTCCTGGGGGAGCCTGGGCTCTGGCCTGCACCCTTCCCTCCCACTGGGCTGAGGTGGTTAGTTGTCTTAATTATATCCAAGTCATTTCCGACTGGCATAAGCCCACCCACCCACAGAGCCTGCCTCGAGTCAGGATGCTGGGGTTTTGGGGGAGATCAGCTACCCTGGGAAGGTGTCCTGACCCCTGCCATGGCCAAAGAAAGGGTATTTGTCATACACACACACACCCCAGCCCTTTTATCCCTCTCTCTTCCAGGATTACTAGCCACCGCTTTCCAGCCTCCACTCTCCTTGCTTGCCCCCACACAACTCCCTTTCTTTCTCCTCCACCCCAGGTTTTGAATGAAATCAAGGGGCTCTGAGTTCCGTGCTAGCCTCTGACATAAACACTCTGATTGGGGCTAATTATAAGGGCCAGACTGGAAAGCTGGAACTTTCAGAAAGCTTTTGGCTTTCAAACAAAGGGCTCAGAGCTCAGCCCCCTCGGCCCTGGTTGGCTCCTCACTAAGCCTCACTGGGAATAAAGAGACATTCTGGGCAATAGGCAGTCAAAATTCTAAACTGCAAAGCATGAGTGTGTTCCGTGGCCGAGTCCCAGCTTCATCTTACTTAGTTTTGCCTTAGCCCCTCTGTTTTTGCAAAATCTGGTGCCTTCCCAGTGAGCTTGCAAGAGCCTGTCTGAAGAGGCAGCAGGCAAGGCGGCTGGAGAAGGCTTTTAGTCCAGGAAGCTGGGGCAGGAGGTCTAGAGGTCCAGGAGGGGTAGGGGGAGGAACAGGGGAAGCCAGCTGTGACAGCCCTAGCCCTAATTAGCTAGCTTCAAAGCTGATGAAGATGGTCCCACCCTGGTGTGTGCCCTGCTCACTCAGGCAAGTAAGACATTTGTGTCCTCATCAGAGAGAGAGAGAGAGACAAATGCTGCCCACCATCACCCCGAGGAGCCTCTGGACACTAGGCTACCATGCAGAATCAGAGATGCAACCTGGGATCATGGGAAATCATGCTAATCTGTGGAAAAAAAAAAACAAACAAAAAACAGGAACAACAGGTGACACAGCCCTCGGGAAATGTATGTTCTCTGAGCCAGTAATTCTATTTTCAGGAATTTATCCCAAGTAGTTGGAAAAGTGCTACGGTTTCCTGGACATATGCTCCGGTCTGGCTCTGTCTCTATCCTCTGGTATTACCTCATGGCAGTCTTACTTGACAGGAGACACCATTCCTACCCCTGGAAACACCAAACAAAGAAAACCTGCAGAAGTGCACAACTTGCCAGCCTTGCCTAAGCATCTCTCTGTACATAGCTGTAGGGACCTGCCTTTTGTCTCCCCAACACACACTGCCCATTCTTCACACTGTGCTGTGACTGACAACTCATTACCTGAGAGGCAGAAAAATTTCATTATCCAAAGAGAACAGTCTAGTCTAGAAGTGTTTCTGCCCCTTCTCTTAAGTGTGCATGTGTGTGTGTACATGTGTATTTGTGTGTGTGTGTGTGTATTTTTGTGCATGTATGTACGTGCGTATTGGTGGATGTGTGTGAGTATGTGTGCATTTGTGCATGTATGTGCATATGTGTATTTGTGCATGTGTGTGTGTGTGTGTGCATGAGTGCACAATCCTCAGCCTTCCTTATGCTGAGATTTCAGGTATGAGCTACTGTGTCCATCACACAGATTCCTGCCCCACAGCAGAAATGAGAAAACTAGCTGGAGCTGGAGAGTTGACCAAACTGCCCAGAACCCTCCTAAATTTAAATGCAAAATTGTTAGTGTGAGTGGGCCTCTTGCCACACCCTCCAACCCAACAGAGAGCTAAGGATTTTCCCTATTCTCTGAGTCAGCGCATTCTGCCATCGGAAGTTTAGCTTTAGGAGGTCTGAGGTGATCTGGGAGCAGTAAATCCTCAGAAGGGACAATTCAAGTGGCAGGAATATAGCCCTGGGAACGCACGTGCATGTACATGACTCACGGTACTCAGGCAGATATCTAGAATCCAACCCAAGCTAAGAATCCCAGCACCTTTTGGATAATGCTTAACCCTCTTAAACAGGCCCACTAAAAAGAACCCAATACTCAAGTCTTTGGGACATGCGGAGGAATTTGTCCTAGGAAATGTAAGCAACCTTTTTAGAGGCTAACATTTTAATATTCTCTTAAAGGACTAAGAGTTTGTAACAATGGGAATGGTTCTGGGGTGAGGCCAGGATTTGGGGGGCAGGGACAACAGTCTAAACAGTCTCAAGGAGACATCTGGCCACAGGGAAGCAGCCATGTCTCTCTAGGACCTGGGAGAACAGAGAAACACCACCTGTGGCCTATGACCTGTGACCTGCCACATCTTCCTTTTCAATCCCACAGTCTGTCAAATGCCAGGCCTTTCTGCAGAGGGAAGAGTTAACACATTTATAATATGGAAAGTTGGTTCTGGCCTGCAAAGGTGGACCTCGGAGCCCACACATTTTAATCTGGTTTTCTTCTCACAGGAGACACTGATTCTAAGGCCTTTTCTAGCCCATGGTCCCTTCACACTGTGGTCTAAAGCCCCCCTCCTCTCAGAACCCTTTCATTAGAGTGGGATGGAGGGAATGCTCCCCTTACATCCCCTGCTTTCTCTAAAGTACCTCAGTTCCTTGGCCACCTCTTAATGGAAGGGGGGGCGGCTGCATCTTTAGGATCTGTGGCTCTCCTAGAGGCTAATTTATCTTTCCTCTCCCGCCCCTGTCACGAAGCCACTTTGTCTATTGTTGTAGGCTCTGTACCCCTATGTTGGCAGGAGACCTTGAGGTGGGGGGAGGGAACTGGGAAGAATAAGCAATTGTCAACATTTCACCTCTTTTTCAGCCATTCCTGTGGGGGTGCAGAAACGGATGTCACAGAAGCCCACAGAGCCAAGACCCTGGCAACCGCAGGGGTGGGGGAGGCTCTCCCCAAACCTTCAGCAGGAACCATCCTCCCTTTTTCTATTGTACTTGATCAGAGGCACTGAAAACCCCACCTGATGCCTGGGGTTTTACCTCTGCCGCCGGGAGAGGCACTCATAATTTGTGCGGGAGTTTAACTCTTTCCTAAAGCCCTTGTGGGGTTTTTTAAGCTGTGGAAGGGACCTGTGGTGGTGACACTGCTTCTTGTCCCCACCATCACTTTGATAGTTAAGGCAAATTTATATTGAGACTTAGTGAACTTGGCACAAATAAATTGGAGAGAGACTATTTTGGGAAGGGGGGCTCTGCTGAAACGCCCAGGCCTCAACACAACAGCAAGCAAAGCCCCACATATGACTTCAATTACCACCAAACATTTCCACTTCCCTTCCCCCAACATAAACTAACACACACAAACACTTGGAAGGAGGGGTTCCAACTTACTTTCTCCCTTGTCCCCAAGTCAGCCAACAAAAGATGATAAGAAATCAATTTCCCATCACTATTTGGTCAAACAGTTGAGGCTTGGGCAAGGAGCCCACTCTACCCAACCCCCAACCTAGTAGGCGAAGGGGGGAGGGGAGGAGGTGTGGTTCGGTTAAGGGTGGTAGTGTTACAACCCTGTTAAATACAATTAAAGGGCTAGATCTGAAGATAATTAAATGCACTTTATTAGGATGATTATTAGGTTTTAATTTGCACTATTTATTATCAAGAAACAGGAGAAATGGCGAGAGCAGATGGGGCTCTGGCACGCTGGTCTTCACAACACCTCTTTAACACGCAAACTGTAAAGTACTCCGGAGTTGAGGGAACCGATTTGTGCTGGAAACTGGAATTCTCATACCAACCAAAATACTTTATATAACGTCACTCAGGCCTCTAACTTATGAAAAATCCTTCCTTTTGTGTGTGTGTGTGTGTGTGTGCAGGGGGAAGAAACATGTTAGAAACATTCTATCAATATCTTATGATATAGAATGTCATGTAAACATTCAACCCCACCCCCACGGCCACAAAGAGTCGTCCAGAGGCCTTCCAAAGCAAACTTACCCATTAGTTTTTGTTGTTTTCCTGAACAACTTTTTATTTTTGTTTTTTTTTTAAAGTCCAGTCTTTTGTCGAAAGAAAAGTAAAAAAAAAAAAAAAATCCCACCAGCCCATCCATTTCCCTCCCTCCAACCAACCTTTTTTTGCTGCTTTTGGGAAAGAAAAAACAACCCAAACAAAAACCCACACGTAACACACAACCCAACCCTACAAACAGCTAACCTGTGGAAGAGCAGACTACAGGGGGAGATGGGAACGGAAGCGCAAAAGATCCCAAGGTTTGCAAATACAGGTTTCAGAGGCTAGTGGTATCCCCCCCCCCCGAAATACCTAGGGAAAGAGGGTCGTTCTTAAAATGGTGTGTGCAGTGTGTGGGGGGGGGATGTCAAAACACACTTCACAAAGCGTTTTGTTGCCCATTCTCTGAGCGTGGGCCAGAGCTAAAACCACAGAAGGATCTCGGTGCCCACGGGGAGTGAGTGGGCTGGGATGGGGGGAAGGCCATTCCTCCCCATATCTCCGCCCTCTCCCTAAAAGCAGAATGTTTTTTCCACGTCTCCATCTGGATTGGGAGGCTTCCAAATATCGAGTGGGGGAGACAGAACAAATGAGCAGGGAGAACGGGGGGGGGGGGAGAGAGCGGGGAGAACGGGAAATAAAATAAAACAAAAACGAATCCAAGTCTTGTTAAAAAATATCCAACAGCTTCCACAGGCCCCGCGTTGGTGAGGAGGCTTGCAAATTTGGCTTTTATAGAAGTTGAGTGGAACTAACTCCCAACTCCTCTAAGCCAACAAAAATAGCGAGCAGGCTAGGTGCCTCTCCCAGCAGGCCCAGCCCTGCCAAATCACCAAAAAAATTCGAACCAGAGCACAGGGCGGCTTTTAAAAGGGCACTTAGAAAAGGCGAGACCTCCTCCCCCACCCCCACCCCATTCTTCAGCCCTGGCTCCCTCGTTGATCTTTTTTTTTTTCCTTTTTTCTTTTAAATAGAAAATATATAATTAAATTTACAAAGACTATTTACAGTTTTAATTACAAACCTGGTGGGGGGGGGTGTGGGGCAGAGTTCTTTTTAAAAAGCGACCTAAAATAAAATGGTTTTTTTACGGTTCTTTATTTAAAAAAATAAAATAGGATTCCGTGGGGTGCACCCCCCTCTTGAGTGAAGGAGGGCACGGTGCAGTCCGAACCTGGGAGAGGGGGGCGCCCAGGAGGCGAGACCGCTTCACACGGTGGTCTCGCCGTGCCGGCTGTTGGTGAGACGCGTGTAGAACTTCCTCCACGAGTGCAGCGTCTTGCCAGACCAGATCCAGAAGCCCGACGTGATGCCCACGATGAGCGTCATGAGGTATTTGATCATGTAGACTGTGAAGTCGGGCGACATGCGGGGCGTGTAGTGGGCCGGGCAGGGGATGGCTAGGCTCTTGCAGTGCTGGCTTACCCACGAGCGCTCCCAGTGCTCGCGGAAGGCCTGCTCATAGAAGTAGCAGGCGATGACGATGGTGGCCGGTACCGTGTAGAGCACCGAGAAGACGCCGATGCGCACCATGAGCCTCTCCAGCTTCTCCGTCTTGGTGCCGTCGTGCTTCATGATGGTGCGGATGCGGAAGAGCGACACGAAGCCGGCCAGCAGGAAGGACGTGCCGATGAACAGGTACACGAAGAGCGGCGCCAGCACGAAGCCCCGCAGCGGGTCCAGGCTGTTGAGGCCCACGAAGCACACGCCGCTCAGCAGGTCGCCGTCGATCTGGCCCATGGCCAGGATGGTGATGGTTTTGACGGCCGGCACGGCCCAGGCGGCCAGGTGGAAGTACTGCGAATTGGCCTCGATGGCCTCGTGGCCCCACTTCATACCGGCTGCCAGAAACCAGGTGAGGGACAGAATCACCCACCAGATGGAGCTGGCCATGCTGAAGAAGTAGAGCATCATGAATAGTATAGTGCAGCCTTCTTTCTTGGTGCCCTGCACCACCGTGCGATAACCGTCCTCAGAGAAGCGCTCGTTGCACACCACGCGCTCCTGGAGCACGAAGCCCGCAATGTAGGCCACTGACACCATGGTGTAGCAGCCGGACAGAAAGATGATGGGCCGCTCCGGGTAGCGGAATCGCTGCATGTCCACTAAATAGGTGGTGACCGTGAAGAAAGTGGAAGCGCAGCACAGCACCGACCATGTGAGGATCCAGAGACGGGCAAATCGAGTCTCCTCCTGCGAGAAGAACATGGAGCCGTCGGGCCGTGCGGGCTCGCAGGGCGCGGCACAATCGCGCTCACCCAGAAACTTATAGCTGAGATAGGACGGCACCTTGAGGACGCGGGGACAGTGGAAAGGGTGCTCCAGAGTGGCGTAGCGCGGGGGCGCGCCACCACCGCCAGGGCCGCCCGGGGTGCCACCCGCGCCAGGCTGCAGCCCAGACGGTGGCGCGGTGGTGAGTAGCGCAGGACCTCCGTCCTCCGAGTGGTTCTGGCCCACGCAGATCTGCTCCGCGCCGTGACGCGGGAAATGCTCGCAGCGGAGGCGCTCGGGCCACTGGAAGCCGAACTTGTTCATGAGCGCCTCGCAGCCTTGGCGCGCGCGCTCGCAGATGGAGCGGCACGGCGGGATGGCCTGCTCCAGCACCGTGCACACCGGAGCGTACATGGAGCACAGGAAGAAGCGCAGCTCGGGCGAGCACTGCACCTTCACCAGCGGGTAGAACTGGTGCACCTCCAGGCCCGCGTCCTCCTGGTTCGTGTGGCCAAGAAGGTTGGGCATGATGGTCTGGTTGTAGGCGATGTCCGTGCACAGCGGGATGGAGATGGGCTGGCAGAAGCCGTGGTCCGGGATGGAGATGCCCTTCTCCCCGTGGAACTGGGCCGGCCCGGCAGCCGGCAGCAGCAGCAGTGGCAGCAGCAGGCGGGGCAGGGCGCTGCGGGGCAGGGCGCTGCGGGCCCGCATGCTGGCCGCCGCCCCCCACTCGGCTCCTGGGCGCCCCCCAGCCCCCGCCCCCAACCCAGAGACCGCGCGCCTTCCCCGCTGCCGCCTAGCTGCCCGGCCGCCTCCCGAGCCTCCTTGCAAACTTTGCTCGGGGCCGCAGAGTTGGGGAGGCCGGGCGGGGGAGGGGGCGGCGCACCCGCCTGCTGGCTCGCCGCGGTCGGACTGAGTGGTCGGAGACGCCGCGCACCGCTGCCCTAGCTCTTCTTCCTCCTCTAGCCTCTGGGCTTCCCCTCTCCCCACCCTCCTCTACCCAGCGACTCCTTTGTGCCTCCTTCAGCCCTCACCTCGGCCTCTCCGATCCCAATTAGTCGGTTTCAAGGGGGCCCCCGCTGGCGGCCCCGCCCTCTCCTCAGCCCCCCCTCAAAAGGGATCCTTGAAACCGCCCCGTCGAGCTTTGCACCAGCCCAAAATGTGCTCTCGGCCAATCAGATTTAAACTGGAGGACCAGCCCCGAGGGCTGGATTGGTCGACCACAACATAATGAGATCAGAAACCAGATGCCAAGAAAACTATCCCCCCCCTCCTTCTGCTTTTTTAAAGAGACAGGCTATTATTATATTAGGAGCTGTTTGCTCCGCGATTTCTTCGGAGTCGCCCCGGCAAGATCCGGAGACACGTTTTCTAAAAGTGGCGTCCAATCCAGGCAACTCAGGCCTGATCTGTGGCCCTGGAGCCCAAGCCCTCTAAGCTCTTTGAGGTACTCGAGCTCTTTGCTCCTGCCCCAGCACGCCGCCCCCTCCCCCTTTTTCAGTACCATTTATATATTTTAAAAAATCTCGTTTAAAAATATATACACAGAGATGTGTATATGTTTTTAAAGCACGTAAGCAAAAAGCTTGCAAAGACGTCTCTCAAGCCCTCTCAGATGGTCGAGGTAAAAGTGTCACTTTACCCTAAACCAGGACTCCTAGAAGTTTTCCTCGCCCCTCCCCCTACACACACACACCCTAAAGTAACCCTCTGATAAATGAGAGCCTGTCTCTTTAAGAGGCTCTTAAAGGGGCCGGGACTCCGGGGTGTAATTGCCCCATAGCGAGCACAAAGGAGCCCATTATGGTTCTTTGTGTTTAGTGGCACCTCAAAGTGAGAAAATTCAGGAACTCGGAGGCTAGGCTGCAGGGATTGGGGGGATGGGGTTGGGGGGTGAGGTGAAAGAGAAAGACCCGGAGCTGAGGTTTCAATCCACCCCCTTTCCGAGGAAAATCTTAATTATGCAAAGTAAAGTTTACTTGCCATAAGGAGGAGGTCTTAATCGAAAGTTAATGGCGGGGGTGATGGGCAGTTTTGAGTAAAGAAACGACTCTCTTAAGTCTGACGAATGTTTTGGGGAATTTGCCTTCTCCCTCCCCATTCCTGCTCCGCCTCCTAAAAGCTTCCAGATTTGATCTCCTGGGAGAAAGGGGAGTTTTACCCAAACTTTAAGTGATTCCACACCAGAAAGATGGTGTGTGTGGCTGGAGAGAGGGATGAGGCTGGGGTTGTGGTAGAGAATTTCTCTCACTTCTCACCTGCCTGAGGGGTGAGATGGCCCGGAGAAATGCGCCCCGCCCCCACCACAACTAGGCTTGTAACTTTGAGGTCTGGAGAGGGGAGGGCATTTGCATGGGAATCTGTGTCTGGTACCAGATGATGGATCAATTATTTCTGTTGTCTCTCTGGAGAAAAAGAGGAGGAGAACTTGAAAGGAAGAAGGACGACTGAGTTTAGAAAGCCGATTTTGCTTCTCAGTATGGGCCAAATCCTCCCAGCCGGGAAGCTGCTTCCTGCCCACATCTAGGATTGGGCTGGATTCAGAAACAGCCTTGGGACAGCAACTTAAAGGAGAGACCGAGGACAGAGTTAAAAAAGAGATTTTGTTGTTTTGTTGTTTTGTTTTTTTGTTTTTTTTTTGTTTTGACTAGATGTGTCACTGTAAATTTTTAGCCCCTCACACCTGTAATCTCAGAAGTTGAAGTTGAGGAGAATTACCAAACATTCCTGGCCAGCCTTCGCTGGCTGCAATATGAGAAAGAAAAAAGAAAAGATACATTCAAATTCTTTACACTTGAAAGTGCTCTTTTTTGGGATTTATTAAAGAGCTTCACAGTATAGTCCTGGCTGACCTAAAACTCTATGTAGACCAGGATGGCCTCAAACTCCCAAGATCTGTCTTCTTCTAGCTGTACTGTGATTAAAGGCACGTGCCACCACCCTCAACATTTTCTTTTTAAGAAGAACGTGCTGGGGCTTGAGAGATGGCTCAAAGGGCAAGAGTGGACCTGGGCTGCATTCCCAGGACCCACCTAGTGACTCAGGAGCCTCTGTAATCTCCAGTTCCAGGGCATCAGACACCCTCTCCGGCCTCCCTGGGTACTGGGTAAATATGATACACATACAAGTAAGCAAAACACCAGCACATGTAAAAAATAAAACACAATCAATTAAAAAAAACAATAAGACGAGTTTTTAATACCTCAAAGTCTAGTAGGACATTGATTGAGAACAAATCTCTAGTGTAAGTTATACATCTTTGATTTCTATCCAGGAAAAACTTATTTCCAGACAAAGGGTAGCCTGAAAGACAGTTATCCCTTGGACCACTCCAAGTCAGAGGGATGTAGTCCGGAAATAGAAATAAAGGACCTTTTGCACACAGTCAAGACAATTTTTCATTCCTTCAACCAGCTTCCTCCAATCCCGCTGTCTCTGTCTCTCTCCCTCCCTCCCTCTCTGCTGAGGCTCAGACTCAGGATCTGGAGAATGCTCTTCCACATCCTCAGGATTCCTGGTTTCAGACTAACATAACTGCTTAGGAGCTGAGAAGAAAATGCAGCAACCCGGCTGTTCCCCATGCTGGTCTCAAACTCCTTTTACAGCATGAACCATGAACAGAATCACTGTAGGGTTCTGGATAAGGGATCTGGGTTGAGGAATCATGGTTTGTGGCACTGGTGAGATGGCCCAGTGGCTCAGAGCACTCCATGCCCAGCATGATGTTTAGAGTTCAGTCTTAGAGACCCACATAGAGGAAAGAGAACCAAATGCCACAAGTTGTTCTTGGACTTCCATCCATTCCCTCACATACAAAATAAATAGATACGATTTTTAACACTTAAAAGGGGGCTGGGTAACAGTGGCTTATGACTTTAATCCCAGCTCTTGGGAGGTAGAGAGAGTTAATCTCCATGAGTTTGAGGCCAGCCAGCTCTCTATATAGGGAGTTTCGGGGCAGCTAAGACTACATGCTAAAGCAATGTCTCAAAATAAAAGTCTAAAGAGAATATTTTAAAAATAGGGACTGGAAAGATGGCTCAGCAATTAAGAGAACTGGGAACGAGCTGTTCTCAAAAAGAACTCAGATTTGTTTCATAGCACCCACAAGCAGCTCAGAAAACATCTATTAACTCCAGTTCCAGAAGCGCTGATGCCCTCTTCTGGCCTCCTCGGGTACCAGTCACGAGCACGGCACACAGACATACATGTAAGCAAAACATCCATACAAATAAAAACCTTAAAATTACTTTAAAAATAAGTGTCACAATCATAGAACCTTCCAAAATCAAAAGCTACATTAATTAAATATTCACTTAAATATCCTTGGAAATCATTTATTGAGAGTCTAATAAGCTGTATGTGTACTCACCTGAATGGAAGGTATTGATTTGTGTTTATAAACAAAGAATTGATGTCAAGTTTATATAGTAAGAACTAGAGCTGAAAATGTTCTTAAAGATTTATTTGGGACTGGGAAGCACTGGCTGCTCTTCCAGAGGTCCTGAGTTCAATTCCCAGCACCCACACACATGGTGGCTCATGACCATCTGTAATGGGATCTGATGCCCTCTTCTGTCCTGCAAACATCCATGAAAATGGAGCATTTATGAAAATAAAATACATAAATAAAGATTTACTTATTTTTATTTTTAATTAGTTATGTGTATGTTTCTCTGTGAGTACATGCAATTCTGACTGTCAGTACCCTTGGGTTCCAGAAGAGGGCGCGGGAGGTACTCTAGCTGAAGCCATAGGCAGTTGTGAGCCACTTGATGAGAATGTTGGGAATTGAATTTAGGTTCTCTGCAAGAGTCAGGCCTGGCTGGTCATGATGGCACCCACCTTTAGTCTCAACACTTGGGAGGCAGAGGCAGGAAGATCTTTTCAAAGCCAGCCTGATTTATACATAGTAAGTTCCAGGACAGCAAGAGCAAAGAGGAAGAGCCTGTCTCAAAACAAACAAACAAACAAACAAACAAACCTAAAATTAGGCCTGCTTGGACATATGTGATGTGTGTGTGTGTGTGTGTGTGTGTGTGTGTGTGTGTGTGTGTGTGTGCTCACTTTAAATGTGGTGCCAGGGTCTAGATTCAAAGTCTTACACATTCTAGACAAATACTCAACCACTGGTTTATATTCCCATCCCTGTTTCTAATACCTATATGTTTACATATATAAATATATTTATTTTTTATTGGCTTTCATTTTTGTTTGTTTTGGTTTTAGGCAGGATCTGACTGTGTAGCACTGGCTGGCCTAGAACTCCATATGTTGACCAGGTCTGCCACTGCCTTCTGAGTGGCAGGATTAAAAGTGACACCATGCCAAGCTATTTTGTTATAAAGAATATTCTTTATTTATATTTTATGTGTATGAATATTGCATATATGTAAGTGTACTTCATGCATGCCTGGAGCCCTCAGAGGCCAGAAGAGGGTACTCGATCACTTCGAACTACTGGTGAAGCTACCATGTGGAAATGGAAGTCCAATCTTCTTCCAAGACCAGCAAGTATTCGTCATGGCTGAGCCATCTCTCCAGCCCTCTCTTTTGATTGTTGTTGTTGTTGTTTGAGACAGGATCTCATTCACTAGGGTGCCTTAAGAACTCACTCTATGGCCAAATAGCCCATAACCCTGTGACCTTGCCTTAGCCTCCTGAGCAGCATAGACTTCAGGCCTGTGCCACTCCATGATCTTTTTTTCTTTTGTTTTGAGACAGGATCTCATTCAACTCACTGTGGCCTCAAACTCACTTGCCATGTAGTGGAGTATAAGCTCGAACTCCTGAGCTTCCTCCTTCTGCCTCCCAAATCCTGACATGACAGGTATGCACCCCACTCCTGGCTCTTAAAGCTATATTGTTGCCTCCACACCATAGCCCCCAGTGCCTTTCAGAACTATGTGCATTTATTCACTTAGCAAATATATATATCAAGCACCAGGCCCCGCCCTGTTCCTGTGGAGCTTAGGTTCACACTCATCACACTGTCACCAGCATGGATGGATAAACCCCAGGGGCTCAACCGATGGAGGGAAGGTCTCTGGGATTGTGGAGGCATAATGGGGAGGGAATCTGGCTGAGTCAGGCGGAGTGGGAGAGGCAGAGTTGGAACGAATGGATGAGATAAGAAAGGCCAGACGGGCTCAGCTCTGCAAGAGCCCGGATGCAGAGACACGAATTCACAAGCTAGTGGGGGAAATAGTGTTCCGGGCAGTGATCAGCCTGTGTAGTGGCATGGGACCAAATAGATGGATTGCAGGGCCATCAGAGCCTCCTGGCCCTGACAGAGCTCCATGCACGTCTGGGGGGGGGGGTGATGGCAAAGGAGGCTTTGAGTGAGCACCTTACCTTCAGGGCAGAACACACTGCAGAATTCTAGCAAAGGAATAAGGCTACACTTAAGTTGTAGGTCGTGCATTTGGGCAGCTTTGAGGAACATAACGGGGATCCAGAGATCTAAACCTAGGATGGCTTGAAAGGGACCAGGTAAGGCACTGAAAGACAAGTCGGACGATACATGGTCCCACTCAAACATAGTTAAAGAGTTCACTTCACTCTGAGCCAGGTCATCCTCAGCTACACGGGGAGTTGGAGATCAGTTTGAACTGCATAAAACCCCACCGAGAAAAGAAAACAGAAAGAGAGTGTTCACCTACCACACAAGAGACACCAGGTTCTGTCCCTAGCACTCTCTAAGACAGGGTCTCTCTGTGTAGCCCTGGATGTTCTGGAACTTGCAGACCAGGCTGGCCTCAAACTCAGAGATCCTCCTGCCTCTGCCTCCCGAGTGCTGGGATTAAAGGCATCCGCCACCACCAGCCAGTACAGTTGATTTTAATAGAAACAGAAAGTATAAGCCATGTTTAAAGGTCCCCAACACAAAGAAGTGACCAATGTTTAAAGAACAGAAATGTCCCTTGTGCTTTATTACAGATTTATTCAAGTATCATACAATCACACTATATCCCATAATACATATCACCTACCATACTTACTATCACACTGTATCCCATAACACAGACCACCTACCATACACACTATTACACTGTATCCCATAATACCTACCACCTACCATACACACTATCACACTGTATCCCATAATACCCACTGTGCCAATTTTTTGTTTTAAGACCTCACCAAGAGAGGGTAAGGATGGGAACGGAGAGGATGGGATGTAATGTGGGGGAGGCAGGAAGGAAGGAGGGAGGAGATGGTGACTGTGGACCAGCTCAGCACAGGCCATCCAAGGGACCTGTAGGCAGATGGATTTTGAAGCCCAGTCACCAGTGGGAGGTCACTAGCCTAGGATGGGGAGCTGTGAGTGTGACCAAGACCATCTAGAAAACACTCAACGGGAAGGTTAAAGGTTATCTTGAGACACCAACCTTTACAGGCCAAGAAGGGAGACTGAGGAAGAATCAGCCAGGACAGATTCTCAACAAGAGAATGCCCCAAGGCTTGTTTTTCCTGATCTGGGAACCTTATTTATTTATTTATTTATTTATTTATTTATCCATTACGGTGTGCATGCAGATTATCAGAGGACAACTTCTAGGAGTCGGGTCTCTCCTTTTACCACGTGAGATTAGCCTCACTAGCCTGGGTTATATGTGACCTTGTTTCAAAAAAAAAAAAAAAAAAAATCATGCCTATAATCCCAGCACTTGGGAGGCAGAGGGTGGGCTCCCTCTGAGAGTTGGAGGCTACCCTGATCTACAAAGTGAGTTTCACGCCTAATAATAAGCAGAATTTTAAAAAAAGAGAATTCTAAAACCTCAGGTAGATGTTAGAGGGCCTGTGAGAATACCGTTCTTGGATTTCTGGAACTGACTGAGCTCAAAGCCTCCCAGAGGAGCTTAAAGGAGCTAAAGGTTTGTGTATCATACACAGCCGAGTGAGCGACAGCCTTCCAGTGGCATCCTACATACCATGAGCATGCTCAAAAGACAGCATAGCCAATGTCCAGCTAAGGAATCCTGAGGGGCGATGCCCAGGGCCCTCTCTTCCTCTCTAATCTTCCATGTAGGCCTCCCACCATAGGATCAGCCATCAAAGTACTTGCCCCACCCACCCCCTTAGCCTGGAACACCAGCTTCTTTGCACTGAAGCCAGCTGTTCTTCTCGAGGACCTAGGTTCAATTCCCAGTACCCACATGGCAGCTCACAACTGTGTATAACGCCAATTTCAGGGGCTCTGACCCATACCCGCCAATGCACATAAACAAACAAACAAACAAAAGAGACTGAGCTCAGTTGGTAGAGAGTGCTGGGCTAGCATGTGCAAAGGCCCGAGTTTAAATCAGGAGTGATACTTTATGCCTGTAATCCCAACACATCAGGAAGCTGAGGCAGGAGGATCAGTGAATCATCTTCATCTACATGTGGAGTTTGAGGCTATCCTGACTACATAAAACCCTGTCAAGGGGTTGGAGAGATGGATCCATGGTAGAGCATTTCCAGAGGAGCTAGGTTTACTTCTCAGTACCCACAAGGCAGCTCACAACCACCTCCAACAATAGGTCCGGGGAATCTGACAGCCTGTTCTGGTCTCCACGGGTAATCAGAATAGTTAATTAAAAGACCCTACCCCAAATAAAAGCAATAACAAAGACAGAAACCTGCTATAAAATAACTAACGACCTAGGTTACCGGGCATCTACTTCCTGCTCTCTCAGATCTCCGGTGCCTGACACCCCAGCACTGCCAAAGCTTAGCCCGTCATCTCTCCAGCACCTACCCCTATGTTTCTGGAAAGCAAAATGGGCTATAAAAGGATTAAACAGATATTACAGAGAATCTATTAATTAAGAGCTTTAATTAGTTCGGGCCCTCGCCTGAGCAGAAACAAGCGTGGGTGGCTCAGGGCAGACTAGGAAAAAGGCGGCTCAGGCATCTCTGCTGGGTTTTGGTGAGTTAAGTTCTTTTTGGCCTACTTCTTACATTGAAAAACTTAGGGATATGAAAAACGTGGTAATAAATACATCAAGCATTCTGTTTTACCGAACCTTCTAGAAACTATCACTAAGGGGACAGGAAAGGAGAAACCTGAAATGTAGAATGTAGATGTGGAAAAGCCCTGAGAGGAATTTTGTGGATCCCCGCTGGGAAGGCTGGCTTTTCACTTTGGGGCTCCCCCCCCCCACGTCACTTCTCTTCCACTTGGGAGGGGCCATCTCCTAATTCGCTCTGCTGCTTTGCCTACTCTGCCTCCTTTCTCCCAGGATTTCTCCCCTTTGCCTCCAGGCAGGGGGTCACCTCGCCCCCTCCCCCCTCTCTTTCCTGTAACTTAAGCCCTTGTTGGGAGTTGGAGAAGCTGGGCGGGTTTGAGAGGAGGCCCCACTGCTTTTTCAGGGTGGAATTGAAACCATGGAGCTGAGCTTGTGGGGTAACACGGAGGGGGGAGGAGAGACAGAAATCAAAGCCGCGGCTGCAGCTCCATCTGGGAAGCCAACTTTGATTTACTAGCAAGGACCTGGCTCTCCCACCACCCCACCCTTCCCACTCTCCCTCCTTCCCTTGGCTGGGCTTTGTGGGGATAACTGGGGGGATGGGAACTGGCCTCTTTCCCCAGCGTGAAAACCACCTCTTGTTGTGGGAGGACCCTCCAGCAGGAGCGGGCCTCGGGAATCCTGGATGCCTTGCTCAGCTGCACACATAAACAAGGTCCTCAGCCCAGGCAGTTTCATCCCTGTGTGGCTGAGCTAAGCCCTTGTCTCTGAGGAGGGGCAGAAAAGTGCCTTGGTTTGATACTTAGGACCCTGAATGTGAACGGAGAGAACTGACTCCTGTATCCTCTGCCTCCACCTATGCACATGCGCACAAAATAAACTGTGTGTGCATATTCTATTTAATGAATGAATGAATTAAATTTGAGACAAGGTTTCTCCTTCATAACCCTGCCTATTCTGAAACACTCTATGTGGGCCAGGCTGGCCTCAAACTCAGAGAGATCCATCTGTCTGTCTCCTGAGTGCCTGGACTAAAGGCATGTGCCACCGTGCCCAGTAAATAATACTATTTGTAAAACTGATATTACAGAATTAGTTTTGTGCCAAGCGATGGTGGCACACATCTTTAACTGTAGCACTTGGGAGGGAGATGTAGGTGGATCTCTGTGAGTTCGAGGCCAGCCTGGTCTACAGTTAGTTCAGGGACTACACAAAGAAACTGTTTCAAAAAATTAATTTTGTAATATTATTATTCAAAATAATCTTAAATGTAATTTTTGATATTTGAAATCTCTGTATTACACTTATTTATTCTTTTGGGGGTGGAGCATACATTCTTGGGCATGTAGGAACACATGTCTGCTCATTACGTACAGGAGCTGAATGTGGAAGGAAGCACAGGTACTACCCAAATCCAGATTGGTAAGCCAATGAGTTTTATTATGATTATTTACAGGAGTATGGGTGGCGGGTTACTTACTGTAGCAGAAATCACTCGGAACTTACCAAAAATTCACCCCAGCATGGATGACCGACACAGAACCTGGGAACCTAGCTAGCACTCACTGCACAATTTTGCAGGCAGTTTGGAAGGCTGGAGAGTTTCCTCCAGGCAGCTCAGCTGTTCTCAGAATGTCTCTCAGCAGTTCTGATTGTTTATATAATCTTGGAGAGACAAGAGCCTAGTGAATCTTGGTCAGCTTCAGGGACTTCCTAAAGCTTTTGAATTGTTTACTTCCTTAGTTTTGAGGGGCTTCCCTGCAGGGTGGTATGTTTTCTCTAGGAGGAAATTGCTCTGTAACACCACAGTAGGCAGCAAGCCTGTGTAGGTCAGAGGACAAATTGCAGGAGTTTGTCTCTTTCCCTCCATGTGGTCCTTGGGATGAAATTTAGGATGTGATGTTTGACAGCAGTTGCATTTGCCTGCTGAGCCCATAAAAAATTTTAAATACATAAATGAGGTAGAAAGCTATGAAGGAATGCAGTGCAAGACCACCTCTGACATCATCATGCATGCCTGTGCAATACATGCTGCATAAACACAGATTTGAAGAAGGCTCACTTCTGGACACTTACACACATACCTACCACGTAACACGTGCACTGCAAGTAGTTTTTGCAGATTCTTTGTGCTGAAGTTCAATGTGACTTATGGAGGGTATTGGGTTCTAGTGGGAATGCAGCCATTTTGGGTAGAGCTATTACCTTCTCTACCCTCCCCATCTTCCTCAGTCACTTCTCCCCCCTCCCCCTGACAACCACTCTTCTCTCATCATGGCCTTAACCCCCAAAAGGTTTTTTTTTTTAATTCTACAAATGTAATTTTAAGTAAGAAGCAGGACAAAGAACATATATAACAATCTCAGTTTTGTTTAAAAATGCAATATACATATATACATACCCATAGGTGATAGATAATGAAATGTTAACAGTACTGAATGTCTGGCATTTCCCAAGGGGCAGTGATGGATGGGTTTATTTCATGAAACTGTTTCCTGTATTTCTAAATTTTTCTGTATTGGTAGCATTAGTGCAAAGTGTCACCTGAAGACAGAGGATGACCTCTCATTGCCAGGCCCACAAGGTTACATTTACTCATTTTCTTCTTCACTGTCAAAATAAAGAAGACTGCTATTTTTTTTTAATTATTTATTTTATTTATATGAATACACTGTAGCTGTCTTCAGACACACCAGAAGAGGGCATCAGATCCCACTACAGATGGTTGTGAGCCACCATGTGGTTTCTGGGATTTGAACTCAGCACCTCTGGAAGAGCAGCCAGTGCTCTTAACCACTGAGCCATCTCTCCAGCCCCAAGACTGCTATTTTTTATCTGTTTCCGTGAGTCCTTTTGAACTGGACTTTGCTTATTTGCATCTTCTTCCTTTGTCTTCTTCTTGGAGCTTGCTGTTAACCCTGAGCACTTCTCATCTGAGGGACACTTAACTGGTTTTCGATACATGATTCTTCCATCAGCTGGAGGTGATTCTTCATCTGCTTTGGCAGCCTTTATTTCGGCTTTAATTTTCATGACTTCTTCGGCTGTTAGGTGTCCCTTTTTTAAAACCACTACTTGAGACTGTTCATCTTCTTTGTCACTGTGATTGTCATCTTCGTCTGGGAGCTGAGGGTGGATTTTCTTGGTCTCTACGGTGGGCCCTTCCCTGTAGCCAACTTGTTCTTTGAAGCGGGACAGGAAGGCAGGCTCTGCAGGCCACACATATGACACCTGGTTCCGCTTGCTCATGGTGGCTCAGCCCAACAAAAGCACCCGCCACACTTGTCAGGGTACAAAGCGTCGGTTACCCGCGCCGACTTCTGACCTCCCAAAAGGTTTTAAATACTCGATAGCCAAGGCTCTACAATGGACATATGCCCAACCTCAATATCAGAAGTAGAAAGAACAGTGAGTCCCAACTTGAGGGGATGTTCATGTTGGCTTGCAGCTCTATCTGCACCTTCTCAGTAGGACATGGCAGGAGGGTCCAGCCCCAGGCTCTTGGGTTCTAGGCAGAGCCTTTGCCTCACCAGTATTTTTTGTGGGCTTCATCATGATACTTTAGGACAAGTGAGAAGAAAAAACTAATTGAGCATGTGCTCAACACAAACTCAACATTTTTTTTTTAGACAGAGTTTCCTACATCCCAGACTGGCCTCAAACTTGCCATGTAGCTAAGGATGGCCTCGAATTTTTTATTTTCCTGTCTTTATTTCCCAAGTGCCACTGTGCCCAGATTAAATAGAACTTTTTTTGAGAGCTCAGCTGCTCCATTAGAACTCCTAGTGTCTATATACATTAAAATTATGGAAGAAGATTGGGTGTAATTTCTTGGCTCTGTCTGCTGACCCAAACTTATACTCTCCAAATAACTCTCATGCGCATTCTGGACTTATCTGCTTCTATTCAGTCAGAGTGTTCACAGCCCTGGTTACTCTTAACAGAAGCTACTCAAGGCTCTTCAGCATCCAAGCACAATGTCGCTTCAGCCACACTTTGAGCATTGTGGTGGACAAGCATCTCTTCCCTGCTGCTCCAGTGCTGCAGCCTGTGGAAAATGGAAGCATCATCCTCTGGCCTCTCTTGATGGGTCCCAGAATCCAAATGTATTTGAAGAAGGAGACAGAGACAATCTAGGCAGTCACGAGCCAGACCCAGTAAGATGCTGAACATCTGGAGACCCTGGTTACCTAGACAAGCTCTCACGGGATCTTTTGCTGATGTTTGACAAGATCACAGGCCTCTGCTGGAAAAATCTTCAGATAACTATATTAGCTTATGATAAAATTCTGCTGCAAAAGCAATCAGTGTACCTTGTGCAACAGGAGAAAACAAGTCAGCCTTAGCAGCCTGTTCCAATATTGCCTTATTTTCCTTTTAATTTGTATGTATATGTGTATGTATGTTTGTTTGTTTGTTTTATCAAGACAGAATTTCTCTGTATAGTCCAGGCTGTCCTAGAAATCACTCTGTAGACCAGGCTGGCCTCAAACTCACAGAGAACTGCCTGCTTCTGTCTCCTGAGTGCCGGGATTAAAAGAGTGCACCACCACCACTTGGCTTTTCTTAAAAAAAAAAAAAAAACAAAAACAAACAAACAAACAAAAAAGTTACTTTTATTTATGTATGTATGCGTGTCTCTGTGTGTGCTGTGTGCATGCAGGTATCTATAAAGACCAGTTGAGGGCACCAGATTCCACGGAGCTGAAGTTCCAGGTGGTTGTGAGCTTCCTAATGTGGGTTCTAGGCATCAACCTCAGGTTCTCAGAAAGAACAAGTGTTCTTAACCACTGAGCCACCTCTCCAGTACCCAATCTGATATTAATGGGGTTTATTTGGTTTTTATTTTAAGATAGGTTTTCCCTGTGTATCCCTGACTGGTCTGGAACTCACTATGTAAACCAGACTGGCCTCAAACTCACAGAGATTTTCCTGCCTCTGCCTCCCTGGTGCTGGGATTAAAGGCATGCACTGCTAAGTCTGGAACATCATGGTTTTCTTTGTTCTGTAACCATTTAGAAGAACATGGTTTTCTTTGTTCTGTAACCATTTAGTAGATACTTCCTCCGACAGTATCTACTCTTGGACTCCTCCTGTTTCAAAATCCTCTGTCATTTTCTAATACACAGGTGTTCAATTCCCAGCAACCACACGGTAGCTCACAACCATCTGTGATGGGATCTAATGCTCTCTTCTGGCATGCAGGTGCACCTGCAGATAGAGCACTCAGACATAAATATAAATAATATTTTTTAAAAGATCAAGAAATAATATTTTAAGGTGCGTGGAAGCCTGGAGAGATTGCTTTGATAGTAAAAAAAACTGGCTGCTCTAGCAGAAGGTCCGCATGTCATTCCCAGCCCCCACATGGCAACTCACAACTGAACTCCAGTTCCAGGGGATGTGATACCCTCTTCTAGCCTTCATGGGTACCAGGAACACATATGGTACACATACATATATGCAGAAAATACTCAGGCTCAGAAAATAAAAATAAATCTTTAAACAAACAAAAAACCACTGGGTTTGGTGAATCCCAGCTCTGACCCTGACTCAACCCCAAAGCCTTTAAACACATACCATCAGGAAAAACAAAACAAAACAAAACTGCACCACAGAAGAGAAAACGTCAGGGCTAGAGAGATGGCTCATTGGTTAAGAGCACCGACTGCTCTTCCAAAGG
Source organism: Micromys minutus (assembly GCF_963924665.1). Lineage (NCBI taxonomy): Eukaryota > Metazoa > Chordata > Mammalia > Rodentia > Muridae > Micromys > Micromys minutus. The sequence continues at coordinate 49,044,187 of NC_137979.1, read as the reverse complement.
TCCGGAGTTCAAATCCCAGCAACCACATGGTGGTTCACACCATCTGTATGGAGATCCAATGTCCTCTTCTGGTGTGTCTGAAGTCAGCTACAGTGTACTCCTATACATTAAATAAATAAAAATAATAATAAATGTATCTTAAAAAAGAAAGAAAAAGAAGAGAAAAAGCCTCCATCTAGGAAGGAGAAACCTACACTGTCTCCTTCCTGCCTGCCCTATCCAGGGGTACCAAGAGTCCAGATACTGCCCCCCCCAACTCTCTTTTGCCCTTGATAGAGGCATACCTGGGATCTGGTGGGAGATCCAACTGGGTCCATATTCTCCTTTCCCTCCCAGACTGAACTGAGTAAATTCTCAGAGACTCCTGATTAATAGCTGTTTCCTGGGAATTGGCCCAGTCCTATGATTGGACATGAAAAGACATACCAATGTTTAACAGAACCTTAACAACCACGGGAGACCACAACTGTGAAGGAGCATGGGGGGGGGGGCAAATGGATAAGGTAAATCCTGCAGGAGACTGACACTAATGACTCAGGAAGGAAATTGTCTCCCTGCTGATGGCAGGCAGTCCCCGAGAGTGACCCTGAATGGGGTTGTCTCCTGGGGAGACTCAGACAAAAGCATTTCTTACTGTGCATCTTAGAAGACTGAAAAAGAACCTGCCCTAAACCCTTCTATTACTCCAAGCTCTCTCAAGTCCTGCAAGCAGAGAATCCTACAGCCTTCCTAGAGCAACCCAGGGAGGCCCTGATTAAACAGACCACCTTGGATCAAGAATTTCTCCTGTTGTCCCCCTGCCCCCATTTTCTCCGTTTGAGATTTAAAGTTAAACCAGTGGTGCCATAAGCCTTTAATTCACAGCCCCTGGGGGAGGCAGAGATAGGCACATCTCTCTGGATCTGTGAGTTCAAGGCCAGCCTGGTCTCCAGAGCAAGTTCCAGGACAGCCAGGGATATGAAGAGAAACCCGATCTTGAAAAACAAAAACAAACAAAAATGTATTTGTTATTGAGTGGACATGTGTACACTTATATGAGTTCATGTGTAACATATACATGCAAGTGCCCATAGAGGGCAGAAGAGGGCGTCAGTTCCCCAGACAGTGGAGTAACTGATGGTTGTGAGCTTCTATGTGGGTGCTGGGAACAAACCCAAGTCTGATGCAGTTACGGACTCCTAACTGCTGAGCCTTCTCTCTAGCCCCAAGGAACTCCTGATTTTGATATATCACTTTTACACCTCAGGCCTGGATATCAGGCAAGATATCCTCTCAGGCCTAATAATACCTTATAAGATTTTTTTAAAAAAATATAAGATTGATTTTTATGTGTACGGATGTTTTGTCTGCAAGTATACATGGGTACCAGTGTGTGCAGTGCCCACAGAATCTGTCAGACCCCCCTGGGGATAGATTTATAGATGCCTATGTGCTACTTTGAGTGCTAGAAGTCAAACCCGGTCCTCTAAAAGAACAGCCAGTTCTCCTAACCACTGAGCCATCTCTCCAACCCCTTAAAGATTGCCATCAGAGCCCAGAGAGAACACTGGATCTATTGAAAATGGAGTTATAATCATAAGAAATCATCTGGGGCTGGAAAGATGGCTCAGTGGTTAGAGCACTGACTGCTCTTCCAGAGGTCCTGAGTTCAAATCCCAGCAACCACATGGTGGCTCACAACCATCTGTAATAGGATCTGATGCCCTCTTCTGGTGTGTCTAAAGACAGTGACAGTGTACTCATATGAATAAAATAAATAAACCTTAAAAAAAATTAAGTACTAGGAATTGAACCCTGGTCATTTGGGAGAGCAGCGAGTGCTTCTAACTGCTGAGCCATCTTTTCCAACCCCTACATTAGACAATTTTCTCAACAGTGCCACCAATTTTAGCCCATAATCAAGACCAGGAGGGAACCAAGGAAAATGTCATGAGACAAAAGAAAGACTGCCTTGTTAGCATCCTCCCTCCAAGCCAGAGAAGTGTCAGGACAAGTGTTTCCAATTGGGCAATGCTCTGAGTGTCAAAGGAAAAGACATTTCAGAAGGGAGTTCCTGTAATGGTTTGTATATGCTTGGTACTATTAGGAGGTGTGGCCTTGTCAGAGTAGATGTGGCCTTGTTGGAGTAGGTGTGTCACTGTGGGTGTGGCCCTAAGACCCTCATCCTAACTGCCTGGAAGTAAGTTTTCTCCTAGCAGCCTTCAGATAAAGATGTAGAACTCTCAGCTCCTCCTGCACCATGCCTGCCTGGATGCTGCCATGCTCCCATTTTGATGATAAGGGACTGAACTTCTGAACCTGTAACCAATTAATTAAGTAATTCTGAACCCAGCCCCAATTAAATGTTGTCTTTTATAAGAGATGCCTTGGTCATAGTGTCTCTTCACAACAGTAAAGCCCTAACTAAGACAGTGCCCAAATGAAAAAGCAAGGGTTTCTACCTGTACTTCATCCTAATTCTCTGGAGAATCATTGGAGAGTAGACTGTCACCAGAGGCAAAGGCTTAGGGGGACAAAATCTAAGCCTGCCCTGGTCTAACAAGAATAAGATTGAAGGGCCTAGGAAATCCTAGGTCACCTCAGACACAATACTAAACGTCTTTTGGTAAATCTAGGGTAACCAGACAGTGGAGGGATGAGACAAATTCCTTAGTAGGTAGTGGTGCTGCCAGTCATCCGCTCTCGTCCTGGTCCTCCTTCGTCCAGTGCTACCACCGTGAGGAGCGTCTCTAGAAAGCCCATGACTCATTATTTCATCTGCTTTCTGTTTCAACTAGGAAAGTGTCCTTCCACATACCTCCCTGAGAGTACCAGGAAGCATTCTCCTGGGGATCACCATTCTTATGCCCCTGGGATAGAACCTCATTCTCCACTTAAAGGAAACTAAACTCAATCCTAGGGCATGGGCTATCCACAGGGGCAGACTGGAAAGGCAGTTTAAGCCTTGCCTATTCAAATCCATCCAGGAGGCTCTCTGCTAGTCACTTGTCTGATGCTATGAGGAAATACTGTTGTTTATTTTACCTTACGGTTCCTGAGCCATAAAATCAAACATGGCAAGGAAGGCCCGGCAATAGTTAGGGAAAACTGGGAAGGAGCAGGAAGCTGGCGAGAGATTGAACAGGAAGTAGGACGAAGCTATAAACCCTCAAACCTGCCACGTGACTTGACTTACTTCCTCCAGCAAGGCTCCACCTACTCAAAGCTCCATAGCCTTCCCAAACAGTACAACCAGTTGAGGATAAAGTATTCAGATGCAAGGGCCTATGAGGGGCACTTTGTTGAGATAGAATTGCAGCTTTCATCCAGACAGACCACACCAGGCTAATACGGTTCCACGTGGAAGAGGTTTATTAAGGACGACGGAGACAAAAGGGGAAAGAGAGAGAGAAAGAAGAAAAAGAGGAGGGGAGGCAGAAGGGTCTGCCTTTTGTTTAAACTGTGATGTAACTGCTCCCAGGTAAAGGTGGGAGCTGAAGCAAATGTATGCTGGAAATGTATGACTATTGCTATGGCAACAGATGTGTGGGTCCCTGTCGCCTATGGATGACATCACAGGGTTTGGAGACGAAAGCGGTTCCTAATACCAACACACTTTTTGTGCAAAACAGTTTACTTTGGTAGGTTGGCTAGTTGGTTGGTATTTAGAGACAGGATTTCTCTGTGTAGCCCTGGCTGTCCTGGAACTCATTCTGTAGATGAAGCTGGTCTCAAAGTCAAAGACCTTCTTACCTCTGCCTCCGGAGTGCTGAGATCAAAGGCTTGCAACACAACATCTGGTGTTTGTTTGTTGCTGGGTTGTTGTTTGGTTGTTGCTGCTTCCTTGTGGCAGGGTTTCACACCGTAACTGCGACCATCCTGGCTAGCCTTGAAATCTGGCTGCCTCTGCTAAGTTTCCCTTTCATTTCCCTACCAAGACATCTCCTTTCAACCTGACACCACAGGGCTTCACCAAACCTCACAGCCAATGTACAAAGGGTACTTAGTGCTCCTATTCCTGAAATCCAGAATCTAACAGAGTGGAGACTACTCCACGGCCTCAGACTTACTCATAAAGGTGAAACTCCACCTCACCCCTTCAACCCCAATTTATACTCTCTCCCAGCCCACTTCCCAAAGGACCCCAGAATGGTTTATTGCACTAGACTTACAGTATGCTCCTTTCTATAAACCCTTACACCCTGAGTCCCACCCAGTACCTGTTTGTCATTGAGAACCCAACCTCCCATGGTACCTAGTTCACCTGGATGATCTTGGATGATCTTGACCCTGAAATCCGGCAGTTCCCACCTCTTTAGCCAGGCCTTATCTAGGGACCCCTTTGACTTCTTTTTTTTTTTTTTTTTTTTTTTTTTTAGATTTATTTAGTATATATTAGTACACTGTATCAGATCCCATTACAGATGGTTGTGAGCCACCATGTGGTTGCTGGGATTTGAACTCAGGACCTCTGGAAGAGCAGTCAGTGCTCTTAACCACTGAGCCATCTCTCCAGCCCCCCTTTGACTTCTTGAACCCTCAAGCCAGGGTCCCCCAATATGTGAATGATCCTTTGTATCCCCACAGAAGATTCCCAGGAAGTAAGGTTTCTTAAATAAAGTTCAGTTGTGCTAGCTGTCAATCAAATACTTAGTATTAGCCATAACTAAAGGGAAAGAGATTCAGTGAGGACTGGGTATCATCTAGTTCTTCCTTTCCATTACAAAAATAAAATAATAATAAAATATATTTAACAACTTAGGGGATTTTTAAAGGGAATTGCAAGATTCTTCAGGCTCTGAATTCCAGTATATGGGGAATTTGCTTGGCTATAAAAGAAACCAGCCAATAAAAGAAACCCAGGCAAGAAAAACACAAGCCCTCATCAGGAGGCCAGAGGGACTTAAGTAGGTATTTCTTGGAGCCCCAGCTTTGAGGTTCCCAGCTGGTAATGACTAGCATCTCTATGTAACTGAAAGAAAAGAAATGGATTGGGGGGAGGTCACTCAACAGCCTACCTTAGCCGAGAGGTAGATCCCATGAAGAAAGCCAGCACTATACCTGAACCTGCTCTATGAATTCCATCGGCAGCTAAATCAACCTTGGGGAAGGATTGGAGTATACTACCGTCCCATCACATAGAAGAACTGTTTAGATGCAAAGGGGAAGCACCGGCCAACTCAGAACAGGCTCCTGAAACACCAAGGCTTTACTCTTGGAAGGCTCAACTGTTCAAATAAAAATCTGCTCCTTCCTTAACCCTGTTACCTTTCTCTCAGAGGAAGATAAGTCAGAACAGGGCTCTGGAGAGATGGGTGGGCAGTGAAAGAGTATTTGTTGCTCTTGCAGAGGACCTCAATGCAGGGCCCAGCACCCACGTGGTGGACCACAACTGTCTGTAACTCTAGTCCCAGGATAGCTGATGCCCCTTTCTGACCTCCACGAGTACCAAACACCCACAGTATGGTGTGTACATGCATATATGCAGGAAGAACTGTCACACATAAAATAATGAATATATCTATCAGAAAAGTAGACAGACAGACAGAAAGAGCAAGCCAGGTCGTGGTGGCACATGCCTTTCTTTAATCCCAGCACTTGAGAGGCAGAGGCAGGTAGATCTCTGAGTCTGAGGCCAGCCTGGTCTACAGAGTGAGTTCCAGGACAGCCAGGGCTACACAGAGAGACCCTGTCTCAACAACAACTAAAACAAAAACATAAGTAAGTAAATAAGTAAACAATGACATTTGAAAGAGAAACAAACACATCATCACACAAAATAAATAAATGCAAAATAAAAAATAAAAATAAAACCAAAACTTCAAAGTCCCAACCGTAACTGTGAACAAACAATTCTACACACTTGGCTCACTAGCAAAGTCTTAAAGATTTCCCTTGGGGGTTTCATCATGAATAAAGGGATATCCTGAGCCAGATAGCCTGTAATGACCCTTATTGATACCCTCTAGGGATTAGGGCTCAGTGGGCTGAACTGATAGTCACAACCAGAGCTCTGGGACTAAGTCACAAAAGACTTACCATCCACACTCACTCCCAGAGAGCAATGTAAGCCCTCCGTGCCCCGTGTAGAAAACACAACAGCTACAGGTACCCCTTAAATACCAGGAAATAAACCTGTTTCCTGCCATGCTCCCACAGAGGAAGTGACCGCCACCATCCTTTGTAGACGGCATCAAACGGGAACAGGTGAGGTATCTGAAGGGAACAGAGGCTGATGGGACAGCCAAAGAAGAGCATTAAGTTATGACCATGGCCCCTCTCTCCTGGGTTCCCTCCGAGGGTGAGAACAATATAAGAACACAAAGCTGAGAACCCCAGGGGTTGGAGCGGGGATGGCTTCTTTAGGAATACCAGCTCTTCTTCCTAGTCCAATGGCCTTGTAGGAGTCTTTGGGTTTCATAACTCACTGACTTCTATTTAAAAAAAAGTAAAAGCTGTAGATGGCACCACCATTATCACATCAGCTTGACTCTAGAGATTAATTCTTCCTGCCGCATATGGGAAAGTGTACTTATTTAAAGTGTATAGGCTGTGTGTATGGGTGCACCATGTGTTTGCAATTCCAGGAGAGGCCAGAAGAGGGCATCAGATCCCTGAGACTAGAGTTACGGATTACCGTGTGGGTGCTGGGACTCAAACCCCACTGCTCTTAACCACTGAGCCAAATCTCCAGCTCCAGATAGGAAAATGTAAGGACCTTTCATTAGGCCTTTCATCTGGGTAAGAATAGATGCATACAGTTTTCAAAAAGACTATTTGTATTATGGAAACCATCAACCACATAGTGATGGTGGCATACAAATGAATAATCCTGACACTGGCTCAGCCCTTCAAAATACAAAAGACGAGATTCACCACCAACGTGTTCTAAAGTTGGGACATCCAATTCTTCTTAGTGTGGGTAGCCAACTTTCTCTGTAGGATAAACAGAGAAGGTCTCTGAGGTAGTCTAAGTTTTTATTATCTTTTAGATTATTTTATTTTGTTACGTACGGGGGGGGGGTGCCCATATCTATGTCTATATATTATATATGTACATTACCCATAGAGGCCAAAGAGGCAATTTGACCCCTGGAACTGGAATTATAGATAGTTATGAGCTGCCAGGCGGGTGCTGGGATTTGAACCCGAGTCCCCTGGGAGAAGTGTTCTTAACCACTGAGTCATCTCTCCAGCCCCTGGCCTAGAACTCTTGACTTGACAGAGATCCTCCTGTCTCTGCCTCCTAAATGCTTGGATTAAAGTCGTACACCCACTATGCTCAGCCTGGGGCACAGACCAAATCTTAGCTCATAAAATTATCCAGAAATGTGGACTGCTTATAAAACATTCAAAGAAATAATGGGCGGACTTTCAAGGCCTCACTGAGGAAAGAGGTATCAACTGTCCTAGAAAGTCAACTGAATCTCTGTGGTGTCTGGAGAGAAATACAGGGGGAAGTAATGGATTCTTTAAATTTAAATCAACCAATCATCAATCGATCAATTGAAGGATGTTATCTCAAGAATTGGCCTCCTGAATTTCTTTTCCCCTGAACTTCTCTTTCCTCCTTGGCCCTGGTCTGAACTAAAAATGTGCCTTAATTCCCAGCTCTCAGACCCTACAATATCCTATAGAGAAGTCCCTTCCTTAGTAAAGACTTCTCTTTAAACACAATTTATGTGCTGGGTTATGGTGACTCACACCTTTGATCCCAGCACTCAGAAGGCAGAGGCAGGTGGATCTCTGAGTTAGAAATCATCCTGGTCCACAGAGTGAGTTCTGGGACAGCCAGAGCTACACAGAGAAGCCCATCATGGGAAAAACAAAAAACAAGCAGACAGACAAACAAACAAACAAAAAACCCTAACCTTGTCTCAAACCACACACACACACACACACACACACGAATTTTTTTTTCTTACCTGCCAACTTCACTACCGTGCCACTCCAATTGAGTCTTCACAGCCTCTCCCAAGTCCTTTAATCCAGACTCCTTATTCAGACTTCTGAAGCTCAACAACTGAGCCTAAACTCGATGGCCAATGTGGTCCTTCCTGGCACAGGTCACTGAGTGACAAAAGACGACATTAATCTTCTTCCTCAAAGGGTTGAGAAGGTCAGACAAAGTGGTCACTTCATTTGATGGACACCCAACCCTTGCCTGCGATGTTTGTTTTCCCTCTGTTGCTTGGGTCAGGAAGAAACCGCCGGAGAGGGATGTTTCCCAGGGAGAGGTGCAGGTATGTGGGTGGATATTTAAACTCTGAAGTCACCGGGAAGGGAGGCTTGGGGTTTCAGGTTGCCTTCCCCCAGGGCAAGGTCATCCCCTGATAACCCTTGAGAAATTCTTTGGCCTGGGGGTTGCAGGATAGAATGACAAATCCATTGCTGAGTTAAAGTAAAACTTTGGCGCTTCTTTGAAGCTGGGGCTGAGCCTGTCACTCTCCTTTGCTCTCCCTCCAAATGCCCTCCCTAGTATGCCCAGGAGAGAGAGGGACTCTTGGGGATGCAAAGATCTCCTTGACTAGTGCCCCCATGTTGGGAGGGGCCTTAACGCTGCTGAGGGCCCAAGGGCTGCAGTCAGTACATGCGGAACTTGTGGTTGGGGGTCAGCTGAAGAGAAGGAACACCCCTCTTCCCCACAGCTGGTGCACCAAGGACCCTCCTCCCTATTACAGCCCTTCCTTCTGAGAGCCTGATGAGGAATCTGAACTACTAACAGACCTCTTGGTGGCATCCCCAACTTTTCTCTAACCACTCCTAGGCTGCCGACTCCAGGCAAGGCTGAAAGGGGCCTAGATGAGAAGACCCCACCCAGAAACAGGGATGCAGAGGTAAGCTGAGGATAGAGAGACTGTAATCAGCATGCTTTAGAGATTGGGTCTCATTCTGAGATCCAATAGACCAGGAACTCACAACATAGTCCAGGCAGGCCTCCAACTCTTGGCAATCCTCCTGTCTCGGCTTTCCCAAGTCCTGGAATTATAGATGTGAGCCAGCTTGGAAAAAAGAAATCATATTTTCCAAACCAAAAATCAAAACCATTACAAGTCGACGTGCTGGAGTCATGAGATTAGGGATTTGAAACCAAGCCCAAAGTCTAGAATGATTCAAGCTGTCAGGTCTCCAATCTCAGGGTTGACAAGCAATTAGTAATACATTCTAGAAAGAAAGGACGGGTGCCTCAGCCCTTGCCACCCCTCTGCTTGGCTCTTTTCTCCCAAGGGCTAAGCTCTCCTGATACTATCTGGGCAGCCTGAGACTGTCCACAAAGCCAGAGGCCATTTCTGCCTGCCACATGTCCCCAGACCCCACCATCTCTGTACCTTCCTCTCTACAGCACCTGAGCCTGTGGAACCTTTGGTGTGATTTAGCCAGGGTTATCTGCCCAGGCGGGTGACCTGGGGGAGAGGACCAGGGAAGAGAAGCGAGGCAGCCAGCCAGCCAGGAGCTGCTTTAGGCAAGATGACCTCTTTCCAAGGGCAGATCTCTCCAGCTTGTATAACATAGCTCCTGCCAAGGGTGGTATAGAAAGGCTCAGAGCCCACAGCAGGCTGGGGAAGGCTACTGAAAAGGGAGCTTAAGGGCTTCCCGCTGGGTGAGATGGATTAGGGGCCAGTGGGGAGTGAGTCCAGCAGGGAGAAAGGCACTGGCCAGATGCCAGAGCCCCTTGGCCAAAGACACTCTGAGACCAAGAATCCCTGGGTATCTGGCAGGCTGGAAGTCCGCATCTTCCACCTGGCTGAGGGTCCCAGACAGAGTGACATATGGTGACAAGGAGTCTGACCAAAGAGCACCAAAACTGAGGAAGGAGAGAAGCCCTACTTGAGTGAACTAGTGGACAACTCATAGGAAAATAAACAATCTCCCCAGTGATTTTATCCACATCTCCTTGAGCCCTTGAATTATGTCTGTTCTTCAGGGCTGGTCACGGCTGGCCTCTATTTCTCTATTCTGCAGGATGGGCACTCTGAGGCCACACTGGGAGCAGGATAAGGAATGGAATCTTGATGTGTATTATTTTGTTTTGAGACTGGGTTTCTCTATGTAGACCAGGCAGGCCTTGAACTCACAGAGATTCTTCTGTCTCTGCATCCTCAGTTCTGGACTACTGTGGCCCACATCTTAAAAGTGCATGGCGTAGGTCTCTAACAAGCAGACTAAAGCAAGAGAATCACAAGTTAGTGGTTATATAGTGAGAACCTAACGCAGGACAAAAAAATAAATAAAAATAAAAATAAAGAAAAAAAAAAAACCCAGACTATCAATCATGTCGAAGGGAAGCCTCAGTATTGTGATTATTATCTTTTTTAAAATTAATTTATTTTATGAGTTCACTGTAGCTGTCATCAGACACATCAGAAGAGGGCATCAGATCCCATTACAGATGGTTGTGGGCCATCGTGTGGTTGCTGGGAATTGAACTCAGGACCTGTGGAAGAGCAGCCATTGCTCTTTTTTTTTTTTTTTTTTTTTTGAGGCTAGGGGCTCACTAAGTTGCCTAGGCAGATCTCTCTATCTGCTAAGCCAAATAATCTTTCTGCCCCAGTCCTCCTAGTATCTGGGATTCTGTGCTTGCAGCTCAAGATTTTAGACCAAAGATATCTCCTCTGATAGGCTGATACGAAGCAGGCTAAAATCCCGTCCTCACCCCATCTCCTGGGGACAAACAGGGAGAGTCCACTTATTGGATGAGAAAGACTCAGGCAACCAGATAACACTCAACACTCCGGCAACCCCCAGGACATCTTTCGGGGAGAAGGGGCTACAATGCCGGATCCTCCAAGCTCAGGATGTCCCTGGATCAGAGCTGCCTGGTCTCCCAACTCACTGGGCCAGCCCCTTCCTTTGTGTTCAGTTCTTTCCCACAGCCCAGCAAGGGGGGTGCTAGGATCCCAGGCCCACCCCCTCCTGCTGGGCAGCACCCCATCAACCCTCACATAAAAAGCTTGAGAAGGGAAGGGGGTGGGGTGGGGGTGGCGTCCTCACTCCGAGGAGGCCTCGGCACCCTTCTTCCTTTCTGGGGAACAAGAAACTTGCCAAAGGCTTGGGCCCCTTCCCCAGCTCCTGGCCCCAGCCCGGGCTCCCCCAGACAAAAAGCTGCTTTACATGAGAAGAGCGGGCTGGCCTGGCCTTACCCGGGGACTCAAAGAGGCGGTAGCCCCTGACAGCCCCGGCTGCCCCTTCCCCCACGCCGAGGCCTCGTTTAGTTGCAATTAGCAATTCTTTGCATACGCCCCTCAAGGCTGGAAGGACGCGGGTCCTCACCCCCTCACTCCAGCCTTCGACCTTCTGGAGTTTCCCTGCTCCTCTCCTTAAGTCCGAGCTTCTCCTTTCCTGTCCTGTCCTGGCGGAACACGGTTCTTCCTAGGAGTTCTCCAAAGAAGGAAGCACGTAGAGGAGCCAAATCAAGAACTCTCCAGGGTGGAGGGGGGTGGGGAAGAGGAGGGAGGACCTCAAAGCAAACACACACTGCCTCAACCCTCCTCCCTTCTTTGGCCAACCCTTCTCCAAATCGGGCCTAGCTTTGGGAGAGCGACCAAAGGAAAAGAGGTTTTGGTAAGAGATCCGGTGGGGAAGGTAGTGGGACAGGAAGGAGGCTGCCTGTAGGAGAAAGTGGGGGCTACTCAGCTTTTCTCTCCTCGCTGCTTGGGCACAGATTCAAGTCTCTCTCATTTCGACCAGACAGGGAATAGTAGGGTGGGCCAGATTCGGAGAATGAAAGGGGATGATAGAATCCCGCGTCCCTTTTAGGCTCACCCCCAATCTAGAGGGAGGAGAGCGAAGTAAAGGGACTGTCTTACTAGGTGGGTCTCCACGCGTTTGACCCACTTTGCTTCTTTCCAGGGTTTACCCCTTTCCCTCCAAGTCTCTAATAGGTTTTTCTTGTCGCCACTAGGGGGAGCCCTCGGTATGGTGGGAACTTCGCAGGCCTGGAGGAGGGTGTCCATAGCCTCTGGGACAGTATCCGCTGGGACAGCCGGTGTTCCCTGGGAGAGGAAATCTTATGTTCTGAGAGAATTCTCAGGCCTTCAAGATTTTTGTGAAGAGTGGAGCGAGGTATACAACACTCTGTGATCCTGTTGGTCAATGAAGGGGTATGTTGGGAGGGGGTTGGGGGGATTAGCCTCCCTGAGTTCATATTAGCCTCCAGTACAGTTTAGCGGGAGAAGCCAGGGGTTCCTGGTTGAGCATTTTCCAAAGGGTTCTTAGAATTTATAACAGGAATAGGGGAAGAGGTGACTTTGAGGCCCAGCAGGAACCCCACGGGGATGGGCTGGCCTATTTTGGTGGACATCACGTGGGTTCAGGAAACAAAAAAGAAAGGTCTGCCTGTTTTGAGGAATAGAGTTTCTTTTTGACACGGGATCTTGTACTGTTTTCACGCTGGTCTGGAACTCATGATGATGATCCTCCTGCCTCTGCTTCTGAAGTGTGGAGATCCCCTGTGTGAATTATGCTGGGCTGTTTTTTTTTTTTTTTTTTTTTTGGATGCAGGGTCTCCCCACATAGAGCACTCTAGCCTTCGCCTACAAAGAGTTGGAATTACAGTGTACAGCAATGTGCTCATCTGAGATCTGGCTCCTTCTTGCCAGCCTCTGATGGGTTCTCAAAACTCTAAGCCTTGATCTGGAGAGATGGCTGTCAATTTTGATGACTAGAAGTTGACCCCTTGAACCCACACGGTAGAAATGAGAACCAGCACCCACAAGTTGTTCTCCAATCTCCATACGTGTGTGGTTGTATATACACATGTACTCCACACACGCGCACACACAAAATAAATAAGTAAAATCTTTAAAAAGTCAAAATAAAAACAATAAAACCTCATAGCCTTGGAACCTGGTCTCACAAATCAGAAAGGACACAACAGAGGTGGGTGTGGCCCCAGGAAATCCTCCGGATTCTTTCCTATTTTTTTAAAAGGATTCATTATTTTAAAGATTTATTTACTTTATGAGTACAGACTGTAGCTATCTTCAGACACACCAGAAGAGGGCATCAGATCTCATTACAGATGGTTGTGAGCCGCCATGTGGCTGCTGGGATTTAAACTCTGGTCCTCTGGAAGAGCAGTCAGTGCTCTTAAACACTGAGCCATCTCTCCAGTCCCATTATGGGGTTTAAAGACTCCCTTTCTCTTCAGAAATTGCCAAGCCTTGTCTGGGAAAAAGAGCTGAGTTAGTGAAAGAAGGAAGATGTACTCCTAAGCAGGGTGGGCAGAAGTGAAGGTGAGCAGAGGTGGGGGTGGGCAGAGGTGGGGGTGGGGAGAGGTGGGGGTGGGCAGAGGTGGGGGTGGGGAGAGGTGAGGGTGGGCAGAGGTGGGGGTGGGCAGAGGTGGGGGTGGGGAGAGGTGGGGGTGGGCAGAGGTGGGGGTGGGCAGAGGTGGGGGTGGGCAGAGGTGAGGGTGGGCAGAGGTGGGGGTGGGCAGAGGTGAGGGGTGGAAGAGGAAAGCCGTGGAAAGGAAGAAAGGCATGCTGGGACTGATGTCCTAACTTTACATTAAAGTGAAGCTGCAGTTCCATCCTCCAAACCTGCCCAAGGAGCTCCCAGACATCAGTGTCTCCGAAAGCCCCAAGTGGATTAAACGTCCGGGATCCTTCAGCTTGTTGAGGAGCTGGACGGCTCAGGGCTTGTGACGACTCAGACTCCCTAGAAAGGAAGGGCTTTAATGCGGTCAAGTGTTGGGAGCTTTGGACCGGAAACTGTTTTAAGGGTACAGGAAATGCTGTCTGGAGAGCAGTCTTCCAGGGTCCCCCTAGAAGAGAGCGCTTACAGCATCCCTCAGCGAGCGCATCCCGCTAAGGCTGGAAGAAGGACCTGAGGAAGCAGATACCTAAGCAGAGGTAGCAGGCCGGTGCTGTCATTCACTGACCCCTCTCCTATTTCCACCTGACCTAGGACGGCACCACCAGCCTATCACCTCAACTTGAGGAGTCTGGAATTCCATGCTACCAAGACAGTCTGAAATCTGTGTGGCATCACCAGGTGCCCGGGTTTCCTGCTGGCTGTGCCCCTCTCCCTTCCTCTGCTTTCCTTCTGCTCCTCTTCCCAGAACCATATTTGGACTTTTAAAACACCCTGCACCTTACGACAACGACAGCAGTCCCCTTCCCCCAGGAGTTCTCTGGTCTTCATTCCCTGGTTTTAATGTGACAGTCACCCCAGATCTTTTATCCTCAGATTCTCCTACCAAGTATTCAACCAACCATGGATCTAAAATATTATGAGGAGAAAAGGTGTGCGTATGCATTAAACATCCTTTTTTTCCTTTGTAATTACTCCATAAACAGTAGTGGAGTAATAATTATCTTCATAGCATTTCCTGGCAGGAGGGATTGTTAGTTTCCAAGAAGATCTGCATAGGCAGAACCCAAACAGCACATCATTTTGATATAAAGGATTTTAGCACTTGAAGATTTTGATAGTTGCTGGAAGCTGCTCTTCTGAATACCAAGAGATGCCCATATTTGAACCATCCTGACCTTCTACACCGAGCAGACAGCTCCCAGAGTAACGCTGACTCAGAGACAAAGAATCTGAGTCACCAGGGATATTTAAAACATTCTAGTAGCCACATATGTTAACATAAAAAATTAAGACAAATGAGATGAATCTTAATAAGATTTAATCTAATGATGTAAATTATTTCCATATGTAATCAATATAAAAATTTAGTGCTAAATTCGCTTCCTTCCCCCCCCCCCGCCCCTTCTTTAAACTATTTTTGGAATTTAGTTTTGCCCTTACAGCAACTCAGTTTGGTCAGTTGTGTGCACGTGACTCATATGACAAGTGCTTAAGACACTGGACAGCCACTGGGTGTGGTGGGCACGCTTTTGATCCCAGCACTGGGGGGTGGGGGGCAAAGGAGGCTCTGTAAGAGAGTTCAAGGTCAGCCTGCTCTACATAGACAGTTCCAGGACAGCCAGGGCTACATGGAGGTAGCCTATCTCAAAAACAAAACAAAACACTATAACAAAAAAAAAAAAAAAAACCCAAGATACTGCAGGGTAAGGCTCAAAAGATGGCTTCCAGCAGGTAAAGGCAGTTGGCGTGCACACCTGAGGCCCCAAGTTCAATCCCCGGGTCCTATGTAGTTGTAGAAATTTTTAATTTCAATCCAGGGTTTCCACTATGCCTTCGATCATTTAGTCTCCAGATAAAAGACACGCAACTTTTATTGTTTACAATAAGCCTCAAACAGCACAAGAGCTAGGCAGACATCTACCCTCTATGCTGTTAGAATCTACTTTCCTATAGTTAACCCTGAGTTATGACTTGCTATGTTTCATCTGGGCTGCTCTTAACTTCAGTTGGCAACCCTCAGGGCCACGTTTTCACGACTCACCTAACCCATGGCAGCTTCTTTCTTCTCTCCTTCTCCAGTTCCTGGTTCTCTCTCAACATCCTCCTCCAAGACCGGAAACCTTAAAACCTGCCTATATCTCTTCTGCTCAGCTACTGGCTGTCAGCATCTTTATTTACCGATGAAAAATAACGGGTACAAAGGCACATAGTATCATTTGGGTCTATGTGCAGACTCTTTTGTCTCTGGGGTAACCAGATCTTGGAGGCCTGCACTTAGCATTACAATGCACAGCAAAAGACCAGTCCTCCACACCATGTAAGGGGTAGAGGGAGAGAGCTGACTACAAGAAGCTGTCCTCTAACCGTTGCTCATGTGCTGTGACATGTATTATGGATGCAAGATAATCATACAAAAAAAATCATAAAAAAGGATATTGAACAATATGTAGAGCCTGTTTGGATCCAACAAGTCTAGGCACTAAAAGCCCATTTAAAAATTGTGGGAGGTACTGGAGAGATGGCTCAGTGGTAAAGAGCACTGGCTGTTCTTCCAGAGGACCTGAGTTCAAATCCCTGCACTACCATGGCAGCTCACAACCATCTGTCACTCCAGCCTGGGGGAATCTAATGCCTCCAGCCTCCAAAGATACCTGTACTCATGTGTGTGTGTGTGTGTGTGTGTGTGTGTGTGTGTGTGTGCGTGCGCGCGCGCGCGCGCTCATGCCTGTATGCAGACACATACACATTCATAATTAAAACTAATAAAGTATTTTTTAATTGTTAGGCTGTGCATGTGGTGCACACCTTTGATCCCAGCACTCAGGAGGCAGAGATGATTTCTAGGCCAACCTGGTCTAAATAGTCCAGGCTGGCCAAGGCTACATAGTATGACCCTGCCTCGGTGAAATGAAGTAAAATTAAATAAAAAATTGTTAGGGGGCTAGAGAGCTGGTTAAGCCATTAAGAGCACTCTGGTTGTTCTTCTGGAGAACCTGGGCTGATCCATCTCGGCATCCATAGGGCGGCTCATACCTGTTTGTAACTCCAGGTCCAAAGAATTTAGTGTCTTCTTCTGGCTTTTGTGTACACTGCAAAAACACAGCATACAGACAAAAAAAAAAAAAAAAAAAAACTTATATGCATAAAATACTTTCGTATTTAAAAAAAAAATTAGTGGGCTGGTGAGATGGTACAGTGGGTAGAGGTGTTTGACACCAAGCCTGATGACCTGCCTGCAATCTCAGGGACCCACACAGTAGAAGAAAAACAGTTCCTGCAAGTTGTCTTTTGACCTCCCCACATCCTCTATGGTGTGAACGTTCCCCATCTCACAAATAAATGTAATAAAAAAATTTGTTGGGTGCTGATCTTTGAGAAGACCCGAGTTTAGTTCCCCGGCTTCATACCAGCTCACAAAAGCCTGTAACTCCTGTCCCAAGGGATCTTCTGACCTACACAGGCACCTGGACTCAGATGGCACACATACTCACAAATAAAAAAATCTCTCAAGGTGGTGGCACACACCTTTAATCCCAGCACTCAGGGGTCAGAGGAAGGTGGATCTCTGTGATTTAAGGCCAGCCTGCTGCTCATTGTAACTAGTAAGTTTTCAGTACATACTATCAAACCTTTAAAAAAAAGAAAAATCAAGTACTGACAAAAAATATATATTCATATAGTTTTATGCAAAAATGCTTTTCAAATCTGTACATTTATCTCTGTTTTTTTAAAAATAAAGTTGTTTAATTAAAAAAAAAAAAAAAAGGAAAGCCAGCCTGGTCTACAGAGTGAGTTCCTGGACAACCAAAATTACAGAAATTTTTTAAATAAAAATTTTAACCTTAAAAAAAGTATTAAGGGACAGGAGAGAGGGCTCAATGGTTAAGAACACTGGCTGCTCTTCCAGAGGTCCTAAGTTTAATTCCCAGCAACCACATGGTGGCTCACAACCATCTGTAATGGGATCTGGCGCCCTCTTCTGGTGTACAAAGACACATGCAGAACACTTCTGTACATAAAATACACAAATAAATCTTTTTTAAAATGTTATAGAGCTGGGCCGTAGTGGTGTACACCTTTGATCTCAGCACTCAGGGCGCAGAGGCAGAAGATCTCTATGAGCTGGAGGTCAGCCTGGCCTACAGAGTGAGTTCCGGGGTAGCCAGAGCTACCCAGAGAAAACTTTGAAAGGCTGAGGATATAGCTCATTGGTATAGCATTTGCCTGAATTTATTCCACAATGCACACAGTGGAAGGAAACTGACCCGCAGAACAGTTATACACTTGTGTTGCAGTACAATACATTAATTAATTTTTAAAACTTAGGTTTGTATATCATAGGTGTGCCTATTGCCCAGGGAGACCAGAAGGTGTGAAAACTTCCCATATGGAAAGTGTGGACAGATGTGAGTTTTGAGGGGGCTGGGAACCAAACCTGGCAAAAGCAACAAGTACTCTTAATTGCTAAGCCTTCTACCCTCTCCAAAAATTATTTAAAAAAAAACCCAAAGAAACCGACTCCATACTTCGTGACCTTAGAATGTCCCTTAGCTACTCTGTGGCCTTAACTATGTCACCTACTAAATGGGCCAGAAACCTCTCAGAGTAATTGAGAGAATAATGTCATGTGCTTGGCGCACAGGCACAGGATGTGCTCAATGAAGGTTAATTCTCTTCAACTCTGCATGAAAGTAACCGTGGACCCAAAGAACTGTTTGATGAAAGACTGAGAGAAGAGGCTCTTTGTCTTCCAGCACAGTGAAACAGGAGCCGGCTGGAGAGTGAGTGAATTTTTGTTTTGAGGAGCTGGGCTGGGAGAAAGATGGCTGAGGGTGCCCGGAAGGCTAACACAGGGGTTGCCGCCTTGGAATTTGGAACCGAAAGAGAGCAGCATAAAGCCGAGGATGCATTGCTGAAAGGAGGCGTCTAGGGTTAAAAAAAAAAAAAAAAAACCGAAAGCTGAAAACTCCAGCGATCCCTTCACTGAGTAAGGGAGGTGATGTTCACACCTCAGCAAGCTGCGCGGCTGAGGTTTGCTGAGTGCTTGGAGAAAGGAGTTGGTTGGAACAAAGGGTCTGAAGGGAGTGCAGCCAAAATGCTCGCAGTGGGTTCCCTCCATCCCTCTCCGCTAGCCTCAGCCGAAGGGCAGGCTGAGAATTGCATTTTGAGCCCATCGCGCCCTCTGCTGGATTGAGGTCCTAGAGGGTCCCAGCAAGAGTGACCGTGCGGGGCGATTTGGGAAGTGGGTGAACCGAAGTTCATTCAGGTCCTTCCCACTCCCTACTCTCTGGGAGACCACGCACGTGGAATCTTTTGATAAAAGTGCGATAAATAGCAGCGGGGCGTGGTGATGCATGTCGGTAAGTTCCCGTATTTGGGAGGCAGGAGGCTACATCAGGAATGAGACCTCAAAACACACACATACACACACACACAGAGGGAGAGGGAGAGAGAGAGAGGGAGAGAAAGAATGAGCAACCCGGGGCTGGAGAGATGGCTTAGGGGTTAAGAGCACTGACTGCTCTTCCAGATGAACCTGGGTTCTATTCCTAGCCCTCAACTGTCTGTAACTCCAAGATCCAACATCCTCACGCTGATACATATGGAAGCAAAACACCAATATACATAAGATAAAAGTAAATTAATAATTTTTTAAAAATTAGAAACACCCGAGACTTGGTCAGCAGATGGTTATTTTTTTAATTACTCACGGTTGGTGTTTGTAAATGGCTGCATGGAATGGGCTTCTCCTCATAGCTCCTTGGAGTTCTAGGGCTGTGGATCAAAAACAATTACCAAATGAAGCTGAAACCTGCAGAACAAAACAGCCCAGTGCTATCTGCTGTTTTACATCCCAGGAAACGGAGGTGTGTATTTGGGCCACCTGCCTAAAGTCACAAGAGCCAGAGTGACGTGAGCTTTGAAAGCCTGAGTTTGCTCCCTGAATCTCAAGGCAAATGGAGAGAACTGACTCCCAAGCCTTCCGTGTGCTGTGTGCTGTGGTGTATGATTGCCTGCATGCAAACTCGTGTGTCATACATGCATGTGGTATGGCGATAAATAAGACTTCCAAAACTTTTAAAATATATTCAAAGGAGCTGAAAGGTGGCTCAGTGAGTAAGGGGGCTTGCTTCTAAAAATAAGGACCTGAGTTCGATCCTTACACTCACGTTGGAAGGAGTTCTCAAAACAGCAGTGAAAACTACCTCCTGCAAGTTGTCCTCTCACTTCCACATATGTCCCTATCTACACACACACATATACATACATACATACATATATACACATATGCATGTGTGTGAGTGTGTGTAAGTGTATGCGTGTGAGTGTGTGTGCACGCGTAATTGACTCTATGATTGAATGTTTTGATTTAATCTGTGTGTCCGGATGCTGAAGGTCTTTGTCCCCAATTGGCTTTTGATCGATCAATAAAGATGCCAAGGCTGATGATTGGCACGGGTAGGACACTTAGAGTTTCAAGGGTAGAATGCAGAGAGAACTGTCATGACTCAGGGTTGAAAGATGGGACACAGGAGTGGCAGGAGATAAAGCCAACCAGCCGTGTGAGATTTTGGGTAACTGGCCATTGGTCATTTTCCTGATTGGGCCTGGAGTAGCTGGGGAAGGTTTAGGAGTGTCCAGCCTTTGAGGCAGCCAAGGCATTTAAAAAATAAGCTAATGTTAAAAAACAAATGAACAGCTGGAGAGATGGCTCAGTGGTTAAGAGCACTGACTGCTCTTCCAGAGGTCCTGAGTTCAATTCCCAGCAACCACATGGTGGCTCACAACTATCTGTAATAGGATCCTATACCCTCTTCTGGTGTCTGAAGACAGCTACAGTGTACTCATAGACAATAAATAAATAAATATTTTTAAGAAAAAGGAAAAAATACTGAGTTTAAAAAAAAAAAAAAAAAAGCTAATGTGTGTCTTTCATTTAGGATCCAAAAATAGTTCCTGGGCAGGTGCTTTCGATCTGCCCAGAGCCAAAGCGGTGTAGCCAAAACTCACCGCTACAAATATTTGATACCATTCTTTTACCTGAGGTAAAGTGGGTTCTGTTGTTCATGAATCTAAACTTTTTACTTCTGGTTCTGATTTCCAAACCATTGTTGTTGTTTTTGTTTTTTAATACACTGCTGTGTGTGTGTGTTTGTGTGTGTGTTTGTGTGTGTGTGTGTGTTGGTGTGTGCTTGCCTCAGTGTAACAGTGGAAGATCAGAAGATTTGTGGGAGTCAGTTTTCTCCTCCCAGCATGTGGATTTCAGGCATTAAACTCAGGTCACCAGCCTTGGTGACAAAGTACCTATGCCATCTGAGGAATCCTGCAGGCCTCTCTTTCTGTAATTGGAACTGGGTTGAGGATATAGCTCAGGAAATAAAATTGCTTTCATGGCACGCATAAGCCCTGGGCTTGATTCCCAGCCCTGCATAGACTGAGGTGCGGAAGCCACACCCGTGATCCCAACATGAGAAGGATCAAAAGTTCAAGACCATCTTCATCTACTTAGTGAATTCAGGGTCAGCTTGGAATGTGAGGAACCCTGTATTTAAAAACAAACAGGGCTGGAGAGATGGTTCAGCTGTTAAGAACACTGACTTCTGAGTTCAAATCCCAGCAACCACATGGTGGCTCACAACCACCATGGGATCTGTTGCCCTCTTCTGGCGTGCCTGATGACAGCTACGGTGTACTCATATACATAAAATTAATTAAAAAAAAAAAAAAAAAAAAAAAAAAAAACGACAAAACCAAAACCAATCAGGGCTACTTCTAGAAGGCTGGGGGACATGGTGGTAGATAAGGCAGGAAAAGGAGAAGATCCCGAGAATGAAGAGGACACTGTCTTTGGGAAATAGCATAGTCTTGGCATTTTTGAACTCACACGAGTTATGATTAGTAGTTTACCTTGGAGGATATAGTCCTATACAACACAGAGGAATGGAATGTGAGGTCAAGGTCAATCTGGTCTGTACCAGCAAGTTCCAGGGCAGCCAGAGTTTCACAGGGAGACAGACCCTGTCTCAAAACAAACAAACAAACAAACAAACAGATAACTTGGTCTACCATTAACTAAAAGAAACAGAAGCCTCTCTCTCATCTATCCACATGATGCATACTCTGCCTCCCTTGCTAACACTCATGAAAAAGCTAAAGATGGCCTCTGGTTTTAGCCTTTCCCTGTTCCCGTGGAGATTTCCTGCCCCAGAACTAGAGTGGATTGTCTTATATCCAGTGTATGGCAAAAATTGGGGCTCAGTAGTTGTTGTAGCTGTTGTGGTCTAACCAGACTATGAGTCTCATTCCTATAGATAGCAAAGAACACCAGGCTACGAACAACATCCACTCCCGACCTTCCAAAAACAGGCAGACATCTATTCTGTTGAAGACATGCTCAACATTTCTGGTGGTTTTCCTAGTGCTTATCCGTGAGCACAAGGACCTTGCATGCTCTACAAAATTGTATTTATTTGTTTATTTATTCATTCATTCACCCCGTGAGTTTTTGAGGCAGCGTCTCACTCTGTACCCCGAGTTGATCTGGAACTCGCTGTAGACTAAGCTGGCATCAAACTCAAAGGGATACACCAGCGTCTGTGCTGGGATTACAGGTATGCACCACCACATCCACCTTGGTGAAAACAAAACAAAAACAAAGAACACGGGGCACTGCAGGGGCACTAGTTAGCATATTCTATGACAGAGGGGAAAAAAATAGGGAAATCCCTATTTCACACATCACCCTGGGCAGGAAAGGAGCCGCGAAAGTGTCTACACTGCTTCCGGCTGGCCAATAGGAGGTAGCAAGCCCCAGTAGGGCCCCTGGGGTCATGTTTTTGGGGTCAAGTTAGAACGTGACTCCCCCAAGTAGAACCCTTGTGGGTCCCCAGATCCGAAGCAGAATCTGTTGAGGATCTCCAGCCTTCTCCCTGGAAGGAGCTGAGGCAGCAGACATCCTTTCAAAGCCTGGTTTACCCATAGTATACCAGCTTCTGAAAGGCCCTCTCAGGACAGTACGCTGGCCGTTCAATGGCTCAAAAATATTAAATGAATAAAATAAAACAATAATCTTAAAAGGGGGCAGGATCTTAGTCTTATAACGACCATACTTTTACCGGGTAGCCTGACACCCAGGATGCTGGCCTTGAACTTGGCACAATTCTGCCCCAGCCTCCCAAGCTACTGAGATTACAAGCATGCACCACCACGCCCGGCCGGTAAAAACATGTTATAAAGTCTTCTTAAACTTCAGACAGGCGCCAGTTATTTCGTCACATCCTGACTGATTCCGGAATTGAGTTCTAGGTTGACAATGGCCGACATACGCACGTCTCGCCGGAAGAGGAGCTGGCTCAGTGGTTAAGAGCCTTGACTACTCTTCCAGAGGTCCCGAGTTCAATTCCCAGTGGCTCACAAGCACGATGTCTGAGATAGTGTACTCCTTTAAGGGGGGGGGGAGTGACTCGAGTTCTATAAACGGAGAGGGGGGGGGTGACTCTGAGAGACCCATAAACAACCATAGATTCTGTAACGGGGGGGGGCAGTATCCCTAAGCATGTTCCAGGACAGGGGAATCCAGTTTTGGAGAGGAAAAAAATATATAAATAAATAGAGATAAATAAATAAAATTATGGGGGTGCAATAACACTCTCAGATTAAACAAACAAAAAATAATCTAAAAATATTTTTTGAGACAGAAGTTTACTGTGGGTCACAAGATGTTAGTGTTGGAAGTCGAGTTCTCTGGAAGAGCAGCAAAAGCTCTTACCTCCTGAGCCATCTCTCCGGCCCTGAGTAGCCTTTCTTACCTCTTTTTCTCAGCCCCTTACATCTAATCTATTATGTTATTGACAAGTTTTACTAGATCTCCAAAAAGTTCCGTGTTTGCTTTGAATCCTTTACTCCCCGCACTCAGAAGCAGAGGCAGACAGATCTCTGTGGGTTCCAGGCCAGCCAGAGCTATATAGTAAGATCCTACCTTGAAACAAAAACACAGGCAGAGAGAGAGAGAGAGAGAGAGAGAGAGAGAGAGAGAGAGAGAGAGAGAGAGAGAGAGAGGCGCTTTATGATGAAGAGAGATTAGATGGCCCTGCTTTAAATTCAGTCAGATCAGTGAGATTTGTAGAGAAGATGCCATTTTGAACTGGGAGCTGGGAGAAGAAACGGGTAGAATGCTCCCAGACAGAGGCTCAGCAGGAGACAGCGCAGAGCCCCTGTGGACTGGCCTTCAGAAGGACTGCCATGCTCAGTAATACCATGCTTGCTTTATGCATGTCAGGTGCTACCACCCAGAAA
The DNA here is from genome assembly GCF_963924665.1 of Micromys minutus. Taxonomy (NCBI): domain Eukaryota; kingdom Metazoa; phylum Chordata; class Mammalia; order Rodentia; family Muridae; genus Micromys; species Micromys minutus. The sequence continues at coordinate 49,020,598 of NC_137979.1, read as the reverse complement.
TCCTCCTGTGTACCCCCCCCCCCCGTTTTGCGTTTTTGTTTTTATTTTTCCAAGAAAGAATTTCTCTCTGTGTAATTCCTGCTGTTCTGGGCTCTGTTGGCCAGGATGGCCTTGAACTCACAGAGATCTGCTTCTCCAGAGCTGGAACTAAAAGCATGGGCCAATAGCAGCCAAGTGCTTTTAACTGCTGAGCCATTTCCCTGGCCCCCAGCCATCAGGCTAAGTTGTCTTACAATACGTTGTTGTTGTTGTTGGTGGTGGTGGTGGTGGTGTGTAAGTGTGTGTGTGTGTGTGTGTGTGTGTGTGTGTGTGTGTGTGTGTGTGTGTGTGTGTTGAGACCAGAAGAGGGTGCTAGCTCTTTTAGAACTGGAGTTCCAGGCATCTACAAGATGCTTGGCTTGTTCTGTACGTTCTGGGATTGGAACTCTGGTTCTCATGATTTTGCAGCAAACTACTCATAGCCACCGAGCCATCTCTCTAGACCACTCTCTTTGAGACAGGGTCTTACTGGGTAGCCAAGAACTATGTAGATCAAGGTGACATCAAATTCGCCAGAGATCCACCTGCTTCTGACTTCTGATTTCTGAGATTAAAGCTGTATGCATTGCATCTGGAAATGAAAAATAAAATACATTTTTCTTTATTTTCCCCTTCTTTTTGGGGGAACCACAGGGAAGGAAGGCTGACATTGAAGGACTGGGGGGTGAGCACGATCAGGGTGCATGGTGTGTAATTCCCAAATAATAAAAATAATTAATGACTAATAAATAATAAATAAATAAAAGATCTGACTGGGTGGTGGTAGCATATATTTTATATCAGCATTCTGGAAGTAGATCTTTGACTTCAAGGCCAGCCTCATCTACAGAGGGAGTCCAGAACTGCCAGGGCTACACAGAGAAACCTTGTCTTAAAAAATAAAGAGAGCTGGAGAGACTTCTCTTCCAAAATTCCTCAGTTCAATTCCCAGCAACCACATGGTGGCTTACAACCATCTGTAATGGGATTCAATGCCCTCTACTAGTGTTTTTGAAAACAACTACAGTGTATTTATATAAATAAAATAAATCTTAAAAACACAGAGATTTACTGTTTTTGTTTTGTTTTGTTTTGTTTTTCATGTATGGATGTCTGTGTGGGTATGTGCACTTAGTACATGCAGTTGCCTGTGGAGGCCAGGAGAGGGCAGCATATACTCTCAACAGTCACTGAGCTATGAGCCATTTGTTTATTAGGTCCCAACATTCTCTCTCTTTTGTTAAGAGAGATTATTATGGGTAGTTCCTGGGGGTTATTTGGATAGGATTGTACTCTGATACAGTAAAACCTGTAGCCACTAAGGTCATTCAAGGAGTTCAGGACATTACTTTTTCTGCAAAGGGGCTTTGACGAGATTCTTAGAATATACAAGGTTTACAGCATAGAGAGGAGAAAGCCATTAAGCAAATGGTTTTAGTTAGTTTTTGTTATAAGAGAAGGTTTCTCTAGGTAGCCCCAGCCATCCTGAAACTCTCTGTGTAGACCAGGATGGCCTTGAACACTCAGAGATGCACCAGCCTCTGCCTCTGGAGTGCCAGGAGTAAAAGCATGTGCCACCATGCTTGGCTGGCATTAAGCAGATGTTAATAAGCTGGAATTCTTCATTTACAGCTGGTAAGAGGCTTCAAGTCGACCATGAAGTAAGGGACTATTCTGCCTTCGCAAGTCTACATCATTTTTTCTAGTGCTTTTCGGGTTTATTTTTTGTTTTTGTTTTTGTTTGGTTTGTCGTTGTTTGTTTTGTTTTTTGCCTTAAGACCGCCCTGCAGGAGACTGTAGTGTCTAGATGACGATAGATTAATATCTATTAAAAAATGCCTAGGCCATATGCTAGGCCACATCTTGACCAGCACTACTTCCTCGTCACTTGTCATCTTCCACTGTGGTCACATTGAATTAATCTTCCTTTTATCGATGACTTTTTTTCTTGACTCAGTGTCTTAATGACCAAACCTAGCTTGTTGGGGTAACAGGTCACATAGTATAGTTGTCCTTATCAGAGGAAAGTTCCAGGTGAAGGTGTCTTCTTACTTTTACCTGGAGGAGTAACAGGAGGCCAGCAGAGGTGATGTGTCACCAGGATAGACCTTCATATGGCTATTAATACTGTAACTGTGGCCTTTTCCACCCATGCCCCAGTTCCTGAATAATGACTCAGAGGCTTATAATCTATTAAGAAATGCCTAAGCCTGCTCCCAGTAGCTTGTAACTTATATTAACCTGCATATACTGTTCTATGTCTGCCATGTGGCTAGTTACCTCTCCTCAGTTTCTTTCTTTCTCTCTTTTTTAAGATTTTATTTATTTATTATATATGAGTACACGATAGCTGTACTTCAGACACACCAGAAGAGGTATCAGATCTCATTACAGATGGTTGTGAGCCACCATGTGGTTGCTGGGAATTGAACTCAGGACCTCTGGAAGAGCAGTCAGTGCTCTTAACCACTGAGCCATCTCTCCAGCCCTTGATTGTATTTTAATATGCATGTACATCTGTGCGAGGGTGTCAGATGCCCTGCAACTGAAATTACAGACAGGTGTGAGCTGCAATGTGGGTGCAGGGAATCGAACCTGGGTCTTCTGGAAGAACAGCCAGTGCTTTTGACCACTAAACCATCTCTCCCAGTCCCTCAATTTAAAAAAAGCTTTAAAAACAATCCTGAGTTCTACGTTTCTTTCCATACTTATACTATTGTTTTGTTTTGTTTTAGATAAGTCTCACTCTGTAGCTCAGGCTTGCCCACCTGGAAGTCAATACATGGTGTAGACTAGGTTCAATGCGCAACAATCCTCTTGTCTCCCTCAGTGGTGGGATTATATGTGCTTACTACCAGACTTGATTAATTCAAGTTCTATTTTCTTTCTTTCCTTTCTTTCTTTCCTTCTTTCTTTCTAAGACAAGGTCTCACCTATGTAGGTCTGGTTACCACACACAGCTTAGAGGCTCTATTTCTTTACTAGCAAATTATTAAGTCCTATAAATCTATTTTCTTACTTGGAAAATATGTGAAAACAATTGTTGTCCCTACCTTTGGGTGGATGCCTGTCTTAATTAGGGTTTTACTGCTGTGAACAGACACCATGACCAAGGCAACTCCTATAAGAACAACATTTAATTGGGGCTGGTTTACAGGTTCAGAGGTTCAGTCCATTATCATCAAGGTGATATCCCAGTAAGTATGGTGTAGGAGGAGCTGAGAGTTCTACATCTTCATCTGATAATACATAATCATTGAGTAGGATTATTCAAGTAAAAATATTAGCATGAGGGCTGAAGTGATGGCTCAGTGGTTAAGAACATCTGCTGCTTTTCCGGAGGACCAGAGTTTGGTTCCCAGCACCCCAGAGAGGCTTGCAATTGCCTGCACTTCCCGTTGCAAATAAATCAGGAGCATCTTCTGGCCTCCCATATTACAGACATGTGGTGCAGAAACAGACTTGCAGGCAAAACCTAGCACACATAAAATAAAACAAATCTTTAAAAAAAAACGAGTAGTTGTATCTCCCTCCCTCCCTCCCTCCCTCCCTCTTCCCCACCTCTTTCTCTTTCAATAGCATGGTGTCTGGCATAGAGAAATAGCTTAGACAACGCTGCTTTGGGGGGTCGAAGAAGGGGAGTAGGAATTCAAGTTCACCCTTAGCTCCATACTTTCAAGTTCCATGTTGGAGCCCAGCCTGGGCTATTTCAGACCGTATATCAAACCAAAACCACAACCAAAAATTAGACAGTTTGCAATTACAGTAATAACTGTAGGGATGCAAGTGTTTAACAGGTGTTCTTTTGGTCAAGTATGGGGCAATCTGAGTATCAAAATGAATAATGATGGTGAACTTGGTTTTGTTTGCTTGTTGTTTTGTGACAGGGTTTCTCTGTGTAAACCCAGCTATCCTGGAACTCATTCTGTGTGCTAGACACACCTCCAATTCAGAGATTTGTTATTTGCTTCTGCCTCCCAAGTGCTGGGACTAAACAGTGTGTACTACCACTTGGCCCAATGAGGGTACTTTAGAACCAGCAGTTGGGAGGCAGAAGCACCAGATATCTGTGAGTTTGATGCCAACCTGGTTTATGTAGTGAGTTCCAGGAGAGTCAAGGCTATACCGTGAGACCCTATTTCAAAGAAAAACCAAAACCAAAAAAGGGTAATGAAAGTAATCCTGGCATTGGGGAAGCTGAGAATTTTGAGGCCAGCTGGGGTTATTAGAGAACAAGGTCAGTCTGGGCTACATACTAAGACTCTTGTCTCAAAAAAACAAAACAAAACAAAACAAAAAACCAAAACCAAACAAAAGCTTACAGTGTACCAAAGCCTAACAAAAGAGGACTGAATATCAGCAGCTATGGGTCCACGTGGTACCCTGAAAGAGTTCCTACTAATAAATGTATCAGAATCAGAGCATCTATTTACTTCCTGATTGAGACAAGGCCTCATTATGATGCTTCCAAGGCTTGACTGGAACTTCCTGTGTACCCCAGCCTGGCCTTGACTTGTAATCCTCCTGTCTCAGCCTTTCAAAACCAACCAAATAAAAAAGAATGACAAAAATGGACCTGGGGATGCACACGTGGCATTGGGGAAACTGAGAATTTTGAGGTCATTTCGGGTTAATAGAGAGAACAAGGGCTGGCTGCAACTCATTATTTTATAAGCATTGTTTGTAATAAATGATTCAGCTGGTGGTTATCAATGAATGACAAAAACACAGAGTGAAAAAAGCTGGAAGGGGCTTAGTATGTAGCTCGGTCTGTGGAGTGCTTGCCGTGTGTTAAGGCCTGGGTTTGTTCCAGCACTAAACCAAACAGGTGTGGTTGAGCACACTCCCAGCTCTTGGGGAAAATTAGAAGTTTAATATTAACTCACTACATAATGAGTTGAAGGCTAACCCGGGATACAGGAGACCCTATATTTTAAAAAGCAGACATGAGGGAAGAGAGAGCACTGGCTCCTCTTCCAGAGGATCCCAGGTTCAAGTCCTAGCACCAACACAGAGGCTTACAACTGTTTGCATTTCCAGTACTAGGGTATCTGATGCCCTTTTCTGACCTCCTTTTGGTACCAGGCATGTTTGTGGTGCAGAGATATGCATAAAGCAAAAGACCCACACACATAAAATAAAATTTTTATCTTTAAAATAAGCTGCCAATGTCAGGGCAGGCAGGGTGGTGCATGCTTGTGAGCCTAGCAATTGGGCAGGAGAATCAGGAGGAATTCAAGGTCATTCTTGTCTACTTGGTGACTTTGACATTAATCTAAGATACAGGAGACCCTATTTCAAAACAAAACAAAACAGACAAACAAACAAAGATTAATACCAGGAGAGGTAACCAAAGTGAATAGATTAAACTATTTTGTTTTTTTTTTAAGAACAACAGTTCTGTCTTTCTTTCTCTTTTTTAAAGATTTGTTTACTTTATTTTACGTCATAACTGCTTGCCTGTGTGTGTCTCTATGTCCTGCTGAATAGCAATTTCCTCTGAAAACCTTCAACCCTGCAAGGAAGCTCCATCAGATCAGGTTGTAAACAACCCATAAGCTTCAGGAAATTCCTGAAATGGATGAAATTCACCTCTCCTTCCCCAAGCAAAATAAGCAATATTCGAAACCTAGAAGAGTTTCAAACAAGATAACCACATGGAAGAGGCTGGGACTGACTGAGCTGCGGCTGCCTGTGCTCCAGGTACCCAGTGTGCTCCAGGTACCCAGTGTGCTCCAGGTACCCAGCTTTTGTGACCTGTCAGTCATGCTGGGATAGGCTTTCGGTATTGCACCTGTGTATAGTTACCCCTCACCCATATTCCAGTGAAGAACCACAATACAACTCATGTGTTCACCAAGTCGGACTAGGGAGGTGCCTGTACTTTGGTCTGTTCTCAGTTTCTTATCTGGAGTACGAAGATGCTTATTCATGCCTCCTGAGGGAAGAGCAATGCCACACAGTATACACCACATGCCTGCAGTGCCTATAAAGGCCACAAGAGGGCATCAGATTTCTGGGGAACCAGAATTACAGGCTACCTGAGTGCTGGGAATCAAAACTGACACACTCCCTCTGACCAACTGCACCTAATCTTAAAAGTAAATCTAAAAAAATCTAAACCTAAAAAAAAGTGTTTTGTTTTGTTTTTAAGGAATTATTTATTTTATATATGTGAGTTCACTGTTGCTATTTTCAGACACACCAGAAAAGGGCATCAGATACCATTACAGATGGTTGTGAGCCACCATGTGTTTGCTGGGAATTGAACCTAGGACCTCTGGAAGAGCAGTCAGTGCTCTAACCACTGAGCCATCTCTCCAGTCTCCAGAAAGTGTTAACTGCTGAGTCTCCTCTTGATTCTCTATGATTTCTGTCTTAATCTCCAAATATTTTTTTGTGAATGGGGTTTCCAGATTGTTCCAGAATGATGAGCTCTATTATGGTGTATTTGGTCAGGACTATGATTCAATATTGGGGTAATACTCCTTCCATCACTTGGTGAATACGGAAGAACTTGCTTCTGTAAGCCAGTTTCCCACAGAGGGTACCTATGCTGGTTTGCAGGGGGAATCTAACTCTGACTAGAATATTGATGTGGTGGTTTGAATAAGAATGGTCCCCATAGCCTCCTAGATTTGAATGTGTAGCTACCAGGGATCTGAGTTGCTTGAGAGGATTAGAAAGATTAGGTGCTGTCTGTCAGAGGGAGTGTGTCATTGGAGGTGGCTATGAGGTTTCAAAAGCCCATGTCAGGCTCAGTACCTCCCCTGTCCCCTCCTGTCATAAGTCATGATATGGCCCTCAGATCTTGCTCCTGTGACTACCTGCATTCTGGCAGGCTCCCTGCCATGACCATAAGGCACTAAACATCTGCAGTTGTAAGCCTCCCCCTGCCCCCCAATTAAAGCTTTCTAAGAGTTGCCTTGGTTATGGTGTTTCTTCACAGCACTATAACAGTGACCAAGACAGTTGGTTTTTAACAGATCCTCTCCTTTCAGCAAATTATCTACTCCTTGATTAGAGTTGGCATGCTAAAAGTCAATGATCTGTTTGGTGAGGATTTCTAGAGAAAGCCTCGAGGTGCTACATGAGTGAAGAAAATGATTTAGGATCCAACTGCTCTCTCTAGACTGCCTTGTAACTAACTAGTCCTTGGGCTTTCAGCTCTGCCCACATCCTCACCTTCCCTGGTGTCAGGTGCAAATCTCTGAGGCTTGCTAGCTGACTAGGAAGAGATCCCGGTTTAATGAAAGACCTTGTCTTTTTTTTTAAGTGAAGTTTTAAAAGATTTGGGATTTGAACTCAGGACCTCTGGAAGAGCAGTCAGTGCTCTTAACCACTGAACCATCTCTCCAGCCTGAGAACTTGTCTTAAAATAAGGTGGAGGGAGCTGGGGAGATGACTCAGCTGTTAAGAGTCGATACACATACATACATACATGCAGGCAAAGCAGTCTTACACTAAGTAAATTTAAAAAGACCCCCCCCCCGTGAAAACATTAAAAAATACAAGAGCTGGAGAGCTGGGTAAGCAGTTAAAAGCACTTGTTTCTTGTGTAGAGTACCTGGATTCATTTCTAGCTCCAACATGGTGGTTCATAACTGTCTATAACTCTAGTTCAAGAGATCCAACAACTCCAAACATGAGTATATATATGGAAAAGTAGTAAGAAAGCTCTTGATTCTCTCTTCGGTTGTGGACCCCTTATTATGCCTTGATTTGTATGCAGCTTTAAGATAAGTTGTTCTTTTCATTAGTTTCCTCTCTTGTAGTTTCACTTAGATTTTGTCTGAGGTAAGGTCTCATATAGCCTAGGCTAGCTTTGAACTCCCTATGTAGCCAAGGATAAGCTTGACTTAATCCTCTCTCAGCCTCAAACAGAGCTATAGCTAGTTTTCAACACGTTAATATTTACAACTATTAGGACATTTTATTGGTTATTTGATTTCCTGCCTGGAATGGAAGCTCTTTGAACAGAGATAATTTTTCGCTACCTCTTAAATAATCAATTTTAAAAATACCGTCCTCGGACTTGGGAGTCGAGCCTCTACTTCAAAGTATAGCCTGGGCTACAAGAAACCCTGTCCAAAAGCAACAAGAAAACAAACAAAAAAAACCACTAAAAGGTACTCTAGCTCTAAAGTCAGATCTCATGTTACTGTATAGTGTTATTCTGTATTTTATTACAAATACAGGATGGTATTGACTGTAAACACGAGCATAAGAAAGACTTCAGAGCACCATTAAAGGAGCAAGTGGACACTTCCCCGCCCCAAACATACCCTGCCCTGCTGATCTTTCCCTCCGGAAGCACTAGCGGCACTCCGGCGAGAGCGCGCATGCGCGGCCCGCTGGGGTCGCTCGGGGCCGGGCGTGAAACCCAACAGTGAGGGGAAGGTTCCGCCTCCGGGCGTGCAAGGCGCCTGCGCCTTCGGGATTCCCGTCGGGACGCGTTCGGGTTCCCTCCCTCCCAACCCCCCCCCAAAATCCTCCCGCCCCCCTCCACTGCCAGCTGCGCGCGCCCGGTGGGCGTGGGGGGAGGCGTGGAAACAAGGAGGGGGCGGGTGTCGCGGGAGGGAAGGAGCGAACCGGAGAGCGTCGTCCTGAGGAGGAGTGAAGGCGGCAAAATGGCGGACCGCTTCTCCCGCTTCAACGAGGACAGAGACTTTCAGGTAAACACGGGCGTCGCCGAGGACCCTCCCCGGAGGGCTCGCAGCGATCCCCGGACCGCCTCCCTCCTGTTCTCCCGTCTCGCTTTCCTTCTGTTCTCCACCCCGCCTGGCGACTGGCTCTCTTTTCTGCCTCTTAATTCTCTAGGGGCCTCCCAGCCTGAGATGAGGCCGCGTCTCCGGCTTCATCCCTATTCGCGTCGCCTCTTAAACTCGGGTTTCCTCCTATTTGCCTCTGGCTTTCCGCTCCTCAGCCGGGCGCTTTGTGGGGGCTGCGCTTTGGTTGTCTCGGGGCCTGTGCCGGCGCAGGGCTGGCCCCTAGGGGAGAGGGCTGGGGTTGGGAAGGCTTGGGCCAGCGGTTTTCAGGCTAGGGCTACGGAACCTTTGCATTTGCTCGCCCTGATCATCCTGGGGATCTTCTGTTTTCTCATTGTGATAAACAATCCCTTTATCGTCTATCTAACCTAGTCTTCACCCTGGAAAAGGGTACCCTTACTTATCAAAGACGCCTTTTTTGTTGAGACGAGCGAGCCATTGAGCTTTCTCTGGGCACGAATAACTGCTGTTGTTTACAGGCTGTTAATTGGGCTGGGAATCAGTAAGGTATAGATAGGTCTGTGGACTGGTGTAAACTTAACTTCGAGATCCAATAAGATTTGCAAAGAAGCATAATAAGGCCTTTCCAAGCGGGAGATAACTGGTCCGGAAACCTTGATTTTGCGTTTGCAAATGTTGATCTGTGAAAGGTGTCCGTGGAATGGCTGGCATTAAGGAACAAACAAACAAACAAAAACAAACCAAAAGCCGAATTAGAATAATAACGCTTTTAGCTGTTGAAATAGTTGTAGACAATAAAGGATTTAGTAGCCTTTGACTATTTCTAGATAAAATACATTCTCAGTTGCAAATCACTGCATTACTACCGCATCTCCTGGCAACAGCAATTTAGGTCAACGATGAGCCTCAGAACTCAAGTTTTTATATTCCTTTGAGCTTACTCAACTCTTTGAGCTCTAGCCGTGTCAGAAGGCAATTTGAAGGGTTTGAATTCTTGGAGATGATTGAGTTGACAAATAGACAAAGCAATTTAACTGGTTTAAAATCAACACTGTTTAATGGTCTTGTGTGTTGAGTGAGTACCACGAGAAGTTTTGCAGCAGTAAGGAAAAGCCTTGTGGTCACGGGCCTCCTGTACAAGCTGCAGCACAACACAGGATCTCAAGGTGTTTTAGGACTTATCTCAGGTCCACCGAAGTTTGAGGTAATTCACTTTGGACATCTGATACCTGAGAAGGCTGTCTGTCTTTTTTTTCCTGTAGCAAGTCCTACGAGGCAGGTATAAAGTATTTAAGATTTGTTATTTTTTTATTAATTAAAATTATTTAGGAGACATACTGATGATGAAAACCTTCCAATGCTTTTCAGAGAAGAGCATTTCAAGGTGACCTAATAAAATTGAAAACAGACAGTTTTGAGGAAAAAATGAACTAAAAACTATTTCAGCAGGCTCAAACGGGATTTTGAATGATGTTGAAAACTGGATATTAGGATGTGACAGGGAGACTCTTTGATGCTTTAGTTCAGGTAATACAAATTCTGATTTATGGGCTCATGAGATGGCTCAGCAGGTAAAAAGCCTTTGCTCCACAAGCCTGACAACCTCAGTGTGATCCCTGGAAGGTGGAAGGAGAAATCCGACTCCTAAAAGTTGTTTTCTGACCCCATCATGTATGCCCCTCACATAACATACACAATAATAAAAAAGTAATAATAATAGTAATAAGTAACAGCCTTACAGGTGGCTTAGCGAGTTTGCCATCAAATCTGACCTGAATTGGTGCCTGGGGATCCAAAAGGTGGAAGGAAAGAACCAAATCAGTTCCCCAGAGTTGGCTTCTGACATCTCCCATGAAGTAAATATAATAAACATTTTAAAGCCAGAAATAGATTCTTTGAGCTCTTTGATGTTAATACATATGTTTTAATTGTATTTTCTGCACTTGCTCTGACATAACCCACTTAGAATTCCTTTTTTTTTTTTTTTTTGTAGATTTATTTATTTTATGTATGCGAGTACTGTCACCGTCTTCAGACACACCAGAAGAGGGCATCCAATCCACATTACAGATGGTTGTGAGCCACTATGTGGTTGCTGGGAATTGAACTCAGGACCTCTGGAAGAGCAGCCAGTGCTCGTAACCACTGAGCCATCTCTCCAGACCCCTACTTAAATGCTAAATGTCCTAGAATTTTGCATAAAGGGTATTGGAAATGAAAAAGAAGATCGAAACCATGTCTTCTATATCCCATATTAGCACTGTCCTCAAATCTGCAGTATAGCCAGCAATGAGTTTGAATTTCTGATTCCCCTTTCTTAACCTCCAAAGCGCTGGGATTACAGGTGTGGTCTTTCATACCCAGGTTTTTGCACGTGATGCTAGCAAGCACTTTTATCCACAGAGTTAAATCACCAATTCATAAATGGAATTATTTTAAATTATGTTCTATTTATTTAGTTAGTGTGTATGTGTGCATGTGTGTAGCAGGTTCTCAATTACTAGTTACATTCCTAGTAGTTGTAAATTATGTTAGTATTTCTAAAAATATGCCTTTAAAAATATTTAAGGGGGGCTGGAAATAAAAATATTTAAATAAAAATATTTAAATGGCTGAGTGGTTAAGAGCACTGACTGCTCTTCCAGAGGTCCTGAGTTCAATTCCCAGCAACCACATGGTGGCTCACAACCATCTGCAATGGGATCCCATGCCCTCTTCTGGTGTGTCTGAAGACAGTGACAGTGTATTCACATACATAAAATAAATAAATCTTAAAAAGATAAGAGAAAAGAAAACATTAAAAATATTTAAGAGATGGGGTATAATATGTACAGTGGTAGAGTATTTCCCTAATATGTGAAGGATTTGATCCTTAGCATCATGGTAGTAATAATAGTAACAATAAAATAAAATGAGAATAGTTAATATATTTGTCTCTGGATGTTTTCATAAAGGAAAAAACATTGATTAACTATCAGTTACTGTTCTTTGGTTTAGAGCCAGCCATTGAAGAGGGAATGAAACAGGAAGATGCTCTTTGAGTTATTATACCATGAAATATATCTCGAGTTTAGATTACTGAAATTTAATGTAGCCTTTTAAGGTTTTAAGTAGTTGAGCATAACAAGACCCTGTCTTTTTTAAAATTTATTTTATGTATATAAAATACAGTACACTGTATATATCTTCAGACACCAGAAGAGGGCATTGGATCCCATTACAGATGGTTTGAATTGAACTCAGAATCTCTGAAAGAGAAGACAGTGTTCTTTTTTTTTTTTTTTTTTTTTTTTTTTTTTTGTTTTTGTTTTTTAAAGAAGCATTCATTTATTTTATGTATGAGTATGAGCAGTTGTGAGTTGCACTGTGGATGCCCTCACATGGGTGGTAGAAGCCAAGTTTTGGGTCCTCTACAAGAGTACTTACTATATATTCTTACTATCAAGTCATTTCTAACTCCTAGATTGACTTTTTCACCTTTTTTTAAAATTACTTATGTGTGTGTTGTGTATGTGCATGCTTGCCACAGTGCATATATGAAGGTAAGGTCAGGTTACTACTTTCTAGAGTTAATTATCTCCTTCCACTTTATGAGGACTTTGGGATTGGACTAGGGTACTCAGGTTTGCATAGCAAGTGCATTTACCTACCAAAATGTCCTGCTACCTGATTTTTTGACTCCTGCATGTGTATTCAAGATCATTTTTCCCACTAGAAGTTTTATCTGCTATTTGTTTGTTTGTTTTAAAGATAGGGGCTCACATAGCTCAGGCTGGCCTCAGACTCACTAGCTGAGTAGCACTGAAGTCTAATTCTTCTGCCTGTCAAAATGCTGGGATTATAGGGATGTGCCACCGTGTCCACTTATCCAGATTGAACCCTGGGCCATGTTTGAGCAAGACTAATACTACCAACTGAGCTGTATCTCTAGCCTGGATTTTATATTTTATGTAAGTATAATTGAATCATAAATTATGAAGGGTAGATTTATAGGTCACACAAATAAGTGGCCTTTTAGACAGGCAATACAATATTTTTCTCTGTTCTGTTTTGTCCAGATCTGTATCTTGTTTTTCAAGGGCTTCTTCTGACCAAGTTTCCCTTATCAATAAGGATACAATGTTATGTTTCAGCTTTAGACTTTTCCCCTCTACTCTCCCAGTGACTGTATTTCCCACTCCCAACTCTAGGATCAGGGCCTGGATCTCAAGTAGCATAAACTGGCCTCAAATACTCTGTAGCCCAGGATGGCCTTGAATTAATTCTGCTTATGCTGCCAGAGAGCTGGGATTACAGGTGGTCAGCATGCACCACTACCCCAGCCCTCTTTATTTTTATTTTATTTTTTATTTTGAGACAGGGTCTTAGTAAATTTCCTAGGCTGGCCTTTAATTGTTCTGCTGTCTCAGCAGGTCCTGTTTGGATTTGCTGTCCTCCTGCCTCAGCCTTCAAATTACTGGGATTGCAAGCCTGCACTACCAGTCATGGTTTTAGGTGGGCAATGTTGGGTACTGATGCAAGTGTTGCACAACTGTAACTTTTTAAAGTGGCACTTTATTTTTGGAAGCCTTGGTAATCTAGACTGATTCTTGTTTGTCTAATAAAGCTTTAATGACTCCTTAAGAATCTGACTTCAGTTTCTTAGTGAGACATCACCTCTTTCTGCATTTACAAATAAGACATTTGTTCACAATTTCAAGTTTTACATAAAATAATGAAGAGTATATAATATAATTTACAATAAGATGACATTTTGGATTTAAGATTCATTAACATTTTAGCTATATATCTATATGTAGCTGTCAAGTGCTGTTAAGCATAGCATTTTGTGGCTGTGCAGCTTCTAATGGTGGTGTGACTAAACACTAGTGAGCAAGTGTTTTTTAGTATTGTATCCAGGAGGACTAATGAAAACAAAGGTTACAACAATAAATGGGAATGTGAAAATAAAACAACTTTTTTTTTTTTTTTTTTTAAAGTCAGGGTCTTACTTTGTAGTCTATCCTTGCCTAAGACAAAACAGTTTTCCTCTCAGTGCTGGGATTACACCATGAGTTGCCACATTTGTCTCATAGGCATATTTTTTAAGGATTAGAATAATTTATTTTTGAGTTTTTTTAGAGACAGGGTTAAACTCAATAGAAATGTGCCTGCCCGCCTCTGCCTCAAGTGGTAGGATTGTGTGTGGCAAGTCTCATAAGAATATTTTTTATTAAAAATTTTTGTGTAAGAGATTATTACTGCCCACTCACAAGTTTTTTTTTTTTTTTTTTTTTTTTTTTTTTAAATCCAAATAGACCTTGGCTTTTCTACTTTGGACAAACTGATAACTGATTATACAAGTGCATGTGTTTGGAGTGTGTGAATGTGTGTGAGAGTGCATGTGTGTGCATACCCACATGCCATGTGTGTGTATATGTAGGTCAGAAGTTGATTTGTTAGAGTTAGTTCTCTCTACCATGCTGATCTCAGATATCAAACACATTTCAACAGCTTTAGCCTTTACTTGCTGAGCCATCTTGCCAACCTTTGGGTTTTGATTTTTCTAGGAACTGAAAATAATCTGGCACTCTAGTCTGTATTTCAATTTGGTCTATGTATGCACCTCTCATTCTGTAGCAAATTGAACTGAGATTGCTGAGACCAGGATATGAGCCCAATATGGACATCCTGTTGTCAGCAGCCCTGGGCTGGTCTAGTTCCAGGGGATAGGAGTAGACCTACCCAGGTGTGCTGAAAGAGCAGGGCCTGGACCCTACGTTTTTATCCTCAGTGCTGGCTTGGAGATGAGAGAGGGATTTGGGAGCCTGGTGTTTACTAAGCAGATCCAGACTGAATGCCCTTCTCATCTATTAGCATGGGGAAATAAATAATGATCATAATAAAAAACATGTAACATTTGCTCAAGGCCTTTCTAGAATCTGCTTAAGTGATCACAGTGTTAAATAGCAATAAGAAAACCATCTGTTATTTTTGTGTAGTATGTTTATAGGATTCCTTTTTGTGGCCTTCTTCCCTTCTCTCCCCTTATACTAGATGTCAAAAATCAAGGATCAGTCATGCCATGAAAGCTTTTTACCACTGAGTTGTGACTGTAGCATCTTTTGTGAGCCATTTGTGATAATAGAATCGGACTCTCAGAAGACATTTACTTGAAAAGAGGTTAATTGTTTATTTAGGTCACAGAAACAGGTTTTGTTGTATGTTTGTGTGCATGTGTCTAGTACTATGGACTAGAGTTGCTATTCCAATGCACGTGTGCAATGGTTAACAAATGGACAGTTTACTGTTTTCTGTAGTGGTGAATTGTTAATCTGCACTGAGCTCCCAGTGGGTGATCATGCTTGTAGCCACCCACCAGAGTTCTCTGGATTCGAGAATGAAACACACACACACATACACACTAGCTTAATTTTGATATGCTTTGACTAACTCAGTGGAGGAGCACTTCCAAACCTCCCTGAGGCTAGCACACATTTCCCTCTCTTATTCCTTATTTTCTAAATCTATATTTTATCTTTGCTGTCCCAGACCCAAGCACTTCTTTGACTCTTAACTGTCTATGGGCTTACTTGTCATGGTGCGGTCCGTCCTACACCCCTCTCTCTGTGGAATCCCCTTTTTTCTTCCCCGGGAATCCTAAAAGTCCTGCCTCTTCCATCTTGCCCAGCAATTGGTTACTGGCTCTTTATTGATCAATCAAAAAACCATTGGGAACAGGGACCCTTATTGTCTGGATATTCAGATTCCTGTGTGATTTTGGGAGCTCAATTAAGAAAAAGCACTAGAACCAATCCCCAACAGTTTTCTGTCTTTTATCCCCCTTTCAATTGGGAGAAATGCCCTTAGCAATAAATCAACTCCAGGTATGCTTGGGATACTAATACTTAGATAAAATCCTTACGAATCACATTCCCAAAGTACGAAAGAGGGAGGTTTTTTGATTCAGGGACAAAACCAATTTCAAAATAGTGATGATGAATTAATATGATTCTTAGCAAATGAAGAATGTTACCAAAGGAGGATCGCCTGAAGTTTCCCTAGAAGTGACTCAGAAAGTAAAGGCATGTCAGGCATGCTGGTGTGTGTTCCTTCTGTACCCTATAATCTCAGGATTTAAGATTCTGGGGCAGCAGGACTATTATGTGTTCAAGGCAAGTCTGGACCACATACGGAGATTTTTTTGTTTTATTGTTTTTTAAGACAGGGTTTCTCTATGTAGCCCTGGCTGTCCTGAAACTTGCTCTGTAAACCAGACAGGCCTTGAACTCAGATCCACCTGCCTCTTTCTCCCCAGTTCTGGGATCAAAGGTGTGTACTACCACTGCCTGACTTTTTTTTTTTTTTTTTTTTTTTTTTTTAAATAACAAAACAACACAAAAACTCACAAAGGACACAGGATATATAATTAAGGCAAAACAAGCAAACAAACCAAACATGGATTATACAAAGGCCACATTTCTAATTCTATATGAATAGTAAAGAGAAAGATATTTTTAAAAAAGATCTTTTGGTGGGAGAATGGTTTGGAAAGAACTATGGTTATTAGCTGCTGTGATTGAGCATTTAGTTTGTCTCACCCTGGTGTAGGAGTCTAAGAGTAGACTTGGACAATTGTACTATTAGTCTGATCCTTATTCAAGGCTGTTCTTATATGATGAAGATCAGAGAAAAAGGAAATGTTCTCATATTCTTTTTTTTTTCTTGATTTTATGTGTGAGAGAGAGAGAGAGGTTGTTGCGGAGACAAGGCCTTATATTATTACTTAGTAGAGTATTTTTGTTGCTTTGTTAAAGAATTCTAATTAGAGTACTGTAGAGGGATTCTTTGATTATATTCTCAGCTCTGGTTCTTTCCTTTCTTCTTCTTTCTCTTTTCTGTTTTGCTGTCCTTCTTGAGATAGGGACTTCTTGCGTAGCCAAGCTGGTTCTAAACACTAAATCCCCCTTCCCTGGCTACTTGAGTTGTGTGCTAGGGTTACATACAGATAGACCACACCTAGCTTTTTAGGTCTTAATGATATTATATAACCAAAATACAATTGTTTTGAGACTGGTTCTCTAATGGTTCTTGGCTGGCCTAGAACTATGTAAATGAAGCTAACTTTCAACTCACAGAAATCCATGTTCCTCTCTTTGGGATTAAAGCCTGGCCCTTGTTTTTGTTTCTTTAGAGAGTATCTCAACAGTAACTCAGGTTCTCCTTGAATTTACTATGTAGCCCAGATTGGCCTTGACCTCTAGGCAGTCTCTTCATCAGCATACTTTGGTCTGCTGACACAAAAGAAAAAACTTCTTTTGATATTGGGTCTCACATAGCCTGGGACTGTAGCCTTGATTCTTCTGATTCCATCTCTTGGTTGCTGGGATTACCATTGTGTACCACCATATCCACTTTATGTGGTTCAGGGCTTTGCACGTAATAGGCAGCACACTACCAACTGAATTAATCCTTCAAAGTTAAAGTTTTGACTTAATTATGTATTAATTGTTTGTGTGGTATGTGCTTGTGGGTACATACATACCACACCCATGTATGGAGATCAGAAGACCGTCCTTTTGCCATGCAGATTCCAGGAATGAAACTCTTCTTGGACTTGTTAGCAAGTTCCTCTACCTGTAGGTTCAACTTTTTCTAACCCAATGCCTTCAATATGTTTTTAAAACACATAACTATCCTTATTGTATACCTCTTTTATACCTGAGATACTTTACATTTTATGCACTTTCTGTCTGGATCATGTGTTATAAAGTTTCCTTGTTCTGAGGACTAACACAGGGTGTTGGATATGTTGAATACATGTTCCATGATTGAGTTAGAGTCTTAGACTCCTTAAAACCTTTTAGGGGCTAAGAGTGGTAAGCTGGTTGTGGTGGCATATTCTTTTGATCTTAGCACTATGAAGTTCGAGGTCAGCCTGGTCTACAAAGTGAGTTTCAGGACAATCAGGATTGTTACATAGAGAAACCCTATCTTGGGGGGTGGGGGCGCAGGGGAGTTCAGTGGTACAGTGCAAGTTTTTCACTAGGCTTGGGAGGTGGGATCAGGAAGATTAGGATTTCAAGGCTAGCTTCAGTTATATAAAGAATTCAAGGCCAGCCTGGGCTACTAGAGATTTATCTCTAAACAAGAAATAGTAACAAAAGATTTTTGTTTTTTCTGCTTTGGAGATGTAGTCCAGTAATGGAATGCTTGCTTACCAAGTTTCTGGATTCAGTCCCTAGTACTGGGGGGCAAAATACTTATTTTCTGAAAGAGAGTGGCAAAGTTCATGTTTGCTTTGTTTTTTTGTTTTTTTTTTTTTTTTTATTAAAGATAGTCTTATGCAGCTCAGGCTGGTCTATCTGGAACACCCATTTCTGAATATTTCTGCCTTTAACTCCCAAGTGAGGAGTCTGAGCCTGGTAATTAATGAAATCTTACTTTGACTTTCTTGGGTTTTTTTGGTTTTTTTTTTTTTTTTTTTTTTTTTTTTTTGAGACACATAAGGACTTGTGGCCCTGGCTAACCTTGAACTTGCAGCTGTTCCCTGCTTCTGCTTTAGGAATGTAAGATTACAGGCATATGCCACACTAGACTTGTAGTTTCTTGAAATATGGATCTGGTGTATATAGAGGTTTTTGTATTTTTCTTGTGATTTAATTAATTCTAATATTTTTAATGAAAATGGATTCTAGCTTGAGGTATATTTCTCTTTCTTGAGTTCTGCTGCAGTTTCTTCCATGGAACACTGTTTGGTACTTTGCTTGTGTGTTCGCCTTTACTTCCCTTGCCATGCTAGCCTTTAAGTGAGAAAGACTTATGGGGATCACAAAGGAATTATAGACAACTACACAGTTGCTGAAAGAAGTCATTGATATTACAGCAAATACCAGAAGGTGTGGTGTTGATTTTCCTCTGATAAAAAGCAAATTGACCGTTTGACTGTGGAACTGTAACTAAATATACTTACTGTATATTGTATTAGTCAGAGTAGAAAGTTCAATATGCTCAAGATAAAAAACAGTGGCGCATGCCTTTTGTCCCAGCATTAGGTAGGCAGAGGCAAGTGGATCTTTGATTTTGAGGCCAGCCTGGTTTGCCAAGCAAGTTCCAGGACAGCCAGGAGACAGAGAAACAGTTTCCAACAACCCCACACCCCAAAAAAGGGTAGTATACTGTATTATACTAGTTTTGTTTGGTTGCATTTGTTTGTTTAGAGATAGGGTCTCACTATGTAGCCCCAGTTGTCCTCTCACTTGTTTTGTAGACAAGGCTGACCTTCAGTTTCTAGAGATCTGTCTAGGTTTGCCTTCTAGGTGCTGGGATTAAAAGCATACATCAGTATACTTGGCCTTTTTTTTTTTTTTTTTTTTTTTTTCTTTTAAGATTTGTTATTATTGCTGTTGTTTGTTTATTTTGGTTTTCTGAGACAAGGCCTCTCTGTAGTCCTGCCTGTCCTGGAACTTGCTCTGTATACTAAGGTGGCCTCAAACTCAGAGATTTCTCTACCTCTGACTCTGGAGTGCTGGAATTAAAGGCATTTGCCACCTCCTGGCTTCTGTTCACCTTTTAAATTGCAATAAACTTTATTCTAATAAAACAATGCCATTAATCCAGAATGTCTAGTTTTGTTTTCTTTCTCTCTCTCATTTTTTTCCCCCCAAAACAGGGTTTGTGTAGCCCGCCATTGTTTGGCCTAGTTTTGTTTTTCAAGATGGGTTTTATGTTTTCTTCTTCTTGAGACATTCCTTTTCAATTCCATTGTCATTATCTACTTATTAGGAATATATAAAGAAGAGCAAGCAATAAACTCTTATTTATTTGATGACAAAGGAGAGGGGGTTGGGTTTGTTCATAGTTTAAATATGAAGCTGTCTTGTGTGGTTCTGTTCCGTGCCACTTTTTAAAAATTTGAGGTTTTAGCCCGGTGGTGGCACATGCATTTAACCCTAATATTCAGGAAGCAGAGGCAGGTGGATTTTTTGAGGAACAAGGTCAGCCTGGTCTACATATTGATACTAACTTTAAAAAAAAGTTTTGTTTTTTCAATTTGTTTTTATTGTGTTTGAATGGATGAATTCGGACTGTGAGTGCCAGTGTGCTTGTGGAGGTCAGAGGACAGCTGTGGTGGTTGTTCTCCATTAGCTCAGGGTTATGGAAATCAAACTTGTTTTTTCTTCTTTTTTTTTTTCCTTTCCTTTTTTTAATCTATGGAAGGTGGAATCAAAATTTATCCATTTTTATTCTTCTTGAGACAGTCTTATAACCCTTACTGGCCTTGAACTTGCTGTGTACGTAACAAAGGATGACTTTGAACTTCCTATCCTTTTGCCTCTGCCACCCAGGTACTGAGATCTAAGATTACTGGTGTATGCTACCACACTATTCTGTGTGATGTTGGAGCTTGAACCCAGAGCTTTGTGCATATTTGGCAAACATTGTTTTCAACTGAGCTGTGTCCCTAATCCCCAACCCCTCCACCCCCACCCTCACATATCATTATATGGTTTAGATTTAGGAAGTCCAAATTAGGGTCAGCAAATAGCTCAGTGGGCAGAGACTCAGCCACCAGCCTCACAGCCCGAGTTAGATCTACAGGGATGCACATAGTAGATGGAGAGAACTGACTCACAAGTTGTCTTCTTTCTCCCACATGTGTGCTATGCACAGATGTGCACACTCTTACACATGTAAACATACCAATAAATGTAATAGTGATTTAAAAAGTTTAAAATATAAATCATTGTTATTTGAATTGTGAGGTAGGGCTGCAGCTACATGTTAAGTATTAGACAATCTTTAAGCAATGTTGATAAATGGATTAGAAAAGGTAAAGCTGGGTGTGGCAGCATTTGTCAGTGGCTCCAGCTCTTGAAACATGGGTACAAGAAGATCAGAAGTTCAGTGTCACCTTCAACTCCTTAGAGTGAGTAGGACAGTTTGGGGCTACAGGAGACTCTCAAGAAACAAATAAAAAATAAATTGTAGTTGGTGAGAGCAGGGAAAGACAGAGGCGTCTGTGTAATATACTTACTAGCCAGAGTCATGTCAAAGGTAGATTAATGGGTGTGTCAAAGATAAAATCACTTCAAACTTGGCATAGACCTCATCTTGATGGAGAAAGTCAGATGTTTCCAGCTTTGTTAATAATTGATATGATTATTCATCAGAAACTTAGAATCTGGGTCAGAGAAATGGTTTAGCCAGTGCCAGTGTGCTTGCTGGGGAGCCTGATGACCTGGGTGTGATTGTCAGAACCTACAATCAAGTAGAAATAAAGAACTAGTTTCACTTTGATCCTCTGACATCCACAGGAGGACCATGAGTATTTGCTCTCTGTCCTACCTTCCAGTGAGTGTTGGTACAAGCACAGACAAATAAATACGTGAACTAAACATAAATCACTAAAAGCTTTAATTTAGTAATAAAAACCACATCAGGGGTGGGGGGCAGGTATGTTGGCTCAAGCCTTTAACCCTTCTACTCAGAAGGCAGAGGCAGGAGGATCTCTGTGAGTTGAAGGCCAGCCTGGTCTTCAGGAACTGGTTAGCTCAGTAGAGTAAATAGACCCTGTCTAAAAAAAACAAACCCACTTTGAATCCCCTGACTTTGGTTATAAGCAACACTTTCATTACTGTTTTTTATTTTTATTTTGCTTATTTATGTGTTTATGTGTGAGGGTACAAGTGCCCCAGCAGGTATGTGGAAGTTAGGGTGAGAACATTTTGGCGGTGGCTCTCTTTTTACAGTATGTTCCTGGAAATGAAGTCAGGATATTAGTGTTATACACCAAGTGCTTTTGCTTTCTCAGCCAGTGGTTCTTAACCTTCCTAATGCTGTGACCCGTTAATACTGATCCTCATGTTGTGGTGACTCCAACCATAACATTTTTGTTAATTCATAACTGTAATTTTGCTGTTATAAGTTATAGTGTAAATATGTTTTCCAAAGGTCTTAGGTGATCCCTGTGAAAAGGTCATTTGACTTCCTCCATACTCAAAAAAAAAAGAGTTGCAACCCACATGTTGAGAATACTGTTCTAAGCCATCAAGACAGCCCTCATTAGTGTTTTTACGGGTGGAGATGGAGCTGAATAGTAGAGTGCTTGCTTTGAATTTAAAAGGCTCTGGGTTTGATTTCCTTAGAACTGTAACAGAACATTCATTGTAACATTAAATATACATACATATCCCCAGTACAGAAAAAAGAGAACCAGACCAAAACTAATATTTGATTCAGTTCTGTATTATGAATTATTCTTTCCTAATGAAGCCAGTAGGTTAGAAAACAGCCTGTAATTAGAGATAACTTCCAAGAAGTCTGAACTGCATTGTCATATTACAATGACAATTAGTTTGATTATGGTTGCACATTACATTGTAAAGGCACATTTATCTCTCAGCAGATTCATCTGCAAAGAACAATGCTGGCAGATCAAACAGTATGAGCCAACTTTTATGTACATTCCTCTATTAGGACATTTTGTTTTGTTTTGTTTTGTTTTGTTTCGCTTTATGTTTTGAAAAGGGTTTTGCTTTGTAGTTCGGTCAAGGATGATGGGGTGAAATTATCAATCCTGCCTCTCTCTTTGCCTCCTAGAATTACAGGTGTGCTCCACCATACCTAGCTATGACTTTCTTTCTACAAGATAAAGCAAAATGAAATAGGAATAGAGAGATGGTTCTATGGTCAAGAGCATGTTCTGCTCTTGCAGAACACCTGATGTGTTCAGTTCCCAGCAACCCCATCAGGTAGCTCACAACTCTAAGATGGCCTCCTTAGGCACTTGTACACAAACATGGGTTCGTGCGCGCGCGCGCGCGCACACACACACACACACACACACACTTAAAAAAATAACACCCTACCCCCAATCATCCCCAATATCGTAGAGGCCAGTCTTGAGCACGTGGAGAGAGAGGGTGAAGGGGATGGGGAGAGGAGAGAGAACAGGAGAGGAGAACAAGAGCAAGAGAGAGAGGAAGGGACAAGCAGCCCCTTTTATAGTGCTAGGTAACTGTGGGGTGGAGCATGCTTAGTTGTTGCCAGGTAACTGTAGGGTGGAGTTTACAGAATCCTAACACTGAACCTTGGCTGTAACTCACTCTAATCTAGACTGGCCTTGAACTCAGAAATCAGTCTGTCTCTGCCACTAAAGTGCTAGGATTAGAGAAGCTTCTCCCTTGCTCCCAATAATAAATCTTAAAGCAACAAAGAAAAAGCCAGCTTAATGGCTCTTGTAGACAGGCCTGATCACCTGAGTTTGATACCTAGAACCCACACAGTAGAATAAAGAACCAACTCTTGGAAGTTGGCTTCTGACCACATATATGGCATGGCACATTCAGGAATGCACAAGCATGAACAGATAATAAGTAAACATAATTTTTTTTTTTTAAAGAAATACTGTTTATGAAAGTAAAAGAGATGGCTCAGAGGTTAAGAGTACTGATTGCTCTTCTAGAGGACCTCTGGTTCAATTCCCCAGCATCTACATAACAGCTAGCTATAACTGTCTGTAACTCTAAGAACTGACACCTCACAAACATACGTGCAGACAAAACACCAATGCACATAAAATTAAGGAGGAGGAGGAGAAAGTAGAAGGACACCAGTGCAGTCAGTTTAAGCACAGTTGTCACAGTGGTTGATAATGTTTTTTATTAGGGGAAAAGAGGTTCAGAATTCTAGATTTAGTACTTTTTTTTCCTTTTCTTTTTTAATTTCCAGGACTTGTGATTGAATGTAGCACTTCTTGCATTCTGAGCAAATACTTAATCTCTGAAGAGCATCTGGAGACACAGACTCTTTTAAATTCTCTTTATTGAATTTGTTTGAATGTCCTGTCTGTATATGTCTAGTGCCTAAGGAGGCTAGAAGAAGATACTGGATTCCTGGAACTGGAGTTATAGATGGTTGTGAGTTGCCATGTGGGTGCTGGGAACTGAATCCCTAGGAACAGCCAGTGCTCTTAACCACTGAGCCATCTATGTCTCAAGCCCAAGACAGACTCTTAAGGTTTTTGTTTTGTGTTGCTTTGCTTGCCTGCCTTCCTTTTTTTTTTTTTTAATTTTCCTGTCTGTGCTAGTGGTTGAACTTCTTAGGGTCTTGTGCATACTAGGCAACTTTCCCTCTCCAGAGACAGGTAGCTCTGGTTATCCTGGAACCCACTCTGGCTTTGAACTGTCTTCCCAGTGTTGGGATTGAAGGTGTGTGCCATTCTTACTAGGCCCTTTAATCAGTGAATTTATCTCTAACTCCTAGTGAAGATTCTGTGTTTGCATGTGTAAGTTCACATGACATAGTTTATATGTGGAGATCAGACAAAGATTTTATGGCGTTCTCTCTATGGGTTCTGGGGATCAAACTCAGGTCATGAGGCTTGTATCTTTGGGCAGCAAGACTTCCTTTTGAGCCATCCTTCCTCTTCTGAACTGTTTTTTATGGGTGAGTGTATACCTTCCATCCCCCATGATTGGTTTAGGACCTATGTGCCAATTAGGAGCTCTACCATTGAACTATGTCCTCTGGTGGCAGTTTTTAAAGAAAATAGTTTATATTTATTTATTTGGCAGTATGTGGGGTATGTGTGTTCCATGGCACATGTGTCTGTCAAAGGACAGTTTGGCTGAAGTAGGTTTCTCTTTTTCTACCGTGTGTGCTACCGATCAAACTCAAGTGGTCAGGCTTGGTTGCACATACAGTGTTGAGCTATCACTGGGCCTTGTAGATTTATTTTAAGAGTCTCAATTTATAGTACAATTTAGGTTTTACATCAAAAAAATAAAAATAATTTGGAGTTGGCTAGATTATTGGTTACTTTGTTAATAATTACTTTTGAAAAATAACTGCAGTTTTTTTTTCCCCAGGGTAATCACTTTGATCAGTATGAAGAAGGACACTTGGAGATTGAGCAAGCATCTCTTGACAAGCCTATAGAATCGGTAAGATGACCCCTGCTTATTTTGGGTCTTAGCCAGTTAGTTAGATAGAGTTCGAGTGACACTTGATGTGAGTGAAATTAAATGTATGTACAACTGATAGTACAGTTTAGAGCCATTTTCTTGCATGCCCCAGAGTAATCAGGAGGACTTATGGGTATGATTTAATAATGTTAGAAAATCAGTGTAAAACATAGAGAGATTAGGATTTAGTGGAAAAAAGTGTCAATTTTGGCCCATATTAAACTTTGAAAAAGATAGAAAGTTGGGTATAGTGTTTTTTTTTTTAATCAAATAAAGGAGTAAAATGTATTTTGATCCTTTAATGCAATTTCTTGGCAACATAATCTTTTGTAAAATGTTCTAGTAGAAATAGTTATGAAGTAGCAAACTGTTAGACCCTTGTGCGACATGGTAATCTGGACTTTGTAGCTTAAGAAATGTCTGGTGGTTTTTTGTTTTACAGGTAAAAAGTTAGTTACTTTTGTCTTTTCACACTTCTTAGTCTAAGACAGTAATGACACCAAGCCATAGAACAAGATTTTCTCTGCCTCTTAACTTAAAAAAAGGGGTGATGGCGCATGCCTTTAATCCTAGCACCTGGGAAGCAGAGGCAGGTGAATCTCTATGAATTTGAGAACAGCCTGGTCTACACATCGAGTTCAGGATAGCTAGGGGTACACAGAGAAAACCCTGTTTTTTTGGGGGGGGGGAAGTCTTTAAATTTTGGACATAAAACTTAATATTATTTAAAACAACTATCCATTGTTAAAGTATCTAAGCTTGTTATTGTCAGTATTTAAAATTTGTGCTTACATGTATATACTTAAAAATTTTTTATTGAGGCATTGGTAAAACTTGAGTAGATTAAAAAGTCAGAAAGGGAATCCTAAGTTTTATATCAGTCAAGATATGTCACCTCTCCCTTTAAGAAACACTAGCTTCTTTTTCTTCTGTGAAATAATAAAGCAGTTGAGAAAGTATAGATAATTTACCTTTTCTTTCAAAGCTTTGACATAGTAAAGGGTAAACATATTTATGTTCCTAATTAGGTTGGTGTTGTGTGTGTTTGTATGTGTGTTTAGATGTTTACAGAAATTTACACAACTTGGGGTGTTCGACATTTTTCTTCCACAGCAGTTGGCCCATATTAGCTAAGCAGCCATGATCTGGTTTGTATTGCACGGTCTGCCTTTTTTAATTTCTACTCTAGGGTTTCTTTCTCCCTACTTCCCCTTCTTATTTCTGTCTTTCTGGTCCAAGTGAACACTGCATATAGTACTTCTGTCTTAATGTGCTGGCATGATGCTAGACTAGGCATGGCGGTAATTGATGACGCATGTGATAATGCTGCAGAGGGAGAGTTCATATCTGATAATGTGCTGAAAGTCCAGTCTTTTAACGTAAGATTAAAATGCCAAGCCCACTTTGCTAAGTTAAAGCCCACCAAGGCTTGTGCCTTGTTCTGTATTAGAGATTATCATCAGGCAGAATCTTATAATGAAATCTATAGGCTAGATGCATGATTTGTACTTAAATAATGTAGTTTTCTACTTTAATGTAAAAATACTTCTTTGCATCAGTTTTAAGGACAAATCCCCAGTTGTTACAGCTTTTCAGTCTCATATCATGTGAGGGTCACAGATGTGCTGTTTCTGTAGAGCACATAGACTCTCAGTATCAGCAAGTTTAATAGCCCGAAACTGTAGCCTGCTTCATTTGTAATGTATTTAATGAATATTTCTTTTAAATCATTGACATTTAGCCCTTTTAAATTCTGTGTAGGTCTACATTATAATCTTTTAAGCCATTCCCATGACATGAGACTAATGATACTATTTCCTCACAGTGCCCAGGATTTTTTTTTCTTGGACATGCCGTATTCGTAAGCAAAGCACTGTGACAAGACAGTCTGCTTGTGTAATCATTGCCGAGTAATCTCAGTGAGTAAGAGTAGAATCGGCTTAAGTCTTGCTTATTAGAGAATGTTAATCTTCTCCATTTAAAATGACAAATGATACTGTGCTCAGACCAGATCTTTACTTTTAAAAATAAATGTGTGGTCAGAGATGTATATGTTATATTAAGTTATACTTCTGGTGAAAAATTATTTCTGGAGTCCGTAAATATACACATTAATTGTGAATTGATAGTTTAAATAACAGTAGGAAGACTTTTGTAGGATGCATTATGTTAAATAGAAGTAGGACTCAAAGAAAAAGAAAAATGGGACCCAGAAAGCAAAAAACTTTATTTCT
This sequence comes from Micromys minutus, assembly GCF_963924665.1. Taxonomy (NCBI): domain Eukaryota; kingdom Metazoa; phylum Chordata; class Mammalia; order Rodentia; family Muridae; genus Micromys; species Micromys minutus. Next base: position 48,993,670 of record NC_137979.1, on the reverse strand, counting down.
GTTACGTGATCATTTAGAAATAAAATTTGAAATTTTAAAAGAACACGTACATGATTGATACCAAACTAAGTAGTGTTCCTTCTTATCCAAAGACAAAAGTCCTCTCTCTGAATGCTCAGCAGATAATAGTTTTTGGTTTTGGGGCTGGCTGGCTGGCTATCTCAAGATGTTTTGTTCTAAGCGGGAATGTTGCTTTTAACACAAAAACAGCCTCTGTTGATTAAGATCTTTCTCTGCAGCAATATCTTGAGAGGTGCTGACTGTTTTGCTACAGCATGCAACTCAAAAGTGGCTGGGAACACACAGCTTTGGGAGTCTACAGATCATTGCAGGAGCTAAAGTGTAGTCATTGAAATACATGAGCAGGTATTCTGCAGCAACTGATGACTATGGAGGTCTGCACAGGTTTGTGTCAAGAATATGGCTATATGAAAGGCTGTTACAAGTATGGGATTACGGCTGTTTGTTTCATAACAGCGTATTTGATACAAATCAGCAAAACGTGAAATGAGATGAGCTCCAAAGATATTAATGAATTATACATTAACCAAACTTCTGAAGTCTGGATTTGTTAGTGAGATGATAGTTACTCAATTTTAGTAGGCAAACGTTAAAAACAAAATTCATAAAGTACAAAATTCATTAAAAAAAACAAGATTGAAAAAGTATTTGATAATATTTGCTGTAAAGTTTTATTTTCCTTCATTTCAACTACTAAAATATTCTTTTGGTCAAGAGTAAAGTATTTTCTAATGAAATTACATTAGAATTGGCAGATAATTTGATTATCTGAATTACAATAAAAGAACAAAATATAACGGTTTTTCCTTATTGCAAACAACTTTTTTAGTTTCAACTTTAAAAGTTGTTAGTTATGAGATTTTGACATTCAAACCACAATTATGACCTCCATGCAGTTAAAATATTGGGAAAACTAAATGTAATCTAAAGCGATAGCCCAACTTAGATTCCATTGTAATTACAAGAATTGGTTAGTAGGATTTAGGATATATGATCTTTCTTATGACCTTTATTTTAGTTTGAAGATGATAGATGGGATATTGAAGTTGGACAAAAGAAAAAATGCTGTCATTTGTACAATTGGAAGTACAACTCTCCACCAGATTAGTTGCTTTTTTTAAAATTCTGACTGATAGAAATCCTGACTTTAGGAGTTGTCAGGTTGAGTGGATTTTAAAAGTTAGTGTTAAGTTTTCTAAATATCTAGTTGCCAGTGTTTAGTTTACTTATATAGGGATTTAGTAGTACATGTAGACATAGAGTTTTGTTATGTTGCATATCTGTGTAGATCTGTGGACTCCACTAGTTCCAAAATGTAACTCTGTGAGACTGCTAATTTGACTCTTAGCAGTGACCTTATGTGGATTGCACAATAAACATATGCTTCTTGGAGCTGAATGGTGTAGCATTACTATATGGCTTTTCTCTCTAGTCTTCATTGTCATCTGTAGTGAGTTATAGATTTTTTTTTTGTTTGGGAAATTTTTACAAATTTGTTCTTTGCATGGGTTCACCTGGTAGCGTTGGTTCTTGCTTATAGAGTCTCTAATACACAATCAGCAAAGCTTACAACCCACTCAAGAGACTTACCATTTTTGTCCTGCTGAAAATGAGCTAAATTATATAAATTAAATTGGGTTGTCAACTAAAAGAAAATTGAGTGTGGGATTAATATCCATCTGTTTCTGAAGCAGTTTTCTCTTGAGAATACGAGGTTCTGTTTTCTATTATCAAAACTTGTAGTCAGCCCTTGCAATAAAATTCATTTTTATTTGTGTTTTGGCATGTACTGTGGTGCTCTTGCCAAATGGTCCTAGTTCCTGTAGTGGTGTAGTACGTGGAGCAGAGAGCAGTTCCTGGGAAGGCTTTTTTTTTTAATTGATAAGAAGAATGTTGAGGACCATCTAAAGTAGTTATTGAGGTTTTTTCTTGTTTAACATTGTATTACATTTTTGACATATTGGTGGCTACTTATAAAGCACTTATTGCATTTGAAGAGCTTCCTATTTAAAACTAACATAATAGATAGGAACACATGTTGGTAGTCCAGAGTTTTAATTTACTTTTGAATTTAGAAATAGAAAGCCAGAACAGGACAATTGAGGTAATCTTACTCTCTTCCCCCCCAAAAAAGAGTTTGTCAGTTCAGCTTCATTTGAACATAGTAGGATTTCATTTTCAGCTGAAGATTATAAGGCTGCCATTTTGAACAACTCTGTAAACTCTGAATCCACATAGAATATTGTCTTTTGGTATCCTCCTTAAGAAAATTTCATTTGCCTTTCTTAGGTTAAAGTAGAAATGTCCTTTAATTCTTACTTTACAAATAGAAGTACTCTGTGGCTGTTGTCTTCATAAAGTAAAAGAGGTCATTGGATCTCATTACAGATGGTTGTGAGCCACCATGTAGTTGCTGGAAATTAAACTCAGGACCTCTGGAAAGCAGCCATAGCTCTTAACTGCTGAGCCATCTCAGTTGTAATTCTTAGATGTACATTTAAGTCCCCTCCTTGTAATTCTTACATGTACATTTAAATTGTAAATAATCTGGCCTGTTATCACCATGAATCTTTGTCAATTGTACATTGTTTGAAAAGACTAAAGGATTAATTTTTGTTTCTATAAAAGAATTTAAAACTCAAATTATACCTATATGTAGATAGTAGATATTATTAACTTTTTTTGAGGGAGGATAGGGTCTTCCTATTCTGTTTGGCTTAGGTGCCAGTATATAACTTAAGATGGCTTTGAACACATGTCAGTCCTGCTTTAACCTCCCAAGTGCTAGAATTTCAGGTGTGAATTTCATACCTGGCTGTTTTTGTAGAAACTGTGGAGACAGTGTCTTACAGACAGTATTGGCTTGAGATTCAGAGGATAACCCTGGATCTCTCATCTCTCATCTCTCATCTCTGATCCTCCTTCCTCTTCTCAGTGCTGGAATTGCAAGGACATGACATTCTTTGTTTCATTCTCTCTCTCTCTCTCTCTCTCTCTCTCTTTCTCTCTCTCTCTCTCAATATCTCTCTCTCTCTCTCTCTCAATTACATTGCTTGGGTAGTCCTGGAACTTGCCATGTAGACTGAGAGATCCACCTGCTGGAATTAATGGGGTGAGCAGTCATGCCTGGCTTTCTCTTACTCTCTTAAGTCTAACTCATACTGTGGCCCTGAAACTCATTGTGTACACAAGTTAGATTTTCTTTCTCAAGTGCTAGAATTGTACACATGTGTCATTATTATGCCTGGCCTTATATATTTTATTTTTATTACTTTAAAAATTAAAATTTGTAATTATTGTAGTGACAAAAATAGTAAAAAGTTGCTGATTCCTAGAAGATTTTTTCAGTTACTAACAATTTTTTAGGATTATATTTAGTGCTCATTTCCTATGTTTGTTATGATTACCTGTTGGAGCTTTTACATTTTTAGTCAATCTACCATTATAAATAGCCATGGGACTCTAATATGGGAAAACCATAAAAATCACAGTCCTAAATAAAGAAAATATATTACTGGTTTTCTGTAAGCCCTTATTTATTGATAGTGAAAATTTTCATAGTTCAGGGATTGGCAAACGTCATTTTATTGTAAAAGTTTTTTCCCCTTGTATTAAAAGTATGTGCTACCACACCTAGCCTCACCTCTTTCCTTTCTCTTTTCTTTTCTTTCTTTTCTTTTTTAATCTATTCATTGGGCAGAGGTGATTAAAATGAGTGTGTTATTCTCACAGAAGACCCAACTTGATTCTCAGCACTCACATCAGGGAAGCTCATAGCTGCCTGTTAACTCCAGCACAGCACCAGGGTATCTGATACTTCTGACCTCCTCAGGGACACACACACACACACACACTAACTACAGGTTTTATATAATTTGTACAAGTATACAGTATTCATTGTAGCCACCACAACCTTTTTTTTTTCCTTTCCATTTTTGAAAGGCTTGTTTTGTAACAAGCCACACAGCAGCCTTTTCTGTCAAAAGCAGGTAGTTTAAAATGATAGGAGAGGCTCAGGTTGTCTTTATTAGTTATTCATTTACTTGAGGAGGCTGGTGGGGAGATGTGTGTGCTGTTGTCTGTTTTAGTCAGAAGGACTCAATAGCGTGTTAAATAGTTTATAGTCTAGAACATTCCATTCTCTGCTCCTACTTAGAAAAGTTGAGCAAAGTATATTTAGTTAAAGAACGGTTTAATATTAGGCTTTAGAAGAGTAATGCCACTCTTATTTCATATCCTAGCTTTCTCAAGGCGACAGCCAGCCTCTTGAGTGGTGGTGTGAAAGTGCTGCTAATGTGTATGACCTAAACTTTCCTCTGCTCTCCTTAACATTCGCTCTCCCTCTCACTGTTGTCAGTCACACACGCTGCTCTGAGTCTCTCAGCTGCTCTTGACTCGTGGTTTTACTTATGCTTTCAGTCTTTAATAAATACATTACTTGCAAGCAGTGAATTGAAAACAAGACAAAAAAAAAATCGACCATTAGTGATCGGACAGTTTCTTACTTTGTGTTACATTTAACTGTTCTTTTGACAGCCCAGTTTTTAAAGCCAGGTTCGTATGGAAATGCTTTCACTCCACTTGCACTGCTTTTGGAAATAGCATACTGCTTCATCTGTCTGTTTATTTTAGTGCATTCATAATATAACACAGTACGCATAATGTCTCATCTCATGTGGCCAAAGATTGATTTCTTTAAAAACAAAACAAAACAGAAACAGATCATAACAAAATGGGGGAGAAACAGCAATTTTGTCAGCATTACTTAATCCATAAACTCTTGTGCCATACACAGAACATTTGTAGCAAGAGAGTAAACAATAACAAACAACAATTGTTATTTTTATTTATTTATTTTTTTTCGAGATCTCACTTTTTAATTCTAACTATCATGGAACTCTAGGTGATCCTTCTGTCCTTGCTGCTGGGTTTATAAGGAATGTGCCCCCATAGCAAGCACAATTAAATGCTCTTAAAGAGTCATTTTGCTATCCTTGTCACTTCCAAAGGTAGCTAAACTTGTTTGATAGTAAGGAAAATAAAAGTGTTCTGCTTTCATATGATTTTGGGTTTTTTTTATTTTAAATTTGAGGTGGCATGGCTCAAATCTGGGCCTTACACACACAAGTACTATGCAATTATCCTAAGTCCCTGGGCCTTTTTTGTTTTTTTGTGATTCATGTAACCCGGGGTTGGTTTTACATTTGTTATGTAGTCAAGGATGACCTTGTGCCACTGATCTACTTGCCTTCTGCCTCCACCTCCCCAGTTCTGGGATTACAGATGTGATTCAACATGATCGGCCTAATTTTTATTTATAGTAAGACATACTCAGGATTGGGTGAGATGATGCTTTTCTCAGTAGTTCAGGAGAGAAGAGGAGTAACAATAGAGTCCATTAAATGTGTGATATTTAATAATGTGAGCATCATCACCAAGGATTATACAGAGCCTTCTTTCCTAGTACTTTCTAGTTTTAACAAAGGTAATTTGTAGTGCCCTTTTACTGTACATGTATTTGTGTGAGTATATCATATATCACAGCAGTACCTTTTGTTTTAAAAGCAGCTTTTTATTGTTTGCCTTCACCTTTTGTTTTTTTCAAAACAGTATGGAACCCCACACAATTATGTAATCCAAGTGTTAATTAGAAGGTCAAGGCAGGAAGATCACAAGTTCCAGGCTAGTCTGATAGGCTACATAAAGACCTTTCTGGAGAAAGCAAAACCACAAAAGTATCTTGGGGGCTAGGGAGACAATTCAGTGAGTAGTGTCTGAGGCTTTAGGTTCGGTCTCCAGCACTGTATAAACCAGGCATGGGCGTACATATCTGAGGAAGTAGAGTCAGTAGAATCAACGTTTTAAGGTCATCCTTGAGTGTATAGCAAGTCTTAAGAACAGCCTATGCTAATGAGATTCTGCCTGAGAGATCATAGTACGATTTCTCTACCAGTAAAATTGCAGCCACTCAGTTGCATGCTGTTCTGAACCTGTGGAAGAATATTGTTCTTTTAAAGAAAACAGGCTGGAAATGGTGGCACAAGCCTTTAATCCCAGCACTCGGGAGGCAGAGACTGGTGGATCTCTGTGGGCTCTAGGTTGGCCTATAGAGCGAGTTTTAGGACAGCCAGGGCTACACAGAACCCTGTCTCAAAAAACAAAATGAAAGCAAAAGTGGGGGAAAAAAAGGAAGGAAGGGAAAGAAAAAGAAAGAGAAAGAATAGAACAGAACAGCTAGATAATTTATGAAGCTTCATTAATTGATTTCAGGTATAACATTCTAAAAATGACAGCTTACTGTTATAAATTACATGGACTATATATTAAAGATTTTTTGGTTTATTTTAATTGTGTGTATGGTGCTGGGGATTGGACTCAGCCTGGTGAGTGCTCGGCAACTGCTCTTCTCTGAGTTGCAGCCCAGTTTTTAGCTCTTTTCTTTATTGGTAGCATATTCCCCCTGGTGTTCAGAAGTTCTTTAGCTTGGTCTTGTTGCTTCACAGTAGTCTTAAAAAGTAGAGAAGTAAGCAAAGTGCTATGCAACCTTCTGATTTCTTGACTCTTCATTCAGTAGCTGACATTTAATTGTTGTTTCTGGCATCTTTTTATATGATTTACATTGAAATACCGTTTCCAGATGAGACATTATGTATGTCGACCCCACATGCACTAATGGTTCTTTACTGTTGACTTATTGCTAGGCCTGTTTCATTCTAACATCTTAGCGTTTTTGTTAGACTACACGTTGAAATGCATCACTCAGTCTGTGCTTGAGCTCATTTTTATTTTTTTGTTTACTTGATTTAACTTCTTGTTTTACTAACCTCAATGTTTTCAGTTTAATATTGGCTGCATGCTGGTTATATTTATATGTTATATATATTAAAGCCAATCAAGCCTAGCCTGGATTTGGTGGTTGTCTCCATTTCTTGTGCTGGGGTAGCCTTACACTTACAGCTTACTTTATGTCATAAAAGCCTGACACATCAACAAAGTAAACACAATGAAGATTTTCTTTTCTTTCTTTAAAAAATTTTTAAAAAGATCTTAAAGTGGTGCTGTCTAGGTGGTGGATATGATTGTATTACCTTGATTTTATGCTTTTTAATGTTAGTTTTAAAACTTTATAAGTGGATCCTTCCCTTTTTCTCCCCTCCCCCTTTCTTGCTTTAAAGTGTTCAGTACAGAAGTTGCCCAGCACACTATCAGAAAGAACCCTTCCCCCATATGTTCTTCCCATATACAATACTAGCCAGCATTTCTTTTTACATTAATGTCCCTTTTACTGGGCACATTTATCCTTTTATTAGCACCTTTTTTGCATGCGTATATGTAGAATTACCTCTTGTTCATCACCTATTTTAATGTCCACTAGGAAGGGAAGAATATATTATTGGAATATTTTTGGTTTGTCTTTCTGTTCTGTCTGTCAGGATAATATTGGACACCGCTTACTCCAGAAACATGGGTGGAAGCTGGGCCAGGGATTGGGAAAATCTCTTCAGGGTAAGTTTTTTGAATTTATCAAAATAATGACGACAACGATGATAATAATAATAAAAAAGAATGAAAAAATGTTTACGAAAAAAAATCTTGTATCCAGATGTATTTGTTGTCTTTTAAAACAAGTTTTTGGTTTTTTCCCATCTTTTCCTCTGCTAGAATAGCCTGTTTTTCCTTCAACCTTATCTTAAGTCATTGTATATCTTCCATATTTGCCAATAATTGGTAAGAATAAGTTGCTGTGTCATTAAAAGTATAGGGCCTTACATATTATGGTGACTCAACCTGTTTGAATTTTGCATGTGAAGCCGACAATGGCGAGGAACATATGTTAGGTTCTCTTTATGCTTTTCAGTGATATTTTTGTGGTTACTGTGTCATAAAGAGAATCAAGTTCTCCCTGAAGCTGTGATTTTCCTGTGGCTCTTTTGCTTTTGATCAGAGTGGGTGTGGTGGTAGAGAGGAAAGTTAACCTATATAAAATGTAAACTGAAAGAAGAAATTTCCTAGAAGTATCGAAGCAGAGGCCATTTTTCAGATTTAGATCTGGTTCTGGAAACTACATAGTTTAGAAGTTTCTATTATAAATTTTCTTTTAACTATCCTAGACATTTGGGTAAAATCTTAAAATACTGGCGTATCTGCTATGCTCTTGCTAGTTGGAAAGCAACCAGCTGTGTTTATTATTTTAGTTCTTTCTGATTGGGAAACAATTGGTAGTTGCAGATGCGATATATGATCTCCAACTCAGAAACGAGGGGAACTGCATCTAACCACAAGGGGCCATATGTAAAGGGAGGTTCGAATGTAATTGTGCCAGTTGTCCTTTGAAGTTTGTAAGTAGCTCATCACTTGAATGCTGAAGTCTAATCTGTGTGCTCTGGTGAGAGAACAGGAAATGCAAGAGTCTTTGCATGTGGAGGTGACTGACAATGATGGACCATTAGCTTTTCTTTGTTTCCTTAGTAAAACTTGCTTTTGCCGGGCAGATAATTCAAGTAGTAATTCCAGTGGAAGCAGGAGTTTGAGGTCAGCCTGAGCTACCTAGTGAGACTCTCACAAAAAATTAAGCCACGCTTGGTGGCTTATGCTTTTAATCTCACCATTTGAGAGGTAGAGGGGAGCAGATCTGAGTTCGAAGTCAGCCTGGTCTACAGGGCAAGTTCCAGGATACCAGAGCTCTGCAGAGAAACCTGTCTTGAAAAACAAACAAACAAAAACCAAAACAACAAAAACACTAGCAAACTACTTTTGGCTTGTTTATGATGTGGATTAAACTGGAGGCTTCGGGCCTGTGTTCTGCAACACATGGGGCACACATTCCGCCAGTGAGCCACACCCCTATCCCTGCTTTTAAATCTTCTTTTAAAAACTTTTATTCTGTCTTTTTGTTTTGTTTTGTTGGTTTGCATTTTGGGTTTTGTTTGTTTTGGTTTGAGACAGGGTTTCTTTGTATAGTCCCAGCTGTCCTGGAATTTGCTCTGTAGACCAGGCTGGCCTTGAACTCAGAGATCCCCTCCCAATGTCTCTAGTGCTAGGATTAAAGGCAATTGCCACCATTCTAGCTTGTAACCTCTTACAAAAACAAAAACCAAATGTAAAAGTAACTTTCTCCTGTTGTAATTGTCTGGGAGGTTTACTGCCTCTGTCTACTAACCTAGGACTAGTTAATCCTAGAAGCTTCTAGTCTTTGTACAGTATAATCTAGGCCTAAAGTATTGTCAGCCTCAGACTTATTGCTGAATTTCTGAACTCTAGCTGGTTGGTTCAACTCAGCTATTGTGGCTCAAACTCCTTTCCCAGTTGATTTATTCAATCTGGCTTTTTTCTTGGCCTCTGAATTTCTCTGCTTAGTCTCTAACTTTAGCAATCTTTTCTAATTCTTCTCCCTCTCTCTGCTGCTCTACTCTCTGTCCAACTCCAATGCACAGTCTCTACTGTGTTCCTGCACTGTACTCCTCCTCCTGTGCTGTCTGTCTCTCCCTTAAAGTAGCCTTCCTTTCCTCTGCTAAGAGTTGAACATATCCTGCTCTGTCAAATCTTTCTCTGTCTTTTTTTTTTTTTTTTTTTTTTTTTTTTTGCCACTCACTGAAATCGATTTCAAACAAACGTGTGCTTCCTTCTACAAACTAACTTTACCTTCATTGTTTGGGATTAAAGGTGTGTGCTAAGGACTGAACCACACGCTAACTAGAAACAGGTTCAAATATTCTATAACACTCAAACTTACAAATTGCATTCAGGGATGGCATATTGGAGATAATCAGTAAATGTCTTTTAAAAAATTCTTTTTGAACATTAACCTTTTCTTTTGGAGAAATAATACAAGCATTTGACTGCCATCAAGCTTACTTTTCAGGTGGCATAAGAATGCCCTGCAGAAATGCAAGAATGCTGTATGACTTAGAGCAATTTGTATGGTAGCGACCATAGGTTTTGTAAAGGTCCAAAATCAAAAGACAGGCTAAGTGCATTCCTTTAATCCTAGCACTCTGGAGGCAGAGGCAGGTGAATCTCTGAGTTTCTATTTGTAGCCAGCCTAAACTACATAGCAAGTTTAAGGCCAGCTAGGGTTATGTACCCAATTAGTTAGCAAATACATTTGAATCCAAAAGTAATTCCTGTTGAGTGTCAGAAATTTTATAATTAGAGCATGGAGAGGGAAGTATGTTCTTTTCTCTTTGGGTTTTTTGTGTGGCTCTTTTTTCTTTTTGTGGCATGAGGGATCAACTCTCATCTGATGCATGGTATACAAATTTTCTTTCACTAAGCTGTGTGCGTGCGTGCGTGCGTGTGTGTGTGTGTCTGTGCACATGCAGTAAGTGCTGGGATCACATTCACTACCACCACCCATCAATCTAAGTTTTTTAAAAAAGATTTTGTTGAATTTTGATTCTCTTTACATTTTTACTTTCTTGAAAAGAAGGTTGTTTTGTTGAGATAGATATCGAGTAATTCAGGATAGTCTCAAGCCCCCATGGATCTCTTAAGTCCAATACCCAGGTTTTGGGAAAATAGCTAGGTGTGAGCTCTTAGAGACAAATGAATCAGACTTATTGATTATATCTACAGCTCCATGATAACAGGCACATAATGAGCCCACAATAACTCAAATATGTTTATTCAAAGATACAAGGGAAAACCGGGGAGGTTTTGGCACCTGTGTTTAATCCCAGCACTCATGCGGCAGAGATAGGAAGATCCCTGAGTTTGAGGCTAGACTGGTCTAAAGTGTTAGTTCCAGAAGCTAAGAATACACAAATTCTGACGGGAGGAGGTGGGGAAAATGTAAATAAACAAACAAGATTATTTGAAGTTTAATTTTGCTTAGCTATGTTTTTTTGAGACAGGATCTTGTAACATAGCCCTTGCTGGTCTGAAACTTGATGTTAGACCTGACTGGTCTTGATCTTGTGCTTACCATCCTGCATCTTGAATGCTTAGACTACAGCTTTTATTTTTTATTTGTTTTTCTTCTTTTTGGGCCAGAAGTAAGGCCCGAACAGGATCTCCTTTTAGTTCAGGCTGGCCTTGAACTCTGAAACTGAGGTTGGCCCTGAACTGTGATCCTGCAGCCTTAGTCTGTTAAATGCTGTAATTACGTATTTTTGCAACTAAGCCCAGCCTCTTTTCTAGTCTCATTGTGCTAAAACGTACAACTAATTGTTCTATTATAGTGTCTTCCTCCCCCTCTTTTTTCTCAGTTCTTTTGTTTGGTTTTGTTATCTTAGTATCTGGGGATTTTGAATATTCTGTGTCAGCTCTGTTACAGAGCCCTACCCCAGGCTTTTTGTTTTAATCTTTTGCTTATTCTTTTGAACTAAGGTCTTACTTATATATATAGCTCAGGCTGACTCGACTCTGTTTGTTTTGTGGTGGCTGTGTTTGTTTTATCACTTGGCTATTTGAAGTATAATGATAAATATACTTACATTGTTGATCTTCTTTTCAAAATAGCTAGTCAAAAATCTTTTAAAAGCTAGTCAGAAATCTTTTAAAGATTAATGGTCAAGTTAATTTTGTAAATAGCTCTATTTCTTAGTATCAGATTCAACTTTGCAGGTATTATGCCAGATTTTGTCATGTAACTTTCTCCAGTTGACAGAATTTGACCATTGGCACATTTAAGAAATTGTAGTAGATTCTTTACACTATTCTAAATCTTTACTACAAGTAATTATAAGAAGAAAGCCCTGCTACTGTAATAAAAATGGAAACCTCTTATTGGTATCATACACTTTTAGTGATGTTATTCTAGATTCACACATTATTGTGAATTCTATACATTTATCAGCTTTAATTCTTATTTGAACCTACAGCTCTTAACATATTAAACTTATAATCATTTATTGCACTTTAAACTGTCTTCTAGAGGTTTTTGTTTTGTTGGGTTGGGGTTTTCTTTTCTTTTTTTTTTGGTCAAGAATTGGAACACTATTTCAGCCCATGCAAGGCTTTTTCACTGGTGGCAGCTACTTCTTGGGGCTTCCTTGTTGATAGTGGGCACTGGCAAGGTTGGGGAGAGAGTGTGTTGACTCTAGAATAAATTTTTTTTATCTTGGGATGTACTTCATAATCTAGATTTGGTTTTGTATTTGAACTTTATTATTTGATCTTTACTTTTTTTGAATTGTAATGTTTTAAATGCTTTTAAAACCCTTACAGTATATGGCACATACTAATTGTTACTGTTATAAAATAAAGGCCTGCAGAAAAGTTATTTATCCTCCGAAGGAAAGAACTCAGCGTGTGAGAAAGATTTTGAACCATTATGTATTATAGAAGCAGAGGATATAATTAATCCAGAACAAAACAAGAATGACTTACAGTTGTAGTTTGTGACCATTAGACTGGATGCATTTCTAAAAAAAATTTATAACGTTTTGCAGCTTTGAAATGGAATCCTTGTTTTGCTGTAAAATATCTTTCTTAGGAGGTTTAGCTCAGAAGTGGTACCCAAACCTCCTTTGCTACATTGCTTAAGTTAATTGTTGGTTTGTCTGTTTTGTTTTAATGGCAAAAAGTTGCAGTCTTGGGAAAAATGATCTGTTTCAGAACTCATTCTGTAAAGAAAGGCAAACTGGCAGAGGGAGAAGTATTACTGAGCTGCCAGCTTATTTGGCTGTGCATGGTGGCCCATGCCTATAATCTCAGAATTTGAAGCAGGTAGATTACCTTGAGTTCAAAGTGAGACCCTGTCTCAAAATGACATTGTTTCTGCTTTTTAAGCTTATTTCCCACCTCCCATCCCACCCCCACCCCCCAAAAAAAAAACTTGTTCCTATAACTATTTGAGACCTTTGAAGGTTTTTTGTTTGTTTTGTTTTAGGCCAGGGTCTAGTTTGTGCCTTATATTTTTGTGACTTCTGTTATTTTTTATTATTTTATGTATTGGGTATTTTGCCTGCGTGTTTGTCTGTGTACCGCATGCATGCATGGTGCTCACAGAGGCTCAGAAAAGGCATTGGATCCTGTGAGATTATAGTTACAGATGGTTGGGAGCCCCTGTAGGACAGGGGAATTGAACCTGTCTTCTGAGAGAGTGCTCTTAACTAAGGAGTGATCTCTCCAGAGCGCCCCCCCCCCCCTTAATGTATAGCTGTCTTTAGACACACCAGAAGAGATCACAGTACAGATAGATGACTGTGTACCATCTGGTTGCTGGGAATTGAACTCAGGAACTTTTTTTTTTTTTTTTTTTGGTATTTATTTATTTCATGTATGTGAGCACACTGTCGCTGTCTTCAGACACACCAGAAGAGGGCATGAGACTCCATTACAGATGGTTTTAAGCCACCATGTGGATGCTGGGAATTGAACTCAGGACCTCTGGAAGAGCAGCCAATTCTCTCAATCGCTGAGCCATCTCTCTCTAGCCCCCAACTCCTTATTTTAAAGCCTTGTTTTTATCTATTTGTATGTCTGTGTGATTGTTTGGTGGTATATGTATGAGTGAACATGTGAAGGTCCAGAGGACAACTTTCAGGAGGCAGTTCTCTTCCTTCATCATGTAGGTTTTAGAAATTGACCTCAAGTCATAAGGCTTGGTGACAAGTACCTTTAACCACTGAGCCAGGTCATAGGCTCCTTTGAAGGGTTGCAGAGGGAAGGGTTTCTTTACTAACAGACCAGTCATGGTTCAGCCAGCCAGTGTTGGGATTGCAGGAGGTTACCAGCTTTGGTCCATTTCTTGAACAAAATTAAGAATATGGTCATCCTGAATATCCCTTTGGTCTTCTTGAGAATGAGAATTTTCAGTTAGTTACTTTTGTGTAGAAGTGCTTCATTTGGGTTGGGAGCAGTGTTGTGTTGTGTTGTATTTGGTTTTGTGATTGTATCTTGCCCTGTAGCTCAGGATGCCTTCATACCTGTCAGTTCTGCCATTGCTTCCTGAGTGCCTGGGCCATAGTTAGATATTGTAAATGTTTAAAAAGGTACATTTATTTGTTTATGCCTTATGTGTGGGTGCATATGCATAGGGAAGTTGAAGGACAACTTGTGGGAGTTGGTATTCTCTACCATGTGTGTCATTGGGATCAGACTCAGCTTATCAGGGGTTTTGATGCCTTTTACCCACTGGGCCATTTTGCTAGACTTAATACATTTGCTAATTTTCATTCTTAATTAATTAGTGTATATATGTATGTGTTATGCACACAGTGTACTCAGGTACATTGTGCCATGGCATGAATGTGGAGATTAGAATTGGTTATTTGCCCCCCCTAAGTCAGAGTCAGTCAGTCGTCATTCCTCCCCTTTCCTTCCTACAGATGTGCTATGTACTCTAAACTAGCTGGCCCAAGAGTTTCTGAGTTATTCTCCTGTCTCCACCTCTCATCTTGAAGTAGGAATGATAGGGCTACAGGTAGCACCATTCATTGCTCCTGGCTCTTTGTGTGGTCCTGGGCTAAGCCCAGGGTGTCAGGCTCACACAGCTAGTACTTTACCACAGAGCCATCTTCCCAGCCTCATTTGTTCTTCCTCCCTCCTTCCCTTCCTTCTGCTTTTCTTTCTTTTTTCAGAGGTGGGGATGGTAGTGCTTGATACAGGGTGTCTCTGCATAGCCCTGGCTATCCTGGGACTCACCATGAAGACCACACTGGTCTTCAACTCACAGAGATCTACCTGCCTCTGGCTCACAAGTGCTGGGATTAAGGACAAATGCTGGAAATAAAAATGTGCTGAGATTATGGGTATGCATCTGGTTTTATAGGTGATAGGGATTGAACCCAGAACTTTTTGTTGTTTGTTTTTTTGTTTTGTTTTTTTTTGTGTGTGTGTGTGTGTGTGTGTTTGTGTTTGTGGGGGGTGGTTTTTTATTTTTTGAGACAGCGCTTCTCTATGTAGTCCTGGCTGTCCTAGAACTCACCTTGTATAGGCCTCGAATTTATAAACATGCCTGGTGAACATGGGACTTCTTGCACTCTGCCAATTGACCAAATCCCTGGCCCTGTTGGATCAATTTTCTTTATATATTCTTGTGACAGATAGTTTTTTGAGTAGCATATTTGTAAAAGTACAGTCTATTTTCCCTGTGAAATTTAGGAAAATGAAAATAATATTAAGTACACATTAAAGGCCAGTTGTTGATCTATGTTTCTCAGTGTCCTGTTTAATAAAATAGATTGTATTTTTTAGGGGGATGAGTTGAGACAGTGTCTCACATACTTGAGATTGGCCTCAGACTCAGGATAGCTAAAGCTGGCCTGAAGTCCTGGTTCTTCTGGGTCAGCCTCCTGAATGCTGGGATCACAGGTGTGCATCAGTGTGTTTGAGGTGAGGTTTCACTGTACAGCCTGTGCTGGCCTCCAACTTTCAGTGTGATCCTCCTGCCCTCGTCTTCCTAGTGCTGGCATTATGAGTACCGGGCCAAGTTAAGTGTGGTCATTTTATAAATTGGAACAGTTTTAGAAAAGTCCCAAAGCTACTGAGTATCTGCCATTTAAGTATAAGCATGACCTTAAATCTACTTTATGCCCCTTTTCCTTTCAGAGAAAGCTGATACTGAAAATAGGAATGGATTGGGGGAGGTCAGGAAACATAGCTCCTCTGAATCACGAAGCAAGGTATGGATTGTCAGGAAAGCTTGTGCCTAGTATGGCGGTTCCCTCTGACCCAAGCTTCTAGAAGGTAAAGAGTCAAGATTCCTGGTATGAGGCCTGTAATTTGAGGCCAACTTGTCTCCATAGCTTACTTTACACAGAGCTTATGTAGTTTAGGAACCACTGATTCTTCTTCCTGATGGATAAGTAGGTCTTAGTACATTTAGTAATCTCTGAGCTAGATTTAGTATTATATAAAAGTATAAATTTAGCATTATATAAAATTAGTATTATAATATTATATAAAATCATAAAGGTGTTATTAAAAACTATTATGTAAATAAAAGCATACACTTAGTATTATATAAAACTAGTATTATATAATAATGTAGTATTATATAAAAGCATATATTTAGTATTACATAAAAGTCTAAAGTATAAATTATATAAAAGTATGAAGTATAAATTACTTTTAAAATTTTATAATATTCAGGTCCTGAAAGCTTTTAACGTTTTTTTAGATTTATTATTTTATGTGTATGAGTGTTTTACTTTCATGTATGTCTGTGTATCACATTTATGCTTGGCTTGAGGAAGTGAAGAACTTTTGTGCTGTGAATCAAACCCTGGTCCTTTGCAACAAGTGCTCTTAACCACTGAGCCAACCCTCTAGCTTGCCTTTAATGTTTTTTAAGCAAGATCCTACTATATAGTTCAGACTGATATAAAAAAAGATAAACCCAGATAGTAAATAATTAGAATTTAGTCTCGAGTAAGATGTTTAAGTTTTTAAAGAAAAAAAATTATCTTTAGAGTCAAGAAAGATGGCTCTGTGGTTAAGAGGCACTTGTTGCTCTTGTGGAGGAGCTGGATTCACTCTCCAGCATCTGTAGTGGTTCCAACCATCAGTAACTCCACTTTAAGAAGATCTAATGCCATTAACCTTTAGGCACCAGGAAAACATGTGCACATAGCACATATATACGTGTCATGCATGCAGACAAAATACACATAAAATAAATCTTAAATTTAAAAGATTTGTTTATATGTGTATTCCCTTGAGACTATATGCTGCAGGTGGGGCAGCTCCCTGTAGAGGCCAGAAGAGGAGCTGGAAGTATAGTTGTGAGTTTCCCAAAGTAAGTGCTGGATTCTAAACTCCAGTCCTTTAGAAGAGCAGTATGCATTTTTAACCACTAAGCCATCTTCCCAGCCCGAAGAGGTCTTATTCTTAGAGCTAAAATAACAGTGATGGGGGCTAGAGCTGTAGCTCAGCAGTTTAGGCATTTGTTGCTCATGCAGAGGACCAGGGTTCAGTTTTCAGCACCCACACGATCATCTGTAACTCTAGTTCCAGGGAATCCAACACTCTCTTCTGACTTCTGTAGACACCAGCCATGTGTAGATGCCAGCCATGTACCTGGTGCACATATATTCAGGCAAAACACTGATGATGCATATAAAAATCTTAAAAATACATACATACATTAAAAACAGAAAGGGCAGGCCTAGTGACACATACCTTTAGTCCCAACAAAGGGGACAGACGCAAGTGTATCACTGTGAATGCCTGGTCTACACTGTGTGTCCAAGACCTCCAGAGCTAGATAATGAAAATTTATCTCAAGAAGCAAAACAAAACAGTACTAGAAAGAAAGGGATTGGAGAAAGTAGCAGGAAGGAAGTGGTAAACTGTAGACAGAAAGTACATAATGGAAAAGATTGTTTGGTTTTCATTATAGGGGTTCTTTGTTGTTTTTTGATACAGGGTTTCTCAGTGTAACTGTCTATGCTAGGATTAAAAGCGTACAACCACTGCCTGGATATATATATAGTCTCAAGGGAATACACATTTGAAGAGTACATCAAGGGCTAAAGAGATGACTTAGCAGTTAAGAGCCTATATATACTGCTCTTGGCAGAAAACTGGAGTTGTGGTTCCCAGAATTCCTCCATCAGGTGGTTCAAACTGTAACTCTAGTTCCAGGGGATTCAGATACTGCTGGCCTCATGTGTGTACACACACACACACACACACACACACACACACACACACACAAAGTGACTCTGTAGAGAAGCAGCTTGGATATTATCAGGGTAAATTAATTTGGAAGAATAACTAAATAAGAGGGTTAATTTGTTTATGAAGCAGGTCTTATCTAAGATCAGCCTTGAGCTTGCTGAAGTGTAGATGACCTTAAATTCCTGACCCTCAAGCCTCTACCTCCCAGATGCCAAAAGTTCAGGTGTGTATCACAGTTATGCTTTGTAACTAAATGCAAAACGACCTTTTGTGGTTTTTGTTTGTTTGCTTGCTTTTTTTGTTTTTAAAGGCAGGTCTCACTATGCAGGCCTGGCTGCCTTAAGATTTATACTATGTAGATTAGACTGGCTTCGAACCAAAAGAGATCTATCCATCTTTGCCTCTCAAGTGCTGGGAGTAAAGGCATGTGCCACAGTGCTCAAGATAAATGAAACTTTTTGGAGATTATTTTTATTGATTTAATTTTTAAAAATTCTTTGTAGATGATGATATGTATGCTTAGTGTATAGAAGTCAGAGGTTGTTTGCCTCTGCATTTGCTTGGTTAGCTAGCCTGCAAGTGTTACAGTATTCTCCTCTCTCTGAAATAAAATTTCCATTTTTTAAATCTAGAAATTGACTCTTATAAGAGATAAGTTTCTTCTGTGGCCCTGAACTCTTCTGCCTCTAGTTCTTGGGTGTCTGTTTTATAGACATACACAATCATACTTGATAAGAAGTTTTCATTGCAAATAACAATTTTTCCAAGATTCTATAGCAAATAAGTAGAATCATGCTAAAACTTGTGCATTTTTTCTATTTAGCAGAATCCTCATGAGTAGGTTATTTCTATATTATGGACTTATTTAGTGATTCGAGGCATTAAACTCAGGACTTTGTTTATTTTGGTCAAGTGCTTTACCACTGAGCTCTTTTTGTATCTTTTCTTTCTTTCTTTCTTTCTTTCTTTCTTTCTTTCTTTCTTTCTTTCCTTTCTTTTAGAAAATCTGTGCCTTTAATTTAGTTCTTCAGGAAGCTAAATTAGGTAGTAGGAACCTTTCACAGATTCTTGTGGATTTTCTTTCTTTTGTTTTTGTTATTGTTTTTCTTTTTTGAGATAGGCCTTCTCAAAAGCCCTGGCTATCTTGGAACTCACTCTGTAGACCAGGTTGGCCTCAAGTTCAGACATAGGTTTGTCTGCCTCCTGAGTGCTGGTATTAAATGTGTATGCCATCATGCCTGGTATTTTTTTGTTTGTTGAAAGATTTTCTGATCTTCCAAAGGAAAATACTAAAACTTTGGTTGCTTATAATTTTCTCATTTTTATTTTTGCACCATGTGTGCATGTATGTATGTGTGTATGTGCGTGCTTGCAAGTGTGTGCATGTTCAGTTTACATGTTTTTATTTATTGGGGACAAAATACCATGATGTGTGTGTAGATCAGATAGTACCTTTTGGAAGTTCCTACCATGCAGGTCCTGTTGATCAGCTCATGTTGTCATATTGGTGGCAAGTGCCTTTACCCACTGAGCTGTCTCACCAGCTCCCCTTGGCTTTTTGTTTATTTGTTTTGTTTTATTGTTTTTTGAGGCCGGGTCTTGCCGTGTAGTCAGGTAGTCTTCAAATTTGAGATGTTTTTCTTGCCTTATCTTGAGTGCTGAGACAGGTGTGAGCCACAGCGATTCCTTATCTTTTATTTTTCTTCTCTGTGGAATTTTTCGTGTTCTGCTTTGTATAATTATTATTATTTATGTATTTCTTTTATTCTTCCTGAACTATAAGTTTCTAAAGACTTATAATTGATATGTTTTTGCATGTTTTTTTTTTGTTACTTTGCATGATTTATTCTATGTATGTTTTCGACTCCTTAGAGTAGCCCAAAGCAACATTAATACTTGAAAACAGATTGGGGCCAAGCGAAATATCTCAGTAGGTAGATGTGCTTGCTGTCAGACTCAACAAGCTGAGCTTAGTATCCAAGACCCACATAGTGGACGGAGAGTGCTGACTTCCGCCAGTTGTCCTCACCACCACACTCATTACCACCAATACATAAATGAGTGAATGAATGAATGTGTAAAAATGCCAGTTTTTCTCCTGATTACTTAATTCCCAGAAATAACGACTCTAAAACTAATTGTTTATTAATAAACACCTTGGCCATAAGATTCACCTTGTTCTCTGAATTGTTCTTAACTTCTTATTTTTTTTATTCTAACTTGAGTTCAGCTATGTGCTGATTTACATCTGTCTCCTTAACATTCTGGGGCAAATCTCTCTAGTCTGACTATTTCCCAGAATCTCTCTATCCCTGATGGATGCCCCACCTCCTATTTTTCTGCCTCATCTCATTGGCCATAAGCATTTTTATTGACAGATGATGCTTACAAGAGATTCTCTCTACATACATGTAAATTGGAGGGGGGAGGGGAATGAGGAGTTGAGTAGGTAGGGTGGTCCTGTAATCCCAGCACTCCAGAGACTGGGGAAGGAGGTTCATAAGCAGGCTGGTCTGGGCTATATAACATAACTGTGGATGAGGAGAGTAAACATGTAAACCCATTCCTACTTATGACTTAGAGGGAAACAGATAGAACAAATAAAATATGAGTATTAAAATGGTGATACTAGAAAATTGAATAACTTAGAATTTTAGCAATTTAGCAAGCAGAAATGTTACACTGTGAAAATATTGAAGCAAGCAACTATTTCACATCTGACCAAATATATTTGCTAGTAGATATATGAAACACAGATATCTATGGGTTGTTGGTATCTCTTCCGCAAGAAACAGTGGTTATTATTACTTGTTTTTTTTTTTTTTTTTTTTTTTTTGCTTATTCACTTTACATCCCAATCACTGTTGCCCCCTCTCACAATCCTTCCCTATTCCCTTTCCCTTCTCCTGAGTGGGTAGGTGCTTCTCTGGATAGCTCCCAAACCTGGCACTTTAAGTCTGGAAGGATAGGTGCTTCCTTTCCCACTGAGGCCAGACAAGGCAGCTCAGCTGGAAGAACATATCCCACATACAGACAACAGATTTGGGACAGCCCCTGCTCCAGTTGTTCAGGACCCACATGAAGACCAAGCTGCACATCTGCTACATATGTTATAGGGAGGTCTACATATGTTATATGGAGGATGGTCCAGCCCATGTTTGATTAAATTTTTTTATTACATTTATCTCTATACAATGTGTGCGTGTGGAGGTCAAAGAATAATTTGAGGGGGTTGTTTTTCTCCTATCATATGATTCCCAGAGATTGAATCAGATCACCAGGCTTGGTGGTGAGCACCTTTTCCTGCTGAGCCATTATGCTTGCTTACCCACTCCAACCTCTGTCCACATCTCACTTTGGGTTTGTTTTTTCTTTTTTTCTTTTTTTTTTTTCAGATAGTCTCATGTGGCCAAGGCTTTCTTGGTCATACTCACTATGTAGCTTTGACGATACCTCTGAACTTCTGGTCCTTTTGCCTCTGCCACTCTAGCTGACATTACATTTATTCAGTGCTGGGGATCAATGCCAGGGCTTTGTGTGTGTTAGACAAACACTACCAACTGAACCATAACCCAAAAGTTGGGAAGAATAAAAGACTATCAAGTAAAAAGTGTATTTTATTTAGAAGCTGTGTTATAAAGATAAGAAAAAAGCTGAAAGCAAATAGGCTCTCAGCACTTGGAAAACTCAGAAAGGAGATTCAAACGCTCAAAACCAGCCTGTGTCACATCACAAACCTGTTTCCAACAAAGAACAAAAAGATTACTACCAACATAAATAACAAGGTATATTATTTAGAAAAGAAAACATTTAATGTTTTCTAAGCACATAGGAGCTTCCCCAGTCCCAAGGTATGGATAGTGTCACTGTGTAACCTTGGATAGCCTCAAAATCAAAATCCTCCTGACCCAGCCTCCAGAGTCTTAGAATTATGGTCATATCCCAGCATGTCCTGCAAATCTCATTTTGTCTTTTTGTTGTTGTTTTTCTTTTGAGACTCTATGAAGCCCCCGCTGTCCTAAAACTCATGTAGATAGACCAGGCTGGCCTTGAACTTGAAGATTTCTGCATGCCTCTACCTCCCTAATATTACCTGTTTTTGTTTTTATTCTTTCCCTCCCTACCCCCACCTTAACACAGACTCTTACTATGTAGAACTGACTGGTCTAAATTCGGAAGGATCATCTTCAATCTCCTGTGCCACCACTCTGCCTGTCCATGAGTGTTATGTGTGTGCATGAATGAATTCCAGGGCATGTGTGTGGTCACAGGACAACTTTGTAGAGTTAGTTTTCTCCCTTTCCTGTTTCATGGGATCCAAGGATTGAACTTACATAGCCCAACTTCACAGAAGAGCTTTCTTTCCTCTACTGAGCTGTTTGTCAGCCGAAAACATGTCACTTTAGATCAAAACATTCCGATCTAGTTCCTAAAGTCTCATTTTCATAATCAAAAGCACATTTAGTTCATTTCTTATAAGTCCCTATAGTCTTTACCAGTCTCACCACAGAACCCAGGTTACAAAAAAAATGGATGTGGCACCTTTATAATTCCAGTGTGGGGGAAGCAGAGACACACAGATCCTATAGGCTGACTAGCTAGCCTAGGCTACATGGTAAGCTCCATGAGAGAGCTTTTCTCAAAAAACACACTGAATAGCACCTAAGGAACGATGTTGGAATTTCTCCTGTGGCTATCTTTAAACATGTGCACCTGGACATAGCACAAGTACCCTTGCACTTGTGCATGCAGGTGGTTTTGAATCCTTGTGATGACTGTTTCAGCGTGCAGCAGCCTTCTGAATAGTGATTTGTTTATAAAGCTTGCTTTGTTACTTCTTTTGATCTATGTGACAGTCTTGAAAATAGAGGTGATAGTCATCTACTCATACAGTACTCTGGTTGTAAAGAGGCATGGTTTGGTGACTGTCTTCTCTTACAGAAATGGAATTTTATAACCCAGCCTTTTAGGGGGACAACCTGTGCTAAGGAATTTATGAAAGTGTGTGCTGGGGTGAGCAGCTGTGGAAGTACAAGGAAAGTGGGTTACACAAAGCTGAAAAGTCTTTGGGGGCTTTAAAATAATGCTGCAGTAGTAAGAACATCTTTCTCACTGTGATTTAGGAGCACCTAACACAACCAGTGGTAGGAGATACGATTGCAAGAAGCCATTTATTTTCTGGTCAAGATTTCATACTACAGTTATCAGCTCTGTAGTTTCCCAAATATTTTCTACTATTCAGACTTTAGAATCCAAGTAAAGCATACAGACTGGTATTAAATCTTCTAATTCTTCGATTTTAGATGAGCTAATAATGTCTCTCAGTGAATGCTGGATAAATTACTGAACTGTATGTAGTCACTTTATAAACACATTCTTTGTTGTGGTCATGATGGTCATTGCTTTTGTTTTTGAGACTGGATGTCCCTCTCATTCTAAGCTCTGCCTGGCTTAGAACTCACTGTATTTATTCCCTGCTAGCCTTGGATTTGCTGTAGTTCTTATCCTAAGCCTTCTAAGTGCTGGTAGTTCCTGATGTGAGTCACCATGCCTGGCTTTTTTTTGGAGTTCTTTGATTAAAAGATAACCACATAAGGGTGGCTGGGGAGATGAATCAGACAGTACTCGTGTCTTAGATCTACAGATCTAAGTTTTGGGTTCCTAGTTCCTGTCTATAAACATGGAGAGAGTAGAGATAGGAGAATCTCTCAGGCTTCCTGGCCTGCTAGCCAATCTGAGAACTCTAGGTTCACTGAAAGAACTTGTCTCAAAAAATAAGGTGAACAGACAAAGAAGACACCTGAGGTTGAACTCTAGTGTCTATATGCCAGTGTGCACACGTAAGAAACAATCACACACATATGAGCACATACATACAATAAAAATAAAGGGAAACAGATCATTAGACCTGGGGTAGCTTAGTGACAGCACTTGAGAGTTCATGGATTCCATTTTCACCACTACAAAGACAAAACAATAAGTAGATAAATAGGGCTGGAGAGATGGCTCAGAGGTTAAGAGCACTGGCTGCTCTTCCAGAGGTCCTGAGTTCAATTCCCAGCAACCACATGGTGGTTCACAACCATCTATCATGAGATCTGATGCCTTCTTCTGGTGTGTCTGAAGACAGCTACACTGTACTTACATATAATAAATAAATACATCTTAAAAAAAATAAGTAGATATATAAACAAATTCCAATTTATTAGCAAAACATCATTTACCTTTATTTAGAAACTAAGGTTATCTGGCCGGCATGCTCACTCAGTAGGTATGCATCTGAAGTGGAATAGAGTCTCTCCTTCCTTTATGTAGATCCCAGAACTCAAGTTGTCAGCTTGCAGGGCAAGTGCCTTACCCAGTGGTCAGTTTATTGACCACAGGTCATTTTCTTAAAGTTGGGGACAGAGAAAGACACAACAAAAATGTTCTTAATAATTTAATAGAAATTTAGTAAAAATTTTCACACTTTGAAAATAACTGAAAACATACACTTTTGCTACTACTGTTTGCCTTTAAATTAAAAATAAAGATTATGGGGCTGGAGAGATGTTTTAATGTTAAAAGCTCTGGCTGCTCTTCTAGGAGACCTGGGTTCAATTCCCAGCTATCTGTAACTCCAGGATTGGACACCTTTACACAGACATAAATACCGGCAAAACACCAATGCACATAAAATTTAAAAAGAAGGGGGAAAAAAGCTGGGTGGTGGTGGTATATGCTTTTAATCCCAACACTTAGGAAGCAAAGGCAGGTGGGTTTCTATGAGTTCAAGACCAGCCTAGTCTACAGAGTGAGTTCCAGGACAGCCAAGACTATGCAGAAAAACTCTGTCTTTAAAAAAAAAAAAAAACAAATAATCAAATTTTGATTGTTAAAAATTATTTGGTTATTCTAGGTGATATTCTTCATGATAGGATCAGTCATTGATTGGAAATCATTAAGGAGACTTTTTTTTTTTTAAACATGGCTCAATATCTTCCTGTTTATATTCTTTGGAGTCTGTTTCCCACTGTGATTTTGTTCCTTTGACCTGTGTATTCTCCTTAATAGCATAATAATATAATTTAATACTGTAATCTACCTAATGCAAGCAATAATTTAATCTTCAGGTTGTTTTATAACTTGAATATTTTCTGTGAGTTAACTCGGGAGAAATTATGAATGATGGCTCATTTGAAGCTTTTTTTCCCCTGGAGTTATTTCTCCTGGAGTTAGTTTAGTTATGTGCAGAAAGGATAGGTGTTGGTGAGTCTATGAAGTCTTTTTAACAGGAAACAAAGATCCAAGCTGAGCCACTCAGTTTTACTCATCGTTAACAGAACTCAATTCTTTATAAACATTAATGCTCTAAAGTTGTTTTCTAGACTTCTAGTTGTTGTTTCAAAGTGGTCTTGAAACCCTGTCTCCTCAGGCTCCTTACATAGTTCTTTTAGTGAAAAAAAACAATAGATCAATGTCTGATTGATTCCATCTAATTTTTACTATGATTTATTTAAGGATTCTCATCTTGGACCCTGAATACTGATTTGCCAGAATAAATCTGTTAATTGAAAGATTGGAAGCTAGAGTTAGTTTTCTCCCTTTAACAGACTGACATCCCAACCCATCCCCCATCCCTGTGTTATTATGAAGAGGAGATTGTTCATGTTCTCAAGTAGCAGTACAAAAATCTCACACCCCATCTGACCAGTACAAAAACAGCTGCTGTAGCACAAAATGTCCTTCCTCTGTCCTCACTGAAATTGGGGGGAGGGACAAAAGCCCAATTGGTACTTTACCCCTGTCCTGTCTGCCTGCTAGAAGGCCTGTTTCATACCCTGATGGTTTCTGCCTAACAAACCGTGTTTCTTTTTTACAGCATTATGATCCTGGACTTGTTGTGGTGATGGTAAACTTAGCAGTGGTAATTTTTATTTTCAGACTGAATTACTCCTTTTGTCATCAGTGCACCAATGTTAGGCTTACTCTCTCTGTTGTAGCCTCATCCTTCTGCTTGGTCTTTTCATTTTCCTTTCCTTTCCTTATGCAACTTGTCTGATCCTTGTTCATTAAAGGGTAATGTTAAGAAGGGATATATATGTTCGAACTTCCAAAAAGAATCAGTTAATATATTAAATTCTAATAGTGAAAACTTTGATTTTCCCCACCCTCAGTGTAATGGGCACTAGCACTTGCTACTGCAATTTATAAATAAGTTAAACAAACTTTGACTGCCTTAGAAGGCAAAAGTACTAATGCAGAACTTATAAACAGGGGTTTACAGAGGTAAACAATTTGGTACAGAGGCACCAAAACTTTGTTGAATCTTTCAAAATAATTCTGATCAATCAAAAAATATCTAAAATAAATTTCTTTTTAATTGTTTCATTGGACTATTTGCTTTTACCAGTAAATCCCTGACTGAGACGTTATGAAAGTGATATTGCACCTAGGAAGTCATTTTTATAACCTGTCTTTACCTTGGTCCTTTTGCTAGAGATTGCAGTCACTGCTCACCTATTATACCATTGGGCAGAGAGGGGTGAGCGCTGTGCTTGCGCTTGATCTGACTAGCAGGCTTGCACATATCTACTAGAAGACGGTTCTAGAAGGGTTTGTTTTCCTGGCAAACCATTTTATTACTTACAAGGACTATGATGATAATTGCTCTTTTTTTGCCTATTTATTGTTTAAAAACAATAATGGGATCTCATTGATAAGTAGTTAAACTTCTGAATGTCAATAATGGAATATTGTTGACAAATAGTTAAATTTCCAGATTTGTTTTCCTATGTGATTTAAAGACAAAAAAAAAATTAATTCCATAAATATATAGAGACCAGACACAAGTGTTGCTGGTAATTTTCTTTTTATGCTTCAGTACTCAAACAAACCAACTTTTAAAAATCATTTTCTTTGATAATACCCAACATTTGGCCTGATAAAGCACAAATTTCTTGCCCAAAGGTATAATATATATATTTATATATATATGTATGTGTGTGTATGTGTGTAACTACAAGAAAAACAAAATAAAAACCAATTGTTTACACCAGTCGGAATGAAAAGATGAGGGAAGTAAACACTGTTTTCACTGAAGGTGAACACTGGGTACGGTAAGTCCTTCTCCATTACATCACAATGAACAGCGCAAGTTGTGATGTAAACCGCTGTGGTGGTAAAGTGCTCGTCTGCCCCGTTTTGCTTTGTTTGGCTGGTTATGAGTGGATTAAATATATATTTACTTTTTAAAAATCTCCAGCTTAGATCAATTAGTTGAAAGTCAATTTTCTTCGCAACTAGTCCTTTTCACAGCTTACCACTTACCATCCGCAACCAGTTGTAAAGTAGGACCTGTCTTGTCCTTAAGGGCAAGTAGCTGTCGTTTTTTATTTAGATTTTTTGGATTGGAAAGCATCTTTTGAAAACAAAAGCTAAACATACAGATTAATAATTTCTTCTGCTGTTTGAAATGCACCTCTTTCAAGCACTTAAGATATTCATCCCCAGTTTAAGGAATCAAAGCTGTGATTGCATAAAAGAAGATCTGGAGTTCAAGGTCATCCTCACCTACTTAATGAGTTTGAGGCCAGCCTGGGCTATATGAGGCCCGGTCTTATTTTAAAAAAAAAGAAAAGAAAGGAATTTGTAAAGTTTTTATTGTAAACATCCCATTGATGTATCCCACTCCGGCTTTGCCATAGTAATCTGGAATTCTCTCCAGCTGGGCCAACCAAAATGGGTTGTTGGGTTTAATTCAGGAAAGAAAGGATTGGATGGAAGCTGTGAGAATGGCTTTTGTTTGGTTCACTGTAGCTTTCTGGTCTCTGCACTTCAAGGCAAGATCTAACCACCCAAACCTAATGTTAAGTGAACTATTAGCCCAGTTTTATGTCTCAACTAAATTCTGTGTTCCTGTTACAGGGAGAACAGACCCTATTCCAATCGTTGTCAAGTATGATGTCATGGGCATGGGTCGAATGGAAATGGAGGTAAATTGGTCTCATTAAGACATTAATTTTATGGAATATACAAAATTGGCATTAACTTCCAACTGAAATGTCAGTATAAGCGTATACTTAGCAGATGGAGCATAATTAATTTTTTTTGATTAATTAAAAGTATATTTGATGTTTCCATTTTGTGCTGTTTTTGAAGCACTGAGAATGTGAGTAGCGCCCCTGCAGAGGGGTTTTCCGGTTGTACAGAAAGACAAGTTCAGGCTCTGGCAATTGCTTTATGGACAGTGTTGCTTAAAGTAGATGTTCTGCCCATGCAGGGTTATATACATGAATTACCTACCATACCTTCATTTTATTGTCTGAAATACTATTTTCATATCATTCTAATTCCTTGGAAATAAATATTGAACTGAACTCCTGTAATCAGCTGGTGGGTGTATTGACATACGTCAGGAAAGAGATTTAAGGAACTTACTTTGCTTTCTGCTTTCTGTGATGTGACAGTAAAGCTAGAACTAGCTGAGGGAAAACCATAAGTTTTGTGCTATCAAACATTATGCTTGTGCAAATAACATTTTCATAGCTAGTCCTAGGGTACTTTAGGAAATAAGAATAACCATATCTATTTTTATCAAGCTGGATTATGCCGAAGATGCTACCGAACGGCGTCGTGTCCTAGAAGTAGAAAAAGAAGACACAGAAGAGCTGAGACAGAAGTACAAGGTAACATAAACAAAGTCATTGTTGTTTGAGAACATTCATACAGAAGAGAAAAGAAACCCATTTTTGGTGACATTTTGACTGACATTTGTTTACATTTGATAATGATTTGTGATAGTTTTTTTATTACTTTGGTAAAAACTGAACTACCTACTCCATATGTGTGTTGGGGAAATTGCATTAATGTTTGAAAGTATTAGCCCTAGGTAGTATACAGAAAATTGGCTGATACCTTGGAGGCTTTCCTTTTTAAAAAAAAGAAGTGGATGATTTTTTTTTAAGGAGGGGGAACATTAATTTTCTGTGTAATGCCACAGTATGCATAGAAGCAGAGAACAACTTTCAAGAGTCAGTTCTCTTTCCACCCAGAGAACAAGCTCAGGTCCTCTAGCTTGGCATCAGGTAGCCTTACCTGCTCAGCATTCTCCCCAGTCCTGAGCAAAGGTGTTTTATTGTGGCACATGAAGAATTTTGTTGCAGTAAATATTTAAAAAATATAAAATAGTCTTATCTCTTTATCAGTCCTGAGGTCTCACTCCTCAGGCCCAACCCTGCTTCGAAGCTGTGAGCATCTCCATCGCTTGCTTGCCCTCAGCCACCCAGTCTGAGCCACCCCCCACGGCCCAACCCTGTCACCTCAACTCCCTTCCCTTGGCAGTCTTTCTCCGCCTACCTTCCACCTCCATCCCGGGTGTTTGTTTACCACACAACTCTATAGCCCGATAGCTTTTCATACAGGTTTATATATTCAACTCTCAATCCACAAACCCTCTACACAAGAGTGCATCAGATAGAAAAAGATACAAACTGCCCTTCTATATAAGATATTAGACCTGTGAAATTCTTAATGTTCATAGCTATTTAACGCAAATCAATCTCAACTGGGTCTAGCTGGTCCTTGGAAAACTCCACATTGCCATGACCTCCGCCCTCCATCCTCTGACCTCCTCTGACTTCTCAGCCTTTTCCACCTCCCTTGCCCTGCCCAATCAAAATAAAGGCTTTCATTTATTTTACTAATTAAAATGGAAAGGTTCAGTTGAAGTCACTTCAAGAGTACATGACTAGGCAGCCCTTCTTTGTGGAAGTGAATTAACATTAAAATACAAACAGCTTCAGGACAATCTACAGAATTTTCTTGTTCTTTGTTAATTGCACTCAGCAGACATTTATTTGTCTGTTTGTCTCCCCATCAGCCCTCCATGTGGACGTCACAGTGAATTCCTTTTCTCTTTAATAGGGTGGGTGTGGAGGTGGAG
This sequence comes from Micromys minutus, assembly GCF_963924665.1. NCBI lineage: Eukaryota > Metazoa > Chordata > Mammalia > Rodentia > Muridae > Micromys > Micromys minutus. Next base: position 48,964,158 of record NC_137979.1, on the reverse strand, counting down.
CTTGCCTCCTTGGTTGTATATGTAAGGAGGGCAAAGGACAACTTGAGGGAGTTAGTTCTCAGCACCACGTGAGACACATATCATGTGTATAGGTATTTTATCTATGATACATTGTACTGTGTAAAGGGGAAGTAGAGCCATAGCCTGCCTACTCAGTCTGACACAGTACTTGGAAGTGCCTATACATTTAGCCTAGGTGTCTAAGCTTGTAGTATGGAATAGAGAAAGGGGTGATGTACTAGTTGGAGACTGTAAAAATCTTAGTCAGTCTTGGAACCCAGAATATATCACTTCCTTTCATTGTTAGGATAGATAACAATACAGTAAAAGTAAGATAATTATCATTTTACCCACTTAAAGATTAAAAAACAACCAAGACTGAGGTAATAGCACACCTATACTCCTGAAATGCAGGGTATTCAGACATGGTGCTGCATACCTGTCTTCCTGGCATTCGAAAGCGGAGAAAGTGCTAGACATGATGGCACACACTTGTAATCCCAAGCACTTAGGAAGAGGAGGCAGGTGAACTGCCAAACACTTGAGGACAAAACCTAGGGTCACACATTAAGACTGACATGGAAAAGAAGAATAACAAAAACCAATGTTTAACAGAAGCTCCATATATAAAGCACTTACTGCAAAACTCTGACAACCTCGAGTTCATTATACAGAATGCCAGATGTGGCAGTACATGCCTGTAATCCCAGTGCTCCTGTGGGGAAACAGGCAGTGACAAAAAGACCCCTGGAAGGGACTATTTAGTATGTTCATACAGTGACAACGAGAGACCTTCCCCACACAAAGTAGGAGGTAAGGATTGACACTTTAGGTTGTTCTCTGACCTGCTTGCATATACATACTTCACATATACTGAACATACACAACAAAACAAATACTTTTTTTTTTTAATGTCTAGAGAGATGGCTCAGTGGTTAAGAGTACAGGCTGCTATTCCAGAGGACCTGAGTTCAATCCTCAACACCCACATGTCAGCTCACAGCCATCTGTGACTCCAGCCCTAGGGTTCCTGTGCTCTTCAGCCTCCACAGGAGCTTCATGCAGGTGGTACCTTGACACACTTAGGCAAGCACTCATACATATGAAATAAAAAATGGAAGATGTTGCTGCTGTTTGGGGGTTCTAGTGATGTCTAGGTTCACTTTTTTTTTTTTTTTTTGGTGGTGGTAGTGATGGTGGCTTCAAGTCAGGGTTTCTCTGTGATCCCTTGCTGTCCTGGAATTCAGCTTTGTAAGTTTGACTGTTCTCAAACTCAGAGATGCTCTGTCTGTGCCTGGCCAAATCCATTTCCATGTCTGTCCATGTCCATACATACCGTCCAGGCCTACGAAGGTCAGAGGACAATCTCGGAATGATTTCTCCTTCTACCATGTAGGTGCCACAGATTGCACTCAGGTTTGGTGCCAAGTGCTTTTATCCACTGAGCCATTTTTATCCATCATACTATCCTATTCCTGTTTTTAAGTACTGAGCCAGCATTGTAGCACATACATATAATTAAAAAATTTGGGAGACTGAGAAAGAATGGCGGCCTCAAGAAGGCAAGCTTTAGCTACATAATGAATTTTAGGTCAGCTTGGGCTCTAATGTTGGTGACTCATCTCAAAGCAATAACACATCTACCCACACAAATTGAAAAGGATAGTACATCCTAGTTGCTTGTGATCTCTTACCAGATAGGTGGTGCATACATTTATGAGTGTGTTCATGCCTCCCTGCCTGCCCATAGTGCATGTGCCTGTGAAGGCAAGAGATCATCCTTTGTGCCCCTTTTCAGGTACTGTCTGTCTACCTTAGGTTTTTGTTCATTTGGTTAGCATGAGTATTCTGTTCTATAAGAATAATATAGATTATTGGACTATTCTTCTAGAGTATCTGAGCTAGTTTGTAGAACCCACAACCCACAACCACCTGTAACTTCAGTTCTAAGGGAATCCATTACCCTCTTCTGGTCTCCTACTCACTACACACAGTATATATACATACTTAAATAAAAATAAATCTTTTTGATGCTGAAGAGATGGTTGAGAGAGTAAGAGCTCTTACTAGTCTTAAAAAGGACCTGAGTTCTGTTCCCAGAATCAACATGGCAAGTCACAACTTTCTGCAACTCCATTTCTAGGGAATCTAGATTCACAGACTCCTGCATACACAATTATATGCAATTAATTACATGTAACAGGTAAAATAAGCAATAAATGAATGTTTTTAATGTTGGGTCTCAAGATGTAGTTAACTTTTTTTAAAAAATAAATGTGGGATAGGTTTAAAGGGTTTTTGTTTTTTTGTTTGTTTGTTTTGTTTTTTTAAGATTATTTTATGAGTACACACTAGCTGTCTTCAGATACACCAGAAGAGGGCATCAGATCCCATTATAGATGGTTGTGAGCCACCATGTGGTTGCTGGGAATTGAACTCAGGACCTGTGGAAGAGCAGTCAGTGTTCTTAACCACTGAGTCATCTCTCCAGCCCTAGATTTTAGTTTTAAGTGCACAGGGAATATTTAGGGGGAACAGAGGTTGTTTTCAGTGTAGAGAACATAATAGATACTCCTGTGGCTGGGACCCTAAAGTATTTTCATAAATGTTATTAACACCACAGTTTAGCATGCCTTAGCATCTACTTTCCTGCAGAAGGGCTAGTAGAAAACAATTAGCATCTTCAGGCAGCCCATTGCTCTCTTGCATTGTATTACAAAAAACAAAAACAAAGAGTCTAAAATCTCTAAGCAGAACAGGTGGCAAAGAGCAGATCAAGATTCAAGGTCTTAATTACCCTTGGCAAAACTTTTACCTCTGAGCTGCATACTGGCTCTTAGTGTACATACCAAGGTAATTGATTTAGTAAAAATTGATCTATGGGTTTAATAAAAACAGAAAGCCTGGTCATGGTTACACACATTTTAATCCCAGCATTTGAGAGGCAGACTTTTCTCTCTGAGATTGAGAAAGCTTTATCTACAAAGAGTTCCAGGATATCCAAGACTGAACTCTGTGAGTTCCAGGCAAAACAGAGAAACCCTGTTTCAAAATAAAACAACAACAACAACAAAAAAATAGAAACAGAAGAATTATAAAAGTTAGGAAACAAGAGCTTTAGAATAAAACCATTTCTAACTTGAAATTTTGTAACTGGACTTTTGGCTACTTTGTGGAGCCCCCCCCCCCTTCCACCCTTTCAACCCTCAACAGTAGATAAGAACCAAGAGTATAGGGGAGAAAGGGGGTGTCTTTATTCTTATAACAGCATCTAACCAACAGCCCACTTCACCTCTTGGAACTAAAAGTATTTATATACCCTCTGAAGAGTCCCCAGAATTTCAAACATCTCAATCACAGAAACTATCATTGAGGCAGGAAGCAAATCATAGTCAACTGCTGTGGACAATCTGAGCAGTCCATATCCCACACTTGGGTTTAAAATGAAACCACATTCTTATATTATTTCTTTCTGTGTTTTTAAAGAAACCAAAATTTTCACTACAAAACTCAATTTTTAGAAGGGAAAGAGAAAAGGTAGACCTAGAATTTTTCAGCAATTGGAGGGGGTATAAAATCAAAACTGGCATGATAGTATTTATCTGGCATGATAGTAGTCCATTCTGGTGGGTCTGTGAGTTCAAGGCAAGCTTGTTCTGCACACTCCAGAGCAGCCAGAGACGTGTCTCTGTCCCTTTGTTTTTTTGATACAACAGGGCTGGAGAGTTGGCTCAGAGGTTAAGAGCACTGACTCCTCTTCCAAAGGTCCTTAGTCCAACTTCCAGCAACCACATGGTGACTCAGAACCATTCATAATGAGATCTGGTCCCCTTTTCTGGCATGCCATTTTATAGGCAGGCAGAATGCTGTGTACTTAATAACTAAGTCTTTTTTAAAAAAAATAGAGCAACAACAAACAGTAATAAAATAAACAAACTCGGCTGATTGTCAGTATGAGTTTGAGGCCAGTAAATTGTAAGCTAGCTTGGATTATAGTGGGGTTTTGGATGTTGTAGGAAGTATAAATGGAAAACACAAGGACTTCTAAGCTGAGTACATAAAAGATATTTGTATCTAGACACACCCTTCTAAAAACCACAGCGTAATCAAAGATCTTGAAAGCCATAAGGTAAAACATGATTTTCTCTGAGAAAAACAACAGTGCTCATTCCTTTAATCCCAGTATTTGGAAGGCAATAGCAGGTGGGTCTCTGGCAGCCTGGGTGAGTTCCAGGCCATTTGGGGCTTTTATAGTAAGTCTCCAAAACAAAATAATAGTGACTTCTCAAACTCAGAAGTGGTAGGAGTGGGGCTGAAAATATGATTCAGTTAGTAGAGTGATTTCCAAGCCTACATGTGAAGCTGTGAGTTTGATCCCCAGCCTTATATAAACTGGACATAACAGTGCAGTTCAAGGTTATCCTTGGCTACATAGCAAGTCTGAAGCCAGTCTAGAAAGTATAAGACCCCATCTTCAAAACAGACAAGTAAATATTTCTGCTTTTGTTTCTGATTCTAAGAGGGAAATTTAACCATAGTGATATTAGCTGAGGGTTGGTTTTGGGGTTTTTTTTTTTTTTGTTTTTTGTTTGTTTTGGGGTTTTTTGTTTGTTTGTTTTGTTTTGTTTTGTTTTGGGTTTTGGTTTTTTTGCCTATGTAGTTTGGAGAGGGGATTGGGGCAACAGGGAGGGACAGAGTCCAACTCAAGTTGTCCAGACTTTCCTGAGCTCATATAGTCTAGGATGGCTTTAGTTTATGCTCTCCCTCATAATCTTCCCAAGGGCAGGATAGGGGTCAGTCACAGATGGCTAGCTAGAGGCTTTTCATGGATATTTTTCTATCCTGTTTGTTGAAGTTCTTACCATGGAAGAGAGATTAAAGTTTGCCAGGTTTTTTTTTTTTGTTTGTTTTTGTTTTTGTTTTTAACCAATTGAGATAATCATACAATGCCCCTTCCTTATTAATAGGATATGTTTACTGATTGGTTTTGTTCTGTATGCTGCATCTTGAGGTTTTTTTTTTTTTTTTTTTTTTTTTTTTTGGCTAATTAATCTAATTTCTCTTGATCCTGTTTCCTGATGCTTTATTCCAATTGCTAGTTTAAAACTAGAAACAGGGAGTATAATGGGGCTTAACAGTTAAAGGCACCTACTATTCTCAGAGAGGACCTGGATTTAGTTCCCAGTACCTACATGGCAACTCACAACTGCCTATAACTCCATTCCAGGGGATCTAAACACCCTCTCTTGGCTTCTCTGGGCATTGACACATATGCATTCCAAATACATAAATGCAAGCAAACATTCAAAACAAAATAACACTATCTTTTAAAGATGAATAAAATAGAGAGACATAAGATTTCACTCTCTTGAACACTTGTCAGTGCACACAAAAATTGTTACCCTACCAAACTTCCCCTTGTGTTTTATCTGGCATTTGCTGGTACCACTGAGTTTTATGGAAAGTTATTTTCTCTCCGCTTGGGCATTAGCTGTTTAAATTCTACTGAGTTTGTTTTTGTTTTTTTATTTTGTGGTTCTTAACAGGATTATGTTGACAAAGAAAAGGCAATTGCAAAAGCCTTAGAAGATCTCAGAGCCAACTTTTACTGTGAACTTTGTGATAAACAGTATCAGAAACATCAGGAATTTGATAACCACATCAACTCTTACGATCATGCACACAAGCAGGTAAGGAATAACTACTTGGTACCAAGGAACAAAACTCTTCACTGTTACCAACCATAGATGTTTATGGGTGTGACAGGCTTCTTATATCAGCCAGTCTAATTTTTGTACCTGATACTCTTGATTTTTTTCCCATGGGGGCTATCCTAACGTAGATGACATTCCTGCCACTTCATTACCATTTTAAGCCTCATAATAAGTTGTGAATTTCTTAAACCTGAAATAATGTTTGTGGCTTTAAGTAGTTTCTAATTTTTTTTCAATATGGAGATAGATCTGAGGACCACTGGGAGAGCTTATGTCTCCTTTTTTCTCAATGTATTAAACTTTTGAATAGTTATTCTTGACTGTAGTCTTTTGAATGTCTGCATATATAAGAATTCAAGTTTATTGGCTATTATTTCCTATCAGTAAGTCATTTTGTTACTCAGCATGCCTTGAAAAGTAACTAAGTCCTGAAGAAAAATAAAACTAGACACACTGTATCTTAACAACGAGCCACTTTGTCTTAATAAGTTTCTGCCACGAGGAAACCTAAAACACCTTGTCCAAAAGCAACTTAGAGAGGAAAGAGTTTATATCCTAGGTAGTAGTTCATTACTGAGGGAAGTAAAGGTAGGAACCTAGAAGCAGGAGCTGATACAGCTGTGGAAGAGTGCTGCTTATTGACTTGTTCCTCATGGATTGCCTAGTTTGCTTTTTTACAGCACCTAGGAACAACCTCTTAGTCGCTTAATAGTCATTCAGTTAAATTGCTTTCAAACAAATAAACAAATACAATCTTTAAATGCCCCAGAATTCCCTATGTAGACCAAGCTGGTCTTCACCTTATGGTGGCCCTCCACAGATACCCAGCCAGTTAGGATTTTAGGATTATGCAGGAGAAAATTTCTCTCTCTCTCTCTCTCTCTATCTATCTATCTATCTATCTATCTATCTATCTATCTTTTAATTTCAAGATTTATTTATTTCATGTATGTGGGTACCCTGGAGCTGTCTTCAGACACACCAGAAGAGGACATCAGATGTCATTACATATGGTTGTGAGCCTCCATGTAGTTGCTGGGAATTGAACTCAGGACCTCTGGAAGAGCAGCCAGTGCTCTTTTATTGAGCCATCTCTCCAGCCAGAGGAAAGAATTTCTATAAAATTCATATTGACCTTAATACCTCAGTGATAGAGTTTTCAACTTAAGTATAATAGAAATTGTTGCAGCTTGACTCATTGGTATTTGTGAGATCAAGTGGGTGGGGTCCAAAGATACTGTTAAATAGTCTACAGTGCACAAGAAGCACCTCAAAATAAAGAATTACCTGGCCCAGAATTACAATCTCCAGTACTGAAGTTAACTATTGAAAACCTTGAAATAGATGAGATTATAAAGAGCTCGTCTAGATACCAAATGTTTACTTAAACTGTTTTAAATGATCAAACTAAAAATATAAAATTAAGAATTCAGAGATCTAAGGAGATGGTTCAGATGGTAAGGTACTTGCTGTTTTAAGGATGGAACCTGGACCAGATCTCTTAGATGGCTGTGGTAGCATCTAAGAGATGGAACCTCAGGAGCAAGCTGACTATCCAGACTAGCCAAAATGGTAAGAGTTCATTGAGAGATCCTGGCTCAATATGTAAAGGGAAGGTGAATAAGGAAGACACCCTCTATCAACTCTGAGCCTCCACGTACATATACACCATAGACACATAACTCTCTTCCCCGTGTTTTATCCTGATGCCTGGCAGATTGCTCCTTTGTAAAGTGCTTGTAACACAAGTGTGATATTGTAAATTCTGTCCCTAGCACCTATGTACGAAGCAGGCATGGCGGCAACCTGTACCTATAATTTCAGTATTGAAGAGACCGAGACAGGAATATGCCAGGGTCTCTAACTAGCTTACTTATTAGCAGGTTCAGTGAAAGATCATGTCTTAAAGAATAAGGTGGAAGGTAATAAAGACAACTGACACCCAACCTCTAGTTTTCTTTTCTTTTCTTTTAAGGTTTATTTACTTATTCATATAAGTACCCTGTAGCTGTCTTCAGACACACCAGAAGAGGGCATCAGATCCCATTATAGATGGCTATGAGCCACTATGTGGTTGCTGGGAATTGAACTCAGGACCTCTGGAAGAGTAGTCAGTGCTCTTAACTGCTGAACTATCTATCTCGCCAGCCCCACCTTTAGTTTTCATATGCACAAGCACAAACATGTACACATGAATGCATACATGTATAATACATGAAATTATGAATTTTTTCCAGAGAACTCAAAAATACTGTTCACTAATACAGAGTATGTTTGAGAGCCATGACTTGGAAAGATCTTAAGCTGTATCATTCACAAATGCATATTAGTTCATTCCTTCACCTGAATCAGAAGGACACTTTACATATTAAAGACCTAGTTGTCATGGCATGAGCCTGAGAGCTCAGTGGTGAAGGAAGGAAGATTTTTAATTTGAAGCCAGCTTGGGCTACATAGGAAGAAGTTTCTGTGTCACAATACAAAGCAAAACAAAAGAACAGCTGTAGTATGGATGACTTTGGTTCTTTTGTTTTGTTTTGTTTTTGTTGAAAAGTAGACCATATCATCTTTCTTCATGTTTTTGTCTTCCTATAAATTGTAGAATCTCGGGATAGCATATTATAAATAAATCAACAAAAGAGTCTTAAATGGTTTTTATAATTCCAGCTCTTCTCTCTACTCTTCATTCCTTCCTTCTTGTCTTTTCCTCTTTTCAAAAGAGGTCGTTCACTGTAAAACCGTGCTGGTCTCTAGAATCCCTTGCCCACTTCTCTTACCTTGCCTGGTCTCTATCTAAAGTTGTAAAGACTGTCAGTTGACTTTGTACAACACAGCTTCATAGTACCTCATAGGCGATTGGATCACTATTTTATCCTCTTCTGTGGACACGAACTTACATCTGGGCCTGCCATTTTTCAAATTGGTGCTCTAAGACACAGAGGGAAAAGGTAAGTACTTTACTACATGGTAGTTAGTCCTAGCTTGCATCTTCCATCAGGTTTTTACCAATAAAACTTTGGAGAAAAGGTTTGTTACTGGTAAACTAATGTCTTGGGAAATACTGTCACCTTTCTTAAGGTCCAGTTTTTTTTTTAAAAAAGCAGCAGCATGGTTACTCTCTTCTGTGACCTTTTTAGAAAAGGAGAAAGAAAGCTTTTAAATGCCTCTGCTAGCTTTTCTCAAATTTTTTAAGATTTTTGTGAAGTCACTAATACAAAAATAATCGAGACTCGGCCTAAACTTTCTAAGTGTAAACATGCAGGTGCTGTGATTCTAATTCTTGTGCTGTTTTATTACCTTCTGAAATCTCCAGTGATAAAGCCAGCCATGCTCAAAGAAATAACCCACATATGATTACTTATTAAGTCCTGACATGCCTGTGTGTTCAATAAACATTGATCGTGTCCTATCCTTGTTGGCTTAGTTGTAAGCTACAGTTAAATGTGAAGCTTAAGGTTTTTTCATCCCCACTTCCCTGCCCTTTTAATTATTTTACCTAGTTGTTAAAAAGTGTCTGCTGGTAGATGTAAAAGCCTCAAATTCAGACTGCAGGAAATCTTTTCTCCAGAGTGAATCTGAAGCAGTGCTTACTAGTACTCATTGGGGCTGGAGGGGTAGCCAATGTGTTCAAAGCCCAGTTGGCTCTTCAGGACTGCAAACAAACAACAAGAAAAAAGTAAAGCACCTTACTTTCACACTTCATCTGTAACTTCCTATTTGTGCCACCAGGGATCCTTGCCATACAATGAGCAGAAGATCACAGTTCACCTCAACAAATCTATTTAGCTTAATCTTCATGATGTTAGTCTTTCCATTTAATTTTAATTGGTTCCCACCTTTTTAAAAAATCTGAGTTGGTCTGGAGAGATGGTTCAGTGATGACTGCTCTTCGAGAGGTCCTGAGTTCAATTCCCAGCAACCATCTGTAACGAGATCTGATGCCCTCTTCTACAGTGTACTCATATATAATAAATAAATAAGTCTTTAAAAAAAAATCTGAGGGGCCAGGGAGGGAGCCGCCACACTTCAAGATGTACCGTCTGAGTTCGTCTATGCTGCCATGGGCCTTGGCCCAGGCCATGCGCACAGGACATCTTAATGGCCAAAGCCTTCATAGCAGTGCAGTGGCGGCTACATACAAGTATGTGAATATGAAGGCACAGGAGCCTGAGGTGGACATGAAGTCTGCGACGGACAGTGCAGCTCGGATTCTGATGTGGACAGAACTCTTCCAAGGACTGGGCATGACTCTAAGTTACCTCTTTCGGGAGCCTGCCACCATCAACTACCCCTTTGAGAAGGGCCCACTGAGCCCACGCTTCCGTGGGGAGCGTGCACTGCGCCGCTACCCATCTGGGGAGGAGCGTTGCATCGCCTGCAAGCTCTGTGAGGCCATCTGTCCTGCACAGGCCATCACCATTGAGGCTGGGCCAAGAGCTGATGGCAGCCGCCGGACTACACGCTATGACATTGACAGGACCAAGTGTATCTACTGTGGCTTCTGCCAGGAAGCCTGCCCTGTTGATGCTATTGTGGAGGGCCCCAACTTTGAGTTCTCCACGGAGACACACGAGGAGTTGTTATACAACAAGGAGAAGCTACTCAACAATGGAGACAAGTGGGAGGCCAAGATCGCTGCCAACATCCAGGCTGACTACCTGTACCGGTGACCAGGCGACTGGTGACCTTGGCCACCTGGCTCAGCATTATGGCCCCTGTAGCCCATAAAGAAACTATGATCCCAAAAAAGAAAGAAAGAAAGAAAAAAAAAATCTGAGACATATACAGTGGCATACACTTCTAGTTATTGAGGCAGAAACTCTGAGCTAGCTTTTGCAGTATGGCATTCAAGTGTCTTCTGCATTTCTGTGTGATTTACTGATTTTGGTTTGTTCTCTTGCTGCTGTTGTTTAATTAGACAGTTATGGTGATGTAGCTGAACTTCCGGTCCCTCTGCTGGGATTATAGATATGAACCCATCATGCTTTGAGGCCCATCTCTTAAAACACCTAGAAGTGCTCAGTAAGTCAACCTTTGACTTATATAGACTATCTGATGACATTGGCACTATACTTCAACAAGCCTTGATTACGACTTAGTAGGTGCTATCAAACAACCGTGTGCTCCACATCGTCCCTTACAATCTGTGAGTCATTAGTTCCTTGCCAGATTCCTTTAAACACTTGAGTAATCACTCAGACCTACTCTGTTCCTTCCCATGTTCCCAAGTTCTGACTGACACTGAAGCTGTCTCCCATCCTCCCATGTTGGGCTCACTTCCTTGCATTCTCCTTGTGTGATCATCTTGATCTGGTTGCTATAATTTGGCATTCTAAATCAGCTTCCAGTATTTCCTTTTTCTTTTTTTTTTCCTCTGAAGGAAAGTACCTTCAGCATTCCTCTTTTTCTAAAATGACTTTAGTGTCAAAATTCTGCACTTTTTATATGTTCTAAAATAACTGGTCTTATTTAATAGTACCAATACCTATTTTATGTGTGAAGAGTAGTAGTTTTCTGAACTTTGAAACAGCATGCCTATTGCAGCCAGTAGTGATTTTTCACTAATTGAATTACAGAGTAGACGCTACTAATGCATGGTTTCCCTAACGCTCTGTCTGACGGGATCTTTGATGGTGTTACCTACTCATAGTTGGTTGTTTTCATACTTAGTATTGTCAGATAGCTGAAGTGTTTGGGTTTCTCTCAGTATTCAAAAAGTAGTTGACCTATGAATTAAAGTATATTCTGAGAAATAATTCACAGTGGCCACTTTGCTCTTGAGGCTTCACTGTTTGCTGACTTTTTTGTCTTGTTTTGTTTTTGTTTTTTGATATTTGGTTTTGTTGCTGTAATTCAGTTCTCTCTCTCTCTCTCTCTCTCTCTCTCTCTCTCTCTGTGTGTGTGTGTGTGTGTGTGTGTGTGTGTGTGTGTGTGTGTGTGTGTGATCAGAACAGACATATAACCAGTTGGATGAGGGAAGATAATCATAGGGCTTAAATTAAACAAAAATATTGAACTATCTAGATCATACACCTGTGAGCATATTCCATGTCTGTTTTGTTTATAGTGTTTGTCCTTAGAAAACCATAAAATATCTCTGAATCCTAAAGTTTCATGAATATTGACTTAACTCAATTCCCCTCTCAAATAGTTATGCTATGGAAACAGGAGTGTAAAGGGAAGACTGTCTTGGAACCTTTGTACAGCTGTGCAGAGTGAGCTGTGCTGGGTTTGTAGTCTGTCACTGTGGGTGCCATGTTCTTTGGGACTTTCATTTGGTCAGTCTCTAAAACTTGAACATGTTTTGATCTTTTCACCTACTAAGAGTAATCACAGTAATTGCCCAGTAATCACAACCTAATTAACTTTGGAAAAGTGTCTACTTAGGAAAGCTATCTGCTTTTACAGGTAGTTGATGACAAACCTCTCAGGAGCTCGTATTGCACATAAACTGCATATTCTCTTATTATGTATTTCTAATTGTTCTTTATCTTAGCACACGACCCCAATTTAAATAAAAACTAGCCTACCATGTTCATGTTATACTGTTTCAACTTGTTTTTCTTTGTCAATTTAAATTCATCTCAGTGATATACTATGGTAGTAATTAATTCTAAGATGAAGCCTGTGTTCTGTTGTGGTCTGGAAGGTTAAAGCAACCCAACTAAAAACTTGTAAGTGGCAGTGCTGTGAGAAAAGCATTGAACCAGGTGCTGGTGCATACCTAACAAGCCCAACCCCGAAAAAGGAGGGCCAGGGTTCAAGGATAAGCTGAGCTACACATGGATCTCAGTGGTAGAGTGTGTACCTAGCCTGTATAAGGCCCTTAGATCAAATCCCCAGTCAGGTGGGAGGAGTGTAAAAGTATCTCGTCCAGTTAAACATGAAGCTCTGTGTTATTTTCCTGACACCATTGAGGAATATTCTGGGTGGTCTTTTTCAGAAACATCAAACCCTGGAGCTTGAATTGGGTACACTGGCCAAATGCTTGAGGGGTTGCTTCAGTTTGGCAGGAGGTGCTCACTGTTCTTTCTATAGCACTGTTATAGGAAAGGAGGACATAAGAGGCAGGTTTTGGGTGTGTATGTGTGTATGACTGTTGAAGAAATGTTTACAGGTTGAAGAAGGTCAGAGCATATATATCCAGAAAGAGAGGAAAGCATAGGAACCACCCCTATGTTCCATTCTGTTTCCAGCTCTGCTCCCAACATGCATACAATGTAGGTATATTCTGTCTTCAATTAACTCACTTCAAAAAGAAAAGCAACCAGGCGGTCTGTACTTTAGACTAGCCTCAAACTCAGACATCTGTCTGCCTCCTGAATGCTGAAGGTGTTTCCCACCATTGCCAGGACAGGAATTTTTTATTTAAAAAGAGATTTCCTTTAAATAGTAGTTAATCTTGGTGTGTGGTTTATTTATTTGCAAGGGTTTTTTTTTAATATATATATAATAAAGCTTATTTTCAAAATAAAAATAGTAACTGAGTGGTAGTGCACTCCTTTAATCCCAGTACAGGGGAGACACAGGCAGGCAGATCTCCGAGTTTGAGGTCAACCTGATCTACAGAGTGAGTTCCAGGACAGCCAGGGCTACACAGTAAAACTGTCTTGAAAAAAAAAGAAAGAAAGAAAGCAGTATGAGCAGTTGTGACCTGCTAGGTGCTTAGTTGTGAATGCAGAGCTGACTTGGGCAGATTGGTGATAGATGCCCTTAATAAAAATAAAGAGAAGACCACAGACAATTTAGTTGTAGAGCACTTACCCATGAGTAAGGCCTGGGGTTGAAATATTAAAAAGAAAAGGGGTTATTTGGATATTTAATCTCATAAACCTATTAATGCCTCATTCTAATTTTATAACAAAGACAGCTGAGGCTGTGAGGTACAAACTTAGTTAACTGGTGATTAGTGAATTGACCTAGGGCTTTCTGACTTGAGTTTTTCACTTGCACCTTTTTGAAAGACAAGAACAGCTGTATTGAAACAGTCATAGATGAGAACTAGGGCAAGGTGCTGACAGTGGAGGTTGCTATTCTGAGTTTTTAGGAGGGGGCAGGGACAGGGACAGATGGCAGAGCCTTGGTGAAGGGAATTCTTTGACCTCAAATTGGAAAGAAAGCTGGAGTCAGATAAGGAAACTAGAATTTTAACCCTTGTCTTGGAGCCCATGAGATGGCTCAGTAGATGTGGGAAGGTCTGCTGCTCACTAGGCCTTATGACACAAGTCACTCTCTGGGATCCCATGGGGGAGAAGGGGAGTGGCAAGAGTATACACACAAAAGCACAAATAAATGATTCTTTTTAAAGAAAAGGCATGTTTTTCCATTTTCATCAGAATGTCACCATCTGAAAGGCAGCTGTGTGTGTCCTGGGTTTCAGGAAGCTTATGTGCTGTCTCTCAGACTGAGCTAGACCTGGGAAGTTCTCATTCTACCTACCCTGAGATTCCAGGCTTAAATATGAAGTTTGTGAGGGATATTTGCTGGACTTGATAGGGTACTTAGGTACGTTTTACCTAGGAGGAGGCTTACACTTGGGATTTGTCTCCTTGACAACATTCTGTTTCCCGTCTGTCTCTGTCTGTGTACCTGTGGCAGGACTTTTGGGTAGAATGTGTTGAGAATGTTGTGGGCCTGGTACTGTTCCTTCATTTTCCAGAATGAATAGAGCCAGGTGAGAGGGCCAGGAGACAGGCAGGTGGTTCTTAGTTCTAGGCCAGCCAGGGGCTACACAATGAGACACTGTTTCAACGACCAACAAAAGAAACCAGAGGAGAAAGAAAACCTAATCCTTGTCTGACATAATCTGGAGGCTCCAGACTTTGATAAAAATGATTATTTTTTGAACAGTGTCCTCTAGTTCAACAAATGCCTGCTTTGAGTGAGATGAACGTAGAAGAACTTAATGAGGTATATAGGGAGAGATGAAAAAAACATTGCATTCTATTTAAATTTTCATAAGAGAGCCTATTAAGTGTTTAGGAAGGAGAAAAAAAGACTTATCCATAAGAAAAGTAGCACAATAGTCATAGTGGATCCTTTTTGTCCCATTCCTCTCAAAAGAAAAACGTTGGAATGCATACTTTAAGCTAATTGATCCTCTCTGAGGCTGGTGGTGCAGATGTGTAATCCTAGCTACTTAGAAAGCTGTGTCAGGAGTTAAGGCCTGCCTGGACCACAGACTAAGGTGAGTCCAGGCAGCTCAGTAAGGCCTTCTCTAAAAGTAGAGGAGGGTTAGGGATATAGATAGGTCAATAGTAAGCTTAGTACCAATTGGGGGTGGGGGAATGGCTTGAGTTTATAAAAATCTAAATCTATATGGGACTTACACCAGCACCAGCTTTGTTAGCTATTGATTAATTGAAGTTCTCCAAATTAAAGATGAATGAGTACAGCCTCACTTCCTGCTTTAAACAAGAACAATCTTTCCTGAAGTTCTCTGACCATTTCTCTTGAGGAAATGGAACCTATTAGATTTTATTTATCTAGACATGATTTCTCTCTCTCTCTCTCTCTCTCTCTCTCTCTCTGTGTGTGTGTGTGTGTGTGTGTGTGTGTGTGTGTGTGTGTGTACACACTTGTGTGTTTCCCAACTCTCTGCTTCTCCCCCCAGCATTGTTGAGTGGATGCTTTTGTCCTTGATTGTTGAGTATACCGTTTGTAGATTCACTGAGAGCTTATGTAGTAATGCTTGCCTTATTTTTTTCTCTTCCACTCTTGTTTTATTTTTTACTTTTTTTCTCTTTGTGATGTGACGTTTTCAGCTGATGTTTTGAGAGCAAATCCTTCTAATTTGGGAGCCCAGATCACAAGAGTGAGTTTTTCTATAGTGTCTTTAGCTGTATATCTTCTCTGTGTGTGTCTTTCTTCCCTTCCCCCTCCCAATTTCAAAAGATTTAAAACACATTTCATAAATATTAGGTAAGAAAATTCCTCTGTCTGTTGAACATCATGACTTTCTAAAGCAATGTCCACTTTATATTGGGTCAGCTCCCTTTCCTAAGCTG
This sequence comes from Micromys minutus, assembly GCF_963924665.1. Lineage (NCBI taxonomy): Eukaryota > Metazoa > Chordata > Mammalia > Rodentia > Muridae > Micromys > Micromys minutus. The sequence continues at coordinate 48,948,437 of NC_137979.1, read as the reverse complement.
TTGGGAGAGCATGGGCTAATGGGTCGGCCTTGCTTGCAGTTTTCATATTATGGGGTGTTGCACTGTCTTCACTGCAGATGGGTATGTGGACTCTGTCACCAACCTGTCTCATGACACTTCTTTGGTTTTTGTTTTGTTTTGAGAAAAATTACACAGTAGCTTCTGAAAACAAAAGGCCCGTTCTGTTATTGAATTTTAAGTAACAGAATCTTCTCCTTTCCTGTGTTCTCCTTCTTCCCTGGTGTTCCTCTCAGGGCAATGAAGGAATGAAAAGCTACGTAATTATTTCCATTGTAGTAGAGAGGCTGGATGAAAGAGGTCAGGCTGAGTTCTGAACATGCCAGGGTTGGAAGACCTCTCTAGACTTTAATAAAATTATAAGAAACCTCTGTTATGGCAAAAACCATACAAAACCCCCAGATTTTTATGGTGGGGAAAGAAAGCATTTCTGTTTGCTCTGATTCTGATAACCTCCCATGTAAGCTGTACATTGCTTTTTTTAGATCTTACACCTTGGGTAATTTTCTGTACCAGCCTAACCCCTTTCTGTTCACTTGGCCTGTGTTACTACGATTTCTCTCACATTTGTTTGTCTGGTTCTGCATCCTGGAAGAGCAGGTGGTTGGTCTCTTTTCTTTCTTCCCAATAGTCTAAAATTTGCGTGTTGCTTCTGAAATCATTTTGTTTTGTACAATAAGGCAAATGACTTTCTGTCCTAATTACAAATGCCCATAATTCAAGTCTCATGCTCAAAGTAATCAGCCATTGTGTTTCTGAATGCCATATAAATAGTGTATTCCATGCTAGTGTTATAACATTGGTTCAGGGTAAATACTTTGCCTTCACATCTTTGTATTAATTCAGATTGCTCACCTTCTGTTTCTTTCTTTCTGTTAACTCAGAGATTAAAAGATCTCAAGCAGAGAGAGTTTGCCCGAAATGTCTCTTCAAGATCCCGAAAAGATGAGAAGAAACAAGAAAAAGCCCTTCGTCGGCTACATGAGTTGGCAGAGCAAAGAAAACAAGCTGAATGGTAGGGAAATTTCATGTCAGGAATTTTATATATAAATAGAATCCTTAAGGTTTAAATGTACAGAATTAAACTTAGAATTCAAGCACTGGATGTATATGGCTATAATCCTAGTACTTAGGAGTCTGGGACAAGAGAATTGCTACAAGATTAAAGCCAACCTGGACCTGATGAGACCTGATCTCAAAAAATATTTATTTTAAAAATATTTAAATTGGGTGGTAAGGCAGGGCCTGTAGAGGGATGGCTCAACAGTTATGAGCACTAGCTACTCTTCCAATTCCCAGCAACCACATGACGGCTCACAACCATCTATAAAGGAACCTGATGCCCTCTTCTGGCATACGTGCAGAATGATTATATGTGAAAATAAGGTAAAAGCTTTAAAAACAAATTTTTAAAATTGGGCTGGGTGTATATCTCAGTGCTTTACTTAAGTATATATAAAGGCCTAGGTTTGGTTCTGCAGTACCACATAAGAATGTTGGAACATAACCTGTAATCCCAGCACTCAGGAAGTAGAGGCAGGTAGACCAGAAGTACAGGGCTATGTTTGGATGTGTAATGAGTCTGAGATCATCCTGGGACACCTGAGAATCTGTCTGAAAAGAGAAGGAAAAGGGAAGGAAGTGGAGAATTCCTTGGAGTTGTCCTAAAGAGTGACTGACTTACTCCATTAGACACAACTGAAAGATGCCTACTGCCACACTGGGACTGAGTGATGAGTAGCTGACGTCATTGTTTCTGTTACAGGTTCTCCAGCACACCCTTATAAAAAAGCACAATGCTCTAGTTTACCACTACATTGTCCTAGCACATGTTTTCTGAGTCAAGTATTATCACTGCCTTTTTAAAACTATATACAGTTAGCTGGTGTGATTGTGTATGCCCTAATCTCCACACTCTGGAAGTAGAAACAGGTTGATCTCTGTAAATATGAAGCCACATTGATCTATATAATGAGTTCCATCATCTCAAAAACAAAACAAAAATTTAATTTAAAAATTATTATTAAAAAGGTTTATTGGATATAGGGCAAGATACAGCACCTCTTTAAGGGTTCAAGTTCCATCTACACCACTGGGAAAAATAAAGACAAACATTGAAAATGAGGAGAGAGGGCCAGGCAGTGGTGGCACACACCTTTAATCCCAACACTTAGATGGCAGTTAGATCTCTAGGGATTCGAAGCCATGCTGGTCTACAGAGTGAGTTCTAGGGCAGCCAGGACTACACAGACAAACAAACAAACAGGAGGAGGAGAAAAAAGAAGAGAAAACCGTTCCACTTTACTTCCAAAAGCATAATACCTTTACACATGATGTGTGCACCCAAGTGTTTGGGTCATTCTCTAGAGAAGAGAATATTTGCTTTGCCATTTCTCTCATATTTCTAGGTTTGGGTTTTTTAACCTGTACTTCAGATTTCCATTTTGTGTTTAATTTGTTTGGTTTTGTGTTTTTCCATACTGAAAAGGAGCCAAAAATAAGTGGGAATTGGAGAAGAAAGTTCTTAAACTTGTGAACTATAACATTGAATTAAACCACCTATAACGTGATTGCAGTTTTTTTCTTTTTCTTGTTTTTTTCTGAAACAGGGTTTCTCTGTGTAGCCCTGGTTGTCCTGAAATTTACTGTGTAGACCAGGCTGGCATTGAACTCAGAGATCTACCTCTCTCTACCTCCAGAGTGCTAGGATCAGAGATATGTGCTTCCATGCTTGGTTGCAATTTCTTATCTGACAAATTTACAAACTGCATTTGCTTATTCTGTATATACATAGATTCATGTGCCATGGCATGAGTGGGTGACAGAGGACAATTCTGTGCAGTCTGTTTTCTTCACCCACCTTTACATGGGTTCTAGGAATTAAACTGAGGTCACTGGGCTTGTATGGCCGCCCTTCACCTACGGAAACATCTCCCCAGCTCAATTTGTGGCTTTTCTATATTTACCAATTTTTGCATTTACTAATGCATCTTTCTTGGGTATGTTCTAAGAATATCTCAGTAAAATGTATATGAGGCTACTTTCTGGTTCAGGATATATTACAACACTTGCTTTTCTTCAGAAGCAACTTTTAGCTCTCATTTTATAAATTAGCAGTTAAAAGATGACAAAGTGGGGCCGGAGAGATGGCTCAGCGGTTAAGATCACTGACTGCTCTTTCATAGGTCCTGGGTTCAATTCCCAACAACCACATGTTGGCTCACAACCATCTGCAATGGGATCTGATGACAGCTACAGTGTACTCGTATACATACAATAAATAAATCTTTAAAAAAAAAAAATGACCAAGTAGGAATGATCAGTGTGTAGGTTACTATTTTGGCACTGGGCCCAGTACATGGAACATCATTTGTTCGTTGATATGGGGTAGACTATGACACAATATAAGTATGTTTTACTGTGTCTGCTTGGATTCCATCTTTGAACAGCAATAGCACATACAACAAAATTTAGATACCATGGTACCTGGATTTCTTGGCCCCAAGTTGAATGCAGCCCACAGCTAGTGCATATCTAATTGATTGTCTTTAATTACTGAGTTCAGACTTGAGGAAATACCTAGATAGTACATACACAGAAAGATAGGCAGTAAACACTGTCTTTAAAGCACCTTAGTAGTTCTGCTGTAGGAGCTAGCAGGTTGCTTATTACATGCATCATTCTGAGCAGCTCCCTAAAGTATAATAGTTCCTACACATTCAACAGGGGCCAGCAGCATGGCTCAACAAGTCATTCTCCAACATCCACACATGTACCATGGCTTGTGTACATTTCACACACACAACTAGTAAAATGTAACAAAAAATACATTTTAAAAAAGACATTAAAATAAAATTATAGAATTATTAATAAGTTTGAGCTGTGCCCTATATGTGTGTTATAATGCCTGAAAGATGAATCATCCCTTTATCCAAAACTTACATTGTTAGAACTTCTCTTACTGTTAATCTCTTGGTGTATCAGTTTATAGATTAAACTTTATTATAATGTAGCCTCTCTGTGTAGGTGTGTGCTTGTGTGTGATTCCGTAAAGTCCAGTACCGTCCGTCATGTACTCACTTGTGGTCTTCAAATATCTACCACCATGACTAGAATACTAATCAATAAACCAAAGCGTGACTGTAGGTATGATGCCCAAGACATAGGGAAGACTAATTTATAAAACAAACATAACCATAAAGTAGTCCAGTAGAGGCTTCCAGCTATGTTTAATTCAGAATATATACATTTGTAAGCTGCATATAATAATATTATATGCTTGTAATTTTAGCCTTCTAGAGGTTGAGGAAGGAGGATTGCCGTGTGGGTTCATGGTCATCCTGGACTATATAACTAGATTTAAACCAATATCTTCTACTATTGCTACTGTTGCCACCACCACTTCTCTTCCCCTTCCTCTTCTTCCTCCTCCTTCCCCTTTGTTCCTTCTTCTTTCTTAAATGAAATTCGAACCAAGTGTGGTAGAGCATTCCTTTATTCCCAGCATTCAGGCTTATCTCTGAGCTGAAGGTCAACCTGTATACAAAATGAGTTCTAGGCTAACCAAGGCTACATAGTGAGACCCTGTCTCAAAAAAGTAAATAAAATAAAAGTGAAATTTGGGACACTTGCCACCAGCTCTGTATAATGGAAGAAGATAACCAACCTACTCTCTCAGATTCTAGCCTCAACATGAATGGCAAGGCACAAATGAATACATAAGCAGAAAGAAAAAATTTTTTTAATGTAAGTTTGAAAGTGCAGGGGAAAAAGCCTTTCTTGAGCTAAATGAAATATAGCCCTTTGGAGGGGAATAAAAACAAGGTCTTACTTTGTTGTCTAGGATAAACTAGAACTCACTGCATAGATGAAGCCAATCTTGGATTCAATAATAATCCTTGTGTCTCAGGCTGGAGAGATGGCTCACTGGCTGTTCTTCCAGAGGTCCTGAGTTCAATTCCTAGCAACCACATGGTGGCTCACAACCATCAGTAATGAGATCTGATGCCCTCTTCTGATGTGTCTGAGACAGCTACAGTGTACTCATATACATTAAATAAATAAATCTTTAAAAAATAATAATAATACTTATGTCTCAACCTCCTAAGTACTATGCTTAAAGACTTAAGCCACCATGGCCTGCAGAATAATCTTTGGAATAGTTGCATGTCCATATAGTTGATCATATGCCAGGTGATAGGGTAATAAGATTGGAAGGACCAGCAAGATGGTAAAGATTCTTGCCATCCAATTTTAAACCCCAGAATCCACATGGTTGAGAGAACCAGCTCTAACCTCTATATAACAGGCCTTTGGCATGCATTCTGTCTGTCTCTCTTTCTGTCTGTCTGTCTCTTTCTCTCTCTCTCTCTCTCTCTCTCTCTCTCTCTCTCTCTCTCTCTCTCTCACACACACACACACACACACACACACTCACTCACTCACACACTCAATAAATACATGGAATTGTGAAAGTGGAGGGGCTAGAGAGGTTGCTCTGTGGTTAAAGAGGACTAGAGTCTCTTCCAGAGAACCTGGATTCAATTTCCAGTTCATAATCTCTTGAAACTCCAATCTTCGATGTCCTCTTTTGACTTCCAAAGGCAATGCATACATGTATTACACAGGCATACATAAAAGCAAAATGTATACATAAATTTAAAATAAAATGAAAAGGAAAAACGTTTTTAAGTATATGATTTCTCTAATATATGATATGTTCTGTCTGCGTGTACACCTATATGCCAGAAGAGCATCAGATCCCTTTATAATGGTTGTGAGCCATCATGTGGTTGCTGAGAATTGAACCCAGGGTCTTTGAAAGAGCAGCCAGTGCTCTTAACCACTGAATCACTGAGCTATCTCATCTCTCACCAGCCCAAGAGGAAAATATTTTAATTTAAAAAAAAAAGTGGTAACAGACTAGAGCAGAAACTATGAGGTGGGTTTTAAAGACTTGGGTTGTAAGGTAAGCCTTTTTGTATACAAGACGGCCTAAAGGATAGCAATAGCTAGCTGGCCTTGGGAACCTGGCCTGGTGTTTTAATCAAGTGAGACTTTGCCTACCTCTGTTGAACAAGTTCCATTCCTCGGCATATTGCTAGGGACAGCCAGCCACTCTGCATCTTTGAGGCTGAAGTATGGTGAGTGGAAGAACAAAGAAGAGGAATATGTTGTAAGATATGTAACTTGAATCCTCTTTGTTTTCTCGCTTTCTCAACCACTGTGTAGTGCACCTGGAAGTGGGCCCATGTTCAGACCAACCACGGTGGCTGTGGACGAAGATGGTGGAGAGGAGGATAAAGACGAGTCGTCAGCCAACAGTGGTGCAAGTGCTGTCTCTTCTTGTGGCTTTGGGTCTGACTTCTCCACAGATAAAGGGGGCCCCTTTACATCAGTGCAGATCACTAATACTGCTGGACTGTCGCAGGCTCCTGGGGTAGCCTCCCAAGGTATCAGCTTTGGCATTAAGAATAATCTGGGGCCTCCACTGCAGAAATTGGGAGTGTCGTTTTCCTTTGCCAAGAAGGCTCCTGTCAAACTTGAATCAATAGCATCAGTTTTCAAGGACCATGCAGAGGAAGGAACCTCTGAAGATGGAACAAAGGCTGATGAGAAGAGTTCTGAACAAGGGGTGCAGAAGGTGGGAGATACCGATGGCACTGGTAATCTTGATGGAAAGAAAGAAGATGAAGACCCTCAGGATGGGGGGTCCCTTGCCTCAACACTGTCCAAGTTGAAAAAGATGAAGCGGGAAGAAGGGACAGGGGCTACAGAGCCAGAATATTACCACTATATCCCCCCTGCACACTGCAAAGTCAAACCGAATTTCCCTTTCTTACTCTTCATGAGAGCCAGTGAACAAATGGAAGGTGATCATGGTACACACTCAAAGAATGCCCCGGAACACAGAAAAAGCAGTTCTCCCAAGCCTAAAGGCAGTAAGGCAGCAGCAAGCCAAGGAACAGAAAAAACAGTTAGTGAAGTTTCTGAGCTGCAAAAGGAAGCCACTGTGGCTGGGCCTTCAGAGCCTGGAGGCAAAACTGAAACAAAGAAAGGCTCGGGAGGTGGTGAGGGTGAGCAGAGTGTGGAGAGTGGGGAGACTTCAGAGACCCTGAGGAATGAATCCGATCCTAAAGGAATCTCTCAGGCCACCCCAGCAACAAAAGGAGGGCAGGGACCCAAGCATCCTACTGGTCCATTCTTTCCAGTTTTGAGCAAGGATGAAAGCACTGCCCTCCAGTGGCCATCAGAACTACTCATTTTCACCAAAGCAGAACCTTCCATTTCCTATAGTTGTAATCCTTTATACTTTGACTTTAAACTTTCAAGAAACAAAGATGCTAAAGGGACAGAAAAGCCAAAAGATGTTGAAGGTTCCTCAAAGGATCATCTCCAGAGCCTTGATCCTAGAGAACCTAATAAAAGTAAGGAGGGAGAGCAGAATGTAGTACTCTCTTCTGAAGGCAGAGTAGATGAACGTGCTTCAGGGGCTGCCTGTAGCAGCCTGAACAAGCAGGAGCCTGGGGGTAGCCATGCATCAGAAACTGAAGACACTGGAAGAAGCCATCCCAGCAAGAAAGAACCATCAGGCAAGTCTCACAGACACAAAAAGAAAAAGAAACACAAAAAATCCAGTAAGCACAAGCGTAAACACAAGGCTGACATGGAAGAGAAGAGTTCTAAGGCAGAGTCTGGGGAGAAGTCTAAGAAGCGCAAGAAACGAAAACGGAAGAAAAACAAATCATCAGCCCCAGCTGATTCAGAACGAGGACCCAAACCAGAACCTCCTGGAAGTGGCAGCCCTGCACCACCAAGAAGACGGCGCCGAGCTCAAGATGATTCTCAGCGGAGATCCCTTCCTGCTGAAGAAGGAAACAGTGGCAAGAAGGATGATAGTGGAGGTGGTAGCAGTTCCCAAGATCACAGTGGGAGGAAACACAAAGGTGAACCACCAACTTCCTCCTGCCAGCGGAGAGCTAGCACCAAACACAGCAGCCGGTCTAGCCATCGAAGCCAACCCAGTAGTGGAGATGAGGATAGTGATGATGCTTCTTCACACAGACTGCACCAGAAGTCTCCATCCCAGTACAGTGAGGAAGAAGAGGAGGAGGAAGAGGAGGAGGAGGAGGAGGAAGATGAAGACTCGGGTAGTGAGCATTCTCGTAGCCGCTCTCGATCTGGCCATCGCCATTCCTCACACCGTTCCTCCAGGCGTTCTTATTCAAGCAGCTCTGACGCTTCTTCAGACCAGAGCTGCTATAGTAGACAGCACAGTTACTCTGATGATAGCTATAGTGACTACAGTGACCGATCAAGAAGGCACTCTAAGCGCTCTCATGATTCAGATGATTCAGACTATGCCAGCTCCAAACACAGGTCCAAACGACACAAATACTCATCGTCTGATGATGACTATAGCCTCAGTTGCAGCCAGTCCCGAAGCCGATCTCGGAGTCATACAAGGGAGCGATCAAGATCCCGGGGTCGAAGTCACAGTAGCAGCTGTAGTCGCAGTCGAAGCAAGAGGAGAAGTCGCAGCACCACAGCCCACAGCTGGCAACGAAGCCGAAGCTATAGCCGGGACCGGAGCCGCAGCACCAGAAGCCCTTCTCAGAGATCAGGCTCTAGAAAGGGATCATGGGGTCATGAGAGCCCAGAGGAAAGGCGCTCTGGCCGTCGGGATTTCATTCGTTCAAAGATTTACCGCTCCCAGTCTCCCCACTATTTCCGTTCAGGTCATGGAAAGAAAGAAGACTGCAGAGGAGACGACAGTAAAGGAGCAGGCCTGCCCTCCCAGAATAGCAATACTGGCACAGGAAGAGGGTCAGAAAGTGACTGCAGTCCTGAAGATAAGAATTCTGTTACTGCCAGACTGCTGCTAGAGAAGATCCAGTCCAGGAAAATGGAGAGGAAACCCAATGTGTGTGAGGAGGTGCTGGCCACCCCTAATAAGGCTGGGCTCAAGTACAAAAATCCCCCACAAGGTTACTTTGGGCCTAAGCTCCCCCCATCTCTTGGTAATAAGCCTGTTCTTCCAATGATAGGGAAGCTTCCAGCTACCCGGAAGTCTAATAAGAAATGTGAAGAGCCTGGCTTGGAAAGGGGTGAAGAACAGGAACATTCAGAGCCAGAAGAAGGGTCCCCAAGGAGCAGTGATGCTCCATTTGGGCATCAGTTCTCAGAGGAAACAGCTGGTCCCTTATCAGACCCTCCCCCAGAAGAGCCAAAGTCTGGAGAAGCTACTGCTGATCACTCTGTGGCTCCATTAGGCACCCCAGCACACACTGACTACCCTGGGGATCCAGCCATCTCCCATAACTACCTCCCTGACCCCAGTGATGGGGATACTCTGGAGTCTCTGGATAGGGGCAGTCAACCAGGCCCTGTGGAATCCAGCTTGCTGCCTATAGCCCCAGACCTTGAGCACTTCCCCAATTATGCACCTCCCAGTGGGGAACCTAGTATTGAGTCAACAGATGGGACTGAGGATGCTTCCTTGGCTCCTCTAGAGAGCCAGCCCATCACATTCACCCCTGAGGAGATGGAGAAGTACAGCAAGCTCCAGCAGGCTGCACAGCAACACATTCAGCAGCAACTTCTGGCCAAACAAGTAAAGGCCTTTCCAGCCTCAACAGCCCTAGCTCCAGCCACACCAGCCCTGCAACCCATCCACATTCAGCAGCCAGCCACAGCCTCTGCCACCTCCATCACAACCGTTCAGCATGCCATCCTACAGCATCATGCTGCAGCTGCTGCCGCTGCCATTGGCATTCACCCTCACCCTCACCCTCAGCCACTTGCCCAAGTGCATCACATTCCCCAGCCCCATCTAACCCCGATTTCCCTGTCCCATCTCACTCATTCAATTATCCCTGGCCACCCTGCCACCTTTCTTGCCAGCCACCCTATCCATATAATTCCTGCTTCAGCTATCCATCCTGGGCCCTTCACCTTTCATCCTGTCCCACACGCTGCCCTCTACCCTACCCTGCTTGCTCCCCGACCTGCTGCAGCAGCTGCCACTGCCCTCCATCTTCACCCACTACTTCACCCCATCTTCTCAGGACAGGACCTGCAGCACCCTCCCAGCCATGGGACTTGAGTTGGAAGTCGGAAGCCTATGTTGAGCCAGGGAAGGTGACCTATTCTTCCCTTGGGGGTGTTGAGCCATTTATACCAGCAAGTGAAAGCTGGAACAGGCAGTGTCGTGACAGCCAAAGAAATGAGTTTTGGCTTGCAGGGATGGAATTAGATTTGAGGTCTGCTTTGGGTTTACTATCAGGGATATTTCCCCCTTTCTATTACTCCCTCCTGTGTTTCTAAGCTAGGGAACACCAGTAAGTGCTACCCACACTCCTCTGCAGCAACATCTCCAGACTGTCAAGTAATCCTTCCTTCCTCTACTTTCTGATCCTCTGCACTTCCCTCTGTATTTTCAAAACATTTTCCTCCTCCAATGGGTTGTCACCGAAGCACTTGCCATGGGCCCATCCGATCCTGCCTTCTCAGTGCCACGAGGAAGGCCAGGCTGCTCCACCACTTTTCGGCAGTGTCTTTGACTATCCCTTTGGGACACGTTATCCCAGGTGAGGTGGAAGAGGGAGTCTAACCTAGAACCAAAAGCAACTCAGGCTGCAATTCGATCCACTTTCCTTACAAACAGAGCCATGCATTTGGCACTACTGTCCTCATGCCCCTCATCCCAGAAGAGGCATCTACATATCCCAGAAAACAAGATCCTATCATGAGTTGAAGCTATGCTGAACATAGGGTCACCCATGTGCTTCCCATAAAGGAGCTCGTGTCTGAAGGGTATATTTTCTTCTGTTATGTTGATGTTTCTTTTTAATTTATAGGATTTTTTAATGTAAAATTGCACTGAACTCTATAAACGTAAATGCTGCTTTTTGTAGCTCATATTAAAAAGGTTCCGTATTTGTAGTATACTGCAATAATATTTTTTACATCCAGCTCTTTAAGTGATCCTTGTTCTGGTGGCTTTCTGTAAATATGTTTGCCCTAGTTGAATTAAGAAACTTTAAAGGTTAAAAAATAAAGTATTTGTTTTCTGCTAGATGCAAAAATGACTAAGCATGTATATTTTATCAATCTCCTGTATTTTTTAAAGTTATAAACTATAAAAATGCTAACTTTTTTTGCTGGGACAAGTGTTAAATAATTTGCAGTGGTTGGTTCGTCCTGCACTGGGATTCTTGAGTTGATGAGCAGCAGGCAGCTGCCGATGTCTGAAGGATGCTCAGTTGCAGTGGTCTCCCTGATGTGCTTTGTTATACAGAGAAACAGTGGATTCCGTGGAGGAGGGGAGGATTGGTTCAACAGCTTTATTCTCTGGAAGCAGTGACACTCGGTGATTGTCTAGGAAGAGGGACCCTTTGGTTTCTCTGGGTACCTTGTTCCAGGCAGTCTTATTTGCCTTCCTAGTATTTAGCCCCCTCTGACAATTTTTAAAATGTGCCTTTTGGGTTGGCTAGAAACTAAAATAGAAATAGACCAGAGGATAATAGAGTCGGGACGGTTTTCTCCTCTTTGTTGGGAGCTGAGCACATTTATAGGTAGGTCAAGATTTTTGGCTTCACAGTTCTGTGCCGTCTGTCCAGCTAGAATTCAGTTTCAGCAGTAGAGGTTCTTTTTTTTTTTCTTTTCTTTTCTCCTGTGATACTGACCAGAAGTCCATCCATCCCTCTCTCCTTTGGCCTTCCCCCAGGCTCTCAGCCCTCCTTAACACTGACCCAAAGGTGCTTGTAATGCAGGTCTCATCTCCTTTGTTAGTGCTCTTCTTATGACTAGAACTAGCTAAGCATTCAACTGACATAAACCCTATTTGCCTAGGCCAAGGTTCTCTATCCCTGCCTTCACAAATCCCCAAAGGAATGGGCTTTATTAGAGAAGCAATTGCTGGGCAAATGAGGCACTTACTTGGCTGAGCCCCTCCTATCTTCTCAGTGTCTCTGTTGGTTTACAAGTATCACTTTTTGGATAACTAGCCCTGGAAAAATGGCATCTATTTGAAGTGAAGGGACTGGTTCTTCTTGCTTTCAGCTTGTGTAAATATTTAAATAAAACAGTATTAACATTTTGTGCTGCTTTCCGATAGGTTGTAGATCCTCTGGCCGCCTCTGCCTTCCTGGAGGCAGTTTTCTTTAACTTCCAGAATAGTGACTTTAAAACATAAAAAAAAAGAAAAGAAAAGAAAAAGAAAGAAAAGAAAAACAAAATAACCTATCCTTACAAGCATAACAGATTGTATTTAACTTTATCACATATGATAGAGATATATATGCTGTAAAATGAGGGAAAGGAACTTTCTAATAAACCGATGCTTTGTGGAAACTTAGTGGCGTCTGTTGTGATTGCTGCTGCATAGGCTGGGGCAGGTGGGAGCTTGGGTTATGAACAATGTCCTGTTGGACACAACCAAATAATAGACGTTCTAGGCCAGCTTGGAATGTTGAAAATTGCTCTGAGAATTCAGGTTGCCCAAGGTCAGGATTAATTTACCTTGAGAGGAAAACTCTGTTTCCAATCTTAGGCAGATGACTGGGAATATGCACTTTTTTTTTTTTTTTTTTTAAGAACAATGAAATTATAAGATTCATCTGCCTAGCCTTTGACCTCCAGGTGGAATTCTGTATTACCAGGCTTGAGTTACCATCTTCAACTCTACCACTGTGGTGTAGAGTGCCTCTGCCTGACCCATGAGCCTGAAGCCACACCAGGAAGTCCCATCAAGAGGGGCAGGAGAGCTGGCATGGAAGGTGTCCATTGATATTTTCCTCTTCTCAGCCTTTCAGAGCTGTGTGATGTCTGTCTCCTCCCTTCTTTTGATGAAGTTGTTTGCTCTCTGTCTACCAAGCTGAGTGCTCAGAACTGTGCTTAAAATGCCAAATACCTGTGTTCAAACAGTGTTAGTGAAAAGTGGGAGCGAGGAAGGGGGCAAGCAGAAAAGACGGATGCATAGCTGGTGCTCTCTGAAGTCGGCTGCATAGTCAGTTTTGTTCTGACAAGGGCTCAGCCATCTAGTCTCGAAACAGAAGTATTCCTGCTTATGTCCATGATGACTAATCCAGGACTTCTCAACTATTTCTATTCTTGTTGCCACAGAAAGATCCACCTCACCCATACCAACTAATCTGATTATTGCAGCTTTTTCCTAGCTGGCTTCCCTGCTTGGAATCTAACCTCCTGACCCTTGTAAACTCAGCAGCTTTTTGGAACCCAAGTGCCACCCATCTTGTGTTCAGTGCTTCATGTGAAACTGTAAGCTTGGAGAGAACAACCGAAGTTGGTTTTTAGTAGGAGTGCTCTTGTCTGTCTGTACAGAAGAGGGCATCAGATCCCTTTATAGATGGTTGTGCATCACCGTGTAGTTGCTGGGAATTGAACTCGGAGCCTCAGAACAGCCAGTGTTCTTTACCACTGAGCCATTTCACCAGCCCAGGAAGCTAGTTCTTACATCTTAAAAACAGAAAAGCCACCTCTAGGTAGTCCTCGATCAATGCCAAGCCATAATAGAAGCTTGATGGTTGTTGGATAAATGGTGCCCAGAGTGAACTGGGTTCCTTGAGGGATTCTGGACCCACAGACTGATGGACTAAGAAAGCCAGGATATCGCCAATCCTCAACCTGCTTTCAGCAGCAAGATAACCCAGTTTTGGAGCCAAAGCAATGCATCCTTCCCACCCCATGGTAACACACCCCATCAGCCAGCCAGGGACCAAGCCTTTGTTGTACCTTTGGCCACTTCCAGCTGCTGCTTTTGTACTTGGCTGCTGTTTCTGGTTTTGTCACCTTGGTGGGTTGGTATAAGGCTCAGGCTAGCTTCAAGCTCGGTGTGTCATCTTCCTCCCAAGGATTATAGTCTTGTGTCTCTATGCCCACCTCTGCTGTCTTACTCTTACCACCAGTGCCTGCTTCAGACATCACCACCTTTAACAGAGAATTCTACCCTACCCAGCTGGTCTTTACACAAGGTCCTTCTCCATTCCTTGTAGCTCCAGGCAGCCAGTGCCCCACTCTAAGCTGGTCTCAGCTATCTATTGCTGTGGTAAATGCCAGAGTAAGTTGGGAGGGCAGGATCTCCAGCTTACACTTTCACACCGCAGTTCATCATCAAAGGAAGTCAGAGTTCCTACTCAATCAGGGCAGAAACCTGGAGACAGGAGCTGATGCAGAAGCCATAAAAAGGTGCTGCTTACTGGCTTGCTCAGCTGCTTGCTTAGAGAACCCAGGACCAGGGATGGCTCCACCCACAATGGACTGGACCCTTGCCTCCCACAACCCAGTCTTTCTTTTCTTTTGTTCTTTCATTCTTTCATGGGGGGGGGGGTGCATTTTCTTAATTGAGGTTTTTTTCTTAGATGACTTTAGCTTATACCAAGTTGACATAAAACTAGCCAGCACAGTCTCTTTGTTAATTTTATTTTGTACCGGATGCTAGCAAGCATGTGGCACTGGTCCTTTTAGTGCCTTGTACAATGAAGATGGAACTTGGACCATTTAGCCTGCAGGCCTCTGCTGCTCCTGAGCCATCTTGGCTAAACCTGGTGATTTAATCTCTTTATTTCCTAACATTATTTAGATAGCTGGCCATGTTAATGTTCCTTTAGCCCTAGCACTCAAGGGTGCAAAGGTAAGCAGATCTTTTGAATTCCAGACCAACCTGGTCTGCATAGTGAAACCCTGTCTCAAATAAAATGAAAATCTTTAGAACTCTTAATCTCTGATAAATAGATGTTCAAATTCGTTAGCATGGCATTCAGGCCCCCTTACTGTTGTGAGTTCCTTCCTGTCTTTCCTGCCCTCATACCCCACTTTAAGCACTCCTCACTTAGCCCTCTACTTACTCCTCTGGATTCTGGCTCTGGTCTCCTGCTCTGGTTGCTTGTGTTATTCCCGGTATCAACAAGACAAAGAAGCCTGTGTTTGAATCCTACTTTGGCTTCCCGTTGGCATTCTACACATGAACGGTGTACCCAGAACTCTTCTGAGGCTGGTTTTTGTCTTCCTGAAATAGTCCAATTATTATCCATTTTATAGAGCTGCTTCCTAGTTTCTGTTTTCCTCTTCTGTTTACTTGCTGTCCCCCCAGTGGCAGTCCTGAGTGTCCTGGACTTAACTTGCTCTGAACTGAGCTGAGATCTTTGACTCTTGTCTTTTATACTTGGAACAACAGAAATTGTTTTCTAAAACTCCAGTACATGGATCTGGAAAGACGGCAGGTAAGAGGATTTGCTGCTCTTGCAGAGGACACAGATTCAGTTCCCTGAAGCTACATCAGTCAGTTAACAACTGCTTGTAACTCCAGACCCAAGACCCTCTGGCCTGTGTGACATGTGTACACACATGAATAATACATGCTTTTAAAACGAATCAGCCTGTCACAGTGGTGCACTTTTAATTCCTGCACTTGGGAAGCAGAGGCTGGCAGATCTTTGAGTTTGAGGTTAATGCGGTCTACAAAGTCTTGGGATAGGGCTACCCAGAGAAATCTTGTCTTGAAAAACAACAAAACAAAAATGACTCCAGTGCATAAACCAGGGTTAGTGGTGGCATTCCTAGGATCTCAGCACTCTAGAGGTGGAGGCAAGAAGATCTGAAGTTTAAGGCTAGCCTGGGCTAAATGAGACCCTGATTTCAAAAGAAGCCACAAAGGGTTGGGGTGAAAGAACAAGGACAGGGAGAAGGCTCAGTGAGTAAAGACACTCAGTGCCAAGCCTGATGACTGCAATTCAGTTCCTGAGACTCACATGGTAGAAGAAAACCAATTTTCCAACGCTGTGACTCCGTACTCAGGCTCCACACACATCCCACACTTGCATAGGCAAAATAGATTTTAAACTGTAGTTAAAACAGAGTAAGATAAGGACCTGGAGAGATGGCTCAATGGTTAAGAGCACTGACTGCTCTTCCAGAGGTCCTGAGTTCAATTCCCAGCAACCACATAGTGGCTCACAACCATCTGTAATGGGATCTGATGCCCTCTTCTGGTATACATGAAGACATACATGTGGTCACATACATGAAACAAATATTTTTTAAATTGTAATGCAAAACTACTATGTGGTGTGAGTCAATGTTAGGCTACACAGAATAGACCAGTGATTCAGGAACCATCTGGGAACAGTGGGGAGACGGAGGGTCAGCAGACACTGGTATATGGCTATCGTGAGCTTGGCACTGGAACACACCAATGAATAGAATCCAAGGGGCATTTTGCTTAACGAAAGGTAATATGTTCAGCTGTGTGCTAAGGTGAGGTATTCGAGGAAGGAAGGAGTTAGGAGTAATTCAAAGTTGGATAGAGTGGTAGAGTGGGATAAGGCAGTGGTTAATTAATCAGAAATAAAGATGGAGCTTGTGGTGCATGGCTTGGTAACCTACATTCATGAGGCTATCCCCAGCACTGCAGAAAAGGAGAAAAGAAAACAGACTAAAAGGAGGGCGATGCTCCCTTCCCCTTCATTTGGGACCGAACTTTCTACTCTGAGTCTGACCCTTCTCTGTTTGCTCCTTCCATCCTTTAGGGAGACTTCAGATTCAACCTTTCAACAGCACTACATACTGGGCTGTGGGCTAGGCCTTGGGGACAGCAGAAAGGATCCTTGTTCTTAAAGGAGTTTGGTACACAATCCAGTAAAAAGTGTCATCACGTACTGTGCCCATGTGTGTGTATGCCAAAGTGCCAACCTGAGGACTCAGGAGGTTTCTCCTAGACAGTGACTCAATTCTGGATGGTTCTGTCTATCCATGCATCCATCTATTTTTATTATTTTATTTTACTCATTTACTTAGATACTCTCAACCAAAAAGGAGCGAAGCTGTTCACTTGAATACCTGGTGCTCAATCTCAAGGACCGTAAACATCGAACCTCAGAATGATGTCATCTTAGCCCTATCCCTCCTTCTCCCAACTTAGGCCAAGATCCATTCATTGCCCAGTACTGAAGTCACCAGTGTGAGCACACTAAGACTTGGTTCAAGATGGAGATGTGAGGAAAGCAATGGCCAAAATGGTGCTGCCTGAGGCTGCACAAAGGCTCATGGAGGAGGAAACCGATAAATGTCCCACTCAAAATGATGACAGCCTCAGGTCTTATCAGGGGAGAGCAGCTTCCTTACTTCTTCCTCTCCCTCTGGCCAAGTCAGAGTGTTCAATGGTCAGCTATATGGGGGAGACAAGAGCTGGACAACTATGGGCCATGGTAAAGCAAGACAGACAGGCCAGTGAGTTCATGGTTACGCTTTCCCAGGCAGAAAAGGATGGTAGCCGGACTTTCATAGTGACAGAGGAATAAGGGGACTTCTGGGCATGTGGCTGAGAAACAGAATACAGGACTTAGAGGTGAGCTTTCCTGGAGAGAAGGGAGGAGCACTGACTTCCGGCCATCAGCACCCAACCCCAGGATGGACACGCCCCCTTCCTAGTAGTCCTTAGAGATCATGTGGTTCAGAGGCTATTGCCCTCTGACATGCCTGCTGCTCAGCCATGAGTTCCAGTCTGATAAGCTGAAATTTCCGGTGGTGGGAACCTCAGGGAAGGGGAAAGAGCTTGCTCATTCCTTTTTAGGACATTTGGGGAGAAGGAAGATGGCCAGAGCTTCACGGGCATGGCATACCCTGTGGCTTCTGTGGTGGACGCCACTGTTCTTGGGACCAAGTGCTGCTCCTCCAGCTTTGGCCTTGAACCTGGACTCTGTGACGTTCTCCGTCTATACAGGCCCCAATGGCAGCCACTTTGGCTTCTCAGTGGACTTTCATAAGGACAACCATGGGAGGTGAGCACTAAAGGAAATATGGGTGTTAAGAGAGGTCTGCCCTTTAGCTTGCTCCTGTGGCCTCTCTAGTTGAGCAAGGTCAATTCTAGGGTCTGTTTGAGTGGTGCTCCTGTCAGGAGTGCTGGGGAGGAACAAGTTCCAGGGAGGGTACTTGGGATGGATAGCAACAGAGAGGGGAGCACTAAACAAAAGAGGTAAAAGCTGATGTTTTTTTCTTTTCCCCCAAGCGTCAGTGATGTGACTCTTTTTACCTCCCTCCCCTCACCCTAAATTAACTGGCAAAGCTACAAGTGCCTACCCGGTACACCTTGCTTTCCTCCATCCCAGGCCTTATCTCCTTCCAGATCACAGATGTTTGCAAAGAAGCAATAGATTGCTAACAGTCAGTATGAGTCAGGCTTTGAAGTCAAACTGCTAAGATTAGAATCCTGGCTTATCTACGTAGCTGTGTTTGTCCTGCGTGACTATATTGAGAGGGACACTGGCATGCCCAGGTGTGGGGAATAGGAATGACTATTCTCAAGGACAGCTGCAGGAGATTATTTCTTCTGCCTAAGAGAGCCACTTCATCAAAAATCAGGTCCCCTTCCCAAGATGGCTTGCATCTAGAGACTATCCATGAGGAAAAAGGAACCTAGGGTTGCCTCAATTCTGATGATTCTAAAGTGTACTTCTCTAGCTGAGTGTGGTTAGCACGTGCTTGTAAACCCAGTAAATGGCAGCTGAGGCAGGAGAACTACCACAAGTTAAATAGCCAGGGCCACATAGCAAGATTCTGTCAGTATAAACAAATAGAACTCCTGAGCTGGGTGTCATGCCAACACCTATAATCGCTAATGAAAAGCAGATGTAAGCAGCACTCAGTCTGTGAGTTCAAGGCCAACCTGCTAGTCTAAATAGTGAGTTCCAGGATAGCCAGAGCTACACAGAGAGAGCCTGTCTCAAAACAAACAAAACCAACCAAATGAAACCCTCCTGGCTTCAGAGCTCGAATGTTTCAGTTCAACTCCTGTCTTTTCCCCCTCTGTCTCCTGCTTCTTTCCCCAAGGTCTGTTCACATGGACACAATTTAATAAGCATCCTGTGTGTGTGTGTATTAATACACACACTTTTACAAAAGCTGAGGCATATTAAATACCTCTCATAGGTTTATTTATCTTAACTCTTCCGACAGCATAATTGGCTGCTTTTACCTCCATTTTACATATGGCAGGCCTGGTTTAAACAGAGATCTGCTAGGATCTTCAACCCTGTCAGCACCACACATCCCACTTAGCTCTCCCCAACCTCCCCCTTCCACCCAGTTCTCACTAAGGGATCTCTCTAGAAGTTGATAGGCAGACATTTTGTCTGGTTCTTGTTGGGAGGGAGTAGTGGGCAGGAAATCAGTGTACAAAGTTTAAGAGGTCTTTTTTTTTAAGACTTATTTATTAAATATAAGTACACTGTGGCTGTCTTCAGACACACCAGATGGTTGCGAGCCACCATGTGGTTGCTGGGACTTGAACTCAAGACCACGGGAAGAACAGTCAGAGCTCTTAACCACTGAGCCATCTATCTCTCCAGCCCTTAAGAGATCTTTTCAATAAGGATTATTAAACCCTTCCTACACTTCCTATCCAAATCAAACCAACTAGTTTAGTCTCAGGTTAATTTCCCGAGAGTCCACCTTTAGCTAAAATAAGAAGTTGGCCTCTGTGGGTTATCTGTGAAGAAAGATGGTCCAGTTTTTCCTATGCCACACCTCCTTCCATGTGCGGTAGTGAGCACTAGGCAGGACCGAAAGACCATAATCTGTGCTCACCCAGCCTTCTTATACAGTGTGTCCATCGTGGTGGGTGCCCCCAGGGCCCTAGACGCAAGTCAAAAGGAGACTGGAGGTGTGTTCCTGTGCCCCTGGAAGGCCAGTAGCGGCAAGTGTACTCCATTGCTCTTCGACCTCAGTGAGTCTCAAGCATGGAGGGGAAAGAGCGAACCAGGTATAAATGGATGGCTAAACTTCAGAGCTCCATCTTTTCTTGTGCCCTCCAGGGGATGAGACGCGAAACCTAAGCTTCCAAACTTTCCAAACCTTCAAGATAGGACAAGGACTTGGGGCATCGGTCCTCAGCTGGGATGACGTCATTGTGGTGGGCACTGTGGACAGGTCAAAGGGAGCAAGTCCAGGGCAGGGACACGTTGGGGGAAAGCCTGAATAAGCTCCCTTCCCCACTCTCCTGTGGGTCTGCTCTAGGCCTGTGCACCCTGGCAACACTGGAATGTCCTAGAAAAGCATGATGAGGCAGAGAAGACTCCGGTAGGAGGCTGCTTCGTGGCTCAGCTCCAGAGCGGGGGCCGCTCAGAGTACTCGCCTTGTCGGGCCAACACTATGAGCTCCGTTTACGCCGAGAGTTTTAGTAAGCGCTGGTCCTCATTGGCTCCGCCCACTGATCACTGCAAGCCCTGCCCCTGCCCCACCACCAACCTCGCGCCCCTGGAGCCCCGCCCTTCCGCCACGCCACGCCCCTGGACCCGGTCTCTCTGCCCTCCCTGCCCCACATAATTCTGCCCGCCCACGCGGATCTTTTGGCTTAAGCCCGAGTTCGGGGAGCCTCCCCTTGACTGATCCCCGCTTGCCTCTTGTAGGCCCAGACAAGAGATATTGTGAAGCAGGCTTCAGCTTGGCAGTGACTCAGGCAAGTCACAGGCAAAAGCAAATGAGAGAGCTCAGCTTGGTGGTTGAGGCAGGGGGATCGCGAGTTTGAGGTCAGCCTGGACTACATAGCAGGTTTGAGGCAAGCCTGGTCTTCAAAGTGAGACTACTCTTAAAAGGAGAAGGGGTGGGGTGGGGAGAACGAGAATAAATGAATATGAGAATACCATGAGGGCAATACCATAGAGACCCCAGGGAAGGGGGAGGCTTGGTGGAGGAGGAGCACCCGCTCCGAGGCAAGGGGGAAGATGAATGGGATGAGAAACTGTAGGAGGGGAATGGGGGGGGGCAACGACTGGGAAAGCGGTTTAGGGTTGTTCCAGAATAGGAGACCCTCTCACGACCAGGACTTCTTTTTCAGACTGGGGAGCTAGTGCTTGGGGCCCCTGGAGGCTACTTTTTTTTAGGTACGTGCCCAGTAATCCAACCCACTCCCATCTCGCAGTTTGGGGAAACTCATGCTTCTGGGCCCCCATAGTCCTGTCACTGTGCCCTTCCTAGGTCTCTTGGCTCGCGTTCCAATTGCGAATATCATCTCTAGCTACCGCCCGGGTACCCTTTTGTGGCATGTTCCCAACCAGCGCTTCACCTACGACTCCAGCAACCCAGTGCATTTCGACGGTTACCGGGGTAACCCTGGCATCTCCTTTCCAGGCTTCCCAAAACCCTGAGTCAGGCCCTGCCTCTATGCCAATCTTAGCTAGTCTACCCCAGCACAAAGGCACCCCGCCCTCTGTGCCTGCCTCTTCCCCCACACATGTCCAGTTCCCATCCACACTGCCTCGCCCTTCTCGCTGTGGATTCTAGTGATCTCCGGCACGCCTCAGTTTCCCTATCTGCACTAGGAAGTTGGCACTCATGACCCTTGAGCTCTTCCTCCATGCTTTACTCGGAAATTGCTAAACTGTGTTGTGTCTTCAGGATATTCGGTGGCCGTGGGCGAGTTCGATGGGGATCTGAGCACTACAGGCAAGGAATGCAGTTAAGGGGGCGTGGGGGGAGCCCCCGGGGCAGGAGCAACCTTGAGTAAGTGGATACTAAGAATCTGATTTGCTGAGCCTTGCTCTCTCCAGAGTATATATTCGGTGCCCCAACTTGGAGCTGGACCTTGGGAGCGGTGAGTAGCGGCTCTCTCACCGCTTAGCATTCCTACCCCCGCCCCCCACAGTCCTCTTGCTTACTCCCCCACGCTCGTCAGTGCCCCGCCCTTTCTCAATGAGAGTGGGAGGCCCAAGAGGACGCATGAAAGATGCATTTTGGTGTGTCCCTCCATGCAGGTGGAAATTTTGGACTCCTACTACCAGACCCTGCACCGGCTGCACGGAGAGCAGGTGGGGGCTATGACCCCATGGGCGTGGCCAAAGTCAGGGAATTGAGATGCGCACACCCAAGCTAGTTGATGGGATTTGAGATGGATAACAGAGAATGCAGAGTGCAGAAGCACAAGCTGAAATGCTCTTCCTCTTGTAGATGGCTTCATATTTCGGGCACTCCGTGGCGGTCACAGATGTCAACGGGGACGGGTGAGAAGAGAAAATGTCCCACCCCTACCAAGTTGGGTCTTCAATTGCCAGAGGCGGGAGTTACCATCTTCTCCCAAGCTTGGCCAAGAATTGCCCTCATTCCCAGCATCTTCCTAGCTAAGTTACATCTGACCTTGTCCATCTGGTCCGCAGGAGGCATGACCTACTGGTGGGGGCTCCATTGTACATGGAGAGTAGGGCGGACCGCAAGCTGGCAGAGGTGGGCCGTGTGTATTTGTTTCTGCAGCCTAAGGGCCCCCAAGCTCTGAGCACACCCACTGTCCTGCTGACTGGCACTCAGCTCTATGGGAGATTTGGATCTGCCATTGCACCCCTGGGTGACCTCAACCGAGACAACTATAATGGTGAGTGGAGGAGCTGCATTTGGCCATAAGAGGGCTAGCAGCCCTCATCAAAAAAACGGACTTAAGCCACACAGGATGGCGTACACCTGTAATCCCAGAGTGAGGGAAGCTGAGACACAGGGACACCTTGGACACCTAAAGGCTTGACTGCTGTGTGGAATGTGGGTACCAAAGTTCAAGGGATCCAGATGAGACAGTTTGTCTAGATCCCAGCATCGTGACCCCTGCATGCGGATTTTGGAAATGGAGTTGGAGATTCAGTGACTTTACAGATATTTAGGGCTCGAAGTATTAGTGCTGGATGGGAAATGGAATATGGAGTCAGAAAGAAAGGGGAGTGGGGGGCTGGAGAGATGGCTCAGAGATTAAGAGCGCTGGCTGCTCTTCCAGAGGTCCTGAGTTCAATTCCCAGCAACCACATGGTGCCTCACAACCATCTGTAATAAGATCTGATGCCCTCTTCTGGTGTGTCTGGAGATTATACATAAAACAAATAAATCTTTAAAAAGGGGGTGGGGAGTGGATGCGGTGAGGAGCAGGAGCTCTGTAGTTCCGTTGTGGGCTAGCTGAGTTTGAGGGGCTTGGGAATATTAAGTGGAAGTAATACTGAGATCTGCTCTCAGTGACTTTCCCCCACTTCCATGTGAGAGAACCCAGGGCACGACAGAGATTTTGGGAGAGCAGATTGGACCTGAAGGCTGTGAAACCGGAAGCGTCCCGGCATAGAACCCGGGAAGTGAAGGCATTTAGGGAACACTCAGAGGTGAACTGGGAAACAGATAGAATGTTCAGATAGAAGGGAGAGAGAGCTCAGTGGCCCAAAGCTCTAATAGAGGACTTTGAATAGGAGGAAGGAATGGTCCAAGGGGCCCCCTCATTCCTTCTGGGAGGTTCAGGATAAATATCATGGGCCTTAGCAAGAATGAGCTCCACTGGTGGCAGTTACAAGAACCAACCAAGACCAGGTATGGTGGTGCATACCAGCAATCCTGTCATTCAAGGAGTGGAGGATCAGAAGTCCAAGGTTATCATCCTCTTCTACATATGAGTTTGGAGAGTAGTCTGGGATACATTAAACCCTCTCCCCCTGCCCCACCCCACCTCCCAAAAAACCAACCAACCAGCTCAGGGCAGCTCAGGGACGTAAACCAGAAGACCACAGGGGATGAGGGCAGGATATGAACAGAAGCGAAGCAATCAGCAGGTGATGCAGACAGCTCGTTCCTCAACCTGACTAAGAAAAGAAACACAGAGCCACTATGGAATGGGGATGGGAACCATGGGGCAGGTCGTCTTTAATTTGGGTGGCTGGGGAGTGTGAAAGCAGTATTTCGAGGAACTGGAGGGATCAGCCAAAGCAGATGCAGGCACTCCATCCAGAGGCCGGAGATACGAATTCAAAGGTCACACTGGGAAAGCAGGAAAAAAGTGAGCAGTGGGGTCCCTTACCGATGGAGGTAGGCTGACAGCCCGGGAGAAGGGAGATAATAGAAAGAAGTGCTATGAGGAGGTCCATGAATGGATGAGAGGCCCCCAGAGTCCAGAGGAAGGCCGTAGTGGGAACCACAGTGCCCCTTCTGCTCTGTGTCTCCTGCAACCCTGGGCTGAATTAGCTGCACAAAGAGTCTGGCCGGGCCGACCCAAAGCTGGCCAGGGGGCAAGAAGACTGAAGAGATGAACAGCAAACCAAACGGTCAGGAAATTCATGAAGACTGAGTAAGACAAAGACAGGACAGAGAGGAGGCCATAGGACTGGAGGATACCACTGTAATCAGAGCCCTCTGTCGGTTGTATAGCTTTAGCTGGCCTGGAACTCTCTATGTAGAGCAGGCTGACCTTGAACTCACAGAGATGCACCTGTCTCTGCATACTGAAGATGGGGGTGAAATACTTTTATTTGAATTACTTATACAGTGACCTAGAAAATAACAAGACACACTGTAAAGAAAGTCACAGAACAACAGGAGGGCAGTTAAGATACATAGACATAGATCTAAATTAGTCAGGCAAAGAGCTCATAAAATAATGAAGCTATGCTAAAAGACACATTTTCAGGGAAGCTCTTTTTTTAACATTTATGTATTTATGCATGAGTACACCGAGCTGTCTTCAGACACACCAGAAGAGGGCATCAGATCCCATTACAGATGGTTGTGAGCTACCATGTGGTTGCTGGGAATTGAACTCAGGACCTCTGGAAGAGCAGTCAGTGCTCTTAACCACTGAGCCATCTCTCCAGCCCTCAGGGAAGGTGTTAAAGTCCTTGGTGTCAATGAGCCTATGAGGAGGCTGTGACAGTTTGCACAGTGAAGATGAAACAGTTAACATCTGAAAAATAGTGTTCAGTTATGTATTTATTTATTCATTAGTTTTGTTTTGTGTTTTGAATCAGGGTCTTACTATGACCTTACTATGACTTACCCTGAGCTGGCCTGGGACTCACAGACATCTGCCTGCCTCTGCCTTCTGAGTGCTGGGAGCAACGGTGTGTACCAGCACACCAGGCCTACCACTGCTGCCCTTACTGGGTACTGAATGTAGGACCTTAAATGTACTAAGAAGTTCTTTACCTCAAACTAGGCTCAGTTATTTAATCTTTTGGGACTCAGCGTTTTCCTCTAAAACAGAAATTATAGGACAGAGACGTAACTGAGCTAATAGAGAACTTGCCTAACACAAAGAAAGCTTCTGCCCACTGTAAACAGGTGTGACGGTGCCCATACCGGTCCTCCTAGACAGGGGGTGTAAAGGCAGAAGGACCAGACGTTCAAAGTAATAACAAATGACTCAGCTACATAAAGCCAGTGTGTGACATGTGCCAGCCTGTGTCAGGAGCATGGAGGCACACACCTTTAATCTCAGCACTAAGGAGGCAGAGGCAGGCAGGCAGGTCTCTTGAGAATTTGAAGCCAGCCTGGTCTACACAGCAAAATCCAAAACAGCCAGGGCTATATAGAGAGACCTTTTCTCAGAAAAACAAAACCAAAAACCTGTCTCAGATTAGCAACACCCAATTATCAGGAATAAATGAAATATTTTGTTTGTTTGTTTGTTGAGACAAGGTTTTGTGTGTGTGTGTGTGTGTGTGTGTGTGTGTGTGTGTAGCCCTGGAACTCACTCTGGACCAGGCTGGCCTTGAACTCACAGAGATCCACCTGCTAATGCCTCGGAATTGCTAAGATCAAAGGTGTGCACCACCGAGGGGCTGAGTTAATGAAACCTATTGGTGCTTTTCCCTTGATAGACAGTGAAGACTGTTGGAACTTTTCTAACAATCTGTCAATACTTGACCGATTTCTCTCCCGCCTCCTTGATACAGATTTGCACCCTTCTCTTGGTCTCCCCAGACCTAGAGAACAGGGCTAGAGAAGTAGCTCTGGAGATATTGGGGAGACTCAGTCACAAACTGCCACACTCTCTCTCCTCCAGATGTTGCTGTGGCTGCCCCCTATGGGGGTCCCAGAGGTCAGGGCCAAGTACTGATATTCCTGGGTCAGAGTGAAGGGCTGAGTCCACGCCCCTCCCAGGTCCTGGACAGCCCCTTCCCCACAGGCTCTGGCTTTGGCTTCTCCCTTCGTGGTGTTGTAGACATCGATGACAACGGATACCCAGGTGATGATGGGTTGCAGCCAGCCAGTCAAAACAGGCCTTTGAGCACTTGCTGGAAATGTGAAGAAACTCACTGCTGGGGGTTCTAACTTGTGTATATGGCTGGGAAGCTTGGGTTTGGCTGCAGGACAACTTGAACTTCCAGGGAGTCATAGTATAGAGAATTTTTGGAAGATAAGGACTCGCTCTCTGCCCTGCACTAATGGCCAATTTTGACCCTTCCCCCTGTGTCTATAGACCTGATCGTGGGAGCATATGGGGCTAACAAGGTGGCTGTATACAGGTGAGCACTGGCTAGGGGGAGGGGCCATATCATCAGAGGAGGCTGAGTCAGGAGGGAACAAGTGGCGAACCTTCTCCAATCCCATCAGAGCTCAGCCTGTAGTGATGACCACTGTCCAACTGATGGTTCAAGACTCCCTGAACCCCACACTGAAGAACTGTGTCCTGGAACAGACCAAGACACCAGTCAGCTGGTGAGGAGATGGAGGTCGCAGACTTGGTAGGGTCTGGGACCTTAGGAGGCCCTAACCCACAAAGCTACCTCCATCTTTGCAGCTTCAACATCCAGATGTGTGTAGGAGCCACAGGACACAACCTTCCTCAGAAACTGCGTGAGTGGCATGGAGGGAGGGGCTGGGGAAAGGGAGGTCTGGTGTCCCCACTAAAGGGAGACCTAGATCCTTCCTGCTTGCCCTGCAGAGCTAAAGGCAGAGCTGCAGCTGGACCTACAGAAGCCCCGTCAGGGCCGCCGGGTGCTCCTGCTGGCCTCTCAACAGGCGAGCCTTACCCTGAGCCTGGACCTGGGCGGGATAAACAAACCTATCTGCCACACCACCGAGGCCTTCCTTCGAGTATGCTCAGGCTAGCATGGGAGGAGCTGGGTGTGAAGGGTTCTCCCAGAGGCGGTTCTCCGGGAGCCAGCCCTGGGACTCCAGCAAAGGGCCCAGCACCAACAGCCAGACTCTCACCATGTGCTAGGATGAGGCCGACTTCCGGGACAAATTGAGCCCAATTGTGCTAAGCCTCAACGTGTCGCTGCCCCGAGAAGAATCTGGAAGAGCCCCTGCTGTGGTGTTACATGGAGAAACCCACGTCCAGGAGCAGGTAGGAACAGTGAGATCCCTGATAGGGAAGGACTTCATTAAAGTCACGCATCCCAAACCCCGAAGTCATCCCAAACCCTGACGGAATTCCCCAAATCTCAGTATCCCCCAAACATCGTTGTAACTCCTCATAAGCCAACAATCACCAGAACTTTAGCATCATCCCAAACCCTTGCATATCCTCCAGCTCCTACTCTCTAAAGAGCGCCCCCTGGAGCTAGGATTGTTCTCTGAGCTCTGAGGTGACCCTTAAGCCTAATAACCCCTCAACCTGCCCACACATCCTATTGTGTCCTCCAGACACGGATCATCCTGGATTGTGGGGAGGACGACGTGTGCGTGCCGCAGCTCCGACTCACGGCTACTGCGTGAGAGTCTTTCACTCTACCCACCCTGTGCCTCCACGCCCCGGGAGAGCCACTCCTTACCTGAGTCCTCACTCATCCCCCTGGCCTCTAGTCCTAAACCAAGCACCCTCCATACAGGGGGGACTCCCCACTCCTAATTGGTGCCGACAATGTGTTGGAGCTGAAGATTGACGCAGCCAATGATGGCGAGGGGGCCTATGAGGCGGAGCTGGCTGTGAACCTACCTCCAGGAGCTCACTACATGCGGGCTCTCAGTAACATTGAGGTGAGGTGCCACCTTGGGCATAGCCAGCAGGCAGCGGGTGTGAGAGCCTTCACTCTGGCCTCTCACCCAAAGATCCACTGGTCTAATACTTTGGCTATAAAGATGTATGATCTTCTCAGCTTTTAGACGCAGAATATACAGGTGCAATGTACGTTCAAGACCCACTGACTAATGGTTCAAATGTCTAGAACCCCGCTTGTTTCAAAACCACCGAAAGGCTCAGGAAGCAAGTGTTAGTTAGGAACACTTTAATATCTGCGGGGGTGGGGGTGGGGCGAAGTAACAGCTCAGCCGTCCAAGTTCTTTTCACCCGTGTAGAGAACCTGGCTTTGGCTACTGGGGAAGTCAGGCATGGCAGTGTGTGCCTGGAACCTTAGTGGCTGGGATTTGGTGATGGGTACATCCCTAAAGCTAATTGGCCAGGCAGGCTAGCCACATCTATGAAACCCGGTCTCAATTAATCAATAAACAGCTATTGGGGAAAGATACCTGATATCAACCTCTGGATTCTATATTCACACACACACACCAAACATACAATCTTCAGGCTTCGTCCTTCCCTCTAATGTTGGCAAACACTTATAGAAAAAACATTTAAGTCAAATTCAGACTTTGTGCATGGAGGTATGTACATATGTGTACAGCCATGCAAAGATGTATGCAAGGTGTGTGTACATGCCTGTGGAAGTCAGAGATCAGTCCTCTGTTCTTCTTTTTTTTCTTTTTTAAGATTTAATTCTTTATGTATGTGAGTACACTGCTGCTGTCTTCAGGCACACCAGAAGAGGGCATCAGATCCCATTACAGATGGCTGTGAGCCACCATGTGATTGCTGGGAATTGAACTCAGGGCCTCTAGAAGAACAATCAGTGCTCTTAACCACTGAGCTATCTCTGCACCATCACCACCCTTTTGAGATAATGTTTTTCTGTGTAACCCTTGTTGTCCTGGAACTCACTCTGTAGACCAGGCTGGCCTCCAACTCATAGATCCACCTGCCCCTGCCTCCTGAGAGCTGGAATTAAAGCTGTGCACCACCGCCTGGCTTTTTGTTGTTGTTGTTGTTGTTGATATGATTTATAGCAACTGGGTCACTCTGGGTAATTCTTTTTTACTTCCAAAATGAAAATCCTTTAAAAATGGTAAAAAAATGATACAATAGCAGAGCAGTACAGAAACAGAAGGTGGCAGTCCCTTGAAATCCTCTCAGGAACCTCCACCACGACTGTCCAGCAAGTCTCCTGCAGACGCGTGGGACACCCCACGCCCACATTGCTCTGTCCCACCTGTCTGTGCACCTCCAGGGCTTTGAGAGGCTCATCTGCACCCAGAAGAAGGAAAATGAGTCCAGGGTGGCACTGTGTGAGCTGGGCAACCCCATGAAAAAGGACACCCGGGTAAGGGCTCCGTGTTGTCACTCTAGCCACATCCCAGGGTGGATGAGCTCCTGGGGGGTATAGAGGTGAAGGGTAATAATGGTGGCCTCGGAGCAGGACTGTGCCCAGAGTAGACACCCGGGTGGTGACTTTGGATATTTCCCTCATCCAGATAGGAATCACGATGTTGGTGAGTGTGGAGAACCTGGAAGGGGCTGGAGAGTCTGTGTCCTTCCAGCTGCAGATCAGGAGGTATGGAGCTGGGCAGTGTGACTGCCCACCACCCTTCCTCCATGCCGCCCTCTGCAAAAACCCTTCCACACCGGAAGACCTTCCCAAGAGCCCTGTTCCCTTTCTTCCTTGGTGACTTGTTTCTGAGTCTCGGGGTCCTAGAGGACATCTTTCTCAGGTCCAGCCAGGATGATATGCTCTTTGGGATGGGATTGACTCTCCCTGGGCCATCTAAAGTTCTGCTGTCCCTTTTCTTCACACTTTCTTCCCTCCAGCAAGAACAGCCAGAATCCAAACAGTAAGGCTCTGTTGTTGCCTGTGGCCGTCCAAGCTGAAGCCACAGTGGAGCTTCGAGGGTGAGAGACTGGGGTGGGAAGGGAAAATGGAGAGGAGCCTATGGTTCAGAGGAGGAGGTGGGCGTGTAGCTTGAAGGGTCCCATCCCCAGGATCTCATAAGAGGGTAAAATTTGAGAGGTCCTGGAGGATCCACCAGAGGTCCATCAGGGAGTCAGATGCACTCTGGGGGGCTCGGACACTTGCAGGAACTCCTTCCCTGCCTCCCTGGTGGTGGCAGCAGAAGAAGGTAACGAGGAACAGTATGATTCTTCCGACAGCTGGGTCTCCAGGGTGGAACACACCTACGAGGTAGGGAGGAGCCCCTGGTGGTGGTGAGAAAGACCTGGGAGCTACAGCCTAACAGCTGAACCGCCCACCACCCCATTGTCTCCACCCCCAGCTACACAACAACGGCCCTAGCACTGTGAACGGCCTCAGACTCGTCATCCACCTTCCTGGCCAGTCCCAGCCCTCAGATCTGCTCTACATCCTAGATGTGCAGCCGCAGGGGGGTCTCCTTTGCTCCACACAGCCGTCCCCCAAGCTCCTCAAAGTAAGGTTCCGTGAGAAAGAAGGAGCTGTGAGAGAGGACAGACACCAGGCGGACACCCAGAGCAGGGTGTGGGTGCAGACCCTGGAAGTGAATTGATTGTGCCCTTGTTCCCCCAGATGGACTGGAGGCTACCCACTCCCAGCCCTTCTTCCATCCGCCGGGTCCATCACCAGCGCGAGCGCAGACAGGTGTTCCTGCAGGGGCCCAAGCAGCCGGGGCAGCAGGACCCAGTTCTGGTGGTGAGAAGGCTCAGTGGGCTCCAGCTGGGGCCCTTAGAAGCCAGAGGAAGTGGGAGGCGGGGACAGTGGTGCTGGTGTGATGCTGGGCACTGGGCAGAGGGGACACATGGGGTTCTCTCTCTCTCTCCCCCACCCCCATTTTTTTTCCCTTGAAGAGATACCAAAGCGAGCCAGTGGTAGTGCACGCCTTTAATCCCAGCAATAGGGAGGCAGAGGCAATTAGATCACTGAGTCTACAGAGCTAGTTCCAGGATACAGGATAGCCAGAGGTTACACAGAGAAACCCTGTCTTGAAAGGGGGTGGGGGGAGCCAAACCAATGTCACAAAACCACCAAGTACTGCAGGCTATGGATGACCCCCGCCTTTGGGCCTCATCCCTGTATCTCTGCACTGTTGAGCAAACGGAATACAGAGAGAACCATTCGAATGAATAAAGCTCAACCAGAGGCTGGCGCTTCCTGATCCTCCTGGCTCTCTGTATTGGGTCCTAGATTGATGGGGGATGATTTGCAAATAGGACCTGTGAACTTACCGACACATCTCCCCTCAGAGCTGCGACGGCTCAGCGCCCTGTACGGTGGTGGAGTGTGAGCTGGAGGAGATGGTGCGCGGGCAGCGGGCTATGGTCACGGTGCAGGCCATGCTGGGGCTGCCCAGCCTCCGCCAGGTGGGGCTGGACGCGGGGGGCGGGGCCGGCGGGGGCGGGGCCGGCGGGTGGGGCAGGAGTTTGCTCTGAGTTTGAGCGGGTTCACACAGGCCTAGGGAAAATTTGCCTTGGAGCGGGGGTGGGGTAAAACCGGGGGCGGAACTCAAAAGCAGGGAGACTCAAAAAGCAGGATTGCGGCCATCTCCTGGCCTCCAGCGGCTGCGGTAAGCGCCTGTTACCCCCGCCCCCTACAGAGGCCCCAGGAGCAGTTTGTGCTTCAGTCGCACGCCTGGTTCAACGTCTCCTCCCTACCTTACTCTGTGCCAGTGGTCAGCTTGCCCAGCGGGCAAGCTCTGGTAAGAGACCCTTGTCCTCCTGCTGTCAGCGCCCAGCCAGCGTGGGGCGGGACCTCGCCAGAGCTGAGGGGCGGGGCCTCCCGGGATTGAAGGACAAGGTTTGCGGAAGAGGGGCGGGGCCTCCGTGGGACTGAGGGTGGTGTTACTAAGAGATGGCTTGGCTTGGGCATCCTTCTCCCGGGTCACAGGCCCCCTGAAATGACATCCAGTTGGCCCTCAGGTGCAGACGCAGCTGCTTCGGGCCTTGGAGGAGAGGGCCATTCCTGTCTGGTGGGTGCTGGTGGGCGTGCTGGGCGGTCTGCTGCTGCTGACCCTACTAGTTTTGGCCATGTGGAAGGTGAGGCTGAAAGGGAGATACAGACTTCCCAGGTGGTCATGGGCTAGCAGATGGGGTTTGAGGGGAAGGGGTATAGGACCTTTCTCATCTCCATATTCGCTATTAGAATGCCATTTTTCTGAGGACTTGTGCTGGGCAGGTAGCATCCCTCCCATCCCACTAAGCAGGACGCCTGAAATCCGCAGGCCTTCAGATCCCTTCCCCCTCTGTCAGGAAGTCAGGAAACTGAGACCTGCCCTCAGAGTTTCCTGACTGCTATGGGCAGGGCTCACCTCCTGTCTTAGGCTTCTGTTGCAGTGATGAAAAGAAACATCATGACTAAAAGAAACTTGGGGAGGAAAGGATGTATTTAATTTTACACTTTACATTAAGCAAGATAAACTTGGAGGCAAGAACTGAAGTAGATAGAGACCTTAGAGTCTAAGGGCAGCTAAGGGCAGCTGCTTAGAGACTTCCTCATATACAGCCCGGGCCTAATGACCCAGGGAGAGCACCACCCTCAGTGGGCTGGGCCCCTACATCAATTAGCAATTAAGAAAATGTCTCTTGGGACTATAAGGATGGGCTAAGAACTCTGGCTGCTCTTCCAAAGGACCAGCGTTCTGTTCCAGCACCCACATAGTGGCTCACAACCCTATGTGTTTCCAGTTCCAGGGGAACTGACAGCCTCTTCGGTAGCACCAGGCATGTGTGTAGTGCACACACAAGCAGGCAAAATAAAAATGCCCATACACATAAAATAAATTTTAAATTACATTTTTAATAGAAAGAGAATGTCTCAAAGGCATATGGCCACAGACTAATATGTCTGGGTCATTTTGTTTTCCTGTTTGTTTTTCTGAGTCAGGGTTTCTCTGTGTAGTCCTGGCTGCCCTGAAACTTTCTCTGTAGACCAGGCTAGCCTGGAACTCAGAGATAGCGCCTGCTTCTGTCTCCCAACTACTGGGGTTAAAAGTGTGCACCATCTTTTTATTTTTAAGATTTATTTATTTACTATATATAAGCACACTGTGGCTGTCTTCAGACACCAGAAGAGTGGATCAGATCTCATTACAGATGGTTGTGAGCCACCATGTGGTTGCTGGGATTTGAACTCAGGACCTTTGGAAGAGCAGTCAGTGCTCTCAACCACTCAGCCATCTCTCCACCCTGCCCTCCTTTTTTTAAAGGATTTATTTATTTTATGTGAATACACTGTAGCCATTTTCAGACACACCAGAAGAGGGCGTCAGATCCCATGACAGATGGTTGTGAGCCACCATGTGGTTGGTGGGAATTGAACTCAGGACCTCTGGGAGAGCAGTCAGTGCTCTTAACTGCTGAGCCACCTCTCCAGCCTCTGCACCATCCTTCCTGACTGACCTAGGTAATTTTTCAGTTAAGGTTCCCTCTTCCCAGGTGACTTTAGGTTTGTGTCAAGCCACTGGAGCTGTCTCTGACAGTGTTCAGAGCCATTTCTTCCCCTTAGCTAGCTGGGAAGCTGAAGGATCTAGACCTGTGGTTCTCAGCCTTCCTGGTGCTGCAAACCTTTAACACAGTTACTTAGTTCCCTGTGTCGTTGTGACCCAAACCATAACATCATTTTTGTTGCTACTTCGCCACAGTTATGAATTGTAATGTGAGTATTTGATGTTTTCCAATGGACTTATGTGAAAGGGTCATTCAACTCCCAAAGGGATATGGACCCCCACATTGAGAACCTCCGATGTAGACCCTGTCCCTGCTTCCTAAGAGGGTCACTCATTTCTGAGTGCTGGGGGACATAAGGAAGAGTTATGCAGAGAGAAGAAAAGTTAAAGCTAAGCAGGGCGGCAAGAAAGTAATCCTAAATGTCTGGGAGTGCAGGCTGCACCGCAAGTGAGAACCTGTCTCAAAAAACAAACAAAAGGAAACAGGCTGATGGCTCAGGGCATAAAGGTATTTGCCACCAAGTCTAATGCCTTGAGTTCTAACCCTGAGACCCACACCATGAAAGGAGAGAACCTTTTTTTTTTTTTTTTTTTTTTTTTCTGGTTTTCAAGACAGTGTTTCTCTATGTATCACTGGTTGTCCTGGAACTCATTCTGTAGACAAGGCTGGCCTCAAACCTCCTGAGTGCTAGGACTAAAGGCATGTGCTACCACTGCCCGGCTGAGACAACCAATACTTAAATGCTGTCTTCTGACCGTCAAACACGCACACGCATGAATAAATAGAATGTATTATTTTTTCTTTAATCTATGAAGGAAGCATCTCCCAATTTTAAAAATATCACTTCTCAGATGCTGGGGATACAGCTCCATTGCATAGGTTTTGTTTGTTACAGCGGAGCATGTAACCTGTGTCTGTGCCCTTCCCCCTCCAGGCTGGCTTCTTCAAGCGTAATCGGCCGCCTCTGGAGGAAGATGAAGAGGAAGAATGACAACGGAGTGGGGATGGGGACTGGTGGGAAGGCTGAGTGCCTGCTTCTTGTTCCTAGCCATTGCTTCTGCTCAGAGCCTCATGGGTTCCAACTAATCCATGGGGCCTTCCCTTCCCAGCAGACTGGGTGCATCCCTCTTCCTACTGCCTAATAAAGATCCTAACATCACTATTCCCATGCTGCCCTTTGGTCTGGGAATAAGTGGGAGCTAGAGGGATGTTTGCGGGGACTAAGGTAGCAACTTGAGCAGAGTCAATACTGGAAAATGGCTGCCCAGGAGCAGAGAGCAGGGTGGCAGAGGTGAAGGAGCAAGAGAGGAATCAGAAGCACCTCCCGAAAGACTCTGGAGGTTAAGAGCACCAGAGAAGTAATGTTGGGTCCCTGGTATCTGTATCTGTTTTGTTTTGTTTTGAGACAGAATCTGAAGATGTAGCCCTAGCTGGCCTGGAGCTCACTGTGTAGACCAGGCTGACTTCGAACTCAGAGATCCATCTACTCAAAATTCCCAGCTTCTGGAATTAAAGACACGAACCATCATGCCTGGCTCTCCAGTGCACAGCTGTGAGCCATGTGTTTTGCGTAGTTTTGAAGGACAGACCTCAAAATAGTTCAAGGGAAAATAACCTTCACCTCTTCCCCTCTTTTCTCCAACAAAGACCTTTCAAGTGCTATGCTGAAGGAAGAGATGCAGAAGAAACTGGCTGGGCTAGGCTGGAGGACTGTATCACACCAGAGAAGGGACAGCAAATGTTGTCCCCTATAACCCCCTTATGCTGATCCTTCTGAGGAGGCAGGCCTTCCACTAGAAAAGCGGGATGAGGTGTAGAAGGCAGATTTCCAGCTGTAGGGATCACAGTTAGGTATGGGGGTAGAAGTCAGGCTGTCCTCTGGAGTCCCATGGAGTTTGTTGGTTTACATGGGCCAGAAATGGTTTTTGAGCACCTAACATGAGCTTGGACTACTCCAAAGCTGGGCTGAGCAGTGAATAAAGCTAGTCTCTATCCCATGGGACCTACGTTTAAGAAGATGAATGGACTAAACCAAGAAATAAAGGTGTAGTCAGTGCTATCCAGGGCTGTGAATGAAACTGTTCTAGAGGTAGAGGCAGGGGGATTACAAGTTCACAGCCTGCCTGAGCTACACAGTGAGCTCAGGGCCAGCCTGGGCTACAGAGTGAGGTCAAGGCTAGCCTGAACAGCTTATTCTGAGATGATGTCTCAAAAATAATTACATATAAATATATATAATATAACTATACATATATCTGTTAGGGTATTTACCTAGCATACTGGAAACATGACACTGTGCAAACCTGGTAACACATACGTGTTAAAACAGAATCCATGTAGTGGAGAGAGGATCGGAAGTTTGATTGAGTTAAGAGTATGAGGCTAGCCTGGGCTACACTAGACTCTGTCTCAGAAGAAAGGGCTTTGAGTATAGGCCAGTACTGGCTGCTATTGCATGTCAACATGACACAAGCTAGTCATCAAAGAGGAAGGAGCCTGACTCAATTGAGAAAATACTTCCATGACATCCAGCTACATAACATTTTCTCACTTCTAGCACACTAGTGATCAATGAGGGAGGGCCTAGCCTATTATGGGTGGTACCATCCCTGGGCTGGTGGTCCTGGGTTTTATAAGAAAACGGGCTAAGCAAGCCTGGGGAAACAAGCCAGGAAGCAGCATCCTCCACGGCCTCTGCATCAACTCCTGCCTCCAGGTTTCCGCCCTGCTTGAGTTCCTGTCCTGACTTCCTCCAGGGATGACCTATGATCTGGAAGTGTAAGCCAAACAAACCCTTTCCTTCCCAACTTGCTTTCTGGCCATGGTGTTTTTGTCAAAGCAATAGAAACCCCAAGACAATGCCTTTTCCCGGCATACTACCCTACTCCCATTCTTTCTTAGTAAAGGTCCCCATTTCTATCACATCTTTAAAAAGTAAGGAAAAGAAAGCTTAGACATTGTTCAGTGGAAGAGAGCAGTTTCCTGCTATGTCCAGGATCCTGAGTTCAATCTACAGTACTGAGGGTAGAGAGAAAGACAGAAAAAGGAGAGGGATGTGGATGAGGAGAAGGGAGAGGAGAGGAGAGGAGGGGAGGGGAGAGAAGAGAAGAAGTGGGTGGGGGAGTGGTGAGGAGAGGAGAGGAGATTAGTGGGTGCTGGTGGAGTTACCACTTTTCAAAGTTTCCAAAGGATAGTCAGGTAATCAAGGACAGGGCCCTGATGGCTGACCTGAGGAATGAAACAGCATGAAGCAGAGTGTTCAGAGAAGAAACTTCTGGAATGGAGAGATGGCTCAGTGGTTAAGAGCCCTGATTGCTCTTCCAGAGGTCCTGAGTTCAAACCCCAGCAACCACATGGTGGCTCACAACCATCTGTAATGGGATCTGATACATCTTCTGGTGTGTCTGAAGACAGCTACAGTGTAGTTATATATAACAAACATAAAAGAAATGTAACAAGGAAGCAAGTTCTGGCAAAGAAGGATTAGCTGTGGCTGTAGCCAGCAGGGGAGGGCCCTGGTGTACATGTCTGTTAGAGAGGCAGAGCAGACACACCTTGAACATCAAATGCTACGTGTCCAGGGGCAAGATAAGTGCATAGATTCACCTCACAGGAGCTTGTTTGTACCCAGAGGGATAAATGACAAATTCTGAAAACAGTGATTTGACATCCATGCATGGCAAGTTCCAGAACAGGTTTCTGACTGGGTGGCTGAATATTTGAGTAAAGATTAAGCCGTGATCACTGAACACCAGCTAAATTTCCTGTTGAGTCGGTCAGCCATTGGAGCTGAGTGGCCCAGACCACCTAATTTGATCCAGCAAAGCAGTTTAGCGTTGGTCCTCACAGACAAGAGAAATGAGAGCAGGATTGTAGCGGCCAGGATTTAGATTCGGATGGTTTTGATAAAACTGGGGTGTGGTGAGGGTGTCTCTCTGGGATGTCTCAGCTCCATGCCACCTCTGAGCTGCCTAGATACATCAGGAGATCCCTGAGTGGAGCCTCTCTGCCCCACAGATAGCTCCTGGCTGTGGCGGTCACAGAGAGGCAAGCAAAGCAGATTTGAGGGAGCCCTGACAGATTGTAAAGTCGGCTTGAGACCAACACGATGAAATTCACCAAGGATGAGTGTTAAAGCCTATGCTTAGGCTCCAAAAAAAAAAAAAAAAAAAGGGTTACATAAGCACAGGACTGGGGAAATATGGTTACATGGAAATTTCTATTAAAAAGGAGGAGATGCATGCAATCCCCTCTCTCTACTCTTGGCTGGCTGCTCCAGGGTCTGAGGGGTGTTTGTGGGGGAGCTCAAGGACAGCTTAGATTGCATAGTGAGACACTGCCAAAAAGGAGGAGGAAGAAGAAACAGATGGGAGTGGGGGGGGAGAGAAAGAGAGAAGGAAAAGAGGAGGGAAGGAAGGGATGAAGGCTTTGCCCCCCTTAAGTAGAGAGACCTAGCCAGAGGGAAGCCTGCTGTGTCTTCTAGGGGAAGCCATCCTTGACATAGGTCTCCTCCTGGGTAGCAGGCTGTGCTGAAGAGGTGACTCGGCAGGGAGAACCAGGAGAGGGTTAAGTGTGTGGTTCAAAGTGGACCTGACTCAAGCAAAGCAGAAGCTAAGGGATGGTGATCGCTAGAAATGATAAGGAGAGAAAGATTGTTAGGGGGCTAGTCTTCAAACGTGGGGTTTAGCAAAGGAAGATCCTGTTTGTCAACCATGACTGGGGAATCAGTGAATCAATGGGATTCTCTTGTGGGAGAGGTGTCTGCTTCCCCCTCTCCAAAACTTCTCTAACCAGATGTCTCCTGCAGAAGGAGGTCTTATTACTCCAAGGGAGGCATGCCCCTGCCAACAATAGCATTATTTATTGCACCGATGTCCTGTCAGACTTGTGTTAGAGTACCAGGAACTCGCTTTGTAGAACAAGGTGGTTTTGAACTCCCAGAGCTCTGCCTTCTGGGATTAAAGGTTCATGGCATCCCCCTTACCTCCCGACACACACACACACACACACACACACATACACACACACACACCCCACACACACACCTGGGAATCTCAACCACACTACTAGGTAGAGATTATTATGGTTGTCACATTAGGATAAGTGAGGCTGAACATAGCGGCTCACATTTGAAATCCCAACACTCCGGAAGCAAAGGCAGGAGAAGCGCCATGAGTTCGAGGCCAGTCTAGGCTACCTAGTGAACTTCATTCAGTACATCCTGTTTAAAGCAAGAAAGAGGCCAGGAAGGCTGTAAGAACTTGTCTTGCTTAGCCTGTTTCTGAATGGGAGACATGGGCGGGGGAGGGGGCTGACATGACCGCAGGCCAGCTTCCCAATGTTGGAGACCGCAGCCTCCTTAACACTACGGAGCTCTCCATGTGGGAGAAGGGGATTCTCACTATTTCCAACGACAGCCCTTAGCAGTTGGCAGTAGCCATTCTCCTACCCCTCAATTTTACACCACATCTCAAGAGCTCTCCAACCCCAACCCGAGTAATTGACCCCTAATCGCTGCGCTCCATTGCTGTCTGGAGTCTTGGGTTACCGGGTGGGGGCTGCCGGGTGGGCGGCAGGCAGAGCCGGGCCTCGAGGGGGCGGTGCCCGCCGGCCCGCCGTGCCGGGTGCCGACTGCAGGGGGCGCTGGCGGCCGCTCCGGGCGGAGACAATCGCGCCGAGCGGGCGCCGCAGCCGGAGCGGGAGCCCAACCCGGAGCCGCACAGAGCGGTGCAGAGCTGGGGCTGAGCGGGGCCGGCCGAGCAGGGCCGGGCGGCAGCGATGGACCGCTAGGGCCCGGCCGAGCCCCGCGATGCCGCCGCCGAGTGGCTCCGGCGTCCTCGCGCGGCTGCTGCCGCTGCTGGGGCTGCTGCTCGGCGGCGCCTCCCGGGCTCCCGGCAAGTCTCCGCCGGAGCCCCCCAGCCCGCAGGGTGAGTCTCGGCCTCGAGGGGCGGCGATCGTGGGCCTGTACCCCGTGATCGGCTGCCACCGCTGGCCCCTTCTTTACGGTGCTAGTGACTTGGGGTGCATTCTGCTCCCAGGATGGGGGGAAGGAGATCTGAGATTGATGTTTCTGGGGGAGAGATTGGGGGACTGTTTGCTGCGGGGGTCTTGGGGAGACACAATG
Organism: Micromys minutus; assembly: GCF_963924665.1. Classification (NCBI taxonomy): domain Eukaryota; kingdom Metazoa; phylum Chordata; class Mammalia; order Rodentia; family Muridae; genus Micromys; species Micromys minutus. The sequence goes on along the minus strand of NC_137979.1, from coordinate 48,909,084 downwards.
GAGAGGGCGAGGGTCTCCAGGCTCGGCGCTGCCGCCTCCTCCGACTTGTTTTTCTCCCTCCTGGTCCGCGAGGCACTGCAGCCAGAGCTATTGTCTGCGGAAGACACCCGCCCAGGGGCGGGCTGGGGCGGGCGCCGGCTCCGCAGCCCCCCGCGGGTCCCTAGCTGCGACCCAGGCTGGGTGGGGGCGCAGGCATCGGCTGCCACCCTGGCCGGACTGGGGCTGGGAGCTTAGAGCTGGGCTGCAAGGGGGGAGGGGAGAGGGGGAGTGGGTGAGGCTGTGGGCGGGATTGACTGCTCAAATGGGGTTTTCACCCAGGAGCATGACAGCTTCCAGCCAACCCCCCAGATTCAGAATTTGGGGCGCAACAAATAAACATTGATCAGCTCATGCTAGAGGGAGGGGATGCATTTGGAGGGGGGCTAAGAACAGACGTTATTGTGATTCCCAGCTCAAGGCGCATGGCAGGGCTGTGGTCACGGAGCCATGCTGAGCCGGCTGGCTAGCTGTGGGCAGTACCAGCTGAGAGGGCAGGTGTCCGGGTCCTTGTCCAGCCCGTCTCTTGCTACCGCTCTCCTCTACCAGCTTCCAGTCCCCCCCCCCTTCATTTCACTTCCACCCCCCCTCAACGGAGACCCTGACCTCCTAACGCCTAACCTGGCCCACATGGGTGTGTGAGGTGAGGGTAGAGCCGGCCCCTGAGGTGGGGTCTGGAGACCCTGACTCCACAGCTCACTCCTGGATGCTCTGGGCCTCCCCCCTCCTCATTTCTGCTTCCCTCTTCCATCTTTCTGGTTCCTACGCCACCACCCCACAATTGCTGTTCCTTCCCCTGCCTGTGGCACCATCCTGAAACAGTGTTCTTTGCTCCTTACACCACCCCCCCTCCTACACGCATATACACACACACACACACACCAGAAGCTAGCAGGAAAGGCGGGGGTGGGGGTTGTCTGGTTGAGGGAAGTAGGGTCCGGATGAAGGGAGGAGGTCGGATTTCCTCCTGGAATGAGGCAAAGCTAAGTGTATGGAATGTCAAGATTTGAGGGTGGGGAGGGAATTCTTCCTGTGCCTCAGTCTCCCCTGGTTTCCCAGAGAAGCTCCTCCTCCAAGGCTCTGCACCCCAGGGGAGGGAGGGCCCAAGGAATTGGCTGGAATGGAGCCAGAATAGGGGGCTCTCTCAGGCAGCTGGCTGGGAGCCCAGGCTGTGGGGAAGAGGGGAAACGAGTTTGCTAGACACCTGCCCCACCTCCCAGCCTGGCACTGATGATCCTTCGGCCTTACCTGCCCACCAATGTTTTGTTTCCCAGATCCCTTCCCTCTTTTGAGGCTTTGGCCCTTGAGCCAAAAGGCTTCCCTCAAGCGACAAAATGTCAGACTCCTGGACCCCTCTTCCCAGCTGCTCCCTCCAGCTGTTCCTAGCCTAGGATAGGGCTGGGAGCAGCCAGACTCTTTCAGCTTCTCAGAATTCCTACTGGGACAGGAGACTGCCACTCCTCTGAGGAGCTGAGTGGGAGTGGGCAGAGTGGGAAAAGCTAGACTCCGGCCTATCCTGGAGAGGGAGGTGGGCTCTGGGAAGCCCTGGATGGAATGCCAGGGCCAGGCGTGGGACCCTGTGTTGAAAGCCTGAGAAGAGGCACCTGTCACTGTTGAGTGTCAAGTCAGCGAAAGACCTTCTTGAGGTTCTGTGGCTGTGCACCCCCCCCATACCACGCCCCTGCTGCTCTCAGCCCCAGACTCCTCCTCTACCTAGGATTTCCCCCAGCACCCAGTTGTCTTTCACTTGCCTCCTGAGCGACCTAACCTCCCCATCTATGACACTCATTAGGAAGGCAGGGGCGGGGCATAGTCTTGAGGGAGAATCGGGTGCTGAGTGGAAAGGAAAGGGTTAGATGGCAGAGGCGGCCTGTGGAAATCCACGAGAATAACTCAAGTTCTTGTCATCCTTCTAAACCCGAGCACCTCACCTTCGGGGTCAGCATGGCCAGATTACTCTGGAGGTGGGAAAGTGGGGGAGGGTCACAGAGAGCCTGGGAATCTAGAAGTTCAAGCTTCCTTCCCAGTCCCCTGCACTATTTCCCTTGGGCCTGGGTCTGCTTTTCATGAAGCCCTTCCTCATCAGGGCCCCAGCTCCTTTGCTAGGATCTCCTGGGAGGAATGAGGGCGTTGCCATGGTGACTGGTGGTAGCTGACCAGCTATAGACATGAAGGGAGGGATGGAGATACTTCTTTGGGCTTCGGAGCTGGGGCAGGTCCCTAAATTTGAAGGGAAATGGGTTTTTGGAATTTAGCCTCCAAAGAGGGCATGTGCTAAAAGTGACAGGTTCCTTAGTGACTTAATTTGACTTTTTTTTTCTTTCTTGAGAACTCAAGTGGGGACCCAGCTTCTATCCTTCCTCTAAGTTGTCCTCTCCCCCTCCACCTGAGGCTCCCCACTCTGCCCCACACACTTATTCTTTCTTTCTTACTCTTTGACTCATTCTTTCTTGGTCTCTCTTCTCTCCGTAGACCACTGGTCTCTAAGGGTCGACTGCCTAACTTGAAGTAAACTACTAGGTTCAGAGCTCAGGTTTTTCACTTAACTGTAGTACAAGGACTTAACACCTTCTAAGCCTCACTTTCTTTATCTGTAAAAGGGGCTGAGGGTATATTTTAGCAAATCTAGCATTTCTCTGGCTGTAAGATATAGTCATATTTTGTGAACCAGTAAGAATGGGTGGGGTGGGGAATGCTGTCAATCGTAACGATGACATCACCCATCCTAGACATTGCCCGAATTTAGAAATGTGAAAGTCTGCATGGGCTAGCACTGGTGAAAGGGGATAGCCCTCTCTCCTCCTCTGTTGGCTTTGGCGGAGAGCACAGCCCACTGACAGAGGCCGTGGATGTGATCCCCAGGGCTGCGCGGAGTCAGCCCCGAACCTCTCTCCCCCAGTAGTCCCCTCCTCACTCCTCATCCCTCACCTCATCTTCCCACAGAGATCCTGATCAAGGTACAGGTATATGTGAGCGGGGAGCTGGTGCCCCTGGCCCGGGCCTCAGTAGACGTGTTTGGGAACCGCACTCTACTGGCTGCTGGTACCACGGACTCAGAGGGCGTGGCCACACTACCCCTCAGTTACCGCCTGGGTACCTGGGTGTTGGTCACTGCTGCCCGCCCGGGTTTCCTCACCAACTCAGTGCCGTGGCGTGTTGACAAGCTGCCGTGTGAGTGCAGGGGCAGGTGGCGGGTGGGGGCGGGGCTGGACAGCAGCTGACCCACCATCAGCCCCTTCCCAAAATAGTCCTTGGGGGTGGAGGGGCAGTTTCCCAGCAGCTGCTGCCTGGGCTGGGGCATACTGGGCTGTGGGAAGATGAAGCCCCTGGGATGAAGACGGAGGGGGGTACCTAGGGGATGCTTCTTCTAGAGCTGACAGGCCACCCGTCTCGCAGTGTATGCATCCGTCAGCCTCTACCTGCTTCCAGAGCGGCCAGCCACCCTCATCCTCTATGAGGACGTCGTGCACATCCTTCTAGGCTCTCCAGGTAAGCCACACCCCGCCCTTCGTTCCATAGCTCCTCTCCCTTCACCTGCGTGCAGAAACCTCTCTGCTTCTTCACACAGTAGCTGGGTGTCCTTGGGCAAGTAAGTCACTTAACCTCTCTGAGTCATACTTAATGCATGTATATGATGTGGAAGGATAATACTCATTTCATCAAATTAAGGTTAATAAATGCATCCAATGTGCTAAGAGAAAAAAACAGGTATTTAATAAATATTTATAGTTTCTTTGGGGCTTTTGTGATTTCTCTTGTCTCCAACTTCCCGCCTCCTTGACCTGTCTACCTTCAGTAGATCTACAAATATTTGCTGTGCACCTACTGGGTGTCTAGCTGTCGTTCTAAACCCATGAGGGCTGTCCAGAGCAACTGGATATCTATCCAGTGTCCTTACGCACAAGCCTTCAGTCTCATAGTCTGCACCGGCTTTGTGCACACACATGTTGCTGGGGCATTGGGGGTAAGGAAGAACAGACCCACAGCCTGCTTTGTGATCATGGGCAAGAAGGAAGACAGACAAACACCACTGGAAATCCTGGGAGCATTACAGAGCAGGTGGGGGTGGCAGAAATGTCACTTCACCTTTAGGGGAAGTCTGGTGGAGCGAATAAAGGGAGCTGGGTGGGCTGGGAGTAGAGACATCTGGCTGGAGAGAGAGTTGGGTGGGGTCGGCAGGCAGGCAGAAGGGGCAGTGAGAGCTCAGGGTACTTCCTGGTCTGGTATGTAGTATATGGTATACTACAGAGCCACAGTGGGCTTTGGAGCTTGAAAGAACCCTTCCCAGTTTAAATTTTTACTAAGTTATTGGCAATCATTTGCCATCTGCATCAGGCTGACCCCATACCAAAGGTCTCCAATGCCCCCAGGGACTCTATTTTCTTTTTTTAAGATTTGTTTATTTATTTTATATGAATACACTGTAGCTGTCTTCAGACACACCAGAAGAGGGCATCAGATCCCATTCCAGATGGTTGTGAGCCACCATGTGGGTGCTGGGAACTGAACTCAGGACCTCTAGGAAAAGCAGTCAGTGCTCTTAACCGCTGAGCCATCTCTCCAGCCCAGCCCATGCACCTGGGGCCCTAAAATGCTTACCGCCCTCTCATGGCTTCCACAGCTCTCGGTGTGAAGTGCAGAGGGCTGGCAATGCTGGCGAAAATGCAGCAGCTACCACACCACTGTACCTGTGACCTCTGGGCTCTCTCCTGCATATGGAGAAAGGCAGCTCTCACTTTCTTTTTCTTTTCTTTTAATATTTATTTATTTCATGTTTCTGTCTTCAAACACACCAGAAGAGGGTGTCGGATCTCCATTACAGATGGTTGTGAGTCACCATGTGGTTGCTGGGATTTTAACTCAGGACCTCTGGGAGAGCAGTCAGTGCTCTTAACCACTGAGCCATCTCTTCAGTCCTTTTTTTTTTTTTTTTTTCAACTCCCACTTTCTTTCTCCCTTACCCTACAACACCCCACAGGGCAACCCAGGCTCCCAACATTTAGTAATAAATCAGGACAGGGTTGGGGAGTGGGGACAGGGCCAGGCTCTAGGATGCTGGCCCTGGTATGTTGCTGAAGTTCTAGTTTCATTTCTGCATCTATAAAATGGAGTTGATACCTCAGGGCTGTTAGGCTAATTAAGGGGGTTACTATACATAGCCTGCTTAGGACAGCTTCCAGCATCTTTTGAAGCTTAATAAATGTTACCTATGACCACACAGGATTGGAATTCTGTTTATATATCTGCTCCCTCAGCTCCAGCTCCAGCACCACACACACACACACACACACACACACACACACACACACAGAGGACTGTAAGCTAATGTGTGCCTATCTAAGTGGTAACTATTTGGGGCTAGAGAGATGGCTCAGCCCTTGAGAGCACCTGTTGCTTTTCCAAGTACTTGGGTCCTATCGGATTCCCAGCACCTCACAGACTAACTTGTCCGAGGGAATCTCACGCCCCCTTCTGGCCTCTGAGGGCACTGTACACCTGTGGTACACATACAGACAGACAAAACACACACATAAAAAATAAAGGGAAAATGGTTTTTAAAAGGTAAATTCTGTTCCTTGGCCACTTTTATCCTTTCCTCTAATTTTTGAGACAGTATCTCAGAACTCTGTTCTGAGTTCAGAGTTCCGGCCTGAGAATTCTGGTCCAAGACTCCAAATCCTGCCGCAGACTCATGTGCTGACATTACATACGTGTTGTAATGTATTCAGTGAGTGTTAAGCGGAAGCCCAGACAAAACACTTCTCCCCATCATGGCAGAAGGTTCTAGAGAAACTGTAAAGAACAACACATACATCCCAACAGTGGGTGGTGCATGCCTTTGATCCCTGCACTCAGGGGGCAGAGGCAGGTGGATTTCTGTGAGCTCCAGGACAGCCTGGTCTACAGAGCGAGTGTCGGGAAAGCCTGAGCTATCTAGTGAGACACTGTCTCAAAAAACCATAAAACCCAAATAAATAAATAAATATCTACATGGGGGGTGTGTTAACCTGACCAGGAAGATCTTAGTTCTGCATCCCATGACCTAACTCGATGCCTGCCCCTCAGATGTTGTCCGCTCAGGACTATTATTTGTGTGTGTGTACCTGAGTGTATTTCTGTGTACCACGTGCAGAAGAGAGCATTGGGTCCCCCGGAACTAGAATTATAGGTGGTTGTGAGCTGCCCTGTAGGCGCTGTAACTAAAACCCAGAGCCTATGTCAGGCAGTTACTTGTAACCCACGGTGGCCTCTCTTAAGCCCCCTGACCCTCATCATGTATATGTCTGTAAGGAAACTTCAGAGAAAGCGAATACTTTGTGGAAGGCCACACACTCACCAGGACTGCATGTTTGGGTATCACATCCCTGCAGGTTAACAGTCTGTGGCTACCCAGTTCTGTCTTCCCACCCTCCCCGGCCTTTCAGATCACCCAGTGGTTCTCTGTTTTGGATCCTTGCTTTTGGTCTGGGTCAGGCCACCACAGTGCTTGCTTTCCATGCAGGTGCCCGCTCCCAGCCCTGGGTGCAGTTCCAGCGGAGAGCTGCCCGCCTGCCTGTCAGCTCCACCTACAGCCAGCTTTGGGCTTCGCTCACACCTGCCAGCACCCAGCAGGAAATGCGGGCTTTCCCTGCCTTCCTGGGGACTGAGGCCTCCAGCTCAGGTAAGCCATGTACTTAATGTAGAGGCACCTTCCTTCCTTAAGAACACAACCATTGGTGCCAACATCTTCTTCCCACAGGCAATGGCTCCTGGCTGGAGCTGATACCCCTGGCTGCCGTGAGCGTACACCTGCTAACAGGCAATGGGACAGAGGTGCCTCTCTCAGGACCCATTCACCTGTCTCTGCCAGTGCCCTCAGAGCCTCGTGCCCTTGCTGTGGGCACCAGCATTCCAGCCTGGAGGTTTGACCCCAAGAGTGGTAAGTGCTCGGGGCAGGGTGCCGCCAGTGCTAGAAGCTGGGGCTTCTGTTCAAGGTGGCACAACTCCTCTGGCCTCTTCCAGGACTGTGGGTGCGAAATGGCACTGGTGTGATTCGGAAGGAAGGCCGACAGCTCTACTGGACTTTTGTCTCCCCGCAGCTAGGGTACTGGGTAGCTGCCATGGCCTCCCCTACATCTGGTGAGATTGGTGGGGCAGTGGAGGAGGAGGAGGAGGGGAGGGGGCTAGGGGTTGGGGCAGCGGGGAGAGGGAAGGTTGGGAGAGCTTAGGCCTTGTGAAAGGCAAGAAGGGCATCCTAAGCCCTTGCCTGGCACAGGGCTGGTTACCATCACCTCAGGCATTCAGGACATCGGCACCTACCACACAATCTTCCTGCTGACCATCCTGGCAGCCCTAGCCCTGCTGGTCCTCATTCTGCTGTGCCTACTTATCTACTACTGCCGGTGAGTACGCCAGGGGCCCGGCCCGCCCTCTCTCTCCATATCCTTAGGCCTGCGCTTGTGCACTGCATTGGGGTCCCAAAGATGCTTCTAGAAGCATCCTCAAAGTGCTTCCAGAAAAGAATGGCAAGGCAATAGCTAAGACTTGAGAGACTGGTGACTTTAGAGAAAGGGGTGACAGAAGGCAGGCTCTGCAGGTCTTGCCTCTGCAGATACCATCTCCAGTGGCTTCACCCAGCCCAGCTCTCCCTCCCAGGGGACCCCCAGAGCAGGCACTCCTAGCTGGTGTACATGCCAAGTGTTACCAAGTTTACCCCCATAAAGCTGAATGGGCGCAGCTCCTGGATGAATGGTCCTCTTGTTACAACCTGCTTCCAGGCATCATCTGGGGTCTCCCACCACTTCTCTTGAACGTTCCAGGCATCCTCCACCTCCGCCCCAACTGCTGTCTTCATCCCTTGTGTTGGCAGCTGTGGGGATTTACAGAGATACCTTTACTTCGGCATTCCTGAGCTCCTCCTGTCTCTTTCCTCCTCTGCAGAAGACGCTGCTTGAAACCAAGACAACAGCACCGCAAGCTGCAGCTCTCCGGCCCTTCGGACAACAAACGAGATCAGGCCACGTCGATGTCTCAACTCCATCTCATCTGCGGGGGACCCCTGGAGCCTACGTCGTCGGGAGACCCCGAGGCCCCTCCCCCAGGCTCCCTACACTCCGCCTTCTCCAGCTCCCGAGACTTAGCATCCTCCCGGGATGACTTCTTCCGTACCAAACCGCGCTCCGCCAGCCGACCGTCCGCCGAGCCTCCCGGTGCCCGCAGCGTTGAGGGTGCCGGGCTTAAGGGCGCCCGCTCCGTTGAGGGTCCTGGCGGGCTGGAGCCCAGCCTGGATGAATACCGGCGGGGTCCAGCGGGGGCCACTGCCTTCCTGCATGAGCCCCCCTCGCCGCCGCCGTCCTTCGATCATTATCTGGGCCACAAGGGGGCAGCCGAGAGCAAGACCCCCGACTTTCTGCTGTCACAGTCGGTGGACCAGCTGGCGCGGCCACCGTCCCTCAGCCAGCCCGGCCAGCTCATTTTCTGCGGTTCCATCGACCACCTCAAGGACAACGTGTACCGCAATGTCATGCCCACCCTGGTGATCCCTGCACACTATGTGCGCCTGGGCGGAGAGGCGGGCGCCGCGGGAGTGGGCGACGAGGCCACCCCGCCTGAAGGCTCGGCCTCCGGCCCCGCGCGCCCCTTCCCTCAACCTGATCCCCAGCGCCCGCTGATGCAGGGCCACGCGGGTGCGGGAGGCGACGGCGGTGGCGGCGAGGGCTGGGGAGGCGGGCGCTCCGCACCGGTCAGCGGCTCGGTCACCATTCCAGTGCTGTTCAACGAGTCCACCATGGCGCAGCTCAACGGCGAGCTGCAGGCTCTGACCGAGAAGAAGCTGCTGGAACTGGGCGTGAAGCCTCACCCGCGCGCCTGGTTCGTGTCCCTGGACGGACGTTCCAACTCGCAAGTGCGCCACTCCTACATCGACCTGCAGGCGGGCGGCGGCGGCCGCAGCACCGATGCCAGCCTGGACTCAGGCGTCGACGTGCACGAGGCTCGACCTGCGCGCCGCCGGCCCCCGAGGGAGGAGCGGGAACGCGCGCAGCTGCCCGCGCCGCCGCCGCCCGCGCCCCCGCGCCTGGCGCTCAGCGAAGACACAGAACCCAGCAGCAGCGAGAGCCGCACGGGCCTCTGCTCACCAGAGGACAACTCGCTAACGCCCCTGCTGGACGAGGTGGTGGCACCGGAAGGCCGGGCAGCCACGGTACCCAGGGGTCGGGGCCGCAGCCGTGGGGACAGTTCCCGCAGCAGCGCCAGTGAGCTGAGGCGCGACTCGCTCACCAGCCCGGAGGACGAGCTGGGGGCAGAGGTGGGTGACGAGGCTGGCGACAAGAAGAGCCCGTGGCAGCGGCGGGAGGAGCGGCCGCTAATGGTGTTCAATGTCAAGTAGGGCAGCCCGGGGGGGTCGCCAACAGCCCCTACCGCTAGTGCAGGTTCCCAGGGCACGCGCCCTTAGCCTGGAGAAGAGCTCAGGGATCTGCTGAGCTCATCTGTGGTATGTGCTGGGGAAAGTGTCTTGGGAAGGGACCCCGGATTGGCCTCCAAGCAGAGGGAGGTGGGAGGGACCCGGTCCCCCATGGGAGGGGCTGGGGAGGAGGGCTGGGGTGGGGGAGCAGTGCCTGTATAAACATGGCTGTACATAGAAAGATCTATTGTGGGAGAGCAGGAGGGGCAAGCCAGCCTCAGCTGCTAGGGTGAGGGCTGGGAAGGGAGGGACAATCTCTGTGGACCCTTGGGAGGGGAGGGGTGCTGCTTGGATGTCACAGGGCTGGTGGCTGGGGCGGTCCTGGGGACTAGAGGATAATGTGATGACAACACTCTGGACAACAACAACAAAAAAAATACAAAGCTGGTGAGGTTAAAGCTGTGTGTGAGCTCGCGTGTGGTTATTCCCCCGCCCCCCACGGGGAATGCTGATACCAGAGGGCCCGGGGGCACCAAATCAGACACTGTTAAGAAAGTGTACAAACTTTATTGGAGCATCACGCACACGCGCGCACACACGCACCCACAAGCAAGCTCACACAACACCTGTGGATCGAGAAGAGCACCTGGCCACAAGGTCCACAGAAATCGAAAGAGATGGCAGTTTGACACGGGGCTTTTGCCACAGCCCTCTTTCCATGGAGGAAGGTCTTAATTTGAGGCCCCCACCTTCCATAGTGATGGGGTGACTCAGAACGAGTAGGCTGGGGAGACTAGAGGAAGAGGTGCTAGAGAGGTCTGAGTGGTGGATACCCTCAGAACTGTGGAGTTCTTTAGTCTCTAGCCCTTCCTTACAGTAGTGGTCTTGGGGCTGGATCCCTCAAAAACATGTCCCAGCGAGGGGTCTTCTTTCGCAAACACTTGGTTCCCTTGGCTGAGCAGTGGAAGCCAACAGGACAACAGTGACGTCCATCTGTACAGCAGACACCCTGGAGGGTCGAGGGAGAGCGTAAGTACTAGACAAGACAAAACACAGCCATGGCTACACCCAGTTCCAGGGTCAGGGACGGCACTGACCTTTAGGTAGGGACAGCAGGCCCAGCCTCCTCGGCTGTCTCTACAACAGGTCTGGTTATCATGGCAGAAGTGCCCTGCTCCACAATCCACATTCCCAACCTCGGGACCTGAGGTCAGGTGCACCGAAGGCAGGATGGAGCCCACACCCTTCTCACAGGTTCTTGCCTTCACATTGCAGGTGTACCCAGCCGGGCAACAGTGCTGCCGGTCCTCACAGCACACAGCCTGTAGATTGAGGGAATGGCATTGAGCTCATAGCCCAAGAACACAGCTCCCTTCTCCCAGGGCTGCGGGTGGAGACTCACATGGGGCAGCTGGCAGCAGGCCCAACTTCCCTTCAGGCTTGGGCAGCAGGTTTGCCCTACTGGGCAGCTGGTATGCTGGTCACAACCAGTATCTCCAATCTGGAGTAGGGATGTCTGGCGGGCGGGCATCTTCTCCAGGCCAGCCACTATTCTGTCTCCCTTCTGACAGTACCCCTCAGCAATACACGTGAAGCCCTGAGGGCAGCAGTGCTCGTGGTCTGAGCAGCAGACAGCCTAGGGGTGGGCAGAGAAGAATGTTCCTGCAAAGGATCATGGGAGTCGACCTCTCCTGCTCATAGCTTCTCTAGGTGGGGACAGATCACAGCACTTGGTGCCACCCTGGACTAGGCAGAGTGCAGAAGCGTAGGATTCTGCTACCCAAGATGCTACCTCCATCCCCTCAGGGTTATCCCCCTTCCTATGTTACCTCTGGGATGGGACAGCAGCCCCAGTCCCCAGAACTGAGTCTGCAGCAGGTATTGTCAGTAGGACAGCTACTGAAGTCATCACAGGGGACATCACTCTTCAAGATTGGTGGGTCTGGCAGGCTGGGGAGGGCTGTGACTTTCTTCATCCAGGGTACCCGGAGGACTCCCAGTTCACAGGTTCCCGTCTCTGTGTGACACTGAAACCCTGCCGGGCAGCAATGTATGTGATCCTCGCAACACACGGCCTAAGGTAGACACAGAGAGGCCATTAAGCACTGGGGCCAAGCTAGCTGCCCCATCTGCCTGGACCACCGTGCCCACCGCTCCCAAGTACCTTGGCAAATGGACAGCAGCCCCAGGCCCCAGTGTTGAGGCGGCAGCAGGTGTACCCATCAGGGCAGCTCATCTCCATGTCACACTTCACGTCTTTCACTGTGAGGTGGGTAGAGACGAAGTCATCAGAGACAGTGGGACCAGGTGTCAAGAATGGAGCCCATAGCTGTCCCAGCCGTAGTGAACCTCATGGAAGGCCAGTGTAGAGGGTCTACACCTGCCGGGTCCCTCCATGCAGTGATCAAAACCCACCCGTTTCATAACCGAGGAGAACCCCCTCTTTACTGAGCAGATGAAATGGGGTCCAGTCTGGTCCCGTACCTGGGTATCCAGGCAGCTTGGTCAGGAGATCCGTACTGTAGTCCTTGGATAGGCACTTACTCTGGATCAGGTCACATACAGTGTCCTGGGGGCAGCAGTGCAGGTGGTCGGAACAGCAGATAGCCTAGCGTGGGACAAGTATAGGTGTCTCTCAACTCCAGTCTTTAGTGAGCATAGGGAGCAAGCCAGGCTGATAGCATGCACTTCTCCAATCCGCCACTAGGGGGAAGCACGAGCCTTGAGGCTCTCAGGGATCAGCCCAGTGCCTGGAGCCCCCCTTGGAAGGATCTGTCTGGGCCAGTGGAATCCAGCTATTCACTCACGTTGGGCATTGGACAGCAGCCATACTTCCCAGTGGGCAGCTCACAGCAGGTAGAATCATCAGGGCACTGGGTCTTAGCATCAGGGCACACCACAGAAAAGGGCAAAGCCACTGAAAAAACAATGAGGTGAGGGGAGGGGCTGTCGGAGGGAACTTCTCCCCAGACAAGAGTTAAAAATGGCTTCCCCACCAGGTGCTAGCTGGGTGACTTCCAGCCTCTTCACCTGCCCTGTTGGTCCTTTGTGCAGGGAACTTCTTCTTTGGTAGGGTTTGGGTGCCCGTGGGTGAAATGCATCGCGTGTGAACCAGGTCACAGAAGGCCCCATGGGGACAGCAATGTACTCTGTCTTCACAGCAAGAGGCCTGAGAAGAGACAGATGGTCCTAAATCCATCTGCGTCAGCCCCAGCTCCTAGCTCAGTCCCTCTACCCATAGCTGCCACCATTTCCCACACCTATACCTGAGGCATGGGACAGCATCCCCAGGAACCATCAACCATAACACAGCAGGTGGAGGAGTCAGGACATTCAAACTGGCTACCAGGACACTGGACAGCACCCACGAGGTTATCTGCAGATAGAAGATTCCAGAATTCCATTAATCCAGTTGGTAAAAGTCACTCCCAGAACCATCTCTGATCTCTTAAGGGACTGCAGGTCCAGATGCAGGAGGTTTAGGGGTTGGTCCCAGGGCTTAGGTGATCTCCCAGGATCCCACCAGTTAGCCCTACCACAGAAAGACAACTAAGGCATCTGGTGAAACCAGGCTGGTGCTAAATCACTCCAGCATGGCCTCTCCTTGTCCCACAACACCCAGAGTTGTGCAAACTTGTCTATCACCTTCTGTCATAACTGCTCCTCTGTTCAAGAATCAGGGCCACCCAGGCAGTTGGGCTCCGGGGCACTTGAGGAACTATTCAATGTCCCCTCCCCACCTGCCCCCCTCCCTTGTGTCCCACAGCACCTGATGTTCGGAAGCAGGATTTCCCATCCGCACTACAGCGGAAGCCCCGGGGGCAGCAGTGGTGGCCGTCACCGCAAGATACGCCCTGTGGATGCAGAGACGCCTGTGTGAGCAAGAGCCTTTTGCCTGGGACTGGAGGAGTGAGAGAAAGGAGCAAATGCAGTTTTTAGGCACCTCCCAATTCTCCAAGCCAATGGCGGCCTCACCTGAGAGAACGGACAACAGCTGGAAGCCCCAGACTCAGTGAGAAGACAAGAGTAGCCAGCAGGACAGCGGCCACCGATCTGGCAGGAGCCACCTAGACGACGACTCGTTGTTATAGGCCACGTGTCCTGGAAAGAAGAGATGACATCAATCAAAGGATATGTGCCAGTCCTCCGGCCAATCCACGGTAGCCAGCCCTTCAGAAGGTCCAAGCTGCCAACTGGGGCATGAGACACTCACCAGAAGAGGGTTACAGCAGCTGTAGTTGGCTCCTCCCTGGTCAAGGCAGCAGGCAACAGGACAGAACTGACCATCTGGACACTGGGTTCCGGCCACCAGCCCTGCCACTAAGGCCAGACAGCTCACCAGGATCCACATGGTCTGTCTGCAAATGCCAAGCAAAGTTTGGCAACCATCTTTAAAGCCTGTGCCACCTTCTGCTCTGAGGCCATGTGCTCCCCATGCGCACAGGCCAAGGCCTTGGGTTTATCGACAAGTGAGCAGGAAAGCAAGCAGATGTGCCGCCTGAGTCAGCATCCTACGCTTGCACACACTGTGAGCATGAACCCAGGCAGGGACACAAGTGTCTGTTCCTGTCCTCACATACGGCCTAATACCCGAGACTCTCCGTGAGTGGAGAGGAGGGTGGGGGTCATGGCAGCCAGAAAGGCATGTGGCTTTGATCTGTGGACTAACTGGAAGGCAGGGGAGACTTCAGCAGCCATAGGAGGCCAGCCCCCTCCACCCCTTCCCCACCTGGTACTGAACTGCCACCTGTAGCTTTCAAAGGCCTAGGGGGACGGAGTCATCAGTCACATGATTATACGGGAAACTGAGCAGTAGAGAAAGTTGCAAAAACAGAAACAGAAGTACAGTGGCCAGTGGGGTCTGGGCTGGCTTCCCTACTGGCTAGCCACTGCCTACCCACAACTGTCCCCACCCCACCCAAAGGAAGGGGACACAGAGGCTCCTTGGTCATCCTCAAAGCTAACTTCCTGGTGAGCCCTTCCCGACAACGCCAGGGCCCCTTTGGACTCCTCAAACAGACCGCCTCTGGCTCTCCCTGCTCAGAAACTGAAACTCAGCTGCAAGTGAAAAGACCCAGTACACTGCTTCGCTGCCTCAGCAGGAGAACCGAGACTCTCACTTCCCCAGTGAGCCTTTCCCAGCTCAGCTGGCCTACCCCACAACCCAGAATGCCGCTCCTCTGCCTAGGGTGACAAACCCAGCAGTATTCAAAGACCCTCTACGGAGCCATTCCCTGCTCCTTACTGTATTTCTCAGCAACAACTATGGAAAGCAGGAATTGCAATATTACGTTCACTCCTCGAATCCATGCCTCAGGATCAAATCAGGAGAAAAGGACAGGATACTGGACTGGGTTCATATGCCAACGGGTGTCCCTGCACATCGCCAGGGAAGGACCCTGAATCCCAGAGGCCAGAGGTTCAAACCGAGGGACGGGGCAGAGCATTTCTTGGGCAGGTGACCCAAGCAGGATAGAAACAGGGACTTCCTAGAATCTACACTTGGGTTTTTAGTCCTGGAAGTGACACTCTATGGCTGAGGGCCTCAGAAATTGTTCCCTGTTTCTCAAGTCTTTAATCTCCGCCTGGACACTGGTGGCCATGAATGACTGGTAGCTATGAATAGCAGGAGATGCCACCCACGTATGCCTGACATGCTTTGGAACCCAGCATTTGGGAGGCTGAGGTAGGAGGGTTGCAAGTGTCAGGCCAACCTGGGCTGCAAGGTGAATCCGAGGCCAGCCTGGGCTACATAGAAGGATCTGTCATCTCTTTCTCTCTCTCTCTTTCCTTCTTTAGGTCTTTTCAGGTGCCCTTTCACCTAAGTCAAAAAACATCCCAGAGGCCATGCCCTAATCAGGAAGTGTAGGTGAAACCCAATTCCTCTCAATAGGGCTAGGGTGTGGTGAGCCTCTGGCCACCTCTACACTACATAGCTGGGGAGAACAGGAGCCTTTCAAAGCCCTAGCTCCGACATCTTCCACTAGGTGGCACCCCCCAACTCCGAGTGTCAAAGGGAGATGAATTTCCGAAAAGGTGAGCCAATCCACACAAGAAGGAACTGGGAAAAGTGGCGGGGAGAGGCGGAAGTTAAGCTCCCTCGCCCCCAAGAAAGGAAATAAAGCGGACACAACCCAGGAATTCAGCCATCACTCCCGGGTCCTGCTCCCAACCCCTCTGAGCTCTAGGGACCAAGGGCGGGAGATCCCCACCCACTGCACGGCACCGCAGAGACCACTTGCAGCATCAGAAAGAGAAAGAGCCAGGACCCGGAGATAACTGCGGGAGGTACAGTACAGAGAGAAGCTGGCCCAAGAGTGGGGTGGTTCCTGTCCCGGAGAAAGGCCTGCAGATTTCCGACAAGCTGGGCAAGAGGAGCCTCTTATTGGGAGTGGGGGGGTATCTATAACAACTGCTCCCCTCTCCATTAAAAAAAAGAGAGAGGGAGATAGATAAAACCTCGTTAGTGCATCAGAAACCCCTAAGGGGGTTTCAAGAGGCAGATCTCTTGTCTCTGACCTGAGACTCCAGAGGACCCTCAGTTGCGCAGCAGTCTGGTCAGGCCTCTGGACAGTAGCCGGGGAGATGTCTGCAAATGGTCCTCCTACCTGCGTCGGGGTCCGCGCTCCCTGGGAGGCGTCTGGCGGTCAGCTCCAGGACTAGGGCTTGGCCACGCGATGGCCCGCCCACCTCAATTTCCATTAGCCATGGCTCGGAGAGCCAGGGCTTCCATTGGTTACTTATTTACGTAGAGGCGGGACTCTCCTGGAATGCTGTGTTTCTTTTCTACTCAGTTCACATTCCTCCTCCCTTTCCTCTCTCTCTCCCCACACCCTATTTCTAGGGATCATGTGATTAGAGAATCATATGACAGCATAGCCCGCCTCCCCCAGGGCAGCGCTGGCTCGTTCTGCAGCTTTTTCCTCCGGTTTTGGCGGCGCCGGGCCGGGTGTTCTAGAGACACACCTGCGAGCAAAAGGCCTCCGCTAAGAGAGCTGCCCTGAGGGCATGCGTTCAAGGTCGTTTACTGGGGAGACTTCCTGCTTCTGGACCGGGACTTTTGTACATTCTCCGTCTTTTCACACCTGACAGTCAGGGCTCGAGAAACAAGTTGAAAGATGGTTGTGAGGTTGTTGATAAATAGTCCGGGGTTTGAATGGAGAGAGCGTCCTAGACTAAATCTAATAAAGGTTCAAGGGCGAGTACCTGGCACTATAGGTGTGTGTAGGGGAGGAGGCAGGGGATTGGCTCTAGGTGGGGGAAGAGATTTAAATCCAGCTTGATAGTGCTGCTTTAAATTGAATCTGGAAGAATTTTAAACCGCTGATTAGGCGGGACGGGGGAACTTGAAACTAGACGGGAAAGAGCCTCTAGCAAGGGATGAAAGCCACATTCACGAAAAGGGCCTTGGGCGTGAGCTAAGCGTGTAGGGGGCACTGTGAGTTCAGTTCCCAGCAACCACGTGGTAGCTCAGAACCCCTTCTGGTGTG
The DNA here is from genome assembly GCF_963924665.1 of Micromys minutus. NCBI lineage: Eukaryota > Metazoa > Chordata > Mammalia > Rodentia > Muridae > Micromys > Micromys minutus. The sequence goes on along the minus strand of NC_137979.1, from coordinate 48,892,176 downwards.
TCAGACACACTAGCTACAGAGTACTCATATAAATAAAATAAATAAATCTTTTTTTTTAAAGTGTGGCGTGAGCTTGCCAGCAGGCTGGGGTCTGTCGATTGAGGGATTGTTATGGTGGGCGGATAGAGAGATTAGCAGCAGAAACAAGAGGCAGACTGCCGAGTGCCAAAGGGCCTGGGCCAGACAGGTGATTGGAGAGGGCCAAGAAGACAGGCTCTAAGGAAGGCCAAGACTGGGCCTTGAGAAAAGGCTGTGTTTGCTTTCAGAATGGAAGGTAGGTTACCCTACTCCTACCCCTAGAAGCAGAAACCTTTACTGGGGGTCCAGCCAGGACCATGGGGGTCAGCCATACAATTCAGGACAGTGGGAGTCGTGCAGAGGGAGTTGTGCAGGGTTGTGGAATTCCGTGGGAGTTTCTTCCACTGGAGCTGCAGGAGTCCAGGAAAAGGTGTAAGACTAGAGCACCCTGCTGATGTTGACATAGGTGTTCCATGACATTTACATCGGTGTCCTACAAGACCATTGCTTATGCTTCTACTGAGGCTATGGGTGTTGCTTAACCCCAAGAGATCGAAGCCAGCCTCAGCAACATTGCAGCACTCCCTCTGAGTCAGAGTTTCCTGTGTTCCGGACTAGCTTCAGCTTGACAGCTGAGGGTAACCAAGAACTTCTCGTTTTCTGCCCCCCCCCCCACCACCCAAGCGTCACGATTGCAAGTGCAGAAAGCCACATTTAGTATATTTGGTGCTGGGATTAGACCTAGGGCCTTGTGGGTGCCGAGCAAGTGCTACCAACTGAGTTACATCCCAGAGGCAGCACTTCCTCAAGAGAAAAAAGGGAATAAAAAGGGACAGAACTCTGGGGCTGCAGCTTAGGCGGTGCTCTCTTCCATCAGGAGAGGGTCGGTTTCCGTCAGAAGGAAGGAGTGAGCGGGAATAGGCTTTCATATGGCAGAAAACAACATTTTAACAGTCAACCTCTGCCCACCTTGTTTCTTTCTTTTTTTTTTTTTCAAGAAAGCCTGGAACTCGCTCTGTAGACCAGGTTGGCCTCAAACTCACAGAGATCCACCTCCCCCAGCCTCTTGGTGCTGAGATTTAAAGGCGTGGGCCACCACAGCCGCCACCACCCCAGCATGTCTGCCTTGTTTTTGCCTCTGTGCCCTGTGCTTCCTGATACCTGGCCCTTAAGCCTCCAAATGACTTTCTTGACCCTGCCTGCCTCCATCTTACCATAGGAGATCAGCCTCTTTGATTTTCTTTTTTTAATTTTTATTTTGAGATGGAGTCTTCCTGAGTTTTCCGGGCTAACCTTCAACTCACTATGTGGCCCATATAGACCTTAAACTTGGACCCTTGAGCTGAAATTATAGACATGAACAAACGGGCTGTGTCCCATCCCTACCCCCTCTTTGGAGACATAATGTCAGACTTCAAATACACTTTTTACCCTAGACCAGCCTTGAACTCCCTGACCTTGATCCTGATGCCTCAGATTCTTAAGCGCTGGGATCTGAGCCCCTTTATCCAGCTTGCCCTCTTCTTAGTTACTATTTTAGAACTTTGTTTTTGTAAGCTTCGTAAAAAAAAATTAAAGTTATATGCATATATGCATACATAAATTTATATGCATCATGTATATGCAGGAACCTTTGGGGGCCAGAGGATCCCTGGACTTGGAGTTACAGCCCAGTGTGAATGCTGCAGACTAAATCCTCTACAAGACCAGTAAGTGTTCCTAACAGCTAAGCTGTCTCTCCAACCCTAAAACTTACACCAGTTTTGTAAGTGCTTGTGGAAAATGGAAAATTATATTCTAGGACTACTAAAACATATTTTAAATAAAACAGGATAGCACAAAAATTTTGCTAAAAAGCAGAAATATTGGGGTGTTGTGTAGCTATTTTCCTTAAAATGAAACCTCACCTCTTAGGGAGAAAAAGAAAACTCATGTAAGATTTAAAAGGTGAAAAGAAAATTGTAGACAGATACCCAGGAAGAAAATTCAACTTACAAAACCAAGGAAAATCCTGAAAGTTGCAAGATTCATGGGGTAGCACCTGAAAGTCATGTCACCAGGGAGCTCTAGAGATACAGCTTTCCTGAGGTGTCTCTAATGCTGGGGTGGCCTTTAGGTGATACAGCTGTCTTTGAATCATCTATACTTTAAACTCATGTGTTTACTAAGCTAGAATTGAGTGTTTCTGGTCTGATATCAGTGTCCTATCAGATATTTATTCAAGATTTATTCAAGTCTCAAAAGTCACACAGCCTACAAAAAAAAAAAAAAAAAAAAAAAAAAAAGATTCTTTATAACTTGATTCTAGAAAACCCAAGAGTACGGATCACCGGGAAGCCCACAGTTTCTGTGGTGTCCCTTGTGCCACATCAGAATCTGATCCAGATGCTTCCTCAACGTCACAGTGAGCAGTTTGACTGCAGCCCTTTGTTTCTGCCTCCTCCAGGTGAGTGGCTTCACCATCAGGCAAAGGACTATTAGCTGGCTGGCTGTCAGGGCACTGGTCCCTCCTGGATGATGAGCATCCAAACAGCACCGCTAGAGATCCTCGGTTTTTCATATGTCCACGTTTTCATTCCTCTTACATAGCAATGAAATTTTGAGGTCACATAGTGACCTAAGTTCTATGCTAAACCTTTTGAGCGACGGTGAGAATGTTTTTCCAAAGTGGCTGTGCCATTTTGTACATTTTATTTGTTTGTTTATTTATTTATTACTTGTAAGTGCACAACAGAGTGGCATCAGATCCCATTACAGATGGTTGTGAGCCACCATGTGGTTGCTGGGAATTGAACTCAGGACCTCTGGGAGAGCAGTCAGTGCTCTTAACCACCGAGCCATCCCTCCAACCCGGCTGTACCAATTTGTTTTCCCACCAACAACAAACACACGAGGATTTCAGTTCTCCCCATCCTCACCAACTTTTCTTTTTCTTTTTTTGAGATAGGATCTCACTGTGTAACCTGTAGACCAGCCTGGCCTGGAATTCACAGTGATCCACCTGCCTCTGCCTCACAATTGCTAGAATTGAAGGCACGCAGTGGTAATGTGTTCATCGCTACATGATCTTTTGATACATCCTCAATCACCCACAGAACCGGTGGACAGCCATTTCAGCTGGACTGACTTGGGCTTGGGATGTACCTGTCTCCATTCCCTCCCTCGTTGCAAAGGATGTGCACAGTCCTCACACCACTTGACCTGCTGAGCCATGCCTTCGTCTCCAGCCTCTGTTTTGTTTTTTTTGGGGGGTTTTTTTGTTTGTTTGTTTGTTTGTTTTTTGTTTTTTTGTTTTTTTGTTTTTTTTTTTTTTGTGTAGGGCTGGGGTATGTACGGCAAACAGTCTACCTCTGAGCCACATCTCTAGTCCCCGTCTGAGACTGCACTGAGGCTCAAGCCCAGGAAAGCTGAAGGTAGAGGGGAAATCCAAGCCCATCTTTTTGTGTGATTAGGTCTTCCATGGATTAGGGGAGCCCCACTCGCGTGATGAAGGGCCGTTTGTTCTACCCAGAAACCCCTGACCTAAACTTAATATTATTTAAAACACACGTTAGGGTGGGAACAGTTACTCTGTTTTGTTTTCCTGCGTTTTCTCTTTTACTGGACAAAGTGCTTGGATATTCCAGCTATGACATATTTCAGAGCCATTGCCTCCCAAATTGTCACTCGTGTTTTTGTGACGTTGCATCATCTGAAAGCTATTGATCAATCTTTCTTTCCTTTGTGGATTCTGTTTTTTTTTTTTTTTTTTTTTTTGTTTGTTTGTTTGTTTGTTTGTTTCTTTCTTTCTTTCTTTCTTTCTTTCCCCTTGCCTGGTCAGGATTTATAAATAGGGACTGGGTGTGGCTCCATGTCATGTGCATACTTGTGTGTGAAGTCCTGACTCTGTCATTATTAACACATCCTGTCCATTTCCAGCCTGATGCCTAGGTGCCAAACCTATGCTGGCGCTTGCCTGAAGCTACACAATTGCCACAGTATCCTGCTTCGGATGGAAGTGTAAGCGTCCCCAGGAAGGTTACACACACACACCCTCTCTGCTTCCTGTGGGCTAGCCCAGCACAGCCTCCAAAGCTGCCCCGCCAGATAAGATCTCTCCTTCCTGTGACCTTCTCCTTCTCCCAACCTTCCCCTAGCTTTTCAGCAGTCCCCCCAGAGTTTCATCAGTCAGAGTTACTGCTATGTCTGGATGGAAGGGTCACAATTGTACTAGAGTGGGAGCTCCCCAACTCCCAGGATCTTGACATGCCAGATAAAATATATATAGAAAGCCTGTTTAAATTGAATTTCACATTCATTTGATTGCTTTTGAGACAGGGCTTCACTGCATACATAGCTTTGGCTGGCCTGGAGCTCCCTGTGGACACCAAGTTGGTCTCAAAGTCTTAGAGATCCGCCTGCCTCTGCTGCCTGAGGGCTGGGCATATGATGCCACACCCAACTCTAAAGGTAAGCTTCCTGCACAAAAAAATAGGGACAAGTACAAAACTAACAAAAGCAGAACCTGTGAGGCACTTGAGACACACTTGGAAAGTATCCACTGGGTATCTGAAACAAAGAGTTTATTAGTGGCTTTGTGTTTTTGCTTGCTCTATCTGCTGAACCTTGGAAGGCCAAAGCTGGAGAAAACACAGGAGCTGCCCAGCCTCCCATCCCCCACGCTGCCTCTCTAGCTTGAGTCATCCTGTCACGAGCAGTTCTTGCCCTCCTTTCCCAGTCTTCCTCATGAGACTCCCAAAGGGCTGCTGTCCAGCTCTGGCCCCAGGACCCACAAGGAAGGATGAATCACAGCACAGAGGACTGGCTTGACAGGGGCCCCTGTACCTCATGTGTAAACTGAATCACATATCATCCATCTTCCATGGTCGGGACAGGAGACAGGGGAGATTGGGATCCAGGGAGACGGTTGGTTCCTGAAAGTTAGCTCGGAAGGAAGACTAGGGCCCAAGGATTCCCTCACTTCACAGAGTGGGAAACTGAGGCCCAGAAACATTCAGGCTGAAGCCTGGTGAGCTCGGGAGATATACAGTGTCCGTGGTTGAAGCAGGGGCACCTTCACGAGGAAGTGACCAGAACCATGAACTTGGTTGATTCCCTCCTATAGCTGGTTTGTTTGTTTGTTTTGAGTCCGAATCTCACTACAAAGCCCTTATTTGACCTGTAGCTCCCTATGCAGATCAAGCAGGCCATGAATTCTTAAATGATTTTGAACAAAGGGACCATGCATTTTCATTTGCTGTGGACCCTGAAAATGATGTAGCCTGTCATAAATCCCAAGCCTGGATTCTTCAAAGCCTCCAGCTTCTCTGATTTAAACTGCAATGCCAGCCAGGTGTGCTGGTGAGAGCCTATAATTCCAGCACTCAGAAGGCTGAAACAGGAGAATTACTTCAAATTCAGTGCCAGCCTGAACAACAAAGCCAACCTGTGGTAAATAGCAAGACCTTGTCTCAGTCCCTGGTGAAACAGTGCAAATTCCTGGGGACCCTTCCTCATCATAAAATCAAACGTGAGCAGAACCAGGATATACTGTGTCAGCCGCACAGGCTTGGGAACAGCATACATGTCTTATTTCAAGATGGGACCAGGAGGCTGGAGGGAAGGCTCAGAAGCTCAGAGCACTGGCCGCTCTTCCAGAGAACCAAAGTTCCGTTCCCAGCTTCCAAATGGAAGCTCATAACTGTAAGTCCGGTTCCTCAGAATCTGATACCTTCTCTGGTTTCCATAGGCACCAGTCACACACATGGTGCATAGACATACACGCAGAAAAAAAAATACCCATGCTCATGAAAAGAAAAGAAGGTGGGACTGAGATCTGAGCAGGTTTCCAGAAGCCTCCCTTGTTAGTACTTAGATTCAAAACAACAGAAACAAACTCGGGCTGGTGAGATGGTTTAGTGGCTTACGGAGTTTTACATCACGCCTGATGACCGGAGTTCAGTGCCTGGGGGCCCATACATTGGAGGATAGAATTGAGTATATAGTAAGTTGTCTTATGACTGCCACATGAATACCATTCCGCTTTCATGGTTCTATGCATTCACTTCCACATACATGCAAGCTAATGTGTGTGTGTGTTTGTGTGTGAACTGGAGAGAGGAAAAAATTTTGGCTTAGTTTCCATTGTTTTGGGATTCAAAGTTGGCTGGCTCCATTGTTTTGGGACTTGGATGAGGCTGAACCTCTTGGCATTCAGGACAGACAAAAAGCAAGGAGACAGAGTATGTGTGTGTGTGGATAAGATGCATCCTTCCAAAAGGCCCTATCTGCTAATAGCCCATTAAGCTACGATCCCATTTCCCTGCGTAGCTCTGGCTATCCTGGAACTCTGTAGACCAGGTTGGCCTCCAACTCAGAGACCTGTCTGCCTCTGCATCTTGAGTGCTGGGATTAAAGGCGTGCGCCACCACTGCCCAGTGATGTGGATTAACTTTTTATTTTTTAAGATTTATTTATTTACTTATTTTATGTATGAGTGCACTGTCGCTGTCTTCAGACACACCAGAAGAGGAAATCAGATCCCGTTACAGATGGTTGTGAGCCACCATGTGGTTGCTGGGAATTGAACTCAGGACCTCTGGAAGAGCTCTCAGTGCTCTTAACCGCTGAGCCATCTCTCCAGTCCTATGGATCAATGATTAAGGATGTTAGCATTCTCAGTGGCACCACCAGCTACAGATCAAACCTTCTGCACTGGAGCCTCTTGTAAGGGAATATGTCAGATCCAAGCCTAACCTGACCCAGCTCCCCACAGGGACAGAGAGGCAGTGTCCCTCCTAAGATCTCTGACCTTAAATTCAGGTACAGATAAAGTATCCCTCTTTAGGAAGAAAGGGATATTGGAACTGGAGTGGTACCCTGAGCCAGAGACAGCATGAGGAACAGTTTAGCAGCCAGGCCAACCCCATGTCTCTGAGTCTCTGTGAACTCTAGGCTTCCAGCCGTCAAGGGCAGTTGGGTCCAGGTGGCCAACATGGGACATAGAAATGAGAACAACTTGGACTGTAAACACCACAGTCTTCCCAACTGTGGGGATAAGAGGAACAGGAAGGAAACCTAGAGATGAGAATCCAGTATACTGTGAATGTCCGGACTGCACCGCATCACAGAGGACCTACATGATGGAAAGAGAACTAACTCTTACAAATTTTTCTCTTCCAACACACACACACACACACACACACACACACACTCCATGTAATTTTAAAAATTAGCGAAAGAAGTTCCCCTCTTTCTGTTGGGGACTGGCAGCAACAACAATTCACAGGGTGGAGGCACAAATATTTAGAAGGCAGTCTGACAGGCACACTGTATCCTTTTAACAAAACAATAGCAGTTCTTTTCCCACTGGAGTCTCTGACCTCCCCAGCCACAGGTTTTTGTCCTAACACCACCTGCCCCCCTGGGGGGCAGAGGGTAAATCAGAAATATCGTTGGTTGCACCAAAAACACTTAATGCTGCTATTGGATCTGCAGCCATGTCTTTCTTCCTTGGCATTTTGATCATGTAGCATACAGGGACCACAGCCAAACGGAACTATGGATGACAAGTCTCCCCTAGCAGCCTGCACAGCACCTTCCAACATTAAGAACACCAGCAGAAAAAGTGCTTCCTGGTCATTTCCGGGTCAGTTCCTCATGTGTGCAGTAGGGTCTTCTATTTCTGCCATGCCGTCAACAACTCTGGCAATAGCCTTATCATTTTGGGGACTCTGGTGCCTCCTCCCTGGCCTCTACAGTTCATAGAGCTGTAGCCAACCTCTGGCATTGGGGTTTTTATTTAGTAACCTTATGATTTTGGTGGTGGTAGTGGTGTCTTTTCCCCATGAAGGCTATGCTTTTTAAAAATGTTTGCTGTTGTATTTTACAACATGTATATAAATCTTTAAGATGCCCAAGACTGGTCTGGAGAGATGGCTCAGTGGTTAAGAGCACTGACTGCTCTTCCAGAGTTCCTGAGTTCAATTCCCAGCAACCACATAGTGGTTCACAACCATCTGTAATGGAATCTGATGCCCTCTTCTGGTGTCTGAAGACAGCGACAGTGTACTCATATGAATAAAATGAATAAATCTTGAAAAAAAAAAGATGGTCAAGACATTGGGATAATGTAACAGAATCCTGCTATAGAGGACAGATAGGGTCTTGGACAGGATGGAGTGGGCAGCATAGTTTGTTTCAGGTATGTGCTAGTTGATCTTGAGTGGCTAAGGGGATAGAAACCACCAGAGAAATAGTAAGGAGGTTCAACACAGCATGGAGAGATTTTTATCCCTTGAATTAATGTTTTCATCAAAAGAATAACATTGGTTATAGTGTCATGGATGGGAGACACTACCTCCAGAATCTATGGTCCTTTCCTTCCAGCTATCCTGCCTCCTCATCCTGGGTACTGCTGTTGCTTCAGGGATACTCTGATGATGTCAGCAGGGCCAGCTTGCTAGACTGGTCTGGCACAGGCTCAAGGTCTGCACAGTAACCTGTCATGACTACGGCAGGAGCCTGCTCCCTTGCAGACAGGCTTCCACCCAACACTATAGCCCTTCCTTCCTTTCCCTTACATAGCAGACCACTGAAAGGGCCTGGGTTAAAAATCTTTACCCACTCCCCCAAGTACTGTGCGACACATACTCCAGGAAAAGTATTTCCACCCCTTAGGACAGGTCGATCTCATTTTTGTACTGCTGATTAGGTTTTAAAGTCTTCCAGATCTGCCTGCCTCTACTGGGATTGAAGGCCTGTACCTGGTTTGTCAACTTTTGAAAGTAGCCAGTTCCACATCTGCCTGTAAGTAGCTGATTCTGGACCCTCTCTATCTTCTTTTTTTTTTTTTTTTAAAGATTTTTTTATTATTCGTAAGTACACTGTAGCTGTCTTCAGACACACCAGAAGAGGGCATCGGATCCCATTACAGATGGTTGCGAGCCACCATGTGGTTGCGAGCCACCATGTGGTTGCTGGGAATTGAACTCAGGACCTATGGAAGAGCAGTCGGTGCTCTTAACCACTGAGCCATCTCTCCAGCCCTATAGTGCCATTTTCAAGGTCCTGATTGAATCAATCAGTTAAAAAATTTTAAAAAATGTGTATGAGTGCTTTACCTGTATCTGTGCACCAACTGCATACCGAGTGCCCACAAAGCCTGGGGATGAATATCGAATACCCTAGAACTAGAGACAGTTGTGAGCCACCATGTGGGCGCTGGGAACTGAACCCATCGTTCAAAGTGTTCTCTGCAAGAGCAGAATGCTGTTAGCCCCTGAGCCATCTTTCCAGCCGGAATCAACCAGTCTTATAATTCCCCAACAGAGCCATCAGGCCCAGGGAACTGGGCACCAAGCACCTCCTAATTCTCTTAATAACACCTGTCCTTCCTTCCTTATCTCCCAAGCCCTAATACTTTATGGGAACCTCAGCAGGCCATAATTTAAGTGTCCCAAAAGGCTTCTATGAGCCAGTCCACCAGGGACTAATTTTTCTTAGATTATGTAGCCAAAGCACTCAGACGAAACCCATCTGCCTCCATATGCTGGCCAGTTTTATGACGACCAACACAAGCTAAATTCGTCTGAGAGGAAAGAAACTCAATTGAGAAAATGCCCCCAAAAGATCGGGCAGTAGGCAAGCCTATGGTATCTCTCTAGGCTTCCTTTGTGTAGCTCTGGCTATCTTGGAACTTGCTCTGTAGATCAAGCTACCCACAGAGATCTACCTGCTTCTGCCTCCCTAGAGCTGGGATTAGAACTGTACCTAGCAGCAGCCACCACCCACCACCACCTGGGCTTCTTGTTAACTAGTGATGGATGGGGAGGACCCATCCCATCGTGGATGGTGCCATCCCTGCACTGGTGGTCCTGGGTTCTATAAGAAACCAGGACGAGCAAGCCACGATGAAGAAGCCAGTAAACAGCACCCCTTCATGGCCTCTGCATCAGCTCCTGGCTCCAGGTTCCTTCCCTGTTTGAATTCCTGTCATGACTGCCTTTGATGATGAACTGTGATGTGGAAGTGTGAGCTGACTTAAAGCTCTCCTCCCCAGCTCGCTTTGGTCACGGTGTTCTTGTTGCAGCAACAAAAACACTGACCAGGACACTGCACACCCTACAGCCCCATGAGCAAGGCTGCAACTGAGCTTTTCATGGTTTGTTTCACGCGACTCAAGCCCTGGGGAGAACGAGAACGCTCTGGACTCCCACTGTCTCTTGGTTCAGGCTATTTTTACTGTCGTATTAGTCTGCACACTGAGCCAGGACCCTGCTTTCTGTCCTTCGCCGTCTGATTCGTCCCATAAGCTCCAACTTTTTGGATCCTAGTAAAGGCTCTTTAACATGAAGCAGTCTTTTCTTCACCCCTAGTCCTGTCTCTGGCTGTAAGCATTAAGCCAACACCTTAATCTCATTCACCGCCATGACTTTTTGCCTTATTTTCCACATCTGAAGCTCACATAGGGATGGAAAGATAGCTCAGAGGTTAAGAGCACTGACTGCCCTTCCAGAGGTCCTGAGTTCAATTCCCAGCAACCGCATGGTGACTCACAACCATCTGTAATGGGATCTGACGCCCTCTTCTGCTGTGTCTGAAGACAGCAACAGTGCACTCAAATATGCAAAATGAATCTTTTAAAAAAGAAGCTAATGTAGAAGTTAACAACTGCATGTCCTTCTTCTGTTGTCACTCCTGGGAAGACAGCTGAGCCTCAGTTGAATGTCTTCTGTCCAAACAGGGGTCCCACAATTGCCACCAGAGCTGTCACGTCTTGTATGTGCTACTTTCAGGGACTTTACTCCATCAGCAGATACCTTGCATGTCTCAGCTTCTGGTGCAGGGGCCATGCCCAGTCCTCTCAGTTCCCATTTATCCAGGCATGTTCTTCCCGGGCCTCGTTTGTAGTGTGGGATAGTATTCCTGGAGAGACATGAAGAAACATTTCCCCCGGAATAGGGAACCCGTGACCGGCCAAATTAATACCACCAAAGCACAACTTGGGAAACCAGTGGGTTTGTAGGAGTCACTGATGGGAGTGTGGCTGACACAGCAGCATCAATAAAAGCCTGCCCCAGCATGGGCAGTGACTCACAAAAGCTGCTTAAAGGCAGCTTGACAGCTCAGAATCTCCTCCTCCTCTCCCCTCCCCTCCCCCTTCCCCTCCTCTCTTCCCTCCCTCTCTTCCCCTCCTCTGCTCCTCTTCCCTCCCCTTCTATCTCCTTTCCTCCCCTCCTCTCCTCTGCTTCCCTCCCCCTTCTCTCCCCTCCCCTCCCCCTTCTCTCCCCTCCCCTCCCCCTTCTCTCCCCTCCCCTCCCCCTTCTCTCCCCTCCCCTCCCCCTTCTCTCCCCTCCCCTCCCCCTTCTCTACCCTCCTCTCCCCTCCTCTACCCTCCTCTTCACAGCCCCTACTGCTTATTTGATCTTTGGGAAGGAGGAGTTTTGTGAATCAGATAGTTTCAGGGTCTTCCTGAGGCTTAAGGAGCCTTATTTTAGAACTTCCGGAGAGAACTGGAAGAATGTTTCAACTGGGGAAATTGTTACACACAACACTACTTAATCCTCCCACTCCTCCCCCACCCCCAGTTCAATTTCCTCCTTACTAGAATGGGCACACAACACCCTTGGCACACCCTCCACATGTGAGATTCAAATAGGATAATGGTTGTGAAAAAAATCTTGTAAAATGGCATATGAAAAGCAGAGGGGATTTTTGTTGTTTTAGGACATCAAAGGGCTGCTATGACTAACCTGAGGCTCTGTCTCCAAAGCAATGGGCAGGGATCCAGGCTATGAAGCCAGCCTTCCCAGACTACAGCATCATCACCAGGAGCCCAGAGAGAGAAGAGAAATGAAGGCTGCAGGGATAGAGGGAAGTGGCCAGGAGCTGCTCACACAGGACACCTTTTCAGGTCACAAGCCAGAACCACCTTTCTCTACTGAGAACTTAGTGGCCCCCAGCCAGTTAGAACCAGTTAGGGAAGAAACTTGTCTTCATAAACCAGGCTCTCTGCCATCCATCAGGCAGGATACTGGCTCACCCTATTTTAGTGTTTGTAAAAAGCACGGTCTTGGGCTGGAGAGATGGCTCAGTGGTTAAGAGCACTGACAGAGGTCCTGAGTTCAATTCTCAGCAACCACATGGTGGCTAACAACCATCAGTAATGGGATCTGATGCCCTTTTCTGATGTGTCTGAAGACAGCTACAGTGTTCTCATATACATTAAATAAATCTTTAGAAAAAGCAGGATCTTCACCATATGGGGAGCCTTATGCCTGTAAATCCCAGCACTGGGGAGGATGAGGCAGGAGGATGCTAGGTTTAAGGCTAATTAAGCTACATAGCCAGACTGTCTTTATTAAAAAAAAAAAAAAAAAAAAAAACAGGTTAAGGCTGTAGCTCTGTAGAATGCTCGCCTAGCATGTAGGAAGACTGGGTTCGATTCCCCACACATCATAAACCAGGAGTGGTGGCACATACCTGTAATCACGGTTGCAGCGTTTGGGAGGAAGAGGCAGGAGGATTAGGAGTTCAAGATCCAATACAAGGAGTCTGAGGCCAGCCCAGGACAACCCAGTCTCAAAAATTATGACTCAAAACAAACTTCAAAGCCAAACCAACCAGAACAATTGTGTTCTGCTAATACTTACCCTGATTTTCAGCACAGTGAGCTTGCCTTGAATCTTTAACACAAACCTTTGGGTAGGTACAGCCAGTGTTCCTGTTTCTTGGCCTATGGTGATCTAGTGGATAATTTATCCCTCCCCATGCTCCCCAGCTTTATTGGGGAGGATTGTTTATGGCATAGAATGCTCTAGGAAAAGGAACTCCTAGATGCATGAGAACCTCTCAGAACAATGAAGTCCACACACTGATAAACTGAACTTGCTATTTCCAGAGGCATTGGGATTTGTGTGGAACAGGAAAGGGCCTGCCGCACTCCAGTCTCCAGAGCCTGCTTATGGTAATACCTACTATCTCCTTCACCTTGAATATTCAGCAGTGAACTGCTAACTGAGGTAGCACAGGCCTTCAATCCCAGAACTCAGGCAAGGGAGGAAGAGGAGGAACTCAAGGCCAGCTTCAGCTCCATAGCAAGTTCTGACCTACCCTGTCTCCTCCCTGACCCACCAAATAAAACATTTATTCATGAAATTCATAGGTCCTGTGCTCTTCCTACACATAACACTTACAAACCAGAATAAAGTTCAAGCTGCAATGTTAAGGAAAAAGGTAAAGCACTGTTTTCTTAGGGTCCATGGGGGTTCTATTCCTCGAAAATGTATAGCAAACATTTTTTATTATAATTAAAACATACTTGTTTTATTTATGTGCACCAGTCCACAGATGTGCAGAACCCATGGAGGCCAGAAGAAGGTGTCAGAACCCTGGGACAGGATTTACAGATGTTAAGCTCCTATGTGGGTGCTGTTCCTCTGGAAGAGCAGCCAGTGCTCCTAACCCCTGAGCCATTTCTCCAACACTGAAAAAAAAAAAAAAGATTAAAAATGTGGGGGCACCAGAAAGTTGGATCTGCAGTTCAAAGCCTGTATGACTCTTGCAGAGGACCTGGGTTCTATTCCCAGTATCTACCTGGTGGCTCACATCTACAGCTTTAATCCTGGGGAAATCAGAAGCCCACTTCTGACCTTTGTGGGTACCTGGCATGCGTGTAGCACACACACACACACACACATGCAGGAAAAATATACATAAAAATAATAAAAGATCTAATAAACAGGATTTAGGAGTAGGGACTGGAGAGATAGCTCAGTTGATAAACTACTTGCTTTGCAAACATGCGTCCTGAGTTTGATCCCCTGCATCCACATAGAAAGCTGAACACTGTGGCCTCCATTATATTCTCAGTGCTGGGGAGATGGAGGCAGGCAGAGCCCTGAGGATTACTGGCTATTTAAGGCTAGTCTATGCTGACAAGCTCCAGATTAGTAAAATAATCTGGCTCAAAATAAAAAAAGTAGACAGTACTTGGGGAACGACATCCTTGTTTGATCCCTGACTTATACACACACACACACACACACACACACACACACCCTCACACAGATACCTCATACACACACAAAATGTTGGGATGAAGTTGTCATCAACAGCTGATAATTATGAACAAGTTTTTTATGCTTGTAATTTCCCTGAAAAAGGAAGGCTCAGAGATATTGCTGTTGAAAGCTCATGTTGTATCAGAATGTTCTGCACACCACAGGGCATTTCCAAACTCCCGTAATATTTCTGATAATCTAAAAGCCGCGCCAGCCTCATAGTATGTTTCAGAAATGTCCTCTAGGGGGCAGTGCTGTTCCTGTTAAATGCAAGTGTCCGGTGTGCTGCCGTTCAACTTTCTGATTTCCATGCTGGAGAGGGAACCTAGGCCTTTGCACGTGCTAGGCAAGCACCCTACTCGCGAGCCACGTTCCCAGCAGCAGCATTTTTTCTTCCATATTGCTTTAATGTCAGGATGCAGACCTCTGACTCCCTTTCCCGGTGGATGAGGTTGATCAGCCGGTGGCATGCTCTTTGCACTTCGGTAATGTGATTTTGGACCGTTGCAAACAGGACTCGATAAAGGATAACTGCCATTTTGTTCTTGCGAAATCAGTTGGCTAGAAGGAATTAAGGAGCTTGGCCGGGCTGGAGTTTAGACCTCTTTAGTATGTTAATAGTTATTATATGTCCCTAAACTGCCTGGAAGCCAGAAACAAGGTCAGTTCTGAAAGGTGGTCTTCAGGGCCCTATGGGGGCATAGACCTCTGCAGGCCACATTTGAGGTGGGGTCTCTCAAATGAAGTACTGGGAGTCAGCCACAGTCACCACACCTACTCAGCCACCAAGTGGGAGAGGGGAAAGCCAGGGAAGCCTGTTGCCAGTGGGGCTAAGCTGGATAATTACATTTTTTGTTTGTTTGGTGGTGGTGTGGATTGAACCCAGAGCCTTGTGTATGCTGTGACTCTGAGCTAGTCTTAAGTGAACACTCGCCCTACATTTCAGAACAAAGTCATTCTTTGAGGCTAGATATGGTGGAGCATGCCTTTAATTCCAGCACTCAGGAGGTAGAGGCAGATGGGCCTCTGGGAGTTCAAGGCCAGCCTAGTCTCGGCAAAGTGACTTCTTCGTGGTGAGATTCCCCTCCCCTCTCCCAAAATAAAGGATGATAAAATAAACAAAAGCAACTTTACACTACAAATAAGGTAGATACTGCTCTTTTTGTCCTAAGTTTTTAAGAATGAAACCATGAGGCCCAATATGCCACCGTTGCCTGGGTTCATGACAGTCATTGGGCTGCATGCTTGCCCCACCCCCACAATTTGAGATTTGGATTTCATTGTTCCTAAACAACCCAGTGTGTGTTTCTTTTTTTTTTCTTTTTTTTTTTTTTTAAGATTTATTATTTTATGCATTTGAGTACACTGTCGACTTCAGACACAGCAGAACAGGAATCAGATCCCCGGATGGTTGTGAGCCACCATGTGGTTGCTGGGATTTGAACTCAGGACCTCTGGAAGAACAGTCAGTGCTCTTAACCGCTGAGCCATCTCTCCAGCCCCCAGTGTGTGTTTCTTTTTTCTTTTTTTTTTTTAAAAAGATTTATTTATGTATGTGAGTACACTGTCGCTGTCTTCAGACACACCAGGAGAGGGCATCTTATTCCATTACAGATGGTTGTGAGCCACCATGTGGTAACGGGAATTGAACTCAGGACCTCTGGAAGAGCAGTCGGTGCTCTTACCACTGAGCCATCCTTCCAGCCCCCAGTGTGTGTTTCTTAAGATCAAGGATACTGGCACACAACTCTAATCCCAGCACTTGGGAGACAGATGTGGGTGGATCTCTGGGAGTTCAAGGCCAGCCTGGTGCACACAGTGAAATCCAGGACAGCCAAGAGCTACATAGTGAGAAACCCGTCTGAAAACAAAGGAGGGATTATGGTGTTTGTTCTTCATGTCACGGAGCATCACTGTGACTCAGGCCCACTTTTCTCCATTTTTCCGTGGCTTTGCCACCCTTCCCTCCTTCGGTTCATTGGTCAAATTTTATATTCAGCCCTTCCTGGGCCTGAAATTTGGATTTCTCTTGGGAGGGTGGGGCAGAACTCAGCAGCAGAAGTTCTGGTGCTTTGCCTCTGGCAGGTTCTACCAGATGGTGACAGTGTTGGCCTTGGACTGAGAGGTGTTGCGTGGATCTTGACATCCCACTGAAGTTCTGCCTCCACAGGACTTGGGGCAAGCTGGTGGTTTCCCCCATCCTGCCTGCCCCATGGCTTGCCCTGTTCTAGCTCCTAGTCAGGCAGGCCTTGATGCTAGACCACCTTCCCGGGCTGCTACCGTTCCAGCCATCTCAGTGCAGAAGTGATGGCTTGGGCCTTTTCATCTGAATGATGGCCTCATGCTACTGTCCCCCCTCCCCTGCCCCAGTCCTCACCGCTGGGGCAGAGCAACCTCATTGAGAGCAGGTAGGTTCTTTTGGGTGACTTAATGAAACTCTTTTCTCATCTGTAAACTGGAACTTGGGGCAAGGGGCAGGGAAAGGATTAATTGCCAATGGTCTATGGTCTTTCATTGCCTGTAATCTCAGCATCTCCGAGTTCAGGGTAATCTTTGCCTAAACATGGAGTTTGGGGCTAGCCTGGGCTATATGAGACGTTGTTTCAAAACAGAAAACAAAACCAACCCCCAAATTATAAACAAGAAAAGGAGGGAGGGAGAGAGATTATACACAGGGCCTTCAGTTTTCTCCTCTACAGAACAGAAAAATAATCTTTCTGCTCTGAAACTTGGTAAACCATTAACTTTGAGGTTGAAAGGGCCTTAGCAGGCGCTGGGTTCCCACCTTAACCGACGGTTTATGAAACGACTTTTGTGTTACTTTCAAGCCAGGCTTGGGGTGAGAGGAGAATGGGAAGGACAAGGCAGGGTGACTGTCCTCCCGCCACAGCCTCCGGGCCAACCGATCGCCGAGGCCTCTAGATCATTGGCTGCTTTCCTAACTACCCGTTTGCTCTCACTCCGCCCCCAAAACTGGAGGTTCCGAGCTAGGGAAATGCAGAGAGTTTTCTCAGGGAAAAGTTATGGTTGGCCCCTTGGAATCCACGTGCCAGCCGGGCTGGTTGGGCGGCTCCAGCGTGGTGCGTAACCAGTCGGGGCCAGAGGGGCGGAGAAGGTAGTGACGTCAAGCCGTGGCCCATTCTTCTTAAAGGTGCAGGCTCCCACCGCGTGTTCCTGGTTCTGTTAGACCAAACACCGAGTTAGTATGGAAGTCTTAAAGGCGAGGAGGGCGGTGGAGTGTCCGGTACTGAGCTGGTGCGGAAACAGCGCAAGCCCACTCAGCACCTGGGAAGGCAGTGGCAAAAGTTTTAACTGGAGTCCGTTTCATTTTCTGTAAAATGGGAGCACCCACGTCAGTAATAACCTACTATGAAAAGTTTTGGTAGAGGCCATTCTGGCCTACACTGGAAGCTCTATGCCAACCAAGTTACAAATTGTCTCAAAAAGAAAAACAACTTAGGTTTTAAAGTTGGTAAGTTTAAGATCTGTCACGAAACACAGGGTTTCTTCCCTGCTCTACGCTCTGTGTGTCCCCAGAGTCCTCAGCTCAGAGACCCTGTAAATTGGCCCAGCGCCCCACCACGCCTGACCCAGGTTGCAGGTCACGGCTGCCCTGCAGTTCATAAGGCGTTCCGTGGTTGCAACCCCGTTTCATCATCCGTAAATGAAGAGGATGGTAATTCCTGCCAACACGCTCGCCATAAATTGTAAACTCCCGCCATGGAGCTAAGTGGGTAGATGCTTGCCATTGCTGTCCCACACTCTGATGACCTTGAGGAACCGACCCTCGCAGCAGCTGCCCTGTACAGGACGCGGAGCAGCAATACCCACGCGGTCTGGAAAGTTCCAGCGATCGCAGGTCTGGACTCCCCCGGCAGCGCTCCTGCGGGGCACGAGCACAGAGGGGACCTACTGTAGCCAGGTGCAAGCGCCGTCCAGTCGGCGACCTTGACCTGCGAGCTGCAAGGAGTGCGGGGCCGCGGGGACCCGCCCACGCGGCCGCGGCGCAAGGGCGGGACTCCGGCGGTAGGGGGAGGGCCGAGAGTGGGCGGACCTCGTTTGCACTCTGTGCGCGCGGCCGGTCGGCCACGGGGCGGGGCTTAGCTGGCTGGGGGCGGGGCCGGCCCACCGCTCTCCCAGGCGGCCGCTGTGCGAAGCGGGCACGCGCGGACCCTGCACCGGCCGCGGAGCCGCTATGGGCCCGCCAGGCCCCTGGCGTGGCGCGGCGCAAGGACCGGCTCAGAGCCAGGTGGGCGGGCCGGGAGTGGAGTGGGTTCCCTGAGGGTCCCCAGCTGGGAGGCGAATCGAGGCTGCGGGAAGGGGTGGGCCTTGCCGTGAACCTCTTTGCTGGGCCTGGGCATGGAGTGCGGCCGAGTCTCGGTGAAAGGGTTTGTTACTGGGTCTCTGCTTCTGTCTCCGCGGCTAGTATTTGAGAGCGAGAGGAGGCAGAGAGAGAATGTCCTCCCATCCGGGCCTTACGACCTGTCCGGTCTGCCCCCGGGCTGGCGGTGTGGGGGAGGGCCAGCAATCTTGGGAAGGAAGATGGACCTTCCTCTCTATCGGCAGATTTGTTTACACGTTTCTCTCGTTGGCTCTCCTCGCCCTTGGGCGCTCTTGTGCCCGCCCAGATGTTGGGTGGAAGGGCTCAGGTATTTTGATCTTTTGGCCTCTGAGGTCCAGAGGCGCATAGTAAGCTTGTGGCTGAGGAAATGGCCTTCACTACCATTGGCCAACGGCTATCCTAGCTTCTTTCCAAACGAATGACGTAACCCTGAAGGTCACAGTAACCCTTGAGCCTTAGTTTCCCCCCTCAGCAAAGTGAGCACGTCTCTAGATTTCAACGATTATATGTAGAGGCAAACTCTGGCTGAGCTCTGAGTGCTCCATGTTGAAGTCCCAGAGAGCACTTTACCTCATGCTTGCCCCCCCCCAGCCCCCACTCCCAGGTCTTTCTTGTTGGGGTAAACTCCATTTGACTGTGGTATGTATTTTCAGGATTGAAATTCCAAGATGGATGATCAGGATCCTGGGGGCATTAGCCCCCTTCAGCAAATGGTGGCCTCAGGAGCTGGGGCTGTGGTCACCTCCCTCTTCAGTAAGACCTGGGGAGATGGGGTGTGGGCAGCTGTGGGTTAATGTGGGCTAGAAGTTGGAGGCAGTTTGGTTCTGCTGAAGAGGGTGAGTGTTGTCCTGGAGGAGCCTTCACATCTACCTCCTTCCCCAGTGACACCCCTGGATGTGGTGAAGGTCCGCCTTCAGTCTCAGAGACCCTCGGTAGCCAGTGGTGAGTACCAGAACCTAGAGCCGGACCCGGGAGCTGCCTTGACAATAAGGATTTACCAGAGATGGGTTCTGGGGGTGGGAGGGGAGGCGGTATTTCTGACCATCAGGGCTGGCTTGTGTTTCAGAATTGACAACTCCTTCTAGATTCTGGAGTCTCTCCTACACCAAATGTGAGTGCCCTAAGCCCCAGGTTCCTGGGAGGGCCCAGGGAAGAAGGGTTGGGTGTCCCTAGAGTACCTGGGGTACCCATAATCATAGACTAGTACATACTTTGAGGCCACATTAGCTAGCCTCCTGTCCCACACAGGACTATCCACATAGCGACCCAGCTATGTCACCTGGAAAGGCTCCAGGCCCTCCCGTCCTAATGTCTGTTCCCTTTCCCAGCATCCTCCACTCTACAATCCCCAGGGAAGTGCCTCCTATACTGCAATGGTGTCCTGGAGCCTCTGTACCTGTGCCCCAATGGTACTCGCTGCGCCACCTGGTTTCAGGATCCTACACGGTTCACTGGCACCTTGGTAAGGAACAGCATCAGTGTGTCCCTGGGGGACTGGATTTGGCTAGGTTGCAGGTGTGGGGAATGTAAAGAAAATCAGTGTGGGAAGGGCTTGCCTGGGAGGCCATTCCTTCAGCATGCCTTTTGGTCCTGATGCTAAGCATCAAACCAGAACTTAATACCTTAATACATACTAGTGGGTACTTTACTACTGAGAATCAAAACCAGGACCTAATACCTTAGTACACACTAGTGTTTACACACTAGCTTTACTACTGAATTGCACCCTAGTCTTCCTTAAGGTTTTGTATTTTGGTTTTGTTTTGTGTGTGTGTATTTTTGGTTGGGTTGGGTTGGTTTGGTGTATGTGTTGGTGTTGGTGGGAGACAGAGTTCCTCTATATAGTAGACCAGGCTAGCCTCAAACTCCCAGAGATTCACTTGCCTCCTCCTCTCGAGTGCTAGGACTAAAGGTGTTCGACAGCAACATCCAGCTTCCTCCTTAAGGTTTAGGGGGTGACTAGGAGTCCACCTAGAACCAAACGGGGCGGGGGGGGGGTCTTGTGTATAGAGCTAACTGGCTCTTCGCAGGACTATGGGCAGAGGCTGAACCAATCCATCGCAGACTTGCTCATGTCTGTTTTCTTTCCCCCTCGGCTGCTGCTGGCTTGGTCAGGATGCCTTTGTGAAGATTGTGAGGCACGAGGGCACCAGAACGCTGTGGAGCGGCCTCCCAGCCACCCTGTGAGTGCCCTGGTCATGGGTGTTCCCTTCCCTCGACTCCTATTCGCAGGGTGGGGAAGGGGGTACTGGAAAGGTTTAAGTGATTTTCCTGGCCTCTTCATTCTCCCAGGGTGATGACTGTGCCAGCTACTGCCATCTACTTCACTGCTTATGACCAACTCAAGGCCTTCCTCTGTGGTCAGTCCTTGACCTCTGACCTCTACGCACCCATGGTGGCTGGTGCCCTCGCCCGAAGTAAGCACAGCCTTGGCCCTTGACCTTGTTCTGTCCCTACTGGGTCCCAGTCCCAGCCTCTGTTAGCCTGGGGGTGGGGGAGTATATCAAACCCTCAGACCATGGGGCAAGAGCTGGGTTTTAATGTGTGGCATCTGTGGCCTGACTTCTTTCCACTGTCTTACCAACCCTCTCCTCCCTAGTGGGCACTGTGACAGTGGTCAGCCCCTTGGAGCTTGTGCGGACCAAGCTTCAGGCTCAGCATGTTTCATACCGAGAACTGGCTACCTGTGTTCAAGCTGCGGTGGCTCAGGGTGGCTGGCGCTCGCTCTGGCTGGGCTGGGGTCCCACAGCTCTTCGAGATGTCCCCTTCTCAGGTAGGCACTCAGGGTCAGGGCTTAGAGTAAAGAGCTCTTGGTAATGTTTAACTAAGTCCCTCCTTTGTTACTAAAGTGGCTGTGAAGTCACATCATTTCCCTGAACCTTGGGTCACTCATTATATAAGGATAGATCTAGCAGAGACCTGGGGTTTTGCCTAAGTTTTCCGGATCTAGGTCCTGAGGAGGACCTGGTTCAGAGCAGACAAGCCTGCACCTGGGATGGTGTGGCTGTGGGTGGGAGATGAGAAGTCTGGAGCCCACCCCCCACCCCGGCTCCCTCACTTAATAAGTGTGTATCTACGTCCCAAGCTCTGTACTGGTTCAACTATGAGCTGGTGAAGAGCTGGCTGAATGGGCTAAGACCAAAAGACCAGACATCTGTGGGCGTCAGCTTTGTGGCCGGTGGCGTCTCAGGAACGGTGAGTTGACTGCATTGGGAGGTAAGGCCACCAGAGGTGTCCTACAGGACTCAGAGTCAGTAAAGATGCTCAGAAGGTCTCCACATAGGGGGGCCTTTCAGGGAGCCTGCTTGCTTTCCTCAGCTGCCCTTGACATGCCTTAGTCCCTCTCAGAGCCTGGGAATGGAGCTGAGAGTCCCTTTCCTCACCTTACCAGGTGGCTGCCACCCTTACCTTACCCTTCGATGTGGTGAAAACACAGCGACAAATGTCACTGGGAGCAGTGGAGGCTATGAGAGGTAAGCTGTGGCTAGTGAGGGGGTTGGGCAGGCAGGGGCCCAAATTGAGTCCTACTGAGACCGGCCTTGCATCTGCAGTGAAGCCGCCAAGAGTTGATTCCACCTGGCTCCTGCTTCGGAGAATCCAGGCTGAATCTGGCACCAGGGGACTCTTTGCAGGTGGGTGCCTGTCTCTGCGCATGCTCTACATATGTGATGTATGTCCATGTAGTGTCTGTGAAGGGACCTGGACCCCTAACCATGGTCTGCTTTCCCATCACAGGTTTCCTCCCCAGAATCATCAAGGCTGCTCCCTCCTGCGCCATCATGATCAGCACATATGAGTTTGGCAAAAGCTTCTTCCAGAGGCTCAACCAGGAGCAGCCTCTGGGCCACTGAGTGTTGAGGAGCAACTGGCTCTTGCACGGTGGGAACAGGAAACTGAGCCAAGTGCCTTCCCTCCCAGTCCGGTCACCCCGGCTGTCCTCGTTTTTGGATTTCTGCTGTCTCCCTTCCCAGGATTGCCACTCTCCCACCTCCGAGTTCAAGACCAAATCAGACGATTACCCTTCTTTGCATCCCCTTTATGTTAAAGCTTGGCCCTGAGGAACCGAGAGCTCGGGCCACGCAGTATTCCCAGCCATTTGTTCCTTGTCTAAAGATGATGATCTTCTGTGCACCGCTGTGGCTGAGGTGTCTTGGGGGTGTGTGTGCACATGTGGGGGGGTCTCCAGTTAGACACAGTGGCCCACACCTGTTATTTCAGCACTTGGAAGGCTGAGGCAGGAGGATTGCCAGTCAGGACTACATAGCCAAATTCCATCTTCACAAAAATGCGGGCATCTCCAGGTGTGATGGCACACACCTTTAGTCCTGGCACCAGAGAGCTGAAGGCAAGCAAGATCTGAAGCCTGCCTGTCTACATAGTCATACCCTGTCTGAAAGCAACCCCCACCTTAGGGGGTATCCAGACAGAGAGGGGTGAAAGTTGCCTCTGTGCTAGTAAGGTCCTTTCATGTTGGGACCACTGTGTCGGGGTGAGGGCAAGGAGCCAGCTCCCCAGGGGCATGCTAAGGTGTCACTGGAGCAGGGTTGCCACTTGCGAGCTCTGCCTTAATGAATGGGGCTAGTTTTGGGCCCCAAACCCACAGTTGTAAGTTGGGTAGGTCTATGATAGGCACTTAACCCACTAAGGCACACCCTCGGGCGTCTCTGCTAGGGATTAACAAAGTATCAGAGGGTCCCATCCCACCCATACCCTGAATTATAGCCCCATATACAGGGCACATGCTCCTTCTGAAATTGTTGCCTTGGTTAAAAGACCCTGTTAAGGAGCCCTACCCCACTTTCCAACAGATGAAACCACTTCAGTCCTCTGGTTTTTATTTGCCTAATCTCTTCCCACATAGGTACCAAGGAAGGGTGACTTCATAGGGTACACAGGGTTAGACCAGAGGCAGG
This sequence comes from Micromys minutus, assembly GCF_963924665.1. Taxonomy (NCBI): domain Eukaryota; kingdom Metazoa; phylum Chordata; class Mammalia; order Rodentia; family Muridae; genus Micromys; species Micromys minutus. Next base: position 48,868,861 of record NC_137979.1, on the reverse strand, counting down.
ACCGAAGGAATGCCAGGGCTGGACCACCTGCTTCTGAGGCAAGAGTGGAAGATGGGCAAAAGGAACCAGGCAGCCTTCAGAACCACCAGAATAGAGTGGCATCCCCAGGGGACCTATAACCTGGGTGTCCCTCCTGGCACCACCACATCCCCATGTAGCTCCTGCCTCCTTAGCAGGATGCAGAAGCAGGAAAGTGGCTTGGGCTGTCTTTTCCTAGAGACCCAAGGTTAGGTGGGTGTTCTTGAAGGGTGGCCTGGGTTGGGGGGACTCAAAAGGTGGCAGTTGTCCATGGCCCCTAGCAGGTGGGGCTGGCATTGCCCTTGCTGCTCCTCAGCTTGGGCTGAGCGCTGGGCTGCCCTCAGGGCTGTCGCTCACCAGGCATTCGTTGGATTTGAAGCTCGACAGGGACTTGCAGCTGGGGATGGAGGCCAGGGAGCCGCAGAGGCCCAGCATGGAGGGCGTGGGGTCCTTCCCTGGGGAGAGAGGGCGGGTAAGGCCAGGCCAACCAGGCTGCGTGTATGTGGGGAGGAGGTCCTCACTGGTGGGCAGAAAGGGGGCGATTCTCAGGTTGTCCCCAGGAGACATGGTCTCTTCTGGAGCATCTGCCATTTTAAATTAAACCTTGATTGAACATTTCTTGCACAGGGCTTGGGACACGTCATAAACCATCAGTTTATAATTCTGTCTCCCCCCCGAGGTTCAGCCTCTTTTTGTCCATTTATTAAGCACACTGAGCATTTGCTCTTTCACACTCTGTGGATACAGAAAACAAGACACGGTCCCTGCCCACATGGGGCTCACAGTCTGGTGGGGGAGACACACACACACACACATACACACAGTCACAAACAGTGTGGTGGGTTACATGTCCAAAGCCTGCCTTGTCTCAAAGTAGAGTTATCTGATACAGTATAATTATATATATCTTTTTTTTTTTTTTTTTTAAAAAAAAAAAAAAGGAGGTTCAGGTATTGGGGAAACTAGGAAGGGAGTAACCAAGGTGGAGCCAAGGGGGAGGTCAACAAAAAATGCATGCACTGAAGTCCTGGGCATTCACTCGGAGGGAACCTCTAATTTGGTTCTGAGCTTCCTGGCAGCCAGAGAAAAGGGGAAAGATTGATCAGGCAGGCAGTTCACAGTGTGTGTGTGGGAAGAACAAACTAGGCTGCGGAATCCCCGGAGGATGAGCCCTGTGAGGATGTCATGACACTAAAAAGCCATTGAGCCTTCAATACCTCCATCTCAGGGGAGGGCCTTTCTACCAATATCCCTATTTTACAGATGGAAATATGACCAAGTTTATAGGTAGAAGAGGTGCAGCCCAAGTTTGCACCTTTTTTTTTTTTTTTTAACTCCAAGCCAAGCTCCTCTTTGGTGTATAAGTACAAGAAGAGAATAAGGGGGTTCAGCCATGGCCTGACTACAGGGCCCTATCCATTTTCTCAAGTGCCAAGGTGAGTGTGTGTGGGTAGGATGTGCTCACCGATGGGGCCCCAGGGTTCCTCGTCCCTCTTGCCCTCTCCCAGGCGCTGAGAGTCTGAGCTCAGGCTGGCCTCTGCAGACAGCGGCTCCGTGCTCATGAAGCTGTGTCTGTGGCGAAACAGAAGTGTGCAGGGAGTTACCCACAGATCCAGGCCTGCTTCCCGGGGCTGGAGTAGACAGCACTTGGTTGAGGCTTACCTCCGATATAGCTTGGAGTTGCTGGCACCCTCGGGCCTATTGAGTGTGCTCAGCGAGGGCCACTGGTTGACCAGGGGTGTGGTGAGCTCCTTAGAACCCTGGGCCAGGGGGGCATGGTCACCGGGGATCAGACCTGTCCTGGGAGGGGGAGGGGGATCAGGCCTGGCTGGGAGAGGGAAGCAAGACTCAGCATAGGTGGGGGCCAGGGCTTAGAAAGGAAACTTGAGCTGTAAAAATGGGGATATATGCTGCTCAGGGAGGATGGCACACGTCTGGAATTATGGCACTAGGATCTCTGAGGTAAGAGGCTTGCTCTTTGGTAAGGCCATGCTTGTGGTGGCCAGGATTAGTGCACTCATGATGGAGTATACAGGAGTCAGTTGGGATGATGTAGGGGGGAGAGTGGAAAGGTGGGCACTCTTGAAGGGGTGGGGTTTGTGCTAGCTAGCTGGGTTGTGTTCAGGGAGGTAATGTTCCAAGGTTTTTTTTTTGGGGGGGGGGGTCACTGGGTGATTCCTATCAGAGGCCTGAACAATAAAGCTGAAGCCTGCTTATGCCCTGTGAAGAATGGTTGGTGTCTCTAGCTGATGGGTATTGGAAACTGCCGGGTCTTAATGTGGGTGTGGGGAGCCGGGGCAGGTAATGTTTGGCAACCACGGGATCTCGGAAAAGGAGATGGGATGAGTGAATTGATGTGAATTGGATGTCATTAGGAAAGCGATCCCATCCAGTGGGTCATGTTGGGGTTCACAAGGGTCAGGGCGGGAAGCGGGCTCACAGCTGCTCCTGCAGCTCCAGGATCACGCCTTCCAGCTCCCGCTTCTCGCGTTGATTTTGGGCCGCCGCCTCCTCCAGCTGCAGCTGCAGCCGCCGGTTCTCCGCCTCCAGGTCCTTCAGCTGCGACTCACGGAGACGCACCAGCTCCTCCAGGTAACCCTGCGGGGCGCCGGCTCAGCCCGGACGCCCAAAGGGGTCCCAGCTGGAGTTCCAGCCCAGGCCCTGCCCCCACCGCGCCCAGCTCCCCGTGCCTCGCCCCGCGCACCTTCTGTGCGTAGACAATGCGAAACTTCTGTTCCATCTTGTGCCACTTGTTGTACCAACTGTCTTCATCGGTGACGAGAGGCAGGTAGGGGTGCTCTGGTGAGTTGTCCTCGCTGGTGCTGCTCTCCGCACTGTGCCTCTCCTCCTCATCCGTCAGGTAGTCGTAGCTTAGGAGCGGGAGCAGTGGGTGGGGCCGGCTCCGCCCCGCCTCGCCCCACTAGCACCCCAACTCCGACCCTTAGGCAGTGACACCAGGATGACACTCAGCGCCCTTCTGGTACCCATCTCCTCACCCACCGCGATAACCGGGCTGCTCACCTTTGGGTGAATTTTAGGTAGGGTGTGTAATCGATGACCACTGGCGTCTTTCCGTCCAGAACCTCGCCCTTTAGACAGAAGCTGGGGCAGAAGAGCCATAGGGGTGGGGGGAGGGAATGAGGGACGATGGACAGTTGTGGGTGAGAAAGTCCCCTTCACCACCGCCAAGCAGACCCCCCACCTGAAGTCGATGGCGCTGAGCCCAATCAGCATTCCTGTGAGGACAGTGGCTTCCTCCCGCAGCATGATGGCTCCTGAGTCATAGAACCGTCTGCAGGGTGAAGAAAGTTGAGACTCTAGGGAGCCTCTCGGACCCAGGATTTCTCTATCTGGCTAACCTATTACAAACTTTCCCAAAGGAAGGAGATGCCTTCCAGCTCACCACTCCTTGAACTGTCACTAGAACTAGGACCTGACCCGACTCCTGTCACATGCATGTTTCCTGACAAGAAAACTTCTCTAGGCTAAGCAACCACCCCCACTCCAATCAAAGCATGGGTCACCTCAATCCTTTAAAGCAGGGAGCAGGTCTTACTTAGTGCTTGTCACACAGTAAGTGAGGTCCTCAAAAGACACCTTACTATGAAATAAGATGGACTAGGGATAGAATGTAGTATAAAATCAAATGGGGAGAGGACCCCCCCAATAGCGTCCAACCCCCACACTGGCACATTCTGCCCTGTGATCTCTGATCCTCAGGATCTAACTTCTCAGCAAATCCCCACTCTAAGCCATGAAGCTCTGCACGCTGGGACCCAAGAACAGAGTGACTGTCTTTGTTTGCAGAGCTGGCAGGGATATGTGTTGCAGGTCATGGCATAAGGCCAAGTAAAATGGCACATGACTGAGGCCTCTGTAGTCCAGTTACCATGTCATGGGGGGGGGGGGGAGCAAACTATCACTGCATGCTGGAACTTGTAGTCCAGGTACTGAAGTTTGCTATGGGGACTTAAGGCTTAGCTAATGTATGTGCATGCTACTGTCTGAGAGGTCTGACCTGGTAGTTCGGTTGTCCCGAAGAGCTGTGGTGATGTATTCTGACATACGCTTCTCCATCAGAGCCACCCGGATCCATGCCCGGCCCTGAAAAGCACGATTCCCTTTAAATGTCCCAGAGGGACCTACCTGTCCCTCTGGTTGGTCCCCATTCTGAGTGCTGTGGGTCAGGGGTGCTGACCCCCGATGGCTCCTCACCTTGGCTCGAGCTGTGCTAATGTTCTCCATGCTCTCAATGCTGCTTACACAGTTGTTGGGAACTTTGCTGCAGGCCAGCCGGATATAGTCCCAGAAGCCCCGCTGCCCATCTGAGCTGAACCAGCTCACTGGACCTGCTGGGGCACAAGCTGAGCCAGGGCAGGGAGGGGACTCAGCGATGCCAGGGAGTTTGGAAAAGGTCAATGTCACAGAGCACTTGCATGCATACACACAAGCCACCAGACACACATGTACTGCCTCCCCCAGCATAAGTAGCAGGCTTGCCAGCAGAGAGAGCTGCATGCAGCAGTAATGGGAGCGCTGCAGGCACATGGCCCTCTCCCCAAACTCCTAACACTGTGCTTTAGTTTCTATGTACAGCCCAGACAGAATGGGGCCCTGGGCCATGGATGGGGTTTAGAAATCCATAGGACGGGGAAGGTATCTGGAAGCTGCAGGCTGGGGGTTGCCTACCTTTAAATCGGTGGCTGAGGATCTGCTCTAAAATGGCTGCGAAATTAACAAACTCCTCGGATGAATCATCAATGGGTTCTGCTGTGTACTTCTCTAGCAAGGTTTTCACAGAGAACCTGGGTTGGGGGGAGAGGAGGGGAAAGGAGGAAGGGTGTCAGAGTAACGGGCAGGGGAGAGGTCATGAAGGGCTTGGGTGTAGTGGGGTGGGGGTGAAACTAGACAGAAGAAGGTTCCAGACTAGATGGGAGGAGAGGGAAGGTGGCAGGTAGGAGACTGACCGGCAAAGTGGCACAGAAGACATGGTAGCCAGAGAAAGGAAGCTTTGGGGACAAGGTTTGAGAGAGACAAAATGGAGAAAGACAGCAAGAGCTAGGGGATAGTCCCAGGACCCTTTGTCCCTACCACCCTTCAGAGTGGCATTTTTCAAATGTGTGAATCTGAGGATCAACCAGGAGTCAGAAGCCAGTTTGAACCCATGTCCCCAAATAGTCTTTTAATATCGTTGGAATGAGCTTTCATCTCTCTGGGGGTGAGGAGGTCACCTGTACCAGAACATATGAGCTGCACACAGGAACACATTCATGACCAGGTGGACACTCAGCTCTGGGACATCCCTCCTCACCCCCTCTTCTCAGCTAGCCCACCCACACACCAGCTGCCCCAGAGCTAGGCAGTGTGGAGCTTAGGGTGTGGGGGCAGAACACAGGGGGTCTGACATACATTGGGTGGGAAGGGACTCTGATGGTAGGTTCCCTGGAAGGGATCTGGGGGCTCAGACATTGGTTTCTCAGGAAGCAAGGCAGCCAAAGGAGGCGGGGGAGGCCAAGGGATTTTGGAGCCAAGTGCCCCCCCACGGCTCTCTGCAGCTCTGCTTCTGCCTCCTGCACCCTCTACCATCCTTACGCTGGAGTCTCCATTCGCCATCTATGCAGTGGAGCAGTCAGGAAGAGGATGCGCAGCTCCTAACATCTCAGTATCGCTCTGCTTCAAGAGCCAGAGCAGGAGCCGGGTGCCCTGGATACGGGAAGGACTTGGGTCTGTCCTTTTATTCTAGCCATGTTTAACCAAGCTGTGCAATGTGCCCAGAACTATATTTCACATGGATGCCCTCACCACAGCTCCCGGAGGTAGGTCCTCTTATGACAACCTACCTGCCCCATGTTACAGATAAGGAGGCCAACAGCTCCAGAGACAGACTGATCAATCAGTCATGTAACTTTGGAGGAGGCAAGCATTATGGCCCATTCTCCATCCTTGGCTCTTTCTGCTCTGTCTTACAACTTCCTAGTGGCTGTTCTAATTACTAAGGCTTGGCCAGTGAGCTGGCTCAGTGGATAAAGGCACATGCCCCTCAACCCATGGACCAGAGTTCAATCCCAAGACCTACATGGTGGGAGGAGAGAACCTTCTCCCATCAGCTGTCATGTGACTTCCACACTCACACACAGATAAATAAAGAAATGTAATGTTAAAAAAAAGTACTAGCCAGGTATAATGGCAGATGCCTTATCTGATCCCAACACTCAGGAGGCAGAGGCAGGAGAATCTTTGTAAGTTCCAGGCCTGTTTGCTCTACACTGAAAAACCCTGTCTTTAAAAAAAAATAAAATCAAACATACAACTACTGAGGCTCTGAGTGATCTCTGACCTCTACTTTAGAAGCCTCTAGTCATGAAGCATTGGCTACTAAGGCTCCCAAGAAAACAGCATAGCCAGGAGCCCTTCCCCCATCACCTTTAGGGCTTACCAGGGGATGGAGCCTGGGACCAGATAGGTCAGTGTTAGACTGTGCTAGGGGGAAGCAGGCTGCTGGATTCAAAGCCTTTTTCCTTGGGTGCAAATAGAAATATCAACACTTGCCCCATTCGACTTTGGTTCAGATCCCAGACAAGGGTGGGAGAAGGTGAGAGTGTATTGATTACTGGATACAGGCCGGGTGAGAAGGCAAGGCTGGCCTGGCCAGGAAGGAGCCCACACTGGGATGAGGCCATTATTTGGGCTTTGTTATGCACACCACCAATTTGTGGTCATCTGGGTCAGACTTCAGTAGAGGCCTGGGGCTTGGTCAGCATGGCAGCCATCTGCTATCTGTCCTTGGGGGAGCTGAAAGCTGGTCAGAGCCTCTAGGAACCCCATGGTGTGGATCTGGTTAAGAGGAGGATAGCTGCTGGGGTTACCATGGAGACAGGGAGGCCAGGGCCCAGGGGAGCCCTCAGCCTGCTAAAGGGAGCTGTTGGAAGCTGGAGAACCACGTGACAGTAATGAGGCAGCAGGGTCCCTTGGGGTTTGGAGAATTTGTCATGTCCCCAAACCCCTAAACTATCTCTTGTCTCCCACTCGCCTTTTCCCACACGCTCTAAGCCCCAGTTCTCCTGGCAGGCAAGAGAAAGATGCACCTAGATTGCCAAGAACCAAGAGAGGATGTCATTGAGCTGTCTCTGTAACACACCATGACCCATTCTTTGACGTGGCTTTTACACCTAAGATGTAAAAACCTAAGAAAAAGCACCAAAGGCTCAGAGCTGGGACAGGAGGCTGCCGCAGCGTTGCCTAGCTAAGAACCAAAGCAAAAGCTTGATCCTAGGACTGTGTAGTTCTAAGGGCAGAAATCTCTTGACACTACGGTAGCAGGTTTGGAATATGAAAGGCAGAGGCAACATCTGTGCGTCCGGCTAGGTCACAGATGCACATCACAGCCACTTTCTTACAGGGGTGACGTGCACAGCACTTTCAAGACACCAGGAAAGGCTTTGCTCTGACAGAGGCGACATGTATCCAGAATCCAAAGGCACCCTGGGTAATGGGAGACTGGGCATCAGGTGGGCATGACTTCTGGGAGAAGGAACAGGGCTGAGGTTTATGTTCAGGCAAGTGGGACTGGCAAGAAAGGACAACTCAGTCCTGCACCCAGGAGCACTGTGAGCCAAGACGAAGCACCCCGCTGAACATGGAGGCTGCAGGTGGAGAAGGCAGCTGGTGTGGAAATCCCAGAGGGAGCCGCAAGGACAGGTGGGGGTTTGGGAGAGAGCCTGCACAGCTGGTGGCTTTCTGGCCTCAGGGCAGGGCAAAGAGGGTGAGTCACTGCTGGCTTGAAGTGGGAAGGATTACTTCCTGATGTCCAAGAAAGAGAATTTTCCTAGCTCTGCAACTGCCCCACCCTCAGGGATTTAGGGATTTGGGCTCCCAATCTGCACTTCTGCAGTTAGGCCTTGAATGCTTCCTACAACGGGGTAGTGCCCCTCGACCTTCATTGGATGGATTCAGGGCCTTTGTGCACAGTTGGTCCTGCCACAGGCTGCTACTACCCAGAAACACCATCCTTGCTTTACGGACGGTTGGACATAGGAATGTCTCTCAGAAAAGCTCCACTCCAAGAGGCCAAGCTGGCCGAGATGGCAAGAGGGGACTTGGAGGACATCCACCCCCAACCCAATAGAGTTCCCTGTGCCCACCCTGCCCCCACTGCCAGGAAGAGAGCCAGCCATCCTCCCTCCTCCCCCACTCATACACAATGTCACTTCCTGGTTCGCACAGGAAACTGCAGTGCCAATTAAACTCTCTTCATTCCCCCCCCCCCCCCAAACCTCAGGCCGGGCATAGGCCTGGCTTAGCCAAGAAGAATAAGGACCGACATTCCAGCCCGCCTCCCAGTTCCCGGCCCGGGAAGGATAGAGAGCGCGTTCTTTCTAACCCTCGCTGCCCTGGCTTTTCTCAGCGGCTGCAGAGCATCCTCATGGGATGCTCAACCCTTAGATTTCTCAGCCCGCTCCAACCTCTCTAACCACCCCACCCCGACCGCCAGCGGCGCCCACCTGCACACGGTGATCAGGTTCCTGCGCTCCACGATCACGTTGCGGGAAGATGCTTTCTTGGAGGGCAGCCCCAGAGCCATGGTGGTCTGGACAAAGCTCGCTTCCATCCAGATGTGCCGCCACTGCTGCCGCCGCCCGCTGCCCCCCACCCCACCCGGCACCCCGGCCCCCCTCGCAGGATCACGGCTGGGCCCTCTGCCCCCGGGGGCCCTTCGTCCTCTTCACTGCCATCCCTCAGCCTCGATGCCTAAGGCCGGCCCCTTCGCTCCCTCCCCCGGCAGCGATACCGGAGCAAAACAAGGCCGGGGAGGGAGCTCTCCGAGGTGCTGAGCCGGGGCTCGTCACCCCCCTCCCCCAGTCGCTCGTCCACCCCCCCTTCGACTGGTGACGTCAGGGCCATAAGGCCCCGCCCCTGCAGCCTGGGACCAATCCGCAAAGGGCGCAGGGTTTGGGGGAGGGGAAGGCCTGAGGCCCTTGAGAGAGTGGAGGGGGTCCCCCAGGAGAGATAGAGATTGTGTAGAGAAGGGCCCTTTTCTCCACCCCCACACTCAAGGCTGGGGATCCTCGCTTGGCATCTCAGCTTTGATGTTTTTTTCCCTTGTTTTTTCTGACCAGAAGTCTGTGATGTCTGTCTCAGATTTCTTATTGTATCCCGAAGAATGGAGACCCTCACCTCCTGCATCCTTATCCCATCCCTGCCCCCTATCCATTCATCTCTGGCTTGTCAGCCGGCCTCTGGCCACTTTCAGAGACATTAAGGTGCTAACCCTTCAGAAACTAAAGGCAGCCACAGAAGCTGCCTTTTCTATCTCTGCGGGGGCTGCACTCATCTACGGTAGCCAAGCAAACTAGTCTCCACGGGTGGAGGATAGGAACCAGAGCTTGGAACGACTCAGGATAGGGATTTGGGGTTACTGGCAGTCTGGCGTCCTGAACTCCAGGTAGGTTCTTAGCCGCAGTTACCCCACCGACCAGTAGATTTAAGGATTAACCCTTTGGCAGCCTACGTTGGCCGGTCAAAAATGGTTAGCTATTAGCTGGGCGGGACTTGAAGGCTTGTGTGCTTGGTTTCCATGTTGCTCTTTCCGTCCCTGCTTGCCTGCTCCATTCTTGCTGGACCACTTTCAGGATTTGAACATCGCCCGTGTTCGATTGTGTTGCTCCTCTTAATGTGAAATGTAAGACTATACATTATGGTTATCAATAACGTATCAGATCTGATTGGCACTAATTTCTCCCGTTCTGTGGGTTGTCTTTTAAAATTGTTGATACTGTCATTTGATAGATACTCAAAAACCTTGAATTTCCATGAAGTGTCCAATCTGGCCTTTGCCGTTGTCTGTATCTTTGCTGTCAAATCCTAGAAATCATTGCCTTCACATGTTTTTGTGTTTTGTTGTTTGCTTGTTTTATTTTGAGACAGGATCTCACTATGTAGCTCTGGCTAGCCTGGAATTCCATTTGCAGGACCAGACTGTTCTCAGACTTACTGAGATCCTCCTGCCTCTGCCTTCTGAGATCTGGGATGCACCACTGTGCCCAGCTTCTTTGTACATTTCGAGATAGTCTTCTGGGAAGCTGGACTGGAACTTGATCTGAAGCCAAGGATAATCTTGAACTCCGGATCCTAGTGTTTTGCTATGCCCAGCTGATTTTTTTTTTCTTTTCTATTTTGATTGTTGAGGATTGAGCCCAGGTCCTGTGGGTTCTAGTCAAGTGCTCTGCCACTGAACAGCACCCCCAGATGCCCTTTTCTTTGGCTTGTAAAGGCTTGCTTGTAGATCTGTGATCCACTTTAAGTGTGTTTTGGATATAGTATCAGGTACTATCTTTCTCCCCATTGATTGGTCTTGTCACACACATGCGCGCACGCGCACACACACACACACACACACACACACAAAACGATTTCATCCCTCAGTCTGTAACCGAGCTCTCCATTCTGTCCACTGGTCATGTGTCTGCTTTATGTCTGTTGTGGATTTTGATAAATGAAGATTTTTAGTAGAGCATTTTTTCCCCTCGTGCTGTGGTTTGAACACAAGACCTCACCCATCTAGACAAGTGCCACTGAGCTACAACCCAGCTCTGTATTAGTTTCGAGATCAAGAAGCATGACCTGTTCTTTGTCATATCCTGATTTATAGCAGCTTCCTTCCTCTTCAGTACAGATTTATCACCTATGTGTTCAACAATGTAACATCCCCTGTATTGAGACTTTATAGAACTGAAGAAAGGTATACAGGAAGATGTGACTACTTCTCTTCCTCCTTTTTCTCCTCCTCATTCTTTTTCTTTTTCCTCTTCCTCCTCCTTTTTTTTTTTTTTTTTTTTTTTTTTTTTTTTTTTTTTTGGTGAGACAGGTCTCACTATGTAGTCCTGGCTGTCTTGGAACTGTATGTAGACCAGGCTGACCTTGAACTCAGAAATCCACAACCCCCTGCCTACTGAGTGCTGGGATTAAAGGCGGGTGACACCACAGGTAGCCAGAGATTATTTCTTTCAACATTAGTTTAGGAGATTCATTTTTCTTGTGTGTTATTTCAGTGTGTGTCTGTGTCATGTGTATCCATTCCACCATGAGGATCATCTTATGTATAAGATGAGACAGGGTCAAGAACGCAGGGAGTGTCTCAGTAGAAGGGACATAAATACAGGAAACTGGTTTTGGGGGCGGGGGTGGGGACAGAAACAGCACTGAGAGGAGAATGCTGAGAATAGTAGCAGTTGGCAGCCAGGACTGGGGACCAGAGGAGCCCTGGGAACCCGCGTGGTTGAGACTGTCAGGAGAAACTTCCTGCTCGAAGCCATCTCCATGGTTCTAAGAGCATAGAAAGAGGCACAGGCCGAACACTATGTGGAGTAGTAGAATAACTCCAAAAACAGAGCAAACGTTGGCTAATGAACTAAACTATCCCTCCCCATCTCCTTCTATATCTCCTTTTAGCATAATCTTAGAGAACACAAGTGGTAGAGTCTGGGGAAACAGGTAGCAGAGTTATAACTCACATGTGCACTGGAGAGATTTGGAAAGAAAGGTAAGTATCTAATGGAGGCAAGTCTTCCTCTTCCTCACTCAGCCACCAAGCAGCTCCCCGGACCTGTTGGAGCAAGAATAATTTCGTGATTCTGCTTGACAAGATGCCACTGTCCTTTGCGACATGAGGATGCTTAGGTACTTTACCCAGCAGTGGTGCCAAAGTCTCAATGGTAACAGTACCATTCCCCTGTGGGGCTGATACTCTCCATTTCTTCCAAGTCCTGTAACTCAATGTCTACACTGCTATCCTTGAGTCAAGTGTGAGAGGAAAATTAATATTCAGAGAGACTCTGGAACACAAAACTATTTTTAAAAGGCATGCACAAGACTTATGCAAACAAGACAACCTGTGTTCAGATCTCTAGCACACACGGAAAAAGATGGCTGGCAGCACATGCCTGTAATTCCTCTCTGCTGAAGGCAGGGGAGATGGAGACAGGATGACTCCTGCAGCTTGCTAGACAGCTAGTCTAGTGGAACTGGCAAACTCCTAATTCAGTGAGAGGTTTTCTTAGAATTTTAATGCTGTAAAGAGACACTATGACCACTGCAACTCTTATAAAGGAAAACATTTAATTGAGGCTGGCTTACAGTTTCAGAGGTTTAGTCTGTTATCATCATGGTAAGAAGCATGGTGGCGTGCAGGCACATGGTACTGGAGAAGGAGATGAGAGTATTAAATCTTGATCTGCAGGGGAGCAGAATCAGACTGCCTGCCCTACTGGACATAGCTTGAGTATTATGAGCCCTCAAAGCCTTCCTCCTAGTGACATACTTCCTCCAACATAGCGCCACTCCCTATAGATTAAACGTTCAAACCCATTAGGCCATTCCTACTCAAACCTCTACAGAGATCCTGTCTCATAAAAGAACAAAAGCTGGGTGTGGTGGCACACACCTGTAATCCCAGCACTCGGGAGACTGAGGCAGGCAGACCTCTGTGAGTTCAAGGCCAGCCTGGTCTACAAATCAAGTCCAGGAAAGCCAGGGCTGTTACACTGAGAAATCCTGTCTCAAAAAACAAACAAAAAAAGGAGGAATAGAGGAAAACATCCATTGTCTCTATACTCACACATACATGCCGTCCCCCTCCCATATTCACACATGCATGCCTTCCCCATGCCCACCACACAAAGACAAACATTCCCAAGACAGACATTCCCAGAGATTCTAAAATCTGTGATATGTTTATGTTGTTTGGTTTTTCATTTTTTGTTTTGTTTTATGTCTTCCTGGTTTTGATTCTTGGAGACAGGATCTTGTGTAGTCCAGGCTGGTCTCCAATTATAGTCCTTTTGCCTCAGTTTCCCAAATGTTGGAATTATAGGCATGTACTCAGCAATTATTTTTTTATGGCTAGAAATGGATATTTGCATATTTCCTTTATTATATTAGTTATTTTTATCACACTCTTAGCCAGCACATTTCTTTATTTTTCAAATTGGATAGCTAGATCTTTTATTGGTTTTTTTTTGTTTGTTTGTTTTGTTTTGTTTTGTTTTGTTTTTGAGACAGGGTTTTTCTGTGTCGTTTTGACAGTCCTGGAGCTTGATTTGTAGATCAGGATGGCCTTGAACTCACAGAGATTCTCTTGCCTCCTAAGTGCTGGGATCAAAAGTATGTGCCATCTGTGGCTTTGCTAGATAACTAGATCTTTATGCTTGCAGAATTTGAATTCTCATGGCCAGTGAGGTGGATTTATAACACCAGACATGCACTCCCTTCAGTGGGGCAGGTCTCAAGTCCAAACAGAAACTGGCTGTTACCCCTACAACAGTTATGCCTCTATGGCACTAGTAGGCTCTTCTTGCTGGCAGGTTGGTATTATAGCATGCAGAGTCTCACATTGTAATAACACTGAAATCTCCCCCCCCCAGTGTTCTGAATAACATTTTCTATCATTCTTTTAAAGATTTATTTGTTTTTATTTATATGAGTACACTGCAGCTGTCTTCAGACACACACCAGAATACATCGGATCCCATTACAGATGTTTGTGAGCCACCATGTGGTTGCTGGGAAATAAACTCAGGACCTCTGGAAGAGCAGCTCTTAACCCCTGAGCTATCTCTCCAGCCCCTTCTATCATTCTTAAAGCTAGCCATCAGGGAAGACGTTTCCAAGTCAGTTCCAGATTGGTTTTTCTATGCCATGCAACCAAATTGTGTGTGTGGTGTCTTTTGCCAATAGGGTCTAGTTATGGTGTGATGACTCACAGCTTTAACTTGCTTGATAATACTCTCTTTCCTTCTTCCTGTCACATTCCCGGGTGCTCCTAACATCACTTTGTTAGTAAATACTTGCCTTTGATTCCTTGACTCAGTTGCTACTTTTAGGGGAAAAAAACAAACAAACAAACAATAGCATTTGATATTCATGTTGTCCTTGGGAGCAAACCCTCAGAACAGAATTATGGATTGAATCATGCATCACCCATATGGAAGCTCCATATGACAGAATTCTATTGACAAGATAAATGGAATGCTATTGCCACTGGAGTGTGGGACCCCTTCCCATTGTGAACTAGTATGTGATAGAGAGAGGCAACATCTATGGCGGAGGTTATAAAAATGATAAAAAACCAAAAACCAAAACAAAACAAAACAAAACAAAAAAACCCAAAAATCAGAGCATAGTAAGGCGGTCCATTCCTATGACCCCTGGCATTCAGGAAACAGAGGATCTTAGGTTTCCATAGTGAAACTTGTCTTTAAAAACGATCACAAAGTTAGTTGGCTGCCATTAGATGTCATCAAAATGTAAAAGGAAAAAGATTTCTCATCGATTATAAACTTGAGATATAGATAAAAGCCAAAAGTCTTTCATGACAAAATTTAAGGAAACACAGTACATCTCCTGCAACTTATGGAAGCAGAATGTGCTGAAAATCGATCCTGCAATCTGATTTGGAAAGTATGAGATAGATCCCTGGAGCTCACAGCCTACTAATAGAAGGAACAAACTCTACTCTGAGACCTGGTACAGGACTGTAAATTCTGGTACCTGAGGAGGGCTTCCTCCCAGTCAGTCCTTAGAACCCAAGAAGTAGTTCCCTCCTCCTTGGTTGAAGCACAGAATGATACCTGTCTCAAGGCCTAACCCTGGCTCCATGGCTCTCAACCAATTATTATGGTCAAGTCTTATCATGGACGAGGTATGGAAGAACTTTCCCAGAGGTGGGAACACAGGAGGGTTCCAGGGGCGGACTAATATCCCAGCAGGCTTCAGAAGAGCCTGCCTGTTTAGGGACTTTGGGAGTACCAGACTGGAATCAGGAGGTGGAACACAGGCTGAATAAAAAGAGTTAATTGACATGGGAATGCAGCACTATACCCAAGCTTAGAGGTAATATTTTAAAGGTTTGACAAGGACTCCTGAGGGTAGTTTCTGAATGTCACTGGGTAGCATGGTCAAAACGCTGGTGTTAGTTAATGAGTTGGGAATGTTGGAACTTCTTCAGGGGAGGAGGATGAGAGGCACAAAGAGATGGGCATGCACCATAGCACTCATAAAATCAGAAAACAATGTTGTCCACTGCACTTCTCACAAGGACCCAGAATATTCTCTTCAATAAAATGAGTGTGCAAGGTGGTCTAGAATGACTGGTATCCTCAGCTCTGTGGCAGCTGTTCTCTGCAAGCCACAGTGAGTGGGCATGGAGGTCACTCAGGTCCTGACTTCCTGAAGTGAGCTGTTATGATAGGAATTCAGAACAGAGACCAAAAGACAACATGTGGTCATCACAACACACAGTCATTCATTTACCAGCATGACTGAGAAGCTATGACATTCTTGGACAAGTGGACAGCCAAGGAAGAGGTCTCGTCCCTTATATAACCCAAAGTAGGCAAGCAAGAGAGCAAGAGGCTGACAGAAGCCACTAGTCAAGGGCAAATCACAATCTTTACCTGGGTACCAGGTCCAACCATGTTTCGGATCGAAGGGGAAGCTAGTTCCCTTCTGGAATCTTCCAATGCTATAGAAGGTTGTTCACACCACACTCTTCTAAGATAAGCGTGCAATTAGCCACTTATCTGAACTACTGTACACTGGGCAGGGGGAATATCCAGATCTTATAAGGCTTTGAGCGTGGAATCTGAGACTGGGGGACCAACATGCCTTCACAGATACTTAGCAGAGAGGGACATATTACAGAAGACAATGATCAGAGGACACCTGACCACAGACTCACCTGGTGGACATTTCTTTGGTTCTTGAACATAATGGGGACCAATGGACTTAGTAGCTACCAGAAACCTCTCATTTATCTCTTGAAATAAGGGCAGAAAAAAAAAAAAAAAAAAAAAGAGGGGTGGAGGTGGCAACATAGCTGAAGAGGCTTGCTGCCAAGCTGGACAACCTGAGTTCAAGTCCCAGAACCCTCATGCTGTAAATTATTTTCTGGCCTCCACATGTACACAGTGACATGCCTGTGAACCCCACACACAAATATCATTTTAAAATTTTAAAAAAAGTAGGAAAGGGCCCACGGGAAGACAACCCCTCCTGTTGAAATAATAAATCAGAAGTAATTCCTTGTTCCACATTCTACTCTAAGGGATACAGCAATGGTGGTACCTAAAAGGTCTCTGTTTACCTGTTCCATCCAATTTCAGTCCTAATAGAAGGCTGCAGAGGAGGTGAACACAGCCGTGCAATATACCAGCTGAACCACCAAGCCACAGGAGCTAGCAAGTGGGTGTTCATTTGATGGTGGAAGATGAAAGCCCTCCTCTTTCCCTGGGGATAGACAACAGGAGGAATTCAAGTCACTTCCCCTGGGAGCTTTCCTGCTTCCGGCTGCAAGAGAGTCCAAGGGGACCTGGTCCACTCTGGTATTCCATGGGACATTTCCCTTATCTGCTTTATGATGATGAGCAAACTGAACCTGGCTTGTAGGAGACCTTCTGGATGCTCTCAAGAGGCTCCTGCTTACTAGAGGGGTAAAGTAATGCAAAGAATCGTGAGTTGTGTAATTTGTAGGGGTCTGATGCACTTCCTACCATTAAGGAAGTTTAGCAGACTCCTTCAGATCTCTGAGTTACAACAGGCTATACTTGAAAACGCAGCTCTTGCCTATTTACTGAGTAACTCAGAAGGCTGCTGGTTTGTACTGAGGCCCCAAATAGGAGGGGTTTTCAGCTCTAAGCTAAGATGTAATTTCTCTGCCTCGTGAGTCCTTATAACCCAGCAAATGCTGCCTAGCTTTGACTCATACTGATGCTTCGGGGAGTCTCTGGCAAACCCACAAGGCTCTGGAATGTGGCCATACCATCTGCAGTGAGAGGGTACTAAAAAAAAAAAAAAAAAAGAAAAGAAAAGAAAAAAAGAAAGAAAGAAAAAGAAAAAAAATCTGGCATAGCCAAGATGTAATTGGCCATGCCTGTAAGCCTCATCACCCCTGGGGGAGTAAGGCAGGAGTGTCATGAGGTCATGAGTTACAGGCTAGTCTGAGCTACATCACAAGATCCTAAGAAAGAAAGAAAGAAAGAAAGAAAAACTGAAAGAGGAGGAAGGAAGGAAAGAACCTGATATACTTGACATTCTTCTCTCCCTCAACCCCTGACTCTGGCTGCTTGGTGAACCTCCTCTTAGCATGGAAAGCATCAGGCCTGCTTCACACACAAAAGGCTCAAAGAGTTGGTGTGGACCCCAGTTTCCCTCAAAGGCCATGGTGAGGATAACCCCCTCTGGGGGACCAGACTTCAAGCAATAGAACCTGGTTATCAGCACAGGGCAGAAGGACAAAGTGATCTAAGCTAAGGACAGACAGATCACAAACTACAAGCCAGTGACTTGTCTGATGGGAAGGAACAAGACTGGAGTGGAAACAGGACTTTGTGTGGGGAGAGCAAGCGGATGGATGGACGGATTAGTTAGCAGAGTGTGAAGACCTGTGCGTCAGACACCAGTACCCGCCAGGAAGAATTCTATGCAGAAGGGATATAGAGCAACCATGGGGACAAGATAGCTTAGCCAGTAAGTGCCATCTGGCATCTATCAGAGTGTCTGATTCATCCACAGGACTCCGAACAGCATCATGTTGGACTGGCTCACTGAATCACAAAGAAGAAGTGACGGTTGACATGTGACTTCAGGGTTCACTGGTATGAGCCAGCCAGCCTGACCTCAAACCTGCTCTGTATCTGAATCCCTGATCCTCCTGCCTCCACCTGAGTGCTGAGGGGACAAGCATACACCCCACACCCAGCTCTTCTTGAGCTTTCCTGCCTTGCTTTGTTTTGTCCTGTGTGAGTGTGTGAGTGGAGATACACGCTGTCCTGGTCTAGATGAGATCAGAGGACACTGAGTGGTGAGTCAGTTCTTCCCTGCTACCTTGTGGGATCCAGGAATCAAACAGGCGTCAGGCTTACTCACAAGCACCTTTTCCTGCTGAGTCATCTCATCACACACACACACACACACACACACACACGCATATGCACATATGCACATATGCGTGTGTGTATAATCTTTATATCAATATGTACATATATAGATATGCATATATATGTATGTCTACTTATATATGCACATATGTGTGTGTATAATCTTTTTATTTATATCTGTTATCTATCATCTATCTATAATAGCCATTTTAGGAAACCTGAAACAGTATCTCATTGTGGCTTGTTTTGTTGAAATAGTTTTTGGCTTTGGTTTTGGTTTGAGATAAGTTTTCTCTGTATAGCAGGTGTCCTGGAACTCACTCTGTAGAGCAGGCTGGTTTCGAACTCAGAGATCTGCCTTCCTCTGTCTCCCGAGGAAGTGTGCGATACCACCATCCCGCTTCTCACTGTGGTTTTGATTCATTTTTTTTCCCCAACAGCTGATGCTGCCAGATCTTTTCCCGTGCACATCTTAATACTGGCCCTACGTGGAAATTTATAGAAATTCTATTCAGTTCTTTTAACCATTTCTTAGTTGGGCTGTATTTTCCTGCTATTAATTTGAGTTTTTAAAATTTATTATTTTACATGTATGAATGTTTTTCCTGCATGTATACCCACAGAGGACAGAAGAGGCCACTGGATCCCATGGAGCTGGAGCTACAGGTGGTTGTGAGCGCCATATAGTTGATGTGAATGGAATTGGCGTCCTGTGGAAGAGCAGCCAGTCCTCTTAACCGCTGAGCCATCTCCCCAGCTCCGAAATTACTTTATGTACTGATTTTTGCCACTTGATTAAATATGCCTCTGAATTAAAATAATTTATATAAAGGCTATTTTAGATTTTCAGTCTAATTTGAGACGTTGACAAATACTAGACTTGTTTCTCCCTAAGTGACAAACATCTTTGTCTGCCTATCCCTACATAGGGAGGAAGCATTTCAACAGCAAGTGGATGGTTGCTATAGGCCACACCAGACCAGCATTACTAGGCAATAGAGGTCCAATTCTAATCTTAGTTCATTCAGTGTTAATCATTAATGCGTGACTACTTTTGCCAATGCTCTTTCTATTTCTTAGGTGAATATGGGTTTTTATTGCATGTGTAGATTTTTCTAACATCATCTAATTTTCTTTCTCAGGAGTGTCCATTGGATTGAGCTGGGCCAAGGCAGAAATGAGAAAGGAGATAGAGGAAGGCATTACTCTGTTGTCTATCCATCATCTACCTATCAAGATCGACTACTTCATTGGCAGAGAATCATCTCACTCATCTGGCGGCTAGCTAGGCATGCACAAATCCACAGAGCAGGCAGGCAGGCAAGCCAGGCTCTCTGGGGCAGGAGCTGATGTCACAGCTGACCACAGCACAGTTTCTATTCCTTTGGTTGGGGGGAGACTTTTCCCTGATGGGGTGCAGAACATCCAGAACATAGGGGTTAATTCACGCTGCTTCAAGTCAGCAGGCTGTAGAAGTTAACCTACATGTGCAAGACATCTTCCCAGCAATGCTTAGAGGGATGTAAGACTGAGGGACTGGATACCAGATCCGAGAGCTCAGACACATCAAACTCACAGTGACACCACTCTATTGGGACTTGCTTGATGCTTCTCTCAGGATTTGACTAAGGTTATGAGCTGTGGGAAGCAGCCAGAAGCCCTCCTTCCATGCGGTTGTATTAGTAAACTACGACCAATGTAATCATTAAAATGTTTTATTAGCATATACTAATTATATGTAAGGCTGGGTTTTAACATGGTATTGTCACACATGATGTATTTTCCTCCCAAGTACTGACCAGGCCCAAGCCTGCTCAGCATCAGAGATCACTGGGCTCTCCGGGTGGTGTAGCCATATGCTAATGTTTTCCAATTGTATTTTCTCCTACTGCCTTGCCTACTGATCCCCCCTTTTCCACTGGTACCCTTTCTACTGTGCGCACGTGTGTGTGTGTGTGTGTGTGTGTGTGTGTGTGTGAGAGAGAGAGAGAGAGAGAGAGAGAGAGAGAGAGAGAGAGAGAGAGAGAGAGATCCAATGAGTTTTAGGTCAGGAGGATTTGCTCTCAAAGGCATGAGTAAGACTTTAAATACAGGAGCATGTGCATCTTGTCAATGGAAACAGCCCTGAAGAAAATGTCTCCCCTTTTCCCACAAACCTTTGACTGTATATAAATTGTACATGAATCTTCAGGGAGGTACATAACCCCATGAGTCACTCCCACCTCCCTGGACAGGATGTCGGCAGCCTCAGTCTTATGCAGACCTTGTGCCGATAATCCCAGCTGCTATAAACTCAAGTGCAACAGCCACGCCTCACCTGGGAGTCAGTGCTCCACACTGCCCACCCCCCTCTCTGGATTTTACATCCTTTCTGCCTTTTCCCCTTGATGTTTCCTGAGCCTTGGAGAGAGCGATGTAGTTGTCCTACTTATAACCTGGCATCCAATGGTCATTTATTCTTGGTACTTGGACCGGTTATGACTCTCTGAAATCATACCAATACAATTTATAGTTGTTGAAGGGGAGCCAGTTTGCTGGCTCGGGCTTGTCAGACTGTCCACTGTAGAAATATTCCTGGCTTTCCAACCTCTGCTTTATACACAGATGATTCCTAAAGATCTCCACCATTGAGGTATTCTATATATTATTTGGAATTTTTCTACATGGAGGATTGTTTCATCTCTGTAGTTATTTCTTAACCAAATCATTTAAATATATGAGTATGGGCTTGTGGATATTTACTGAGTATTTTTGGTTAAAATATTTTTGTGTTTGTTTGTTTGTTTTTGAGGCAGGGTCTCACTCTATAGCTTTAGCTGGCCTAGAACTCAGAGACTCACCTTCCTCCACCTCTCAAGTACTGAGATTAAAAGTGTCCACCCACCATGTCTGGCTTTTGTATAATTTACTTGTTTGTTCTGAGACCTGTTGTATTGGTTGTTGCCTTAGTTAGGGTTTCCATTGCTATGAAGAAACGCCATGACCAAGGCAATTCTTATAAAGGCAAACATTTAATTGGGGCTGGTGCACAGTTTCAGAGGTTAGTCCATTGTTGCCATGGCATGAAGCTTGGCCGTGTCCAGGCAAACATGATGCTAGAGAAGTAGCTGAGAGTTCTACATCCTGACTGTAGCCAGGAGAAACTGACTCTTCAGAACTGGTCTGAGCAGTGATGTACTCCTCCATCAAGGCCACACCCCAAGAGTGCCACTTCCCACGGGCCAAACGTATTCAAACCACCACATCCCCTCTCGCCCTCCTCTCTCCTGCCTTATAAAAACTTTGTCCCTGCCCCACTCTCTACTGTCCAATCATGTATCACCTTGACATCAATCTACACCACCCCAGTGATATCCCTCCTTCAATGAGGCCTCCTTACTCCTAATTCTCTCCTAACAGTTCCACTAACTTCCACTAACTGGGGACCAAGTATTCAAACATACCAGCCCATGGGGGGCATTCTCATTCAAATATCTGTTATCCATCACTTCCATATTCTGTTTCCTTACAAGGAAAGTCAGTTACAAATAGCCAAAGTGCTTTTCTGTCTTTTCCGTTCAACTTTCTTCAGTCTCTCATCTACAAAACCAGCTTCCTCTGTGTGTTTCTATTTGTGGGATAAAGTGTTGCCTGGTGTGGGGGTGGGAGGGGGAGGGGGGAAGAGAATAAGGCCAATTGTGATCACTAAATTAAGATCAACTGGCTACATTTTTTCTGTAGTTTTATCTTCAATTTTATTGTTCAGCCTGCTCTCATTAAAGCTATTGAGAACTGCCCTGTTTGCTTTTCCAGTCTCTTAGATGACAACCCTGAGAGCCTTTCTCCATGCTCCAGCCATTTTCCCTCTGGGAGGAAACAGAGTTTTTCACTGACCTAGAACTTCCCAAGAAGGCTGGGTTGGGTGGCCAGCAAGCCCCATGAATCTGCCTCGCTCTGTGTCCACATACTAGGATTACAAACACACCACCATTCTCAGCTTTTTGAGAGACATGGATTCTGGGTCTCGAACTCAGGTCCCTGTGCTCACAAGACAAATGCTTTGCCAACGGAGCCATTGTTCTGGGTCATCATTCCTTTGCAGCACATTCTACAAGCACTGATTGAGCATTTCCTATGTGTGGTGGGTGGCCTGTGTCAATCATACGAATCTACTAAAAAAGGATCAATGAAGAGAGAAATTCTTGGTTAGAGGCTGGGAAGGTAAACACTGACTTAGCTACATCAACAGGAAATGACAAGCTCCAATTGCAGCCAGAAGGTCCTCTGGGTACCTGGAAGTCAGTGGGCACTGGCAGTGATAGGCCAAGAAAGGCAGGAGTTGCCAGGGCTAGTTCGAGCCACTTGGGTGGACCAGTCAGCTAAGAAACGACACCATAGAAGAAGCCATGTTATGAGAGAGCAGAGTGGAGGAAGAAGATGGGTCAGGAAAGATGGACTTGGAGGAGTGATGTGGGGAGGACAATGAGAATACTAAAAGGACAGAGATGAAAATATGGCGGCCAGAGAGCAGACATTTCCCCCAGAGGTGAGGGTGGGCCTGGGTCAAATGCTCGAAGGAATGAGATGAGCACCGTGTGCAGGACCTGGTGGTGAGTAGGTTGTATGCCTGTGCAGGACCTGGTGGTGAGTAGGTTGTATGCCTGTGCAGGACCTGGTGGTGAGTAGGTTGTATGCCTGTGCAGGAGCTGGTGGTGGTATGGGGAGAAAGGGGTGAAGCCGGCTTCATCAGAAGGCAGCAAGCTCAGAGAGTGTCTTTATGAGGTGCTGGGCTATGAGCAGAACAGAACATTGTTTCCATGGGCTAGCCTCGACTTTGCGGGCTTCTCTAGGGGCAGTTAACCACATGAGCCCCCCCTGGAGGCCAGGTGGTGTAATTTTACCAAGGAGTTTTCAAGGTTGGGGGAGGGGGAGAACATTTGTTCCCATCAATATTTTCTGTTACAAATTTGAGAAGAGACAGAGCCTCTCATTCGACTCCCTTGAACTTGATTTCTTGCCCACTCTATTAACCTTAAACATTAACAAATCATAGTGATTTTTTTTTTTTTTTTTTTGAGACAGGGTCTCTCTCTCTCTCCATGTAGCCCTGGCTGCCCTGAAACTGCATGTATGTCTGTGTAAGAGTGTCAGAAGCCCTGGACCTGGAGTTGCAGACAGGTGTGAGCTGCCGTGTGGATGGTGGGAATTGAACTGGGGTCCCGGAGCTCTTAACCACTGAGCTATCTCTCCACCCTCCATCCCGACTTTCATTTTCTCTAGGGATATAGGATTTACTCGCTCCTGGCACTTTTATTTCCTCTGTGTGGGAACAGGTTAGAGAGCATCTCCAGGTGCTGCCACAGGCGGTGGGAGCCATGGTCTCCAGCAGTGGGCATCCGTGGGGGTCCACTCCCCCAGGACTACGCTAGGCTGGGCAGAGGAGGTGGAAGGTGAAGGTGTCTGTCTGCACCGAGCAGGTCTTGGTAGTCACTGACAGCTTTTCTCTGGGCTCTCCCATGTGCAATGGGAAAGGGGAGCCGCCAGGCTTTTGAGCAAGGGCTCAGTGGCTGCATGAGCGCCTTAGTAAGCTGTTTACATCTCTGCTGAATCACAGGAGGGAATCCCTGTTCTCTCTGGGGGATTGCCACCAAAATGTTGCAGGACTCTGTGTGGAGGAGGTCCCCAGGGGCTCTGGGCTTCTGTGTGTTTGACCTGCTCTCCCCCACCCCTAAGATCCCAGCCCTTAAGCTTGGCTTTTGTGCTTTTGTATCTCTTGGTCGTTCTTAGCACTTATCAGCAGGAGTAAAGTAAACATTTGCAGACTGACACCTGGATGGATAAATGAACCAATTCCCTTCACAGGTTGGAGGTTGAACAAGCCTTCAGCCTGTTTCCAGAGCTTAATGTGAGGCACAGGCTGGATGTCATCCCCTACATCTTCTTCCCGGCTGTCCTCAGACTCAGCATTTTGTCTGTGAAACAGGACACCTCAAAAGATTGGGTAGCTGACAGGACTGGGAGCTGAAAGAGGAGCACCCTGGAGTCCTTGGAGTCCTTATCCTGCTTTCCACCCAGGAACCCGACCTCCCCCAGCTTCACCGGCCACGAACCAGGAGTTGCAGGCGGCCAGGGAAGGCACCAGTCTGAGACCTCAGCTCTGATTGGCTGCCCTAAGGTCTGTTCAAAAACAAACAAGCTAGGAGCCTGAAGGGAGGAGAGTTTGGACCTGCAGGCCTCCTTTTCTCTCCGCCCTTTGCCCTTCCAGGGACGCTGAGTCACTGAGCCTTGCCGGTTTGCTCTGTTCTTCACACACAGAGAGATTGAGGCACACTGAGGCACACCACCGGAAGGAACTGAGGTTTCGCCTGTGAGGGCTCTCCAGATCGAACCCACCAGCCGGGATTGAGATGGGTACAGCTCAAGGGTCCGTTTGAGACACTCCACAAAGCGAGAGTTACCTGGGCAAGATGGAGAGGTTTTTGTTGAACCCCATCAGCCAGGCCTGAGGGTACCTTCACCCCCATGCTCTAGGGTGTGTCCGGAAGGCAACTAGAGCTGCTGGTCTTAGGATCAGCAGGAGCACCCTCACCACCAACTGAGGTTTTCTAAAAGGATACTCGTCCACCTAAGCTTGTCCGGGGCCTCACAACCTCTTGAACTTGAACCTTCAGAGACTTCTAGTGGGAAGGCAACGCTAGCTCAAAGCCAGGGTGTGAAGCACTTTCCCCTAGACATACACACGGCAGGGAACACACCCATAGGCTTGGGCTCTGTGACTCTGCCATCAGCTGTCAGGTTGAGGGCCTCAAACATCTGGCTAGGCAGATAGGAAGGATCAAGTGGGGATGCAGCTGTTCTGAAGGGAGGGGCTGTCCCTCCTGTTAGGGTGTGACCCTTTTCTAGAACTCTGTTTTTCTCACCAGGATAGGCAGGGAAAGAATTTGCTCAGTGAGGAAGGGGATTGGGAGGGGAGACCTAGACAGACAGGAAACCTAGGGGATTCCAGGGAAGGGTGAGGACAACACAGAGGAGGCTGGTCATATAAGCCTTCCCAGGCCTCGGGTGTCCGTCACTGCCTCTTCCACCGATATTCACTCGAAAGTAAGCCATATCAGATACATAGCCTTTGCCAGTCTCCAAGGCTCACACAAGGCCCTCAGGCGAGCAGCAGCATCTGTCTCTCCCACAGATGTTCACTGGGAAACCAGATGTATGAGATGCACGTCCTTTGCCGGTTCTGAGGCCTAATCACTAGTGATGTTAATACCAACTGCTATTTCCGTTTAACCTTTTTTCTTTTTCTCTCATCTGTTCCCCCCCCCCTCTCTCTGTGTGTGTGTGTGTGTGTGTGTGTTGGACTGACTTTCAATAGCAAGGGAGTTTAAAGTTCTGTTGTTTTGAAGCAGGGCACTAGGTAGCCCTGAGTGTTCTGAAACGCTGTAGACCAGACTTGCCTGGAACTCACAGAGCTCCACCTGCCTTTACCCACTGAGTGCTGGCATTAAAAGCATGCACCACCGTACCTGGCTTCCTTTTTTTAAAAGACAAATTCTCCTGTATTTATAGGCTGGCCTTATAGCCAAGATAGAAGTTGAACTTCTGCTTCCCCTGTGTGAGCCACCACACTAGGTTTATGAAGAGCATGGGGTGAACCCCAGGTGTGGTACATGCCTTGCAAACATTGTATGACAGCTACAGAAGCTCTTTAAAAAATTATTCATTATTTACTCTGTCTGTGTGTGTGTGTGTGTGTGTGTGTGTGTCTGTCTGTCTGTCTGTCTGTCTTTCCTAACAAGCCACCTTTTCTGTTCCCCCTAGCCACCTTTTTGGTTTTAAAACTATACAACAGGTGGTAAGGAGCCTCCCCTCCACCATGGGGTTCCTGTCACACTGGGAGGGTTGCTTACAGGCCAGAATACCTTCTCTGACAACCCTTCTCTCCTCTCTGGAGAGCAAACTTCCTAATGCAGAGAGGTTTCCAGGGGAAAGGGGGAGGGGCGACTGGACCAGGGGGAATCCAGTTCCTGCTTGGTCACACTTAGTGTCATTCCCACTGCATCCAGGGTAGATAGGTGAGGCCAACAGGCCTGAGGGTCTAGAACAGAGGCACTGGGACCAAGTCTCAAGGTTGCAGAAGGGACCTGGCTTAGCTGAAAGTGAACCCAGAAGAGGGAAGACACTTAGCCAAGGCAGGGCTGGGTGGGGACTATTTCAGTCAGGAGGCCAGACTGGTAGGAAGAACTGGAGTTAACTCAGTGGTTGAAGCCCCCCAGGGAGTGGCTGGTGGGGCTGGGTGGTGGGGGATATAGGGACCTCTGGTGCTCACAGGGGGACTTGCTTCCTTGCAGCGATGCCCACCTGCAGGAGACCAGAGTACAGCCCCGCAGCATTTCTCCCACCTCATCCTTGCCCGGTCCTCTTAGGCGTCCTGACCTTGCAGACCTGGGCTGCCTTACAGCAGACCTTGTGTCCAGACTCCGAGAAGTGGGCAGAAGAGATAGGGTTTCTGGTTTACAGGCCCTCGCCGCCGCTGCCAGTGCCAGCAGGTTTTGTTCCCGCCCTGCCTGCTGATGTTTCAGGGCACCCTCAATGCAGCCCAGCCCGCTGCTGCTCCTGCTCGCTGCAGCCCCGCCCCAGTCTGTCTCAGGAACCTGTCTCCTTTGCTAAGAGCGACTTCCAGGAGGGTTTTCCCTCCCTGACTATAGCCCCAATTTTAGCCCTCCTCTTCCAGTGGGCCAATGGGATTCCAGCGCAGCGCTGGTGAACAGCTGGACCTGAGGGAAGTCACTGTGCCTCTCTGTTGCCCAATGTTCTTCAAACATTGGGAATCTTGGGTTCATGAGCAATAGCAACGAACTCACAGCATTTTCACAAGGCCCTGCACACAGTAGGTCCTGAATGTCTAAATGAAGGGACAGAAGCCACTTCCTGACTTGAACCTTAAAGCCCTGGGGTCTCTGGAAATTTCTCAGGCATCCTAGGCTGTTCTAGCCAACTGCTTACTGGCCCTGGGGACATCACGCTGTTCCTTTCAGCTCTGATGTGAGCTGCCTATGGGTGTTTTATTCAAAGTAGCTTTCCTAGAAGCCAAGGTAATAAAGGAAACCTGATGAGTTAGACAGTTCTCCTTGGAAAGAAAAAAACCCTATCTGTCCACGTGAAGTTCACACCTTTGTTCAAGGCTTGGGTCCAGGAAGAACGTAGTTCATAGATTACGTCTGACCTCTCACCCGCTAATCTGTCTGAAGGCTACTGAATCTCTCCAGAGCAACCATGTATCATGTTGATCCAGTCGGAGGCTACTGGATTGGCCTAAGTGAGAACTTGGAATGGAATTTCCCAGGCATGGCACCAACAGGCTGCAGGTGATCTTTCCCTGGCTGGAACTTGTCTCCCGGCAAAGCTGAGGGCACACAGCCTGCCTGCAAAGCGGAGAGGGCTGAAGCGCTTTACAGTCAGATCAGTTTGAATTTGGCTCCAACTGCCAACTGGCTGACCTGAGTTAAGTTCCTCAGGTCACTGTGGATACAAATTACTCTCTGAATCCCGTGTCCTCGTTTGCTCTGTGGGAATAAGAATTGTTCTAGAATGGTGGTTCTCAACCTGTGGGTCTCAACCTCTTTGTGGGTCAAAAGTTCTTTCCACAGTGGTTGTCTAAGAACAGATTTTACATTATGATTCACAACAGTAGCAAAATTACATCTATGAAGTCACAACAAAATAATTTTATGGTTTGGGGTCACCATAGTATGGAAACTGTTATTAAAGGGTCAAAGCATTAGGAAGGTTGAGAACCATTTGTTCTAGACCATAGTTTCTGGCTATCAGTCATTATTCAATACAAATTTAGGACTCTTTCTTTCTTTCTTCCTTCCTTTCTTTCTTCCTTCCTTTCTTTCTTCCTTTCTGAGAGGTTCTCACTGTGTACTCTAGGCTGTCCTTCAGTCCTGGCTCCTATCCTTGATCATCCTCCTACCTCAGCCTCTTGAATAGTTAGGACTACTTCTTTCTGGAACTGGAAACCCAGTGATAGAAAAGCCCAAAAAGAGACCTGCACTCATGGAGCTGGTAGTTTTCTTTGGTTTTCTGTGTGTGTGTGTACAGTGTGTGTGTAGTATGTGTGTATGGTGTGTATAGATGAACAATGTGTGTAATTTGTGTATGTATAATATTTGTATAGTATGTATGTATATGTGTATGTATGTTTGTAACATTTGTGTGTGTATAGCATGTGTTTGTAGTATGTGTGTATATATAGTATGTGTGTAGTATGTATGTGTAATATATGTGTGTAGTGTGTGTATGTGTACAGGATGTATATGTAGTGTGTGTATGTGTGTGTGTGTGTAGGCCAGACACCAGACACTCAATTGCTCTCCACCTTTTCTTTTAAAGTTTGTTTTTGCCACAGGGGCTGATTATGCAGCTCTGCTAATCATGAACTCACTACATAGACCAGGCTGACCTTGAACACAAAGATCCTCCCATTCTGCTTCCCAAATGCTGGGATTAAAGGTATATGCTATCACATGCGGCTTATTTTTTTTAATTTTTATTTATTATTGTTGAAGGGGTGGGGTGCCTATGCCATGGGATGTGTGTGGAGGTCAGAGGACAATTTTGTGGAGTTGGTTTTCTCCTTGTACCTCTATGTGAGTTCCAGGGATTGAACTCAGGTCCCAGGTTTGCCTTTACCCACTGGGCCATCTTGCCAACCCTTTCACCTAATGCTGACAAGGTCTGTCAATGAACCAGTACTCACCAACTGGCTAGGCTTGCGAGTCTTCAAGTTCGGGAATCTCCCTGTCTCCTGCATGTTGCTGAACTTAGGACCTGAGCCATCTCCCCAGCCCAGACCTCTGCTTTACCAACAAAAGATAATAGTAAACAAGTTATTAAACAAGAAAACAATTCACTGGTAGGACGGTTTAGTGGGTGTAGTGGGGCAATGGTGGCAGGGCACAGGACCCCAGACACAACGCTTCCAAGAATGGAGACACCCCCTCCAGCCTTCCTTCAAGCTAATTACAGCCACGTAACTAAGTCTTCATCTCAGAAGATGTCCTTAAAAAGAGGGTGCATGTTTTTCTTTACCCCAGTTGGCAGGCATGCAGAAGTGACAAGTGAGGCCCAAGCAGCCATACAGGACCAAATGGAAGAAGCTACTTGCTAAAGATGTCAAGTGACAGGAAGTCCTGCAGAACACCACTGCACTCTGGGACGTCCTACCTCCAGACTTCTGTATTAGAAAGAAATAAACTTCTCTCTTGTTTAAGCCACAAAGATTTTTGGAGTTTGCTCATTTTCAACCCATTTTGATTTTCCCGACAGGACAACAGACTGGCATTAGGTTGTGTCTGAGTGAGTGGTCCCAGAGGAGGGCGCCGTGCCTGAATGGTGAGTCAGAGCCGATCTTTGACACAGGATCAGTGTCATGACTGGCATTTCTGACTGACATTCTGCCTGGCTTCGGCAGCCAAACTGTAGGAGCCAGGGTGAGCCCCCTGGACTCATCGGAAATGTGAGCACTTAGAGAGGCAAGGAGGAATGGGCTGAGGCAGGTGTGGGGTCAAGGAGAGGAAACAGTCAGAGAAACAGCTTTTGGGGAGGGGTGAGGATGGAGGGGGCTGGAGGAGGCCCAGGGTGTCTTCTTGCTTGTTTAAGAAGTTATTAGAAGTAATGAGAAGGCCACTATGACATTCAGATGGCCTTTCTTAAACACTGTTGTCTCAAATATGTGTTGGCAATGTGACAGGGGACCCAATTCTGCCCAGATCCCATTCAAATCCACAAAGACATGAACTGTGAAGCCAGGCATATATCTGGGGGCCCAGTGTCTGGGAGGCTGAGGAGAGAAGATCAAGAGAATGAAGCTTATGGCGTAAGATCCTGTCTCAGAAAACACTAGGAAACTAACAGAGTCTAGGCCAAAGCGGAGGGCCTGGAAGCAACTGACTGTCCTTGAGGCTCATGGTCTCTGGATCAGAGAGTTGCTTGGCACAGCACAGAGGAGCACATCTGGGCTGAGCTCCTCCCTCCATTCATCCCAGGGCAGAGCCAGGAGCACAAGTGTTGATCCTTGAAGGACACAGCTTCGGTTCAGTGGGTTTGGGACTGAGGATGAAGGGTGGCTCAGGACAAGCATAGGAACGTGAAAAGCCCAGAAATCAAGAGACCAGAGACTATTTCCAGAAGGCTGTGTATCCAATGAAGAGATCCTAGAGCTGGGTCTGGAGTTCCTCAAGCAGATCCTGTGTTCTCTGAGCCAGCCTGAGCCAGTCACGCTCTCTGTTGCCCCCTTGGGAAAACAGTACTCCCCACCCCCACAGCCCAATGGACCCTGAAGAGCAACCCAACTTGTGTGTATTTTGAAAGGAGGCCAGAATCACCTATCCGAATAGACCTGGCTCTGCTGTCCCGGCTAGAATCCTCCTCTTCTCAGGTCCAAGGCCCAGCTTAGGGTGCTGACCAGGCAGATGAGGGACCCAGAGCTCTGCAGGAACAGACAGAACAGCCTTTCTGGTCCCTTTGCCACTCCCAACTCCTCATCTTGTTCCCTCGGGAGAGGGGGAACCATGAGTGTGTGAGCATCTGTTGATTCTGTGTCCTCCCCCGAGACCCTGTTAGTCTTTCACCTCTGGTCATGTGTGTGTATGTGTGTGTGTGTGTGCACACGCATGTGCACACACATGATGCCACCCTCTCCTGTCCCTGCCCCTTCCAAGTGTCATTGTCATCCTGTCTGAGTTCCCCCTCCCCATCGCTTGTCCCATCTGTTTCCTCTCCTGTCTCATCCGTTCTGTGTTCTTCTGGTCCCTGTTCTGGTCCCCCCACTCCACCCCCACAAACATACATCTGGATTCCTAGCTTTTTTTTCCCCCTAAGGAACTTCTTCAGGGCTGGGCTCAGATTACTCCCTGGGAACAACCGGTGCCTCCCAGTGACTTATCTCTCCAGTCCCCATTCTTTACCACACATCTCTTATCACCATACTCTGTGGTTATTGTGGGATGCTATCATCTACCCTGCTAGACAGGAGCTCGTAAGGATGGAAGGTCTGAGGATCCCAGCTCAGGCAACCACCTGCCCAGGAGATGCTCCATACTCAGTAACATCTCAACCCAGCCTCATTCTGCATCCAAGGGGGACTGTGATTCCAAGCCCCCACCCCTCTGTCACTCCATTCGGTTCCCAATGATTCAGAGAGGAAAGGGATGACCTCTCTGTGACCCTGGTCACACTCCAAAAGTGCTAGAACTTCCTGCCCCAGCAGTTCAGTGAGGGTGGGTTGTGAGAGAGTCCCTTGAATTGAAGGTCATGGGAATCTGGGTGCCCAGTCTGTGGAGTGATGACTTTCACAGGAAGTCAGTGGTTCTCCCAGGCCACCCTGTACATATCTTGCCACCACCCAATTACAGCCCTGGCTCCAGCTTGCTTCAATAGGACGCTTGCTTGCTTTGGTTGCCATTTTAAACCCAGCTCTTCTTTCCTTCAGACTTGCCTCCATCCCCATGGGGCAGTGGAGACAGTGCCTTGGGGCAGTGTGGCTTGACTGAGGACTTAGGGCAGCATGGCGTGAAGGAATGGGCGTGACATTGTTAAGGGACTCCATCTTCAGTGGTCACAGTCCCATGCCAACACCCCACTCCTTCTCACCCCACTACAAGATACAGCCCACCTCACTGCTACTAAGTCCCTGTCCTGTCTGCCTACACAGACAGGGAGGTCTGAGCTGGGAGGCTTCCTGTGACAGGGAACAGTGGGCTGAGGAATGTGGCACATTCCCAAAGCCCTGGGTTCGATCCTCAGCACTGTCTAAAGTAGGCATGGTACTGCACACCCGTTAGTTCAGAACTCAGGGTCAGAAGTTCAAGGTCATCCTCAACTTCATAGCAAGTTTGAGACAGCTTGAACTACATGAGATCCTGTTTCTCTATGAAGCCCTGGCTGTCCTGGAACTCACTCTATAGGCCAGGCTGGCCTCAAACTCACAGAAATTCACCTACCTTTGTCTCCCATGTGCAAAGATTAAGGCATGTGCCACCTACATTTTTTTGTTTTTGTTTTTGTGACAGGATCTTTTTACAAATCAATGGCTCTACTGGAACTTAGTATACAGACCAGCCAGCTTTGAACTCACAGAAATCCACCTGTGCCTGCCTCTCAAATGCTAGGATTAAAGGCATTTGCCACTGCACCTGGGGGGACATTGTTAAGAAGAAGAAGAAGAAGAAGAAGAAGAAGAAGAAGAAGAAGAAGAAGAAGAAGAAGAAGAAGAAGAAGAAGAAGAAGAAGAAGACAGTGGTGCTCACCTCAAGGGCATCATGAGCTCAGTGAGACTTGACGTCCAGTATGGAGAGTAACTGAGTAACTATCCCCTGGTCATTTCACTTAGGAGATGAATATCACCTCTCCGTTACTTTAAGTGCTTCCTTTGCATGGGGGGGGGTGGGCAGAGGGGGCTTGGGAAAATTGAGCTTGACAGGAGCTGAACACCCAGCACAGGCCTTGCAAGCGAGGCCTCCTACCCTAGAGGATTCTGCCCTCATCCACTGTCCCTTTAGCTTTGCTGGGACTCTGCCGTCATGAGCTGATGGAAGACCAGTCGATGTGTTGTTTCATCTGTCCATCTCTGAATTTTTCTGTCATTGGAACCTGAACTAAGTGGGGGAAACATGGGGGGTGGGGGAGGGGTGGGGGTTCACTATCATTCACACTCTTTCCCTCTCTCCTCCTGTATCCCAGGCTGGCCTTGAACTCCCTGAATATGTAACCAAGGATGACCTTGAACTTCTGATCCTCCTGTCTCCAAGTTTTGAGCTCTTTGATAATACCTCCTAAGTGTTGGGATTACAAGTGAGTAGCAGCACACCCAGTTTTATGCGTTGCTGGGGATTAAACCAAGGCTCATGCAGGCTGGACAAGCACTCTGTCAACTGAGCTACATCCTCAGCCCTGCGAATTTTCTCTTGATAGAAGAGGAAACCAACGTTCCAAGAAACCAGGAGGCTGCCCTGGTCCCATAGTCATTACAGGAGCCATGTGGAGCCTTCTCATCCCTCCAGGGGTGCAGCACCCAACTCCGTCTGCTCTGAACCATTTTATTCCCACCAGGCGAACTCATCTGTCAGAGATAGGTGCCCTAGCCAGGGCACCCCCCAAAAGGAGAGAACAGTCCTGTTGGAGGTGTCAGGGGAGGGGCATGCGGGGGCCAAGAATGCAGGCACTCTCTGCCTAGGGGCCTGGGCTGGGCTGCTACAGAGGAGCCAGTGTGCCCAGACATTGGGGCTTTGTGAGCTGAGGCTCGTGTGGGGACAGTTGTTTTCTTGACCTGACATTGTTTCAGGTTGACTGTCAGTGTCCTAGACCCTAGAGGCCAGCTCTCAGGAGCCAGTGGGATCTTTGGGAGCTAAAGTTCTCTAGTAAGGGGTAAGAAGTACAGAGGACCAATGGGGTCCCACAAGTACCAGGCAGGTCCCCTGGGAGGTGCCCATCTTAAGGGAAGACAAGGGTAGGGCCAGTGCCCTCCTGCCAGAGACCTGAAAGTTCTGAGAACTAAGCAGTCAAACCTCAGTCCACAAAGGCAGATCCAGAGGAATCCCCAGGGGCCAGAAGGGCCCAAAGGCCCGAGGGACTGGCCAGGCTGGGTGGGGTGGGCCTGGTGTACAGCTGTCCAGATGTGGGTGAGAGATAACTCTGTTTATGGGGCACCCGGTCAGAGCGGAGCAAGGGGGTGGGGTGGGAAGGGGCTCCCAGCTGTGGGGCGGGCAGATTAGGAGGCAAGGGCATGAGTCAGGGGTTTGGGAGCCTCCTCCAGGGCACCTGCCGGTGCTGTTAGAGCAGTTGGGATCTTAGCCAGTCGCAGAGGGCACCAGCAGCGGCAGACAGGACTTCACGAAGGACCCCCAAGGCTCCTGAGCAGGTGGGCAGGGCAGGGGGTGACCGGGTGGTCTTTTGGCATCTGTCCTGAGGGTTTGTGAAGGTGGTAAGCTTAAATCTGTGTCCAAGGGGTATGATCTCTGACCCCCTGGTGGGTGGGATGGTAATGTGACCATGTGTGTGTAGTCCCTCAGTGTACCTGTGGCAGGGTGGGGGGGGGGCAGTTTTCATATGGAGAGGTGTGTGTAGCTGGAACGCATGTCTGGAGCAAAGTTGAGACCTTCCAGTGGGGGTAGGTTCCACTTGATTTCTATCCACTAGCCCCATGAGCCCCATAGACTCAGGCCTCATTTCCTCCAGATGTGGGGCATCCCCAGACCACCCCCATCTCTCACCTGGGAGACCATATGCCAGCATTGATTCCTATATGAGACGTTCTAGGGGTCTACTTGGGGGCTTGGCACTGTCCCCAGCCCATAGACCATTGAAGGCAAAAGAGAAGCGCATCTCTACTGAGGGTTGATAATCTCTTAGCTTGGGCTAATTCTATCGGGGAGGGATGAAGACCACAGGCCTGAATGACCTGGTCAGCAGTGGCAGGCAGGTGTGATGACAGACTGTGTGGCAGGCACCAGCCATGTGTTCTCTGCATGAATCTCATCTGCACAATGGGTCTATTGTGTAGGAATCATTCTTACCCGCTCTATTTTACAGATGGAAAAAAATGAACAAACAAACAAAAAAACCTGAGGCTTGGGTATTCCATCGTCTTCCTTAGCCCACAAAGTTAGTAAACTAGAGGGCCAGAATTAAATAAACACAGGGGGTCTGACTGCAGAGGCCATGTCTGAACTAACTCTCAATCAGCTAAGAGCTCTTTTCTTCTCTGGGAGGCAATTCAGTGCAGTGGGTAGAGAGGTGTGTGGAGTTTGCCTCTGATCCATCCAGGGCTCTTGAAGTAGGTGAACTCTTTTGAATCTTGGCTTTGTCAAATGGCACCACTGACATTTACTGGTCTGGGGACTGGGAGAGAGAGGGCACCACAGCCGCTTGTGAGGCGTGGAGTTGACAGTAAAAAGGTAGTACTCTGCCACCAGGGAGCTATCGCTGTCACCTGTCCCCTTGCCCTTGTGTCCTCCCAGCTGAGCTCCACCTCCTGGGCTCCAGATGGCTCACTCGACCCTTATCTGTCCTGGCTGGCAGCTGGCCCTCCAGGTGTTTGGGGTGCTTCCAAACCCAGAGCACTGAAGGCTCAGGGGCCCAGGCTCTTATCAGCCCCAGACAGAGTGGTGCAGAGCTAAGGGTACAGGACCAGCAGGCAACAACCTGGGCCCGGGCCACCCTCCAAGGCTCAGCTGGACTCCTGGCTCCTTCTGGTCTTTTTACTCTCTTTGACTGAGTTCCCAGAGGTTGGCATCTGACAGATGTGTGACAGAGTTAAAACACCTGAGAGCTTCCCAAGGCCATTGGTCCAGTCAGGGTCAGGGACTCAGCCTAGAACTCTGGATCCCTGGCTGTGCCATGTTGTCCTATGGGAGATTCAAGGTGCCCATCTCAGCTCCACAGTGGGATTTTGGTACCTCGGGAGCTGAGGCCCAGCCAGGAAGCAGTGTGAACAGGTCCAGAAAAGGAATGAAGGAAAAATAATGATAGACTAGAGGAACTGAGTGTGAACCTGTGGAAAAGGAAGGTGAAAGAGACAGAGAGTAGAAAGGGGGAAAATGAATAATACCAGGGCTGCGAAGGGCAAAGCCCAAGAGGGCAGCTCCATCCTCAGACTCAGGGAAACTGCCATGGCCAGCACTTGCCACTCCTGAGGACTTTATGATGTCTCTCCATCTCAGAACCTCAGGGCTCTGCAAGACCCAGAATGTCCTCTGTATGGTTCTTTCCAAATGTATGTCCTGCTCTAGACTCTTATGGCCCTAGCATGACTGTGTGGCCCTACCTCCATTGCTCTGCCTCCACCTTCCACTCCTCTGCCCTTGACCTTTCGACCCCATCCTCTGGCCTTTGCTTCCTCTCCTCCATCCTGTCCTCTGCCTTGTCCCCTGCCTTCCACTCACTGGCCCCTGCTCCTCTCTCCTCCTCTCTCCTCCTCCCTGACACCTCTCTGTCCTAGCCTACCCCTCACGCCTAGGCTGGTCCTTTGTACCTAGGTCTTGAGACCCATGCTGTGGTCAGTGTGTCCGTACCTATGTCCTATTTTTCCTCTCTGCAGTATCTAACACAAGTAACCTAAATTCCATCCACTTGAAGCCACTTAGATCACCTTAAGAGTAAGGACATGCTCAGCTCAGCCTGCTCAGTCTGTTGTACTCAGCTAAGTGGTTACCTTTGATGACCCTACCTAAATGCTTGTCACCCCAAGGTTCCATGTGGCAATGACAGGGCAAAGGAAGCCCCA
The DNA here is from genome assembly GCF_963924665.1 of Micromys minutus. Classification (NCBI taxonomy): domain Eukaryota; kingdom Metazoa; phylum Chordata; class Mammalia; order Rodentia; family Muridae; genus Micromys; species Micromys minutus. The sequence continues at coordinate 48,832,648 of NC_137979.1, read as the reverse complement.
TCCACATCCAGACTGGTACACTAGATGGCTGGTCATTACATCCTAGGATGGGGACACCTTTGTCTTAAGAAAATGAAGGCTGAGGTTCTGTGACCATCCAAATGGATCTTGGTCACTTCGAGTTTGTGATACAGTGTCAGGATGGCTGCTAAGTGTGGGGACCCCATGAGGACCGAAATGTGCAGGGACTTACATTCAAGTGTCTTCCTTTCCAAAGGACGTGTCTGACAATTGCACACAAATCAATTAAGAAGCCACATTGGACTAGGTCAGCCACTGTCAAGGTGGTTAAGGAGGGCCTGTGAAAGGGTGATATCGGAACTGAGGTGGGAGAAAGGCTGAACTGTTGATAGAAGGTGCACCGGGGAGGAGACACTGAGCGTGCAAAGGCCCTGGAGTACGCAAGGTCTTGGTGAGGTCTGGGAAATGGGCAGAAGCCAATAGACCAAGGAGAAAGCAAGCCAGAGAGCTAGGGATGGAATGAAGAGGACACAGGCTCAAGTCCTCCAGGATCTCTCAGCCACTCCCAAAGATGCTGCGACCTGTTGTCCAGGCAGAAGCAGCCGTCTCTAGGAGAAGAGGATATGTTATGGAGACTTTCAGGGGAGCCAGGCTCTCTGACGAGGGGATAGGTCATGCCCTGGGAGTTGGCTGAGTCCTCAGGGCTCAGGAAGAGAAGTTGGTTAAGGTCTGGTGGTTAAAGGATGTAGCTAGACTCCATCTGACCACTCACCCCAAACACACCAAGGAGAATTCAGCCGCACTGATGTCTCCTGTCCCTCAGCCTCTACCCACATGCCTATACCTCTACAAACTGTTTCTTCCTCCATAGCCCCTGCCTCCACCTGATCCGTGTCACATCCCCAGGGCTCTTCTGGCACTAAAAGTTAGCTCCCTTAGGGGGACCCCAGAAGCAACAGGAAGCCAACTGAAGTGTGTGACATTACTGTGCCTCATTCTGCCTGCACCTCTCTTCCAGGGACCTGAGGTGCAGGTTATGCTGGGGGCCCAGAGAGCAGAGGACGACTGGACATTGAGAACAGCATTATGGGAGACATGGTAAGTGTCCCCTGACCCATGCAGGGCTCCTGCCTTGGGCTCTGGGTGCCACCCTGGGCTTCTCCTCAGGGGACCTGGGAAGCCACTTAATCCAGCCCTGATGGCCTTTCTCCCCACAGGACCATGAGGAAGTGCTGGAGATCCCAGATCACGGCAGTGAAGAAGAACTGGAGCACGTCATAGAACAGATAGCATACAGAGACGTAGACATCCCTGTGCCTGAGATGCAGGAGCCAGAAGGTGAAACCCATCCAATGCCTTCTGCCTCTACCAGAGGAGCTGCTGGGGCCCCTTAGGGACAGTAGGGACCCAGTCCTTCCCCTCTCTATAGCTCCAGTCCCAGCCCTGGGGCCAGTTCTCCCCACAATCCTGGCTGATTGAAGGATAAACAGTGTTTTGTTTGAAATGATCACAGGAGGTGCCTTGGGGGAGGGGCTGGGTCCCTTTCACGTGTGACAGGGCAGCCAGGTATGTCTGAGACAAGGGCACAGACCCAGCTGTTACCCTGTCTGTCCCATATCAGCATTAAGGCCAAGCAGCAGGTCTGTTGCTGGACCATTATTCAGTCTAGACAGCTGGAGAAGATGAGAAAGGAGAAAAAGCTGTAGGGACCCCTGGAGCAGAGACCCTGGGAGTCCTTACTACCTTCCTTGGCCTGCCCAAGGTCTTAGATAGGGAGCCTGAGGTGGGGACCTGTTTACTGTCAACAGGGCTTAAGTGTTAGTGATTAGATGTGAAGTTAAGAGGCCCCCTTAGGAAATGAGGGTTGTGGTTGGGGATATAAGGGACTCACCCTATCCGACTGGTGTGTGGTAGGTAAGAGGCTACCAGCTGGCGGCTTAGCTAAGCGGGTGGGGAGAAGAAAGGAGATATAACAGGGAAAGGGAGGAATGCTAGGATGGTTTTGAACACTGTGACTTAGGGCTCTCCCTATCTCAGAGGAGGGGATCGGGCTGGGGGCTTAGATCATCACAACAAATTCTGAGCTCCTCATTAAAGTTCAGGTGGGGAGTGGCAACAGACTCAAGTTAGGCCCAGAATAGGCACGGTTGTGAGCTGGGCAGAGGTCCTAGCCCAGGGGTTGTGGAAGGAGTGGGTTTGGCTTCCTAAGGCTCCCTCAAAGTAGTAGGGCCTGAGTGAAGGGCCATGTCACAGGCAGTGCTAACTGGCTGTTGGGCTTTCAGCTCTTCCCACAGAGCAAGCAACCACAGACTACATCGCCACCAGTACCTCTACATCGCATCCAAGCGCCCGTCAGGTGAGGACTCAGATTCATCCTCTTTCTTGCCTTGAGATTCATTTCGTACCGTAGAAAGGGATAGAGAGAGAATCAAGCAAGAGGGGATACCCACACACAGACAAGCAGACAGAGGGAACATCCCAGGACATCAGTAGAAGGAAAGGGGCATGTTCACTAACAGAGAAACGGGACCTTACTGAGTTCGCCAAACAGATACTGCTGAGGACTAAGCTAGGGCTTTCAGGCCTAGCTGGGCTATATACTCACTGGGCACATACAGGATCAAGTCCCCACTGAGCACCAGACTTCCTAGCTAGTTAGGGAATTGGGTTGTCTCTAAGTTGTGGCCCCAAAAATAACCACCTGGCCCAGGACAGGATGAGCCATGTCTCTTAATAAGCTTGGAGGTGGGAGATTGACCCAGTGGCTTCCCAAGTCCCTTCAGCCTTGGTCACAAAGCCCCAGTTTTCTCGCCAAGTGACTGCTTGAGGCCCCTCATGGTCCAGAGGTCCATGGCTCTTTTGAAATATGATAATGACCTGCTGAGGATGTTGGATATGGGAACCTGCCTACCTCCCTATGCTCTGAGCAGGATGCCTGTCCTAAGCCTTCCAGAGCCCAGGGCCTTTTCTAAGCCTAGCTTAGAGCTGAGTGCCTCGGGATGCAGGCTCCCACCCTCTCCACGGGCTTGCCCATGGCTTGAGGGACTAACTTGGCCCATGGGCCTCAGGTCTATGTGGAGCTGCAGGAACTGATGATGGACCAGAGGAACCAGGAACTCCAGTGGGTGGAGGCAGCGCGCTGGATAGGGCTGGAGGAAAACCTTCGAGAGGATGGTGTGTGGGGTCGCCCACATCTATCTTACCTGACCTTCTGGAGCCTTCTAGAACTGCAGAAGGTCTTCTCGAAAGGTGAGTCTTCCTGGGCCCCTCGTGGCTGCTACATGGCTGGCTTTCTGGAGCAGCCTCTCAGCTTACCACTTCACTACCCACAGGAACCTTCCTTCTGGATCTGGAAGAGAAATCCCTGGCTGGGGTGGTCAACCAGCTTCTAGACAGTTTCATTTATGAGGATCAGATTCGGCCTCAGGACCGAGAGGAGCTGCTCAGGGCCCTGCTACTCAAACGCAGGTGCTTTTGCCTGCCAGGACCTGGGCTTCACATACTATGGGCTCCTCCCTGATTCCCCGGCCCCAAGGTCTCCCTACCCTCCCTTAGCTCCAAAGAACCCCAGGCAGGAGAACTGCTCCTCCTCCACTGTACTTCCCATAGCTGACATCCCCAAATGGTGCCTGAGATTTCAAGTTTCCACTTACAGATCTTCCATCCTTTTTTCCTCCTCCCACCTAAACATCCTAGGCAGGGGCCACCTGTCTTCCATCCACACTGTCCTTTAAGAGGAGATTGCTTTTCCTTCTCTGGGGTCTCTCTAGTTTGGTCACTGGGAAGTTCCACTTAGTGCTCACCTTTGTCCCTCCCACCAGCCTCCCTCTCCTGGGAAACTCAGTCTAAGTAGCTGACTGTGCTCATGCCCCTGTGTGTTCTACAGCCATGCCGAGGACCTGAAGGATCTGGAGGGAGTGAAGCCTGCCATCCTGACCCGCTCTGGGGGCCCTTCTGAGCCTCTGCTTTCCCAGCAGCCATCGCTAGAGACCAAGCTGTACTGTGGACAGGTGAGGTTAGGGCTGGGTTGGAGGTAAGAAGGATTGGGAGAAGAAAGAGCTAGATGCTCAGGTCTCCTAGGTTCAGTGTGATGCCAGACTCACCTTCCTTTCCACAGGCAGAGGGGGGCTCAGAAGGACCCTCACCATCTGGGACTCTGAAGATCCCCCCAAATTCAGAAACCACATTGGTGCTAGTGGGTAAGAAGCCATCCCACCCCATGCATCCTACTTTGGGCCCGGGGCAGCCCCCTTTCTATCCCAGCGGCCTGACTTCACCTGGTGCCTCCTGCAGGCCGGGCTAGTTTTCTGGAGAAGCCTGTGCTGGGCTTTGTGAGGCTGAAGGAACCTGTACCACTGGAGGACCTGGTGTTGCCGGAGCCTGTGAGCTTCCTTCTTGTTCTGCTGGGACCCGAGGCTCTGCACGTCGACTACACCCAACTGGGCAGGGCTGCAGCAACTCTCATGACAGAAAGAGTGAGCAGGGGCCATGTGGCTGGTTAGCCAGGGAGATTGTGGGAGGGCAGAAGAGGTCAGGTTTTGCCCCCAGGGAGCTTGTGGGAAGGCAGAAGAGGTCAGGTTTCCACCCCAGAACCCTGGACTGGCTGCTTTAGATTCACTGTTTGAATCCATTGGGTTGATTTCCACCTGTTCCTGGCCAGTTCAGTTTTACCCTAGTTTAGATTGGACTGGCTGGTCCAGCCTGGCCTACTCTGACCTGGTTCTAGCTAGCCCAATCTGCTGTGTGGCATGCCTAGCCCACCAGGGATACTTTGGCCTCTTTTGCCCCACCCAGGATGCCTGTTTCCCCAAAGCTGGTTCTTAGAAGTCAGAGGAAACCGAAAGAACCAGATCCTATGACAGCCATGGTTTTGGTAGTACACATGTCTACGTCTCCCCCTCGCCCTTTCCCTTCAAGATTTTTAGACAAAGTCTTAGCATGCACCTCTGTCTGAGCTGGAACTCTCTATGTAGCCCAGGATAGCCTCAAACTTAAGTCAGTCTTCCTATTTCCACCTCCTTAGTGCTAAGACTACAGGCAGGCACCACTAGGCTGCCCTGCTCCCTGGGACCTCTTGGCTACAGTTTAAGTGTTCCTGACCTTTCTCCTGTCTGTAGGTGTTCCATGTTACCGCCTCCCTGGCGCAGAGCCGAGGGGAGTTGCTGAACTCCTTGGATAGCTTTCTGGACTGTAGCCTGGTGCTACCGCCCACAGACGCCCCTTCAGAGCAAGCTCTGCTCAACCTGGTTCCGGTGCAGAAGGAGCTGCTTAGGAGGCGGTATCTGCGTAGCCCCGCCAAGCCAGACCTCAACTTGTACAAGGCTCTAGGTACACAGACAAGGTTTCCTGATCCCACCATGGGCCGCTGGACCCCCAGTACACTGCTCTTTCCTCTCAGACATTTGTCCCTGTTGGTAAGCCCCTCTGATCGTTTTCCTATCCTCTACAACAGACTTGGACAGGGGAAAGGGGGGCCCTGGTGACGAAGATGACCCTCTACGGCGCACAGGCCGGATCTTTGGTGGCCTGATCCGTGACATCCGGCGTCGTTATCCTCACTACCTGAGTGACATCACAGATGCGCTCAGTCCCCAGGTGCTGGCTGCTGTCATCTTCATCTACTTTGCTGCCTTGTCACCTGCAGTCACCTTCGGTGGCCTCCTGGGTCAGTGACAATTATGGTTCTTGCCGCCCCCCCCCAGAACATTCACCTCTAACCCTCTGACCTCTGCCTCCTCACCTCTGACCCAACCTGATGCTCCGTGCTTGTACATCATAACTTACCCTTGCTCCCTGGCAGTAATATCTCCATCTTGATCATTGTATGGCTTTTTCCCCCACAGGAGAAAAAACCCATAACCTGATGGGCGTGTCTGAGCTGCTCATCTCCACCGCAGTGCAAGGCATTCTCTTTGCTCTCCTGGGGGCACAGCCCCTGCTTGTGCTCGGCTTCTCAGGACCCCTGCTGGTGTTTGAAGAGGCCTTCTTTTCGGTAGCACTGACTCCGCCCCACACTGCCCCCAGCCCCATAGTTTACCCTAGCTCACCTGCCTGGTGTTCACAAGGTCACCAAAGCTGCATTGTGTCACTGCCTGCAGTTCTGTGAAAGCAATAACCTGGAGTATATCGTGGGCCGCGCGTGGATCGGCTTCTGGCTTATCATGCTGGTAGTGTTGGTGGTGGCCTTTGAAGGCAGCTTCCTGGTCCAATACATCTCCCGGTACACCCAGGAGATCTTCTCCTTTCTCATCTCCCTCATCTTCATCTACGAGACGTTCTCCAAGCTGATCAAGGTGGGGCCAGGGAGGATGTTAACACTCATTATCTGTGAGAGTGTGTTACCACATACATGTCGGTACAGTGTGACTGTGGCCATGTTTCCACCTGTATGCACAACCATGAACACGGGCACATGTATGTGTTGGGGTTCATCTAGGACTATGCAGTTGGGTTTCTTTCGTAAGACTTTGAGACTCGATGCTCATGTCCTGTATAAGAAAAGGCACCTCTACCTATACTTGTTCATGTTTATGACCACACATCACATGACTAGTGGGCACTATCTAAGGGATGGCCCGGGAAGGGAAATCATGTGCAGTGAGACAGGGGATGCTTCAAAAGCCCTAGGCCTTTCCTTTCCTGCATTTGCACTCCAGAACCCCCACAGGGTCTCTGCTTCCTCCCCCAAGAGCTCCACCCACCTCCACATCTACCCTGTGTGGAAGAAGGATGACCTGTGTGTGTCCTGGTTCTGTTGATTGGCAGACTCTTTTTGTCTTCTGTAGATCTTTTAAGGAGACTTTATTTGTGCTGAGGTTCAAACCTCTTGCTTGCTAGGTAAATGCTGTCCCCATCACCAGCTCCTTAAGCCCTTTTTATAAGCCTTCTTATTACTTACTGCCATCTCCAGAATTCTCACGTTCCACACAATGTCCTAAAAATGAACAAACAAACAAACAAACAAACAAAAAAGCCAAGCAGGTTAACAAGTCAGACGAGAAAGAAGGTGGCCGGATGAATGAATGCTTGCACAGGAGATGGGTGGTGGGTAGCTGATGGTTGTATGGGCAGTAGATAGGTAGATGGATGTTTGGACATACATTTGGATAGATGGAGGTACAGACAGCTGGTTGATAGTGCCCAGTCAACTTATCTGATACTGTCTAGCTCAAGCCAAGGCTTGGGAGGGAACACAATGTTTTGTCCGTTACAGATTTTCCAGGACTACCCACTACAAAAGAGTTATACCCCCGTTGTGATGGATCCCAAACCTCTGGGACCCATTCCCAACACAGCCCTCCTCTCCCTTGTGCTCATGGCTGGTACCTTCCTACTTGCCATGATGCTACGAAAGTTCAAGAACAGCACCTACTTTCCAGGCAAGGTCGGTACATCCCTACCCTTACCTTCACCAACCTTAGCTTCTCCAGTACCCTTGACTTCCCTTCCTACCCCAAGCCCCCATTTTCAAGGACCATGTTGCATATAAACCTGGAAGATCCAGCAAGGAACCAGGGATAGACAGTTCTTGGGAGAGGGAGAAGGGCAGGGCCAGGCGGGGAGGAGCCGGAGAAAGAAGGAAGGACAGCAGGAGCATGGAGGATGGGGAGAAAGGTGGGTGGGAGGTGGAACATGGGGCACAGCTGGTTCATTTATCTACTTGCAGCTGCGCAGAGTCATTGGGGACTTTGGGGTCCCCATCTCCATCCTGATAATGGTACTGGTGGATACCTTCATCAAGAACACCTACACGCAGGTGAGTCCTCCTTGTCCTCTGGCATCCCACCGTAGCCTTCATCTCCTTCTCCTTGGACCCTGCCACAGTGGCATTTCCTAGCCCAAAGCCAGCTAGAACCTTTCCCATCCTTGGTCTTCCAATATTCCCTCAAGACCCCTCCACTCGAGCAAGAGCCCAGACCACCTTGCTCTTTGTATTCCTTTACCCAGGGCTGTGGGAGGGGGTGCGCATTGCACCAGGCAGATTCAGGTAAAGTTTGGCTCAGCCACCAGATAGGTGTGCAACATGGAGCAAAGCTATACAACCTCTCTGTCTTTGTTTGTTTGCCTACAACATGAGGAATGAGAGGACACATACAGAGGGCTTAGAGAAGTAGCTAGGAGCAAAGCAAATGTCCAATGAAGCAGGTTCTTGAGTACTTTGACATAACTCCCTGCCCTAGGACCCTGGCTTCCCTGACTCCATATCTCCCCAGCCATCTGGTCCTAGGTTCTCACCAGCTGTCTCTTCTCACAGAAACTCTCGGTGCCTGATGGCCTCAAAGTGTCCAACTCCTCCGCCCGGGGCTGGGTCATCCACCCCCTGGGTCTGTATACCAATTTCCCCAAGTGGATGATGTTTGCTTCTGTTCTTCCTGCTCTGCTTGTCTTCATCCTCATATTCCTTGAGTCTCAGATCACCACGTAAGAGCAAGGAGAGAGGCTTGGCCGGGGAGGGCTGGAGGCTGGGAGGGAGCAGGCTCTGGGCCAGCCGGAGACTAGCTAGTGCCTCTGCGAGCAGATGGGGGTGAAAGGGCATCAGAGGCAGGTCTGAGTTCTGTGGCCCCTGGTATGGCGTCATTTGAAGACCATGTAAACTAAGAACTATGAGCTTCACTGCTGGATGGTGGGAGGGGCCTGAGCAGCAGGGAGAGGGTGCGTGGAGAGGGTGCGTGGAGAGGGTGTGTTGGAGGGGGGCTTTGGGGGGTGAGGGATGTTGAACAGTCAAGGCTTCTTGAAGCTGAAGTTCCAGGATTTAGGCAAAAAAAAAAAAAAAAACCACCTGAAGGTCCAGAGACTTCTAGCCCTCTGAGTCTGAATTCTCAAACAGCCAGAGGGAGGGAGCTTGGACCTCAAAGGAAAATGGGAACGTAGAGTGAAAAGAGACTCAGAGAGACCATTGCAGGGAAAGCCCAGCTCACCAGACTTCTCTCCACCCTCAGGCTGATTGTCAGTAAACCAGAGCGGAAGATGATCAAGGGCTCTGGCTTCCATCTAGACTTGTTGCTGGTCGTTGGCATGGGTGGGGTGGCCGCCCTCTTCGGGATGCCTTGGCTCAGCGCCACTACTGTGCGTTCTGTTACCCATGCCAATGCCCTCACAGTCATGGGGAAGGCCAGTGGTCCAGGGGCTGCAGCCCAGATCCAAGAGGTCAAGGAACAGCGGATCAGTGGGCTCCTGGTCTCTGTGCTTGTGGGTAAGTGAGGCTAGCCGTGCGCCCCTCTGCTTCTGGTTGGGTATCTTCCCTAGCCTCTGAACCCGTTAGAGGGTTTATGAAATCTTTTGAGATTCTTTTCCAGATCAGTTGCTCTAAGGCTGATAGCATGCCTTGCTCTAAGGGATGGTAGAGCATCCCTGGGCTCTGTAGGGCTCTCAAGAAGCTGAGTCCAGCTGGGTGAGCAGGGTTATAGTCACAGACGGAGCCGTCTAAAGTTTCCCCTTCCTTCTCTCTGCTTCTCTTCCTTTCCATAAAAGATAATGGAGGCATTCGGCAGTGAGGAGAAAGATGGGGTTCCTCTGAGCACCGTGACTGCCCTGTCTAGGCTCGGGGAGGGGGTATAAGGCAGGGAGGAGTTTGATTCCATGGAAAGATATAGCCTTTGAGGTTGTTCCCCTCTAAGCCTCTAAACGGATGCTGCAGGAAACGGTCACATGGCATTTGTGGTTTCATGCCCAGTCCCCCAAGTATGAGCAAAGAAGCCCCATTGGCGCTGACCCCTGGGTGACCTGAACTAAGAGTGTGTCCCTCCTCACAGGACTGTCCATCCTCATGGAACCCATCCTGTCCCGCATCCCCCTGGCCGTGTTGTTCGGCATCTTCCTGTACATGGGCGTCACCTCCCTCAGTGGCATCCAGCTCTTTGACCGCATCTTACTCCTGTTCAAGCCACCCAAGTACCACCCGGACGTGCCCTTTGTCAAGAGGGTACTTGGCTTTGCAGCTGTCCAGTTAGGGTGGGGGTAAGGGTATCAGGACGGGGCAGACGCTGACCTCGGTTTCCCCACAGGTGAAGACCTGGCGTATGCACCTCTTCACAGGCATCCAGATCATCTGCCTGGCTGTTCTGTGGGTGGTGAAATCCACTCCCGCCTCGCTGGCCCTGCCCTTTGTCCTCATCCTCACTGTGCCTCTGCGTCGCCTCCTCCTGCCGCTCATCTTCAGAGAGCTGGAGCTCCAGTGTGTGAGTGGTGGGGCCCTGGATGGGAGAAGGGCCGGGTAATGGAGCTAGGGAGACGCAATCAGGGTGAGGTGGATAGGCGCGGGCTTAGGAACGGATGTAGTTCAGTTGGTAGAATGCTTGTTTCCAGTGTACAGGATCCTTGGTTCAATTCACAGCACCCCATAGATTATGTATAGAGGTACATGCTTATAATCCCAACACTGAGGAGGCAGAGGTGAGGGAATCAGAAATTCTAGGTCATCCTTGGCCACATGGTTCAAAGCCAGCCTGAAGTTACTAAGACCCCATCTTAAGAAGAAGAAAAAAGTTCTGTATTTAGGGCCTTTGTCTGGGTCTTGGTCTGCTGTGTCCTAGCATAGGATTTGGAGCAAGCGACCTCATTTCCCTATGCCCCCCCATGCAGTGAGGAATCATGCCAGGCTGAAAGCCTTGTGAGGCATACAGGGCGTGTCCTACACGAGCTGCTGAGCCGTTACTTGTATTATTGTCCAAGTTATTTGGGACATTTGGCGTGGGGCTGCCTTAATGAGTGGAACCCCTGCTGACATTTTGCAGGTTCTCCTCACCAGAACCCCAGGGGCCACCTTCCCACCTTCTCTTTGTAAACCACTCACATAGACCAACCCTGTACTCTAGGGACATCACAGGGCTTGCCCAGGATGGTTCTAACTCTAGAGGTGCCTCTTAAGTCCCCAGAAGGGCTCATCCTCTCCTGGTCTCTCACCCTTTTCCCTCCCATCCCTCTAGCTGGACGGTGACGATGCCAAAGTGACCTTTGATGAGGAGGAAGGGCTGGATGAGTATGATGAAGTGCCCATGCCTGTGTGAGGGGCAGGCCCAGGCCCCCAACCTCTCCACTTTCCCACCCTCCCAGGAAGATCATTCATGGGCATTTTGTGGCTGTGGGTGGGGAGGGAGGGGTTGTCTAGGAAACTCTCTACCTAAGGTACACTGGATTTTTCTGGCTGGAGACGACCAGAAGCTATATTAGGGAATTGGGGTCACTGTCTCTAGTCTCTCTACGGGTCCCCTACCGGGAAAGTTAGGTCTTCGTTTCCTCCCTTCGTGGCGTAGTTTATAAATAGCCAAGGGGAGAGATGGGGGACACTTTTCAAGTTCCTGCTGGCTGTGTGGCCTTACGTAAGTCCCTTGACCTCTCTGGCCTCTGCTTCCTACTCTATAAGATGTTTGCCTTGGTAATAATACCCATGTTACCGGCTGTGAGGACCAAGAGCAAATGTTTAAGAACCACTATAGCCTTTGTTGTTGTCAGAGGCTGCTCAGATCACACAGCCCCTGGGCCACACAGTGGGGACCTGAGCCTCCTGATCCGGAGGCTGCAGCTCTTCCCACCCAAGCCCAGAAATACCCCTAATGCCTTCCATTTTCTGTCCCAGCCCAACCCTAAGATGCCCTTCTCTGCATCCAGAGAGACATCCTGGTGAGAGTAAGGTGTAGGTGAGGGACTGAGGCTCAGACTCCTAAATACTTGTTCTCTCCCATCAGGTATTCATTCATTCATTCATTCATTCATTCATTCATTCATACACTCCATAGCCACCTACTAAAGGCCTTAGACCTAGATGACAGAGGGGACTGGTTCGGGCTTCTCCTGTGGATGAGAACAATACATAAGTCTGCTCTGGACTGAGATGGGGATAGCGGGAGGCTGGGAGGGTTGTAATTTATTAACTGTGTATTTTCTAAGTGCTTCTTCTGTGCTTTGGTTTTGCCCACACACACTCATTCCTCCATAAGAGACCTGCTGAGTTCAACTCCAGCTAAACTGAATCTTAGGGACTTGAAACCCAAGTTTTGACCCATTGGAGTAGGAGACAGTATCTTGCTCAAAATATGGATAAACATCTATTTTTTTTATAAAACAATAATATTTAAAAAAAAAAAAAAAGAGTTGAAAGAACCGGAACTTGTGAGAAAAAAACAGGAAATCTGAGTGATCAGGCAGCAGAGGGCTTCCGGTGGAAGAGTCTCAGGGGATTTGAAAGCACCTGCCTGCCTCCCAGCACATCGGGGCCCTTTCTTGTGGGAGCTGCTGATGTGGCCATGCCGTTGGACACACCCCTATCCTCTCCAGCCTTGCCTGCTCCTTGAACATTACCAAAGAGAGTGGGGATTGTGCCCCCCACTCGCCAGTGCCCTTCCCCACCGCCATGCTTGGGAATATTTGCCAATAAACGTGTCTGTGTTAAAGGGGCACCTTGCTTAAAGTCCTTTCCTGGGTTGGGGTGCCCCAGGGGTCCTAACCAGACCAGGTGGAGATGATGGCATTAGGGGGAACCCATGTAGGGCTTTGACCATGGGAGGGTCACTGGAGTCAAGCTGGGTGTGGCTCTGAGCCTAAGCATGAAGCCAGCCAGTTTCCCTAGGGTGAGTGATGAATTTGGAGATGAATTTGAATTCTGTACGACCTTCCTTTGCTGAGTAAGAAAGACCTAACTGGAGGGGTAGAGAAAGGGGCTGCCAGAAGACTTTGCCCTCTGCACTCTCAGCTCCGCCCAACCCCACCAGAAGTTTCTTAGCTCTGTATTCTAGATCCAAAAGGTGGATGGAGCCTTTGAGAGCAACATCAGACAGACAGCAAGGCTAAGACAGGAAGTTAGCCTTCCAGATGCTGGCCGCGAGAGCCGCCTCTCTCTCCATCTCTTGACCGGCTTTCCATTCTCCCTCACTGGAATCCCCTTTAAAGTCTCTGCCCCCCACTAGAACTGCTCCCGGGCCAGGGTGTTGCCCACCCTGGGAAGGAGGATCCCAGCATACAAAACCTCCTCACCCGCCCCAGCTTTCAGGTCGAGGTCAGGTTCTTCACTTCCTTCCCTGTATCTACTACCTGACTACCCCGAGCTGACCCCCTCCCAGGCTGGAGCAAAAGACCTGGGTGCTAACTGAGCCCCAGGGAAAGCTATCTCAAAGCCTGCTTCCCATTCAGTAAGGCTGTGCATTCCTGACAGACAGGGTTAGGTCTGTCCCCCGGGGTTATATCATCCTCACCCCTCACTGCTCGCCTCTGAGACTGAGACAGGCCATGCCCAGCCCCAGCCCCTCTCATGGGAACGCTGGGCAGCCCTTGACCACGCAGCAGCTCTCCGGGTCTGGATTTCCTGCTGGGTCTATTCTTATACATCCGTCCTTCGAGTAGTTCCTGCCTCTCAAACCTCACATCCACCTCCATTTAAGTCTTGAAGCTGGGCCTCTTATCACCCAAAGCTGGCCTTAAATTTACAATCTGAGGATGACGATCTTAAACTTCCGGTTCCCACTACTTCTTGAACACTGGGATCCCAGACGAATGAGTCACCACGATATACATGTATATATATATACATCGTGGTGTTGGGAACAGCCCTCTCCAATGTGTATGTCAGTTTGAGACAGGTTTCTCTGTGTAACGAACCTGGCAGTTCTGGACTTTGCTTTATAGTCCAGGCTGGCCTCAAAGTCACAGTGTTAGCATTTCTTTTAGGCTCCGCCTCACAGTTACCTAGCAACAGCCAGGTGTGCCTGACTCTCTATAAAAGGGGCTGCTTGCCCCCTCCTCTCTCTCTTCTCTTACTCTTGCTATCTTCCTCTCTTCCCCCTCTGTCCCTTCTCTCCCTATTTCCCTACCACCTCTCTCTCTATATGTTCATGGCCGGCCTCTACCCCTCTTTCTCTCTCTGCCTTTCTCTATCTCTACTCCCTCAACTCCCCTCCCCATGCCCTGAATAAACTCTATACTATACCGGGTGGCTGGTACCTCAGGAAAGAATGCCTCAGCATGGGCACCCCTTCAACCACACCCCCATCCCCCTACCCTGCACCATACCTAGCCTCCACCAAACATACCCCTTCTTTCTTTTCATTTTATAAAACACAACACATGGGGCTGGAGAGATGGCCACTGGTGACCACTTTGCTCTTCCCACCTTGCAACCATGTCTTTGTTTCGGGAGGGACATAGGCTCTGCTCTGGTGACCTCACTTATTTTGCCCACCAAACCCCCCATTTGGGAAGCCTCTATGCCTGAGCTGACCTCTCAAGCCCCACCTTAGGGGGAGGCAGTCCAAGGCCATGAACTTAAAAAGCTTCCTTTAATTAAATTACCTGCTTTAATTAATTTGGCCATGATGATTTGGTCAGTGGTCTTTCTCCTCTCATCTTTGGGATGAACCTCACCCTCTCCAACATTTAATCTCTCCTGTGAGACTAGCTTTGGGGCTGAGTGAGGCTGGGTCCCTGGCTGGAATCCTTACACCACTACTCACAGGATTGGATTCAAGCCCTGCAACTGACAAGTCCATCCCTTCTTCGAATCCAGATCCATCCCCAGGTTATTTGTGGGTCTGACCTGGAGGACACATTTACCTTTTTTAAAAAAAGGGAAAACTACAGACGGGTGGGAGTATGGCGTCTCAGCCCATCCCCCACCCGCCATACCCAGAAGCATCCTGAGGATTCATGCTTCTTCCCAATCTTTCTTCAAAGTGGATAGGGTGTTTGTAAATGGAGTGTGCTATCAAGATGCTGGGTCACAGCCAATCTAGTGTCCTTTCTACCTTGAACCTCACATATGATGATATTAAAAAACCCTTTTTGGTTTGTTTGGTTTTGTTTTTCGAGACAGATTGTGTAGCCCTGGTTGTCCTGGACTCCTTTTGTTCACCAGGCTGGCCTTGAACTCATAGAGAGCTGCTTGCCTCTGCCTCCTAATTGCTGGGATTAAAGACATGAGCCACCATCCTTGCCCAGCTGAAAATCTGTCTATCTATCTATCTATCTATCTATCTATCTATCTATCGATTTATTATGGTGTTTTGCCTGCATGTATGTCTATAAGGGTCTCAGATATTATAGTTACAGACATTTGTGAGTTACAATGCAGATACTGGGGATTGAACCCTGTCCTCTTAACCACTAAGCCGTCTCTCCAGCCCTTTTTCTTTTTCAATTGCATCTGTTCATTCAGAAGATAGAAGCAGTCAGATCTCTGAGTTCAAGGCCAGACTGGTTTACAGAGTGAGACACCATCTCAAAAATAGTATCCCGTGTATTTATCGTGGCCGGAGCTGAGGGCAGAGTAGTCACTGAGCAAGTGCTGTGGTCTGTGGGTGCAGCTTAGAGAACAAGTGGAGGTTAGTGAAATGCCCATAGGAATCAGCTCTTTCTTTTTGCTAAGTGCTTTCTGGGCATTGAACTCAGGTCATCGGGCTTGGTGGCAATCACCTTACCGACTGAGCCATCTTGCCAGCCCAAGGAAATCTTGAAAGCCACTAGAAGCCTGAGATTGACTCAGGTTGCTACAGCTCTAAGGACCTGTGGACTCTCATTTCCTGCCTCTCCCACATACCTGCCCTGCCCTGCCTGGCCCACCCATTCCCTTTCTCAAAGAAATCACTGCAGGTTTCCTTTATTTTTTTTATTAACCTGTCTGTGTGTGCTTGTGCAATCGTGTGTGTTGGTGTGGGTGAGTGCAAATGTGTACAGGATACAGGAGGAAGCCACGGGTGCTGCTCCTGGTGGAGTAGCCACATTAATTAAACAAATAATTTAATAAAAGCAAGCTTTTTATATCCGTGTACGTGGACAGCCTCCCCCTAAGGTGTGTTATCACCTTGTTTTTGATGTGTCTGGGGTGAAGGTATACGGTGTGTGTGTCTGCGTGTCTTTCTGTGGGTACACACAGGCAGAATATTGACTGTCTTCCTCAATTGCTCTCTGCTCTCTGCCTTATTCTTTAAGGAAGGATCTCTCCCTCAGCCTAAAGTTCACCGTTCTGACTCAGCTGGCTGGCTGACCAGGAAGCCCTGGGATCCTCCTGTCTCTGTCCCCAACCGTGGTTTACAGGCTACGGCTGGGCTTTTAACATGTGTGTTGCAGGTTTGAACACAAGTCCCCAAGCTGAGTGGTCTCCCTAGCTCTGCACCTTCTTTATCGAGTCAGAGTCTCCCACTTGGATCTGGAGCTGCTGTGCTGATTAGTCAGGGAGCTCCAAGGATCGACCTACCTCTGCCTCTCCCTGCCCCTGTGCATGCTGGGATTACAAACATGTGGGTGCCACCACACCCAGATTTGTATGTGGGTGCTGTGCCTTGAATTAGGTTTTATGCATCTCAATAAGTATCAGCTCAGGTATCTTCCCAGCCCCCTTCTCCTCTCTCCCTCCCTCTCACCTCCCTCCTCTTCTTCCTACTCCTCCTCCTCTTTTTTTATTTTGTTTTGTCTTTCTAGACAGGGTTTCTGTGTCACCCTGGCTGTCCTGGAACTCACTTTGTAGACCGGGCTGGCTTCGAACTCACAGAGTTTCTGCCTCTGACTCCGGAGTGCTGGGATTGAAGGGTGTGCAACACCACGCTCGCTTTCTTCCTTTTTCTTTTTTTTTTTTTAATTAAAGATTTTGTTTTTATTTATGCATATGCATGTGTCTGTGTGTATATGTGTGTGCAGAAGCCCATGGAAGCTGCCAAGGGATGACAGAGCCTGTGGAACTGAAGTCACAGGCAGCTGTGAGTAGCCAGGCATAACTATTGGGAACCAAACCTGGTCTTCTGGAAGAGTAGCAAGTGCTCTTGACCATGGACCCATCCCTCAGAGCCTCACCTCCCTATATACCTTAGCTCTCCTGTGTGGTTTATTTTGTAGCGACGATAGGGCTCAGGCCCTCGCCCATGCTAGGCAAATGCTCTCTGCCTGAGCTGTTCCCAGCTCATCGCCATGGTCTTCAGTCCCGCTGACCCTCTCAGACCATTCACAGACTGCCTCAATGTGGATGAACTGCAGTAATGAAGCATGAGCACAAAATTACTCCCCCTAGAAAGGAAATAACGGTTCAAAAATAACATTTTGAAGAGCTCTTGGCCTAAAGCTGCCTTATACAGAGCTGAAGCAAAGAACCTGAAAGAGACTGAGGCTCAGAAACAGCAGTTAGTAGATTACAGAGAATTATCCCACATCAGGAAAGTGGACCACCAGGCAGGTTGTCACGGCATAATAACAAGGACATACCCATCAGGGCAGGCTGCTGCAATCTTGTTCTGTGCCTGGAGACTCAATGGGGACTGGAACAGGCAGCCTCTCTCTGCAAAGGAGAGGTAATAAGCTTCACCTCATGGGGCCCTGGAGGGTCACAGTGACACAATGTGCCTGGAGTATCTGGCGGAGCACACACATGCTTACTCTTGTGTGGTTTGTTCTCTTAAGCTGGGGATCTGAGGGGCTCCAGCGTACTCTCCCACTGGACTACTTCACTTCTGTTTGGTTGTTTGAGATGGTTCTCCCTCAGTACCCTCAGACTGGCCTTCTAAACCACAACGCACCTCCGAACCTCAGGTCTCAGACTGCTGGGTACTGGGATCACAGGCTGGTGTCTCACAGGCTGGTGTCACTCCATCTGGCTGTCATTCTTTTCACTCAGCTCAGCTTTAAAACCAGTCCTGTTGCTCTGTCAGCAGCTGGTGAATTTTACATCGATTGATGTTCTGTGGGTCACACACATACCCCCACCCTGTCTCTCCCACAAGAAAATCTGTAGTACGTCCTTGGGAAATACCCCCCTACTTTTCTTCTCCTTCTCCTTCTCCTCCTCTTCCTTCTCCTCCTCCTCCTCCTTCTCCTCCTCCTCCTTCTCCTCCTCACCACCACCACCAGTGCCTCACCACAGTCATTGTCTTCATCATCTTGGTTTTTGTTTCGTTGTTTGTTTGGTTTTTTTTTTTTTTTTTTTTTTTTAAAGACAGGGTTTCTATGTGTAGCCCTGGCTGTCCTTGAACTCTCTATATAGATCAGGCTGGACTTGAACTCATGAAGATCTACCTGTCTCTGCCTCCTGAGTGCTGTGAGTAAAGGCCTGCACCACCGCCAGCTGAGTAAATGGAATCACGTCAGTGCATTTTTTTAAAGTCTCACTATGTGTCCCAGCCTAGTCACGAGACCTTTAGCCACCCCTCTTTTTTTATTTTTTAGACAATATCTCGAAATGTAGCCCTGACTGGAACTTGCTAAATAGCCTAGGCTAGCCTAAACCTCATCATGCCAGTTCTCCTGCCCCTGCCTCTTAAATGCTGGAATTTCAGGTGTGTACCACACATTTCTTCTTCTTCATCACCATCCTCATCATCACCACCATCAATATCATCATCAGCATCATCATCATTTTGAGACAGGGCTTCACTAAGTTCTTTAGTCTTCCCTACCAATTAGACCAGTGGTTCTCAACCTTCCTAATGCAGTTCTTTAATACAGTTCCTCTTGTCATAATGGCCTTCAACCACAAAATTATTCCTGTTGCTACTTTATTATTTTTCTAATGTTATGCATCATAATGTAAACTTTACCACTGTTATGAATTGTAATGATATTGTTATGAAAATATCTAATATGCAGGATATTTGATATATGACTGTAGTAAGAAATGTGGAGTTTTGGATTCTTTAACGAGCCACAGAAATATTCTAAGAGTTTGCTTTCATTTTAATCCCAGGTGTAGGGATTCAGGGCTGCTCTGGACTGGGCAGCAGCTGATCATGATTTGCCTCGTGCTCGGCAGAAGCATGGTTTTTTTCAGCTGCAGATCATTTCTGTGATTGTACGATGTCTGGAATTCTGGGAACTTTTCAGAGGGCGTATCAATGCTAGGGTCCTGAAAAAGTAGTGTGTGGTTGTGGTTTATTACTAACTGTGGTCAAAGAGAATCAAAAGGAAAAAAAATTAGATTCGGGGATTTTCCTAATCCCCTGGATCCTTTTTTCTCTCCTATCTAGTGTTAGGGGGTGAAACCCAAGAGGATAAAGGGTAGGAAAAAAGAAGAACCCACAAAATAGCAAAGACCAGCTACATATGACCTCCATAGAAGGGCCTTTTAACCCCTTAAATGGTTCTCGAACCAACGCTGTTTTAAACACTTTGGTGGCACTATCTTAAACAGTTAGGAAAATGTTGGGAGCTGACCTCCAGCTTCAGTAAGTCGGTCTGTTTCCAGAAGGAAGGCTTTGAGGGTTACACTGGGTCCCCCAGGTCACTGCTCTGTACTCTGCTTCCGGTCTATCCTATAATGGGTGAGCTCCTTGGCCATACAACCCCACCACCGTGATGGCCCACCTTAGAGCCACAGACGAGACCACGTGAAATACTTAGCAAAATAAAGTCTTTCTCTTTCAAGTTGCCTCTGCCAGGAGTTTCACATAGGGACGGACGGTTTTGTCTTAGTTATGGACCAAGACACCCTTCAAGAGTATGAGGTTCAGAAGTGGGAGAAGAGATACTAAGTGTCTGGTCTTGCCGGCCAGAGAGAGGAGAGGGTGTGTTCCCTGCTAGGTACAGAGGAAAAGTGGTTCAGCTAAGGGCAGGAAAGTGGAACGCAGAGAAAAAAATTGAGTGGAGAAGCAAGCCCTTGTAGAAGTGTTGGCATAATGTTCTGTATACTGCAGTGGGTTCTTCTGACGCTGCTTGTAGCCTAATGCTAAAACTGGCTTCTCAAGATGTGGTTGCTCCCGGAAGAGCAGATGCTCACACACTCAAGTGATCCATGAGAACCTTCTCCCAAATGTAACTGATCAGTAAAAGGCCTGTGATTGGGCAGTGGAGGGAGAAAGGCGGGACTGGGGGCTGGAGAAGAGGTTGGAGGTGGAGAGAGAGGAGGACAGAGAGGAGGAATCTGCCATGGACCAGAACTGTGTGGCCAGGAGAAACAGCAAAGAACCAGGGCCTTTATAGCTGAGGAATAAATTAGAACAGCCCTAGATCTACTCAGTCTAGGTATTCGGCTTATAAATAAAATCTCTGGATTATGTATCTTTTATATAGCCTTTTTGGAACACTAATTCCAACAACAGTTCACGGTGCAAAGTTTATCCTTGTGTTATTCAAATGCTCATCTCTCTGCCCCCATATCCGGTTTCAATCAGAACACAGCATTGTAATGCGTATACCGAGAGTCTCCAGTTTCAAGTTTGTGTAAACAATTCTTACCATTTATTCTCTGCCTTGTCAATAAATGCTGATCACCCAATGGCCGAGCAGGATAGAGAATTAGGGCGGGACATCCTCCAGCGAGAGGCAGGAGAAGGGGAGAGAGGGATATTCAGATAGTAAGGAGCATGGAGAATTTGGAGCCATGAGGAAGAGGTTCGAAGAGCCAGATCAATAATAATATGTAGGTATCAGGGGATGGAGATGGGAGGAAGTCAGATTATTATTGACGTTTCAGGCTTATCATTTAACAGCTCAGCGATTGAGGCGCAGTTTTAAATAGATCTTGGTTTTAATTTAATTAATAAATGTATTTAATAAATACAGCCACCAGATTAATTCACTGTTTACCTTTATTTTTAAGAATTCATTTACATAGAAGTTAATTAAGTCATGGAAAGCCAGGTCAGGTTCGAGGAAACTGGAATGTCAGATAATGAAAGGATCTGGAGAGATGGCTCAGGGGTTAGGAACACTGACAACTCTTCTAGAGGACCTGGGTTCAGTTCTCAGAACCCACATGGCAGCTCACAACCATCTGCAACTCCAGTTTTGGGGAAATCCAACGCCCTCTTCTGGACTTTTCAGGCACTGGTGCACAGACAAAGGCAAACTAAAGGTACACACACTTAAAATAAGTCTTTACAAACATAAAAAGAATGTCGAGGAAGAGATTAGGCTTGGCTGAGAGGTACAAGGAAGTCATTTGCAGGCTTTTTCTCCCCTTCTCACGACCAAATCCAGGCCCTCGAGAACACCAGGCAAGCGTTTTACTACTGAGCCTTCATTGTCGATTCTTGATCTGGGGAACTGCGCGATTAAAGCGTTTCCCTTTAGGAACTCCACGCAGGAGTCAAGCTGGTAATCGCTGCACTTTAGTGAGCCCATTGCCGAGGCAGACAGGCGAGGCAGGCCCTCACCACACCTGTGAGGAGCATGGTGCCAGGTATTCCACACAAGAGAGGAGTACTGTTCAGCGAGGAAACGGCACAGAAGGCTGGCATTAGGCCAGGCTCCTTGGCAGCAGAGCCATTTAATCCATCATTTGAGGGACATATAAGACTTGTACCTGTAATGAAAATCTGCAGTGAGTAAGTCTGAAAAGAGCATTGCAGGATGTGAGCCTGCAATCCAGCATGGGGCAGGAGCACCGTTCAAAGTCATCTTTAGCTTTGTAGCAAATTTAAGGCTAGCCTAGGCTACCAAAAAAAAAAAAAAAAAAAAAAAGCCCCAGAGACTAAGCATGTGGTTTAGTCAGTAAAGTCCTGGCCTCTCGGGCACAAAGCCTAGAGTCCCCGGCACCACACACAAACCAGACCTGGTGGCTCACAATAGGGAGGTAGAGGCAAGAGGAGAGATCCAAGGTCTTCCTCTGCTACAGTGAGCTTCAGGCCAGTCTGCTGTTTGATATCCTGTCTCAAAATAAAGTGCAATCAAACAAAAAGAACAGAAAGCCAGAACTCATCTCAGAAGCATCTGGAACATTAAAAAAAAAAAAAATGGTGACATTTGTTCAGCAAAGTCAAGTGACATCATGGAAAGCCTGCTGAGCTGGCAGTCCACTTGGTGACCTCAGAACGTTGTCTCATTCTCAAGTCCCTGGGCCCACAGCCAGCTGACAGGAGGTGAGGAAGGAAGGGCTGGTGAGCCCTAGATGTGGGGGGTGGGGCTGAAGGCTTGGTGGGAGCTTGGTAGGAGGGTTCAGTGGGTAGCTTTATAAAACAGACCAGAGTTCCTTGTCTACTAGGGGACATGTTTATGGTCATGTGCCCATTGTTCCTTTCCTTAAAGCTCTAAATACTTCAAGTCTTTTATGTGTATCTTGGAAAACATTTAACATCATGGATTTAATATTAAAAAAATAAATAAAAGAGCATGCAGCAGGAAGGTCAGTTTGTAACTTAGAATGTGGCCCTTCAAGTTTATTTACATGAACAATATAATTTGTATCTATTTTAATGGAGCATACCTACTTCTTATGTTTTGTTTACTTATTTAGAGATGGGTCTCCTGTAGCCCTGCTGACCTAGAGCTCTGTAAGTGTTAAACTTCTGAGAGGAAAGGCTTTCCTGGTGGAAGTGTTATAAGCTGAGGGGTTTTTCCCAATGAAAGTGTTACAACCCCTAGGGGAAGGTTTCCCCAATTGCAAGTGATACAACACTAAAGGGAAAGATATCCTGGGGATTGGTGGGCTTGGGTAGGTTTTTAACCCAGAATTGGGTTCCGACATTTTACTGTACAAATACCATATGTAACTTAAATTGACCTTGAACTCAGGATCTTCTACCTCTCATGAGCTGGGATTACAGGTGTGGTGTGAGCCACCATGCCCAGTTTAGCATGTGTGACTTGTTTGTTTGTTGTCTTTTCGAGACAGGGTTTCTCTGTGTATTCCTGGCTGTCCTGGAACTCATTCAGGAGACCAGGCTAGCCTCAAATTCAGAGATCTACCTGCCTCTGCCTCAGAAGTACTGGGATTAAAGGCTTGTGCTGTCACACTGGGCTAGCATATGTAATTCTTTTTTTTTTTTTTAAAGGTTTATTTATTTCATGTATTTGAGTACACTGTAGCTGTTTTCAGACACACCAGAAGAGGGTATCACATCTCGTTACAGATGATCATGAGCCACCATGTGGTTGCTGGGAATTGAACTCTGGATCTTCAGAAGATCAGTCAGTACTCTTAACGGCTGAGCCATCTCTCCAGCCCCATGATGTTTAAATACAGCCTCAAACATCTAAAACAGATGGAATAGAAAGAAGAAACAGCTCTGTGTCCCTACGTTTGAGGATTGATATCTTGCTGCTCTTTGGAACAGGGTCTCATTATGTATATAGGGCAGACTGACCTCAGGCTCATGGGCATCCTGCCTTAGTCTCTCTGTGGCTGAGTTTACAGGTATGTGCTTCAGCACTCAGCTTTACAATCACTCAAAAAAGAAAAAAAGTCTGTTTTAAAATAGAATCTTACATACCCTAAGGTGGCTTTGAACTTGCTATGAAGCCAAGAGTGACCATAATCTAGTCTCTTCTTCTTCTTCTTTTTTTTTTTTTTTTTTTTTTTTTTTTTTTTAAGATTTATTTATTTATTTTATGTATTTTCAGACACCAGAAGAGGGCATCGGATCTCATTACAGATGGTTGTGAGCCACCATGTGGTTGCTGGGAATTGAACTCAGGACCATATGGAAGAACAATTGGTGCTCTTAACCACTGAGCCATCTCTCCAGCCCTAGTCTCTTCTTTAGAGCACTGGGACTACAAATATTTGTCGCTGTGCCTAGTTTTATGCCGAGGTGGAAACCGAACCCAGGGCTTGATCCACACTAGGCAAGCACGCTACAAGTAAGCTTTATTCTTGACCTCTTTCTAGTCACTTCTGTGTCACCCAACAGTGGTAAGAAATATATATTCAACTGTACATGAATCTCTCACCACAGTGATCCACATTCTGGGCCACAAAACAAAATTTAGCAATTCGGTCAACAGTGGTATATATGTTTTTAATCCCAGCACATGGGAGACAGTAGCAGGTGGATCTCTGTGAGTTTGAGGCCAGCCTGAGGTGGGGGGTACACAGGAAAAATGTCTGGCAAAAAAATTAAAAGATCTGGGAGCTAAAAAATGCATTCTTTAAAATGTTTGTTTATTATTATTATTATTATTACATATTGCATTCTGAAAATGTATATGAGTCACGGTGCAGGTACGAGTGTCTGAGGACAACTTTGTGGGGACAGTTCTCCCTTCGACCATTATTACATGAGTTCTGGGGGTCGAACTCGGCATCAGGATTTTTAAGTCTGGTACTTTGCCTGCTGAGTCATCTCCCTGGCCCCAGTGGTGTGTCCCTGAAAAGCACTTAAACCAAAGCTGGCACCATAAGTGAAACTAGAAATTATTTTAACAGCAAAGCCTGGTCCACGCCAGGAAGATGAGGCACAACACAGAGAGAGTCAGAGAGTTAGAGGCCAGCCTGACCTCCAGGCAAGGGTGGACTATGGTGTGAGATGAGATGGGTGGAGGATAAGGAGAGAAGAAGAGAGCGGACAGGGAGAGATGGTAGGGGACATGTAAGCCTGACAAGATAGTATACACCTTTAATCCAGCACTTAGGAAGCAGAGATCTCTGTGGGTTGAATCCAGCCGGCCAGGGCTACATTTTGCTACACTTTCACACACACACACACACTCAGTAATAAAAGAAATAGAATTAATGAAATTGATTAGGCAAAGCTATAGAGAAAGATCAATAATAAAATCCAAAGTTCTTGGTGTGTGGGTGGAGGGAGGAGACCAATAAGAAAAACTGACAAAGCAAAAAAAAAAAAAAAAAAAAAAAAAAAAAAAAAGCCCAAAATTATGAATTGCAAAAATGAGAAGGCACTGTTAAGTATCCCAGAGACCATTAAAGGATAAGGCATACTACAAACCACCCCATATGCAGCCACCAAACCCAAGCACTATAGCTGATGCCAAGAAGTACTTACTGGCAGGAACCAGATAGAGATGCCTCATCAGGGGCTCTGCCAGAGTCATACAAATACAGCTGAGCATGTTTGCAGCTAACCATTGGACTGAACACGGGGACCCCAATGAAGGTGCTAAAGAAAGGACTGAAGGAGCTGAAAGGGGTTTCAACCTCATGTGAAGAATAACATTATCAACCAACCAACCCCTCCACAACTCCCATGGAATAAAACACCAACCATTGAGCACACATGGAGAGACCTATGGCTCCAGTTACATATGTAGCTGAAGATAGCAGTGTCTGGCATCAATGGGAGGAAACACCTGGAAAACTCCAAACAGCAAAACTAGCCAGTTCCTGGAGTTTCTTTCCCAGCAGTCAGGGAGTTGGCAAGTCACCCTTATCCTAATAAGTCAAAAGTTGAGCTGATTGAAAAGTAGCAGAGCAAGCAGTGGATACAAAGAATCCAGAAGCCTGGAAGAGGGAAGGAACAGCTGGTGATGAGGAACTTTAGCAGCTGGAGGCAGCTGGAAGGGTCAGCTCAACAACTCCAGAGACCCTATTCTATGGTAACCCCAGGTGTCCCACCAAGTCCTAGCCTTATGTATCTACAGAAACTCCCCACCTGTTTCTGGCTGGGAACTGTCTCAAAATATGGCAGAATATTCTGTTCCGGACTAAATCTCATACAAGACAAGTTGGTTTCCCAGGGTTTATCTATGGGATTAAAGTAGAGCCTAGTTAGCTGCTAGCCTTCCAAGCATAAGGAAGCAATGAGACTCTGGACCACAGCCATCCTGTGTCACCCAAGGAGAATAAGGCCAGGAAGTATTGGGAGTGGGGGTGGAGTGGCAGGAGAGAGGTACTGGAACACCAAGCAGAGCAGCTGGGTGAATTTCAGGCCAGCCAGGGCTACATAGTAAGACAAGCAACTGGGGTTGGGGTCAAAACAAGCAACAAAGAAAGAGCAAATCATTCCTTTTAAACCGTGGTTTGATTATCTTTGTTACATTTTATTTATTTGTTTGTTTGGTATGTGTGTCTGCTCACAGCATGCCATCCCACAGTGAACCTAAAGAGGCCAAAAGGCAACTTTCCAGCTGACTCCTAGCAGGGATCAAACTCAGGTCATCGGCCTTGTCAGTAAGCATCTTTCCCTGCCTGGCCATCTGGCCCTCCCTACCTAAGGTTTCTTTTTTCCCAAAAGTAACTATCTTGAAACATAAATACAAATCAGTACACAGTGGGCTAGGACAATAGAATGTAAAGGGTGGAAGGATACTTAGTTGGTTGAAAATAAAGCTCTAAGAATTGTTTTTTACAAAGAGATACTTTCAAGAACCAGGAAAAGGGAGCTGGAGAGACGACTCAGCTATTAAGAGCACTAGCTGCTTTTCCAGAAGAGCGGAGCTAAAAAAAACAAGGACTCTGGAGGACATTGTGTGCAAGTCCCATTCTTCCTGGTCCCTCGTCCAGTGACATGACAGCTGACAATTGCGACAGGAATGCCTAGAAAGAAATGTAACAACTGAGTGATGGCTGAGTTGTTTAAGAGCACTGGCTGCTCTTAGAGAGGACCTGGGTTCAATTACCAACACCCACATAGCAGCTCATAACCCTCTTTAACTCCAGTTCTCCCTTCCAACCTCCAAGTGCACTAGGAATGCATTTGGTGCATGTACATAAATGCAGGCAAAACACCCCTATGCACAAAACAACATAAATCTCAAAAATGATTTTTAAGGCAGAACTATAAAAGGAACAAAAAGGAATAGTACCTAAACTTTCTGAACATCTCCACAATTCCAGGAATTACATGACTATTTCTTGTGCTTAACTCTTAGCTTAACTCTTCCTCTCATTCCGTTATGTTACATCTATGGACCCCAGACACTAAGAGTTTAGAAGTTGATTTAAAAGTCTGTCTCTGGGCTGGAGAGATGGCTCAGCAGTTAAGAGCATTGACTGCTCTTCTAGAGGTCCTGAGTTCAATTCCCAGCAACCACATGGTGGCTCATAACCATCTGTAATGGGATCTGATGCCTTCTTCTGGTTTGTGTCTGAAGATAGCTACAGTGTACTCACATAAATAAATAATATTTAATTTAAAAAAGTCTGTCTCACTTCTATTTGGCCAAGAACAAAATTCCTCCTTGTCTGCAGTTGGCCCAGGATAATCATTGGCTCCACACTCCTGAGAAGGAAAATGGATTCAGTTTGAGACAAAATTTGGTAACAGATTTGATGATCCAAATGTTGTGTAGTCTGATCCTTGTGTGTATGAAATCAGTTAATCACCAGGGGATGCTCAGGAAGGTTGCCTCTTCTGATAGCCACTGTAAGATGGGGATGCTTGATCCCAAAGATGTGAATTCTCAACAAAGCCTCATTTTCTGTGGTCTGAGGAGCACTTACTTCCTGGCAGTGGGGTGTAGAGGGAATCTGTTACAAGTGCCAGCTTTGGGGCCTTGGCTTCTGAGAGATTGAGGGAGATCAACCTGGAGTTGCTGACAAAGGTCTGGCAGGTGTTGGCCCATTGAAAATCTTCCTGAACATTTCTGGCATCAGGACCTGATTTGGTGAGGCATGTGGCCTGTTACCATGGTTATCTAGTCTTAATCTCTGTGTGGTTTCCTTTAGGTAAGAATTTCTTTTATATTCTTTCTTTCTTTGAGTAGGACAGATCCTAGGGCCCTTTATCTTAAGTCATTCATTAATTTTATATAGGTAATTGAAAATACTGCAGAGAAAGATAACAAGAAGTGGGGCTGGGTAAAGAAAAAAAGTGGAGACAGAAATTGGATCTGTACCTCCTGTCCCAGGCCTTAGCTCCTTTGTCCAATTATTTCACATCAAGAAGTTGGTCTTGGGGCTGGAGAGACAACTCAGAGGTTAAGAGCACTGTGCTGGATAGTTTTTGTCAACCTGAAATAACCTAAAGTCATCTGAGAGGAAGGAACCTCAATTAAGAAAATGGTCCATAAGACCAGGCTGTGGGCAAGCCTGTAGGGCAATTTCTTAATTAGATGGGGAGGGCGAAGCCTATTGTGGGTGGTGGTGCTCCTAGGCTGGTGGTCCTGGGTTCTATAAGAAAGCAGACTGAGCAAGCTATGAGAAAAAGCCAGTAAGCAGTACCACCCCTCCATGGCCTCTGCATCCGCCCCTGCCCCCTACATTGCTTGAGTTTCTGTCCTGACTTACTTTGATGATGAACTGTGATGTGGAAGTGTAAGCCAAATAAATCCTTTCCTCCCCCAGTTGTTTGGGTCTTGGTGTTTTATGGAAGCAGTAGTGACCCTAACCATGTGACTGCCAGTCCAGCAGGCTTTCCATGATGTCACTTGACTTTGCTGAACAAATGTCACCTTTTTTTTTTTTTTTTTTTTTTTTTTTTAACATTCCAGATGCTTCTCAGATGAGTTCTGGCTTTCTGTTCTTTTTGTTTAATTGCACTTCATTTTGAGACAGGGTATCAAACAGCAGACTGGCCTGAAGCTCACTGTAGCAGAGGAAGACCTTGGATATCTGATCCTCTTGCCTCTACCTCCCAGTTGTGAGCCACCAGCTGCCCTGGTTTGTGTGTGGTGCCGGCGACTGGACTCTAGGCTTTGTGCCTGAGAGCTAAGGACTAAGCCACATGCCTAGTTTCTAGGGGTAGTGGTTTTTAGTTTGTGTTATTGCTTGTTTGTTTGTTTGTGACAAGGTTTTATTTTATTTTTGAGACAAGGTTTCTCTCTGTGGTCTTGGTTGTCCTGAAACATGTTCTGTATACCAGGCTGGCCTTGAACTCAGAGATCTGCCTGCCTCTTCCTCCCTGCTCTGCTCTTGCCTCTACCCCTGCCCCTGTCCCTGATGAGTTCAAAGGCATGTGCCACCACTACCGGGCTCACTAGGATTAGAGAAGTCCTTTTTAATGATATTTAGGTTTTATATCTTTTAGACACAAATTTTCTACTTTGTTACTAGCAAGAGTCATACCCATTGAAGTACAGATTTCTGAGTAAGGATTGCCTAATGCTGTGGATGAAACAATCAGCCAAATTTTCACCTCTAAAAACCTGGCAAATGGGCTGGAGAGATGGCTCAGTGGTCAAGAGCACTGGCTGCTTTTCCAGAGGTCCTGAGTTCAAATCTCAGCAACCACATGGTGGCTCACAACCATCTGTAATGAGATCTGATGCCCTCTTCTGGTGTGTCTGAAGACAGCTGCAGTCTTTATTTAATATACATTAAATAAATAAAATTTTAAAAAATGCTTATTGCAGCCTGGCATAGTGGCACACGCTTTAATCCCAGCACTCAGGAGGCAGAGGCAGGCTGATCTCTGAGTTCGAGGCCAGCCTAGTCTATACAGCAAGTTTCAGGACAGCCAGGGCTACGCGGTGAAATCCTGTCTCAAAACAAAACAAAAAACAAAAATGAAATTTATTTTTCTTCCATGGTAGCTCACAACTGTCTGTAAATCCACTTCCAGGGAATCGAATGCCATTCTCTGACATCCAAGGGCACCAGGTACATACATGTTACACAGACATACATACACACAGGAAAAACACTCAAGCATATCATATAAAAAAATCTTTTAAAAATTTAATTTTAGGGACTTTTGCCTGTTTTTTATACATGGTTTTGTGTGTGTGTGTGTGTGTGCTGTATGTTAGGTCTACTTGTGTATTTGTTGTATCTTATTTACATATATTCTATGATGCTATTTCTGGACAGATTAGAACAAATATCTACTCATTCCACAGAGAGAACTGATGTCAGACCAAAGTAAGGATGCCCCCAAAGACAAACCTAGTGAACCAATGAGTTCTATCAGGATTATTGACAGGGGCAGAAATGGCTCAGACAGCTGCTTCAAGGAAGGCTCATTAGTAGGGCTAATGGCTCACAAAAACTAGAAACCTGGACCATACTGCACAACTGGCTTCGCTGGCAGCTCTACAGTTTGGAGAGTTTCTTTCAGGCAGTTTAGCTGATCTAGAAATGTTCTAGGTTGGCCAGCCTTGGAGTACCGCTCAGTAACCCTTACCGTATATATGTCTGGGGGAGGGTGTGGGGTGAGGCTAGTCATTTTGGTCAGTTTCAGAAACTTCC
Source organism: Micromys minutus (assembly GCF_963924665.1). Lineage (NCBI taxonomy): Eukaryota > Metazoa > Chordata > Mammalia > Rodentia > Muridae > Micromys > Micromys minutus. The sequence continues at coordinate 48,802,977 of NC_137979.1, read as the reverse complement.
TAAGCCTTTGAGTTGTATACTTCCGGAACTGAGGTGTTTCTCTGTGGGATGGAAAGTCTCACCTCTTTAGACTGCTCTGTGATTTCAGAGCTTTCCCTCAGAGGAAACTGTTGCGTAACCATATGGCTCCTGGTTAGGCTATCAATAAGCAAGGGCTCTCAATGAGAATGGTTAAGTTTGTGGTAAGGAATACCAGTCATCTCAGCATTTGTGAACTAGAGGCAGGAAGATCAATTCACGGCCACCCTCAGCTACAAGTTTTCATTAGCTTGAACTCTGGAAGAATTTGTTTCAGGAAGACCGACATTTTAATAACTACAATAAGATAAAAATAAAGAAATTTTTATTTTAAAAAAAGGAGAACCAAGCTGGGTGTGGTGCTATAATTCCTTAATCCCAGCACCGAGAGGCAAAGGCAGGTGAATCTCTATGCGTTCCAGGCTAGCCTTGGCTACATAGGAGACTAACAACACTAATAAGCAAACAAATAAATAAGCTAGCCACTCTTGATACCCTTAATCCCATCCCAGTACTCAGGAGGCAGAGGCAGGTGGATCTCTGAGTTCAGGGCCAGCCTGGTCTACCAAGTGAGTTCTAGGACAGCCCAGGCTATATATAGAAACCCTGTTTCAGATAGATAGATAGACAGACAGACAGACAGATAACAAAGGAGAGCCTCCTGAGGATGGCACACTCAGTGTCAACATAAAGTGGACATCGTAAACTTCCTATGCCCCTTAGTGATGAAAGGGAACAGGCACAGCACTCACATAGATCTGAGAAGCACTATCCTAGCTGTTCCAGGATCTCAAGGCAGGGCTCCAAGGGTTGTCTGGGAGAGAAAGCCAATGAGTTTCCACAGTCACCAGCCATACTGATGGTGCCTTAACCTGCTACCTGCTAAAGTGAAATGGGCCTCAGAGAGGATGACCCAGGGGCTCCTGGACACAGGCTTCCTGAACCTTTAGTTTTTTAGTTTTCTGGGCTTAAATTGACTCCTAGGGACACAAGACTTCGGGGAGAAAAGCCATTAAATGAAGACTCTTGTAACTCTTGCGTAGGGACCGAAGGCTGAACATCAATCAATACGGTACATTCCTGTCTCACATACCGGCATTTGGAAATGAAAAGAAATATAGATTGCTGTCCACTTGCTTGTACTAGTAAGGATCGGGGAATGGAGGGGTGCTGAGTGAACCGGGGCCGGAAGCAGAGCATGTGTGGAAGCTGAGCATGGGCTGGGCCCATAGCTCAGTCCATAACGTATTTGCTGTGCAAGCAAGAAGACCTGGGTTTAACCCCTAGTGCCCACGTAAACAGCTGGGTGCAGTGGCACGCACTTGCAGTCTCACTGCTGGGGAGGCAGAGATAAAAGATCCTTAGGACTCAGTGGCCAGCCCGCTTCGCAGAATCTGATAGCCCTGGCCTAACCAGGTGAACACACGGAGCAAATACTATGTAAACCTGAGATTTATATAGATTTGCAGTCTCACTAGTATTGCCAGGAATACCCAGGCTGGCTTAGGATATAGTCATTTTATTATTTGAGTACACATTCAATTTTCCCCTGATTTGACTTCCTATGTAGCTCTATTTGTAGAGTAAAAAGGCCAATGTAAATTCTATAGCTACTTAACATTTTCTATTTATTTTATGTGAGCACACTGTCACTCTCTTCAGACACACCAAAGAGGGCATCAGATGCCATTACAGATGGTTGTGAGCCACCACGTGGTTGCTGGGATTTGAACTCAGGACTTCTGGAAGAGCAGTCAGTGCTCTTAACCACAGAGCCATCTCTCCAGCCTTGCTATAAACATTTTATTTTCATAGCGTAGACTGGACTTCTCTCGTCTACCCCTCACTGCACATTCAAACTGCTGAGGCAGTTAGATGCCAAGATGTGAGTAAGAGAAGTCGTACTAAGAGACCTGTAATATTTATGATCACGTAGGAACACAGACATCTTCATTTGGCTTCCTGAAAGGCCAAGTTCCTTCCAACAATGCTATCTTATTATTAGTTGACTGTAGTGCTGGGAATTGAATCCAAGGCCTCACACATACCAGGTAGGTGTTCTACCGAAACATCCCCTCGGGCTTTTTTTTTTTTTTTTTTAACTTTTTATTTTGAGATAATGTCTCTGGCTGGCTTCGAACTCACGGTAATCCAGTCTTTGAGTACTCAACATTCTTGCCAATGATTGTCAAGTTGCTGGGATAATTGTCTTAAGCACCCAGACACGGACTGGTTCTCGTTATTATACTACTAAGCATCCAGCTTCCTTTGAAGGTAAGACCACCCTGAAGCAAGGACGAACACTTAATACAGTCTGCAATTTTAATCTAAATAGCTCCTGAGTCTAGTAAGAGGGCACAACAAGGGTTGGGGTTCGGCCGGTTGCTTTGTAATGCTAAATTCTGTAAAGAATGGCTCCGCCTAAGAGTGAATTCTCACATTCACCAGCTTTTGTGCTGCAAACCAAGTTCCTTAGTTTAAAACTATTGGTTAAACACAAATGGCTACAGCCAACTACTGGAGGGATTAGAGGTAGGTGGGTTTGGGTTACTTGGTTGGGGGTGGAGGAACAAGTGAGGAGGAGGGAGGAGGAGGAGGAGGAGGAAGCACCTTGAGAGGCACCTGGCCAGGTGAAACAGCAAATCTTTGGGGTACACCCCTGGGGAGGTAGCCAGACCAGCAGCTAGAAAAGTAGATTAAGGGTTAGCACCCAGTAATTGTCAAAGCCAAATAAAATAAGTGACATCTGAATCTCATCCATTTGTAAGCTACTTGGAGATGAGTTTAAATTGGTTGTACCACATGTAGGCTTTTAAAAATGTATCTCAGCTCCAGGATCCAATTTCATCTGTCTCTGTTGAAGAGGACCTACCAATAGGGCAGCGTCTGTTCTTTGGGGAGATCAAACCCTCTGGTCTTATCTAAGTAATCAGATGGAGGTCATAAAGTCATGAGTGGTCATCATCCTAGGGATAGAAATAGCTGGGACCACAGCCAGGCAATAACCAACCCTTTTTAAGATTAGCTAGGGAAAACTTACTCCTTTAATGGACCCCAGATTGACGCAGAAATTCAAGTTGATTAAGTTAGACAAGCTGAACCTTCCTACCTCAGCACCCTTAAGGATGACGAGCAGAAAGAAGAGGCAGTAGGAAGAGAGTATGAGCCGGTTGCCTTGGGTATCCCTGGCTGAATCGCTGCTAGTTACCGGGAAAGGATGCTCACCTGTGGGATAGAGAGGGTCAGCCAAAGCAGAGTGGATCTAAGGTGATAACCAGAGTGACCCAGACAACCTCTAACTTCACCATTATAGCATCTGAATACTAAATGGCCAACTCCTCCAAAGCCCTGACAGCTGACAAACATCAGAATAACTGGAAGCAACCGGAAAAGAGGGCTGCGGGATGTCGCAACCCTTAAGCTGTATGTGTTCAGGGAGGGAGGGGCCTAGTATTTTTGGTCCTTTTCAGGAACTTCCTAATCCTTTGAGTTGTAAATAAGGTAAAAGCCTTATTTTTGTAGGCCTAATGACTTAAGTTTGACCCCTGGAACCCATTTAAAAAGAGATTGGCCCCGGCGGTGATGGCCCTCTTTTTTTTTATTCTAGCACTGAGGGAGGGGGTGGGGGTGGGGGTGGGGTGTCAGAGGCTGGTGGGTATCTGTGACATTGAGGCCAGCCTGGTCTACAGAACTAGGACAGTCTGGGCCAGGACAGAGAAAAATCTGTCTCCAAAAACCAACACTCTCCCCATCCCCCAAAAACGAGGATGGTGGAGGTATGCCACCATTACCTCGGGCACTGCCAAGGAGATGGGAGGAGGCAGAGATAGAGCTGCCCACGTGCTGCTGCCACCCAGCCTGAAGGAGCCACAGAAACAAGAGACTGTGCTCAACAAGGTGTGGAAGCCTAGAGCTCACACAGGTGACAGCGATTGTTGTCTCTCCTCCATATGGGCGGCATGGTATACACTCCTTCAGGCACACGAATGCACGCAAGATGATTAAATAAATAAAAATGAACAAACCAGAGAAGACGTAAAAAGATGCCTGTTGTTGAGCTTCTGGCAGCTGTCTGTTCCCAACCAACCCAACCCCCCACCCCACCCCGGGCCCCAGATTTCCTCTCCTTTCTCTTTATTGTTCATCTGTCACCTTCCTGACACTTGAGGGTAGAGAAATTAGTTTGCAAGTAGTTTATCTCCTACTTCTACTCTTGACCTAGAATAAAGGTTCCCTCCCTGCTCAGCTGTCTTTTTCTTTATTGTCTCTACAGTTCTTAGTGGGGGGAGGGGGAGGGCCCAGACGACAAGACCTGGAAATAGAGCCAATGTAAATGCTGGCCATTATCTGTGGTTGTCAGACTCTGGCTTCCTGGTCCAGCTGTGGAGACTCAGTAAGTCTCCCTGGAATTTCCAGGCATCCAAACTCAGAGTGGAGATGAGTTGCCGGTTCCCTACATTCTGAATCGTTCAGCTTCTTGGCTGAACAACTACTTAAGGTCCTTTCTTTGCCTCTCCTGAGTGCAGTTGGGACCATTCCGGCCTCATTTAAATTGTTTTGCTATTTGTCTTGGGTATTTGTTATACAACACAAAACAAACCTTTTAGCCTGGTGGTGGTGATGCTTGCCTTTAATCCCAGTACCTGGGAAGAAAAGGCAGCAGATTTGTGAGGTCCAGGCCAGCCTGGTCTCCTTGAGGAAGTTCAAAAAAATGTCTAACACAGGTAGAGGTGTTTGAGGGGAAGCCAGGGGTGGATATGATCAAGATACACTGTGTATAGGTGTGAAACTGTTGAAGAGTAAATAAACTAATATAAAAATTTTAAAAACTTATTTTGTATATCAGAGTTTGACTTGCATGTATGTTTGTATACCACCCACTAACCTGCTGCTACTTGCAAAGGTCAGAAGAGGGTGTTGGGTCCCCTGCAACTGTAGTTACAGATGGTTGCAAGACACCACCCGGTGGGTGCTGAGAACTGAACCTGAGTCCTCTGGAAGAACAGCAAGTACTCTAAAGCCATCTTTCCAGTCCTATACACAATATTTTTTTAAATAAATTTCTTGGTTTCTCTTTCTTTTTTAATTTATTTATTCTTATCTTATGTGCATAGGTGGTTTGCCTGAATGTTTGTGTGAGAGTATCAGATAGCAAAGTTACAGACAGTTGTGAACGGTCATGTGGGTACTGGGACTTGAACCCTGGTCCTCTGGAAGAATAGTCAGTGCTCTTAACCACTGAGCCATCTCTCCATCCGTAACAATACTTTATAAACATGTAACATAGAAATTTGGTACAAGAAGTGGAATCAGTGTTGTAACAAAGCCTCCCTGTGGATTTTATATGCTATTGGTAGGTTGGGCAAAGGGATGCTGGTAAATCACTTTCTGTACAGGTTTGAATTTGATCCCCAGATCTCATATAAAAATCTGGGCATGAACCAGGCATGATGATATACGCCTTTAATCCCAGCACTTGGGAGGCCAGCTCAGTCTACAGAGTGAATTCTAGGACAGCCAGGGCTACACAGAGATGGTGAGATGCAAGGCAGAGACAGGAGAATTGCAGTAAAAACTTGAGAGCCAGCTAGCTTGGAATGTTCTGCACAGCACAGAAACAGGAGAGACCCTGCCCTGCTTCACCAAGGCAAGAGACAATAAATGACTCCCAGGAGTTGTCCCTGACTCCCGTGTGCATACTGTGGCATGCACATGTCTGTATTTATACACACATACATGTACATCTACAGAGAGAACTCTTTGGGGAAAGCAGGAGAGGCAGGAGAGGGGAGGGAAGAGGAGAAACAGCCATACTTGGATCCTTGGAACTATAAACATGTGCCAGAAAGCCAAGCTTCTAGAAGCTTTTGGAACTGACACAAGGGAAAAAATTGGGAGGTTCCGATTAGAAAAATTCTAGACAAGTGGTTCTCAACCTGTGGATCAAGACCTCTTTGGGAGTCACATATCAAACATCCTGCATATCAGATATCTACAATTCATCACAGTAGCAATATTGCAGTTATAAAGTAGCAATGAAATAATTCTATGGGTGGGGGAGTTAGCATAACAGGAGGAACTATATTAAAGAGTCTTAGCATTAGGGAAGGTGAGAGCCAAGGACTTCGAATGATATAAATAGAGCTGAGTCATCAGTTCTTGTGGAGTACAAAATCACATTAAGGCAGACAGCCATAATTGTGTTCATGTGGTTTCAAACAGGAATTCAGATTAATTGACCAGGAGCCGTTCATGATATATGGTGGCAAAGAACTTGTCTACATACACACACACACACACACACACACTTTACTTTCATATGTATAGGTGACTTCCCTGGATGATAAACTTATTATTGAACAGGTAAAATAAACCCCTTCCTCCCCATGTTACTTTTGCTCATGGTGTTTTATGTCAGGAATAGAAATCCTAAGACAGTCCCCAGAGACTCATATGTTTGAATATTTTGCCCACAGTTGGTGGAACTGTTTGAAAAGGATTAGGAGGTGTGGCTTTGTTGGAAAAGGTGTATTGGTGGTAGTGGCTTTGTTTCAAAAGTTACGCATCAACCTCAGCGTGCTCCCTGCCTCCTGCTTTTGATTGGAGATGTGAGCTCTCAGTTGGTCCTGCTGCCATGCCTTCAGTCTGCCATCTTGGACTCTAATCCTCTGGAAACATAAGCCCAATGGAGTGTTTTCTTTTATAAGTTACCTAGGTTATGGTGTTTTATCACTGCCATAGAAAAGTAAATAAGTGAAGGAGTGTCTTATGCCTCTGGACTCCACGGGCGCACATACTCATGTGCACACACCCATACACAGACACAGACATACATAGATTAAAAATAATAATAATAGAGGGAATTTCAAGGCAGCCCTCATATTTGCACTGTGGCATGGATCTTGTTGGCTGCTTATAGACAAGTTTACAGGGAGAATCAGGAACAAAACATATAAATAGATATTTGAGACCTTGCAGTTTGGCTGGAAAATGCATAAAGCTGGAGTCAAGGAAGGCATGTTGAAGGAGTGATTCAAGATATTACAAAAAAGCTGAATGGTGGGGCATGGTGGCTCAGTATTTGTGATGCTCTGAGAAGAGGCTCACCATGTATTTAAGGCCAGCCTGGGTTACACGATGAGGATCAGTCCAGTCTGGGCTACAAAGTGAGGCTCTCTCTAAGTAAAGCAACCAAAAATGTGGGTCTGATGGTGAGAGAAGGAGGCAGAGAGAGACAGATAGAGAGAGAGAGAGAGAGAGAGAGAGAGAGAGAGAGACAGACAGTTGAAATGGAAGTTTCTGGTTTCTTTGAGGACTCAGTTATGTCATGAGATGTTTTGCTGAAGCAGACACATAAAAGAGTGTCTGACTGAAGCAGGCAGATGGGAGGATGTGTGGTGGTTAGAATGGATGTAAACACAACCCACAGACAGTGTGACAATGCTCTCGCCTCGGCTCGCCTTGAACCGCGTCGCTGAACTGGCATCACTGACTTTTGCTTGGTGTGACTTCATAGAGAATAACTTGCCAAAGAACTTCTCATGATATTCCAGCAGCTTCCAGCCACTCAGTGAACTGAACTGCTGATAAAAAAAAAAAAAAAAAAAAAAAGATTGGGGTGTCTCTAAAGAGCTACCTCTAAACAGTACACAACCCCCATTTCCTATTAACCTTCTCCCCCTACCTCTAGTAGATGGGCTAGAAGGGAGGATAAAGCAATTAAGAATCCTTAATAAAGTAGGTTTTGAAAAATCTAAGCCTACAGACAGGGAGATAAAGAGAAGGATTCAAGGAAAATTTCTAGATCCCACTTACAGCAGGCTTAAGAGTGTAACACTTTTAGTTCATTTGAATGGCTGCTTTGATAAGAGAACTCTAGGGTTCCCAGATCAGAAACAGGCCTGTATAGGGAAGTTTTCTCCACCACGTACACCCATGGGGTTCTCAGAAGCTATGGCACCTACATGGGAGCAAATGTGGGTGAAGGGCATGGAACACCAGGAGCTCCCACTTACTGCTGTTAGGAAAACACAATGCTAGGGTGTAGTGGTTTGAAAATATTTGACCCAAGAAGTGGCTTTGGAGTAGGTGTGTCTCTGTGGGCATGGGTTTTAAGACCCTCATCCTAGCTGCCTGGAAGTCAGTATTCTGTTAGCAGCCTGCAGATGAAGATGTAGAACCTCCCAGCTCCTCCTGCACCATGCCTGCCTGGATGCTGCCATGTTCCCACCTTGATGATAGTGAACGGAACCCATGAACTTGTAAGCCAGGCCCAATGAAATGTTCCCCTTATAAGAGTTGCCTTGGTCATGGTGTCTGTTCACAGAAGTAAAACCCTAAGGCATATGGTCATTTTGGAAAAAAAGCTTGGGTTCCCCCCCCCTTTTTTCTTTTGTAGATTTTTATTTTATGCGTGTGGGTGTTTTTACTTGAATGTGTGTTTATGTATTCCATGTGCACAGTGTGCTCCGAGGCCAGAAGAAGGAGTCAGATTCTCTGGTCCTGAAATGACAGGTTATTAGCTGCCATGTGGATTCTGGGGAGCCATGTCTACAGCACCTACAGTTTCTTATAAAGTTAAACATGCTTTGTGTGTGTGTGTGTGTGTGTGTGTGTGTGTGTGTGCATGTGCGTACTATCAATTAGACTTGGTGATGCTTACTGCAATTCCAAAGCCTAGGAGATGAAGACGGAAGCATGGGAGTTCAAGGTTAGTCCTAGTTATAGACCAAGTTTAGGACTAGCTTGAGATTCATTACATTGTGTCTGAAATGAAACAAAACCCTCAAAGCTGGGGATGTGGCTTAGCTGTTAACAGTATGTACTGCTCTTCTGGAAGACTTGAGCTCAATTCCCAGCACCCACATAGGACAGCTCACAACCATATGAAATCCCACGTCCAAGGGATTCCACACCCTCTCCTGAACACAAGCACGAGGCAGCCTCTGACATACTTATGCACATGCATTTTTTAAAACTTCAAAGACATGCATTTACCATACATGATGCTTAATTTTATATGTCAACTTAATTAGGTCATTAGGTGTCCACTGATTTGACCAAACATTCAGGTTGTACCTGTAAGAAGGTCTCTGGAGAAGATTAACACAGTAGCCCAAAATGAACTGACCTCCCCAATGTTGAATCTCACATAATCAATTGAGAATCCATAAGAACAATACCTGTTAAAGAAAAGGAGGGCAGGCAGGCAGGCAGGCAGAGAGAGAGAGAGAGAGAGAGAGAGAGAGAGAGAGAGAGAGAGAGAGAGAGAGAGAGAAGGACATGGAAGCAGGAGACATGAGTTCCAGGCCAGCCTGGGCTACAAAGTGCAAACCTGTCTCCAAAAAGCAAAGAGAGAAAACCGTCTAAACGATTACACATATAACATCTCAACACTCATGATGCTGAGGCAGGAGACTTGAGTGTTCAGTGCTAGTGTAGACAAGCTAGTGAATTCAAAGATAACCTGTGAAAGAAAGGGGGTAGGGGGAAAGCTGGGCAGTGTTAGCCCACACCTTTAATCCCAGCACTTGGGAGGCAGAGACAGGTTAATCCAGTTAATTCTAGGACAGCCAGGGCTAAACAGAGAAACTTTGAAGAACGAAACCAAATCATGATTATATCCTAACTAAACTGGCCAAAAGAAAAGGCCCAATAGTATCTAGCATTGTAAAGCTAGAACACCTGGACTTCCATACATTTCTGGGGGTAGTAGATACCACAATCATTATAGAAATCACCTAGTGGCTGGGCAGCATTGGCAGGAGCCTTTAGTCCCAGCACCTGGAATGCAGAGACTGAGGGAGCTCTGTGAGTTCAAGGTGAGCCTGGTCTAAGAGAAAGTTCTAGGATAGCCAGGACTAAACAGAGAAGCCCTGTCTTGAAAAACCAAAAAGAAGGGTGGGGGGAGAGGGAGAGAACTCGGCAATACCTACTATCTAATAATCAATATAATTGTATCCTTTTGTGTGTGTGCAAAGCATAGACATGCTATGTATTTTTATGTGTATGTGTCTTGCATGCTCACATGTGCATATATGTGTGTGGAAACAAGAAGTTGACATCAAAATGTTTCCCTCTACAGCTTATTTATTTATTTATTTATAGACAAGGTCTCTTGGTGAACCCAGAGAGCACTGATTGGCTAAACCCTACCAATTAGTGATCTTTGCTGACCTAAGTGCCAGGTGTAGGCTCACACCACCATTTTAAAGGATGCTGGGGAATCTTGATCCAGGCCCTCATGTTGCACTTTAAGTACTTTGCTGGCTGAGCCACCTTCTAACCCCCAAGGACAACACTGTCATTGTCCTCAGACACACCCAGAGTCACTGTCTTCAGACACACCAGAGGGCATCTGATCTCTTTACGGACGGTTGTGAGCCACCATGTGGTTGCTGGGAATTGAACTCAGGACCTCTGGAAGAGCAGTCAGGGCTCTTAACCGCTGAGCCATCTCTCTAGCTCCCCAATACATTTATAACCTCTGGTGCAGGCAGAAATTCCACATACTTCCAAAGGCATTTCTATTCAAAGTCATTTTATTCACAATGATAAAAATCTGGCGCCAACAAGATGGTTCAGTCAGGTGAAGACTCTTGTCTCTCAATAATGGAAGTCTGACCACCTGAGTTCGCCCTCTGGGAGGCAAAGTGAAGGCAAGGAAGCCAACTCTACAAAGTTGTCCTTTGAAGTCCAATGGCACAAGGGAGAATGCTGTGCTCCTTTTATTCTGTATGCACACAATCCTAATAAATACGATTTGACAGGCACCAAAACCCTAGGTCCCACTTAGGTGTCTATTAACAGAAGAACAGATAGGTAGTGATACACTTACACAATGGAGCAGTAGGCAATCTACCAAGCTGTGTCTGTGGAAATGGAACTCAGAATTCTGAAGAATCTGGAGGGTCGTACTGGCTGACCGAGCTTCTGTTGGCGATTGGTTTGATTTTTATCAGAAATCTGCATGTACAAACACTCAAGGTCCTTGTCTTCAATTGGTTTTTGATTGATTAATAAAGATGCCAGCGGCCAATGGCTGGGCAAAGGGAGATGGGGTGGGACTCTGAGATTTGCAAAGGCCAGGGCACAGGAGAGAGGAATTGCTATGACTCGGAGGATGTCGGTGATGCAGGAGAGAAAGCAAACCAGCTGTGTGAGAATTCAGAAGGGTGGCCACTGGGCGTTTCTCTGATTGGACCTGAGGGAGCAGGGGAAGGTTTAGGAGTGCCCAGCCTTTGAGGTAGCCAAGGCATTTTATAATTAACTGGTGAGTGTGTTTTTCATTCTCAAATCCAGATAGCTTCTGGGAGGGCACACAGCTGGGAGCCAAATGGATGTAGCCCAAATTACCACTACAGGCTTCCTAGATCCTGGAAATACTTGATATTTTGATCTTATTGGTGATCTTACTGATATATAATCACTTATAATTCCAGCTTCAAGGGACCCAACACCCTCTGATGGCATACACTCACACAGATATATACACATATACAAAAAGAAAATATCTTTATATACATATACATACATACATACATATACATACACACACACACACACACATATATATATATATAACAGAATTCAACTACTACATTCTGCTTAAAGCATTCTGGGGGTTTCCTAAGAGCCTGGGTTTGGATTGGGCAACCCAGAGAGGACCTGCAACCAAGTTCAGGGTGCACAGCTAGGATTGTGCTTTGTCGATATCCTGGGCTGGCATTATGGAATGCCGAGGTTCTGCTTCAAGGTAGTTGCCAGGGAGCTGGGAAGAGGGAGGACAGAATAGAAAGGGGCAAAGAATATGGGCCAGGGGCAGGTTCTCTCACCCTGTGGCCGGTAGCCCAAATCTTAAGACTCATGACCTCACCAGAAACCCCACAAAGGCAAAGCCAAATGGTTTCCAAGTGGGCAAGGTGCCAACCATGATTTCTGCTGCCCAAGGAATCAATAATAATCCTTATGATTCATGTTCATCCTGTTTTATTCCAAAGCACTTTACCAAAAAGCCCCTTGGCCCAGCCAAGAAGTTCAGGGCACAGTGCCAGAATACCTGCACTCCTGTCCAGGGAAGATTTGGAACTTTATTGGAGTGTGTTTCTCTGGTTTTAATTGTGAGTGCCTTGTGTGGAGAAAAAAAAAAGCTTTACTTTTCCAGCGGTGACCTCCCTACAAGAACATGCTTCTCGAAAAGGATCTCCTTCATCCCTCTCAGGAAGACAAGAAGAGGAAACACAGGAAAAAGCGCCTGGTGCAGAGCACCAATTCCTACTTTATGGACATGAAATGCCCAGGATGCTGTAAAATCACCACGGTCTTGTGTGTTGGCTGCTCCACTGTCCTCTGTCAGCCCACAGGTGGGAAAGCCAGGCTGAGAGAAGGATGCTCCTTCAGGAGGACGCAGCACTGAAAGCCCCCGGTTCAAGATGAGTGGGAACCTTCCCAATAAACACATTTTGGATTTAAAAAAAAAAAAAAAGCTTTATCTACATCATCTCACTTAGCCCTCCAATCCCCGATAAGGAAGTGGATTCTCACTCTGAGTGTATACATATAAAAATGGGATCTGATTAGGGTAGAATCTGTCCAAACTCACACAGTGGGGGGTGGGGCTAGAGGAAAGGTACAGCAGGTAAGAGCTTTCCCTGGAGGACTGGAATTCAATTCCCAGCACCCACGTGGCAGCTCACAACTATCTGTAGCTCCAGTTCCAGGGGAACAGATATCTTGACAGAAGCATATATGCAGGCAGAACACCAGTACATATAAAATAAAAAAATAAAATAAAAATAAAGGAGGGGTGAGGAAAGGAAGTGGGCAGTCGGGTCTCACCATGTAACTGGCTTGCCTCGAACTCAGCGATCCACCTAGCTGTCTCTAAAGCGCTACGATTAAAGGCTGGTATCTGGGCCCTTAAATTCTAAGCCTCTTACTTTACCCTTGTCAAAAATACACCAAAAGTCCATTAAAAGCTCTGTTTTTTTTTTTTTTTTTTTTTTAGTAAGGTTGGAGATGGCTTGACCGCACACCAAATGTTTTGTGTATATTCCAAAGGTAGATCTGGGTAGATGGGGACTCTAATTAAAAAATTTGGGAAGACTTTTTTTTTTAAGGGATGGGGGAAGGGAGTTGAGGGTGTAGTAGAAACAGAGGGGGGACACATAAACATGAACAAGTGGGGGAATGTGGAGAGAAGGAAGAGAGTAAGAAGAGCAAGAGAAGGGGAAGATCCTTTAATAAAAAAGGTAAAATATTAAAATCTCAGCAATTGGGAGGCAGATGTCTAAGTGCGAAGGTGGCCTAGTCTACAATTCTAGAATAGCCAAGGATACACTGAAGAACCCTGTCTCAAACCAAACCAAACCAAACCAAACCAAAAATAATAATTTGAGAACAAGACTCTTCAGCAGGTCGTCCAAGGAAGAGACTTCGATGGCTAAACCTCATTATCATGGCCAATCTGCCTCTCCTACACGCCGCGCTTCTAAGTCGAACACATCCGATCTCAGTTCCTGCAAGGTGGCAGACGTGGGATGTGGAAATCCTGGGAAAGAAGTCTCATTTTCCCCTGGAGACAAGAGGAATTACACCAGCAGCGAAACTGGATGGAGACGGCAGTGTGCCAAGAAATAGTCCAAAGAGACTGTGCGACCCAGCTGGCTGGGATGTGAGCAACAGCAGGGTTATTGTGGCAGCCGGAGGAGCCAGGAGCAATGGCGTGGCTGGGGGTGATAACACAAACGAAGCGTGGGCTGGCCTGGTGGAAGCCAGCGTCCTTCACATTGCCTTCTGTCTCCCTACAACTAACACTGATATCCCTTCAGCCGAGCAGGGGAGGCAAAACCCACTAGAACCGACGGCAGTGGGAGGCTAGAAAGCGGTACACGCCCAGGCCCTTCCTCCCCAGACTTGCTGGATGGTACAATGTGGGAGTTTAGACCGGCGGTTGCAGGGCTGCAGATCCTGCCTCGGGACCGGGGTGCGGAGCTCTTCTCTGGGTTCCTGGTTGCCGCCGGGGTGGGGGCCAGTGCCCGCGGCCTGCTTTCTGAGGGCTGGCCAAGCCTTTTTGACAAGCTGATTGCGAGGAGGGGATTGGCTGATCCAGGCGTGACGCCGGTAACAACAAAGGTGGAGTTGCAAGAAATTAGATTAAAGGAAAGGAGGGAAAAAAAATTAAAGGGGGAGCTAGCAGGCGACTGGCTGCAGAGACCGAGGGGAGACGCAGGAAACTCCGTTCCCGGTTCCGACTCCCCCATTCCAGCTCTTTCGCACAAACGCTCCGGAATTTTGCTCCAAACTCCCACCCCCGGCCTAGTTACAGAAGCCCGGGGTAGAAGGGATGGCCGCTCCGCTTCGTCTTGAAAAATCTCCCCAACTCCCACTGACACCCTACTACGATCCAGGGGTGAACTTTTTGCTCTTAACTCATCGGATCCTTCGGCCGGTGAAGATGGGGGGGGGGGGCGTCGAGAATAACCAAAGACTCGTTCTGAAATGCGGAAGGCCCTTGCCCAGCACCAAACCAGACTAAATGAGGCGGGGTGCTCCCCTGGTATTTCCATATGTTGCAAACGTAGGAGCCTCTTTTTTCTTTTTCGTTTTTATAACATCCCCCTTCGCCCCTACCCCGCTTTAGCTCCAGGGTTGCAAAAGCAAAGCAATTAAAACAACAACAACAAAAAAACCCTGCGCACACACTCAGACACACACCAGTGGCGACAGGGGAGAGTTGGAAAAACGCAGGAGAGGAGGAGGAGGCAGGAGACAGCGGGGATGAAGCAATGGGAGCGGGAGCAGGCAGGATCCCTCACAGATCCCCCTCCGGCCTCAAGCTGCCTTGCCCGCCCCGGCAGGAGAGCGAGGAGTCGGGCGAGCAGATGGAGTGGAGCTCGCTCTAGGCAGCTGGCTTGGCCGGAGACTGGAGGAGCCGCCAAGCGACCGGCTGATTGGAAGAGAAATGCAGAGCGATGGAGGCGGGGGTAGGAGGACGATTTCTCTGCGGGGACTGGCGGCGGCGTACACGCCCGGGTCGGGCGCTGCAGAGCTTGGCTAGCTTTCAACCCGCGCTCGGCGGCTCCAGCCCCGCGCACCCCCGCCCCCAGCCCTGCCGGCGGCCCCGCAGGTGAGTGCGAGCTGGGAGCAAAATAAGAGCTTAATGTCGAAAAACATCTACCTTAAGAAAAAAAAATAAGAAAACTAAAAAAAAAAAATTTTTTATTATTCTTTTTTAAAATTTTCGTGCAGCCCCCAGAGCGGTGGGAGGGAAGAGGGTGAGGCTGAGCCGCCCGGAGGAGGCGGAGGGGCCAGGCGAGGCCGGGGCGGCCCGGGAGGCGGCGGCGCCAAGGCGGCTCTGACGGGCGAGCGCTCGGAGCGGCGCTGCGCTGCGCCGAGGCGGGCGGGCGGGCGGAGCGGGGCGGGCGGAGCGCGGCGCGTGGGGCTCGCCATTAGCCGTCGCTCCGCTTCGCCATCTCGGGCTTTGTCTGGAGACTCGCTGCCCCGGCGTCGGCAGCGGCGGAGCTGCGGCTCTGCTCTTCCGCCCGCCGTGCCGTCTGGTGCCCCCGGCCCTCACTAGCACCCACACGCTCGGTAAGTAAGCCTCGGTGTCGCGGATTTCGGGGGAAAGGGGTTGCTCTCCGGCGGCGCCAATCTCCGAGCTCCACGCGCCCGGGAAGGCCCGGAGAGCCACGCCGGGCTGGATTGAACCGGCTCCCTGAGCTACGATTCGCCGGGGTCGGCCGCTCCTGGCCGATTCCCGGGTGTGAGGAGGAACGAGAGATTTTTTTTTTTTTTTGGTTGTTTAGGGAACTAAGAATATATTTAAAGTTTCACGGGTGCCGTTCGGCGGTAAGGGAACCGAAAGGTAGGCGCCGAAACCTCGCACCGCGACCGGGAAGCCTGAGTCCCAAGCCGGTAGCCACGCTCCGGGGACCAGGGTGGTCGATAGCCCGCTCCCGGAGGCGGGAGCAGATGAGAACTAGGCCGGAAAACCGACCTTAAGCTGGGAGAGCCTGGAAGAGAGCTCCAGAGCAGGGCTGCCGGCACCCGCGAGGCTCGCCGGCCACCCCTCTGGGCACCCTCTCCGCTGCACCTCGGCCCTCCCTCCCTCCCTCCCTCCCGCCAAGCCTGCTAGTTCCATCGCGGGGCTGGCGAGGTCGCTCTCGCCGCCTGCTTGCCCGCCCGCCTCGGCTCGCAGCCCCGCCGCCATCCGGGCGGCTGCGTGTCTCCCTGCCCCGGGCCCCCCCCTTCCCCGGCGGCAGCAACAGCAGCAGCCGCCGCCGCCACTACCACCACCCCCCTCCCCTCCTTCCTTGCCTCCGCCTCGGCCGCCCGGGTCCCCCCAGCGCCCGCCCCTCCTCCCAGCTGCCCCCCGCGGAGCCCGCCCGGGCAGGCTGTGGGAGGGAGCGGAGCCGGCGAGGCGGGCGGGCTGGCGCTCGCTCCCCGGGGGTCGGTGTGCGCTCTACGGGGAAGGACGCGCTCGCTGCCCCGCTTCTCCCGCCCCCCCTCCCGCTCCTCCTCCTCCCTTCTCCCTCCTCCTCCCCGCTCCGGCGGCGGAGGCTGCTGCGGCGGCGGGGGGTGTGCGAGCTGAGGCCGGGGCCGGCGGGCGGGCGGGCGGGCTGCCTGCAGGCGGAGGGCGCTGTGCTTTGTGCTTTTCGCCGCGAGGAGCAGCAGGCAGCAGCCACAGCCGCCGCCGCCACAGCAGCAGCAGCAGCCGCCGCCCCAGCGCCGCCGCCGCGCCCGGAGGAGGAGCCGCTGCCGCCGCGGGAGGGAGTTGCGGCTGTGCCCGGCCGAGCGGGGGAGGGCGCCGCGCTCAGAGCCGGGAAGAGAGCCGCCGGAGCGGGGAGCTCAGAGGCCGCGCTGCGCCGGGTAACCGAGGCGGCGGAGGACGTGCGCCGGGGTCGGGGCTAGGGAGCGAACCGCGAGTGCGGTAGACGCCGGGCGGCGATACCGGGAGAACTGTAGACGAGCTGATCGGGGCACGGGGAAGGGAGCGGAGAGCCGGGGGTGGGAAGGGCAGGAAGCGAGGCCCAAGTGAGGCCCCGGGTGGAGGAGCCCGCGCTTCTCCGGCCGACAGGCGCAGTTCTCGCCGGCCGCCGGAGGGGGCGGCGGGGCCGGTGAGTGAAGCGCCCCCGCCTCGCGGCCGCCGTCCTCCCGCCCTCTGCTTGGCTCGGCTCCCCGGAGGCCGGGGCGGGGGCGCCGGCAGGGCTGGGCCGCAGGCTCGGGGAGGAGGCGGCCGTTCCCGCCGCGGTCGCGCATCTGCGCCGGGTTTCTTCCGTGCGTTTCGGGGTGGCTGGGCTGCGGCGGCGTCTCCAGCCCCGGGTGGTTCGGGGGCAGGGGACAAGCTAGGCCGCTTCTCCGACTGCTCGCCTGCCCGGACAGGCGGGGACCGCGTTGGGAGGTCGGGAGGGGGGAGCAGCGGGAATCCGGATCTGGTCCCCGGGGGCGGTCCGGCCGCTGCGCTCCCGGGCTGGCGGCGGCTGCGCTGCGTCCGGGTCCCCGCCGGGTTGCGGAGGCGGGGGGAACCGGCCGGGGGAAAGCGGGAGGAGGAGACTCGGGCGCGTACCCGCTCCCGTGCCCGCGCGCGCCCTTTACCCGCCCTTCCTCCCCCGCCTTCCAGCCTGGGGCCTCCCCGGGGCGGGCGCTCATCGAGGAGGAGGAGGAAAATTTTTTTCTCTCCTTTTTTTTTTTTTTTTTTTTTTTTTTTGGCCCGGGTGGGGGAAGGAGGCCGGAGGGCGGGCACTAGCTGCACGCGGGAGCTGGGAGCAGTCTCTCGCGTGGGCAGGGGAGGGCGCATGCGGCGCAGCCTGGTTCTGGGGTCTGGGGTAGAGAAGAGTGGGGCTCACTCCTGCACCCACCGATGAAGTCTGTGAGCCTCCTGGTGGGGTCTTGCTGAGAGTGTGGATCTATGCCCCCTCCCATGTGGGAGGGGGTGGGATAGAAAGTCCCTCTCCTCTCAGCGTCCCTAAGTGGGTTTGATATCTCTTTGAAAGGGTGAGGTGGCTTTGACCCCGGGTTGCCCGGCCAGCGCGACCGAGGAGGTGGCTGGACAGCTGGAGAATGAACGGAGAAGCGGACTGTCCCACAGACCTGGAAATGGCCGCCCCCAAAGGCCAAGGTATGGGTCACCAGCTTCTACTCTTTTCAAACTTGTCTTTTTTTCACACATGAGCTCTCCAGCCTCTAAAAGGTGCCTCTAGGCTTCATTCTGTGTACTGGCAGAGAGTCTTAAGTCTTAGAAAGTGAAGCATCTGTCAAATGGGGGTTTGGCCAAATCCAAATTACTTGGCTTTGAGCTTAGAATTTGTGTGTGTGTGTGTGTGTGTGTGTGTGTGTGTGTGTGTGTGTGTGTGTGTGTGTGTGTTTTCTTTTGCTACGTTTTCTTGCTGTGAATGAGGGGCACAGGGGAGACTCCTGCAAGCCAGCCTTCCTGGGTTCTTAGCCTGAAGCATTATGTTCTCACTGTAGAGGAAGGAGGAAGATAAAGTTTTCCTCCGAGGCAGGTGGAAAGCAGGGATATTTTGGTGGCTTATGGCTTGGCATAGACCCTAGCCACCTCTGTTAAGAGGTGTAGTGTTTATGATGTGGAGGATAGTATGAAGGTGAGCATCCCACAATGCTTGTGAGACATCAGGGGAGAGAGGATTATGGGTCCATGTGACCCTTTTCTGCCCGGCCCAGGTTACCAGATGCAAATGAAAGTCAAGAGCTCTTTTTCATCTTGGCTATAGATTCCCCCTGGCAGCCGCCATCCTCCTATAGAGCCTCTGAGCCCTCTCTAGGCTGCACTTTAGCAGCTGAAAATAGTTGGGCAACTTGGAATTCTGGGGTTCTCTAGAGAGTAAGCCCCCCCCCCCCAACTCTGTCTACCTGCTTGACTTTTCTCCGAACTTGTGTGTGTGTGGTTCTGATGTTTGAATGCCATCTTTCTTAACTGCCAGAACTTCTGCTTTGGTCTTCCTTAAAGTGTCCCTGAAGGAGGCAGGTGATGGAATGTATGCCTTTAATGTTGGTCTCTAGCTGTGATGGAGAGATATCTTCATGGAGTGCCTTACTACTACCCCCCAACCTCAGGCCTTGCGAGTTTGATAGCCACATAGAGCATGACCGAATTTAGATACGTTCCTTCCCTGCTTCTCTCCCTTTCTAATGAGCCTTGTATCCATAGGGCCCTAAATCACTGACTTCCCCCTTCCTATCATACTGTAAATAGGGGCCCATGGCAGCCTAGCATGTTAGAAGTGATTGCTTTGAGATACGCAAGACAGGACTCCCAGTATAAGCTAAGTATGGTGATCTCTCTGGTCCAGAGTCCTTGCCCTGATTATAACAGGGCCACAGTTTTTTGTTTTTTGTTTTAAAAAAAACAAAACAAAAAAAAACTGAGCCTTCTCTCTAAGGAAAGATGCACTGGTTCAGATGAGAAGCAACCAGGAGCTTTGGGGAGGAGGGACTGAACTCAGAGGCTGGGGTACAGATCAAGAGAAGGGCATGAGCCAGGTGTCAAGACTTCTCTTACATGTCACAGACCGCTGGTCTCAGGAAGATATGCTGACTTTGCTGGAATGCATGAAGAACAACCTCCCATCCAACGACAGCTCCAAGTTCAAAACCACAGAGTCGCATATGGACTGGGAAAAAGTTGCATTTAAGGATTTTTCAGGAGATATGTGCAAGCTCAAATGGGTGGAGATCTCTAATGAGGTAACTGCTTCCCACTTCTGGATGCATGTAAATACATCTGCATCTGCTTTTTGTCTGAGAAAATGGGGAGAGTAGAGCAAGCCTGTCACTTGGGACAGAAGGTGTTCACGTGTTCATCTGTCAGCTCTTAATATATGCCTTCCGGGAGGAAGTGGTCTGAGTGATAGCAACAGCTTGGAGCTCACAGGTTTACCACACAGTCTCTCTGGGTGGCCTTGGATACTTACTGTCTTGGGCTTCTATTGCCCAAACAGCTCTAGGGTGTGAATAGGTGCAGGCACAGAGGCTACATTGAAATCAGTCTGTAACTGCTCTTAGATGTATCTCAACTACTCAGGCCCCTGCAGCAGGCATGAGCTGGTACCTCTGGGTCATAAGTTGTCTGTAATATACACTATTGCTTTGTTTCTGTCATTGAACTCAGTGTGGTGGAGGGTAGCGATAAAGTTGGGAAAGGATGTTATACTGTGGAGTGATGTTTCCCAAATTCCTTTCTCCCCGTTTCCTCCTCCCTCTAGGTAAGGAAGTTCCGTACATTGACAGAATTGATCCTTGATGCTCAGGAACATGTTAAAAACCCTTACAAAGGCAAAAAACTCAAGGTGAGTAACCAGGAGGAGAAGCACAGGGGTCAGGGAAGAGGGCTTTAAAGAATGGGTGGCATCTAAGGACACTTTTCCTTTGTTTCAGAAACACCCGGATTTTCCAAAGAAGCCTCTCACCCCTTACTTCCGCTTCTTCATGGAGAAGCGGGCCAAGTATGCGAAACTCCACCCTGAGATGAGCAACCTGGACCTGACTAAGATCCTGTCTAAGAAATACAAGGAACTTCCAGAGAAGAAGAAGGTGGGGGAGGAGGGGCTCAGGTGTGGGAGGGCACAGATGTTTCAGGTGGGAGCAGCAGCTATGGGCAGGCCATTGGGGTGGGGTTAGGCCTTAGAGAGACAAAGGGACTCCACATCAAGGGTATGATGAATGAACGCAGCAGATTGTAGTGGTTTTGGAGGTCACCATGGTTCCTGGCCCATGCACGGTCAGATAGGACCCTGAAGACATTCAGACTGCTCCTGTACCCCACAGACAAACAGTCACACTCCCTGTGAATCTGCAGCTGTTCTATCCATTCTGATACTTGAGTAGACAAGAGGCCCCAGGAAAGGGGATTGATTGATTGATTGTCCTGAGCAAGGAATTGGGGCACAGGAGTGCTGAGTATCTTGTGTCTTACACTAATGATGCTGGAACACACTTGAGTTTGGAACATCTCCCACCCTACATTGCTTTTCCCCTTGCCACATCATATAAGTGAGCTTGCTTCCCAATGTACAAGGGTACATGGGCTCTCCTTGCCTTGGGCTGATTTCCTCTTACGGAAATGGACCAATGTTTAGATTCTCAGGGTTATATTCCTTAAGGTAAAAGTTGTCTGACCCCCCCCTTACGCCCCCCCCCCCCCCGGGGCAGAGATGGATAAAGCCAAAGTCAAGCTCGGGGGGTTCCTCCTCGGGCAAAACACTGAAGGGAGTTCAACACATTAAAGAAATGGGATGGAGGAGAGGAAATGGATGAACGCAATGAAGAGATGCTGGGTGATGAGACCAGTCAAGGGTGTCAGTGAGGAGCAGCAATGTACAAAGGGTGCACACTGAAGGGCAGAGGACACAAGAGTTGGACGTCGCAAGACCCTAGAGATGGGACCAGCCAACATTACCGAGTAGCCATTTTTCCGAATTATCTGGCCGAGCAATCTTATGTGCCAAAACCAAAAGTCCTGGTTGGGTAAAATAGTCTGTGGCCCTTACCCAAGCCTGAGTAGCACTAACTGGCAGGGCTGCAGTTGACTTGGGACGGGGACTACACACACCATCAAACCCCTGAGGGGTGGGAGGGAGAGGCTAAGAGGCAAAACCAGGGAGGGACAGAGAAACTGAATAGAGAAAACTGAGACATGGGCGCAGGTTCCGGCCTGTCTTACTGTTGCCAGTCGGCTGTGTGTGGTCCTTCAGGTAAGTCACTTCACTACTGTGGAGGGTGAGCCTTGAGATGCCTTTTTAGTTCCTGTCTGAGGAAGACTGAGTGCGCCAAGGAGGCTGGGCTCTGTTTTTGGTTTCCATGGTGAAAATGAACTGCCTCCTATTTGCCTTGTGCCTGGTGCCTCTTAAAGGAGGAGTCTGGTTCGGTTGTGAGCCTCTGGTCCTTCCGAGTGATGTCTTGACCTAGAATTGAGAGAGGAAGGAAGGAGAAATGGATATTATGCAAGAGAGAAGAGGTATAAAAGGAGGGAGGGGTTCTAAAAGCCCTGGGCTCCAGGAGTCTAGAGGAAAGGATGAGGCAGGAGAGGATAGTGACCAGGAATATGAGAAACGTCGGAGACCCAGAGCTGATGGATGGGGAAGAAACTCCAAACTTAGGACATTTATTGGGAGGTGATTTGTGTTTTAAGAAAAAATTTTGTGCCCCTTCAACAATATCCTGCTACCTTAGAAGCACAGTTTAGCCTTCCTGGTGCTACACAGGGGTGGGAAGAGGGAGCAACAGCAGCCAGAGCCCCATGAGGCTTGAGCTTGAGGGGACTTGTGTGGTCTTGGAGAAAGATCTGGGTAATCCTAAACTGTTACTGTTTAACTAATGGTTGATGCCCCCTGGCATCTGGGATATTGTGTCTTAAAATAAGAAGATGGGAGTCTCCCTGTAAATCTCACTATCTGGCTGTTACTCACCAAGCCTAATGTAAGTTCAACTCACTGGAGGCACAGGAACCAAACATCTGAGATCGTAGCAGGAAGCAAGGCAGTCACAGAGGAGGGTGGCTTTTTCTAGATCTGGGTGAAGTAGGCCTTGGGTCCTGGGTGACCCCGTCCCCTCCTCCCCTCAGATGAAATATATTCAGGACTTCCAGAGGGAGAAACAGGAGTTCGAGCGAAACCTGGCCCGATTCAGGTAAGGCAGAGGAGGGCTACGGGGCACTGGGTGTGGTAGGATAAACTTACTGGCTGGAGAATAGAGCCAACTGTCCATGAAACATGGAAGACTGGTGTAGACTGTAGTGTCAGGGACAGGTTGCCAGCCACTAACTTCCGCTGAGCTCCCGCAGGAAGGCCTAAAAGGCTTGGCTTGGGCAGCTAGCTGGGGTCTGCCCTAGTGGTGTCCCCTGCTGACCCTTGCTCCGGTCCCCTGGCTAGGGAGGATCACCCTGACCTTATCCAGAATGCCAAGAAGTCGGACATCCCTGAGAAGCCCAAAACTCCCCAGCAACTGTGGTATACCCATGAGAAGAAGGTGTATCTCAAAGTGCGGCCGGATGTGAGTGTCTGGCCAAAGGGTAGGGGTGGAGGGCACACGGCGGTGGCTAGGGGGGAGCCGCGCCTGGTGGCTGGGTATGGTGCAGGGGAGCAGGAGAGGAGGCCCCTCCCCAGGGGGGGGATTGCATGGACAGGGCCTGGGCCAGCTGGCGTGCGAATGAGCGTGTGTGTGAGCCTGTCCCTTGCACCAAGGCGGATTCCTGCCTCTCCACCTTACCCTCCTGGCCTGCGGTGGACACTTGCGTGACCTCCTGTGGCCCGAGGGGGCGGGGCCTCTGTGCCCCTTCCCCCCCTCCCCTTTCCCTGGCTGCCTGTGTGTGTCTGACGGCTTTTGGTTTGCAGGCCACTACGAAGGAGGTGAAGGACTCCCTGGGGAAGCAGTGGTCTCAGCTCTCGGACAAAAAGAGGCTGAAATGGATTCATAAGGCCCTGGAGCAGCGGAAGGAGTACGAGGTTAGGCTTCCGCTGCGCTCCTCCCCATCCGGCTCTTCACGAGCCTTTGCCCTCTGACTTGTGCCACTGCATTCTGCACGTGGCAGTTGCTCCCTGACCTATTGAGGGAGGGGCCTTTTGGGCCCCTCGCCTCTGCCCCTACCATCTCACAAGCCCCGTCCCACCGAGAGATCTCAGGCTAGGGCAGAGCAGGACACCATATTGCAAATGACACAGCAGACACACAGACACATGGCCATCCCCAGCTTTGCTCCCTGCCTCCCCTCCCCAGCGGCTCTCCCCCTTATGGTGTCCCAGCTAACCCCACACCCCGTTACCCTCCGCTCCCCTACCTCACTCTGCAGGAGATTATGCGGGATTATATCCAGAAGCACCCTGAGCTAAACATCAGTGAGGAAGGTATCACCAAATCTACCCTCACCAAGGCCGAACGCCAGCTCAAGGACAAGTTTGATGGACGACCCACCAAGCCACCTCCGTGAGCACTACCCTGGGTGGGTGGGTGAATGGGCAGGCAGGGAGTTAGTGAAGAGCCTGAACCCAGTTTGAGTAGCAAGAAGACCTGTTGTCCATTTGCTCATGGGCATGCCTTCCTCTGGATTCAACAGGAACAGCTACTCCCTGTACTGTGCAGAGCTCATGGCCAACATGAAGGATGTACCCAGCACAGAGCGCATGGTGCTGTGCAGCCAGCAGTGGAAGCTGCTTTCTCAGAAGGAAAAAGATGCTTATCACAAGAAATGCGACCAGGTGCGAAGAGCAGGGGCCAGGCCACCTTCATCTCTGGATCTTGACTTGGGGTTTCAAGCATGGGGCTTGCCTTACCTGGGCTCAGATAATCACTGATTATAGGTACCTTGGCTACCTGCTTTTCAACGTGTGCCGTGTTTAGCCTGTCTGTCAGAGTAGACAGCTCAGGCCTCTTAGCTGCCATCTTCAGGGAGTGAGAAGGTTACATCCAGTCCTTAGGGGCCTGCTGAGGCTTACTGCCCCAGAGTAATGGAGGCTTGTTTCTAACTGACTGAATCCCCTTCCTTTCCTAGAAAAAGAAAGATTATGAGGTGGAGCTGCTACGGTTCCTTGAGGTAAGTAGCACACCCTTAAGGTGGACAGAGGGTGCACTTGGCAGGCATTCTTGAGTCCAAGGAGCCTGCCTGCTGCAGCCCCATGCCCTTATTCTTACGCAGAGCTTGCCCGAGGAAGAGCAGCAGCGGGTCCTGGGGGAGGAGAAGATGCTGAACATCAATAAGAAGCAGACCACCAGCCCAGCTTCCAAGAAGCCTTCACAGGAAGGTGGCAAAGTGAGTGTCACATGGGAGTGAGGTGGGCTCTGGGGTGAAGCCACTCACGGGAACCTAATGGTAATTGTACCTTTGATAACTCTGCTTCCCTTAGGGTGGTTCCGAGAAGCCCAAGCGGCCTGTGTCTGCCATGTTCATCTTCTCAGAGGAAAAGAGGAGGCAGCTACAGGAGGAACGACCTGAGCTCTCAGAAAGCGAGCTGACCCGCCTGCTGGCCCGCATGTGGAACGACTTGTCCGAGAAGAAGAAGGTCGGGCCTTGGAGAGACCTTCACTAATCTTCTCTATAAGGGTCTCCTGGGCCACTTCCATGCACGCAGTTAAGGCTGCTTCCCGGCACCCAAAGTAGATCACACGTGTGCCCGGATTCAGATGCTGGGGCGGGAGCCTAGAGAGCCGGAAGACAGGGTTGTTGGCTCCATTGGAGAGCTGCCTCATGGGTGGGGCGGAGCTTGTGGGACGTCACTGCTGTCCGGCTTCTGTCGGCCCCTCCCCCTAACGGGAGCCTGCTACAGATGCTGGGCGGGCTTAGCGCGCCCCCTAGCGGTGGCCCGAATGCTAATATTCTTGCTTTCTCTATAGGCTAAATATAAGGCCCGGGAGGCTGCACTGAAGGCACAGTCGGAGAGGAAGCCGGGCGGGGAGCGTGAAGATAGGGGCAAGTTGCCTGAGTCGCCCAAGAGAGCTGAGGAAATCTGGCAGCAGAGCGTCATCGGAGACTATCTGGCACGCTTCAAGGTAGCAGAGAGTGAGGAAGGATTGGTTTATGGTCTCCAGCAACAAAACCCCTCCCACAACTGATACCCTGGTTTGTACCTTAGAATGACCGAGTGAAAGCCTTAAAAGCCATGGAGATGACTTGGAACAACATGGAGAAGAAGGAGAAGCTGATGTGGATTAAGAAAGCAGCAGAAGACCAAAAACGATATGAGGTGGGAAGGGCCACCTGCCTCCATGTAAATGAATGGCTACTGGGTCAGAAGGGCCAGCTTTCGTTAAGACTCTGAGCAGTCTCTTAACTTCCAACCTGTCTTAGGCTATGTGGGAGTCAAGGTACTAGCCTCTTGGCTGATTCCTGGGGAACACTACTTCCATTCAAAAAACACTTTGAAACTTTCCTCTTGATGTAGTGACTTGTTCAGCAGTTGCTTCAAGAAGAGTCTTGCTACGGATCCCAACTAGCTGCCACTACCAACTTGCTGTCCTGCTTTATCCCATGCAGTTTCTCTTCCTGCCAATGGGGTAGGAAGTGTGGGTGTGAATGTGACTTTTCTGTTTTTCCACAGAGGGAATTAAGTGAGATGCGGGCCCCTCCAGCTGCTACAAATTCTTCCAAGAAGATGAAGTTCCAGGGGGAGCCCAAGAAACCTCCTATGTAAGCCTGAGGCTGGAACCTCTCCTGGTGTGGACAGGACTAAAGGGGGACTGACTCACTTAGGACCCTGACTCTACCTGTCACCCATACTGCAGGAACGGTTACCAGAAGTTCTCCCAGGAGCTGCTGTCCAATGGAGAACTAAATCACCTGCCGCTGAAGGAGCGCATGGTAGAGATCGGCAGCCGCTGGCAGCGTATCTCCCAGAGCCAGAAGGAGCACTATAAGAAGCTGGCAGAGGAGCAGCAGAGGCAGTATAAGGTGCACTTGGACCTCTGGGTCAAGGTGAGAGAGGGTCAGATGCACGTTGGAAGGGAAAGGGAGGAGGGCGCATGAGCCAGCCTTGTTCTTGGCTCTACAGCGACTCGGAGGCCTGCAGGACAATGGGTACTGACATTTTTAAAGCTAAGCAAGGCAAGGTATTAAGTCATTTGCCAAGGTTACATAGTGGAAAGTTCAAGTACACTGCATTTTCTTCCTTCCAGCCAGGACCAGGAGACTTCTAGGGCTGGACTGGCAGTCTCTGGCAGTCTTCACGGCTTTGGTTGAGTGGTCAGATCCGTCCAGGGAGAATTGCCTGTCACTCAGGTTAACCAAAGACCCAGAGAGATGGCGGGAGTTAAATGTTCAAGAATTTTGTCAGTCTCTTGTCATTTTAACCATGGCTCAAAGACTTGGGTTGGGTCAGGTTGATGCTAGGCCTGGTGAGTCATGGGGGGAGACTTTGCAGTTAAAGAAGCCCTAAGTGAAGGGCTGCAATTTGGACATAGCAGTTGAGGGATTGGCGGTGGCAGGGCAGGGGGTGCTATGAAAACTGTCAGTGCAGGGTAACTTGGAGAATGGTGCTTGTGACAGAAGCAGGAGCTATGCTCTGAGCCCCTAAGAGCTCTCTGCAGGGACCCAAAGTATAGGAAGCTGAGTGGAAAGATAAAGTAGGTGGGAGAGCTCTGCCCAGTGAATGTCTGCTGTGTGCAGCCAGCCGTAGGATGGGGTTGAGCTAATTCCCAGTTCTCTCTCCCCAGAGCCTTTCTCCCCAGGACCGCGCAGCATACAAAGAATACATCTCCAATGTGAGTATGAGCAAGGCAATGGAGGGGGATTAGAGGGGCTCTGAAGAGGCTGGGACTCACTTCCACCCCCTTCCCATTCCTGTCCTTTCTGGCAGAAACGTAAGAACATGACTAAGCTTCGAGGTCCAAACCCCAAGTCTAGCCGGACCACCCTGCAGTCTAAGTCGGTAAGGAAGCCCCTCCAAGATGGGCGGGTGGCTTTGGGCAGGGTCCTGCAAGTCGGATGTACCTGGCTGCTAATTCGTCTCCACACCTCCCAGGAGTCTGAAGAGGATGATGATGAGGAAGATGAGGATGATGATGACGAGGAGGAAGAGGAAGACGATGAGAACGGTGACTCGTCTGAGGACGGCGGGGATTCTTCTGAGTCAAGCAGTGAAGATGAAAGCGAGGATGGGGATGAGGTGTGTAGGTGACATGGTGGGAGGGAGGGTTGTAGATCACAAAGAAGGCCACTTGGTGATGGCAAGGTCTTTATTCTCCCAGAATGAGGATGATGATGACGACGAGGATGACGACGAGGACGACGATGAGGACGAAGACAATGAGTCTGAGGGCAGTAGCTCCAGTTCCTCATCTTCAGGGGACTCCTCAGATTCTGACTCCAACTGAGGCCCGGCCTCCACCCCAGGCAGGCAGGCAGGCAGTCAAGGAGAGCCACTGCAGAGCTCACCTCCCCAACTGACAACCTTTTTGTCTCTCCCTATGTTCTGTCCCCACCCCCCAGACTCCCCCACTTTCTTTCTTTCCTTTAAAAAAAAAAAAATTCAGTGGGGTAGGAGGCTGCATGAGCCGAGGCTAGGACTCTGTAGCCTTGGAGTCTCAGCTTCAGGGGTTCTCCAGGGACAGCAACCATCAGACTGAGCCAGCACTGGACCAGCCCACCCGCCCCCTCTTCTGCACTTGCAGTTCCGGCATGGACAATGGACCGGGGAGTTAGGGGGTGGGAATGTGTCCTAAAAAGTTTGGCAAGGCCCTTCACATCTGCAGCCTGCAGGAAGGTGGATGTTCACTGGGAGGGCCTTTCCTTCCCAGACAGGCTTGCTACCTGGGCCCCCCCACGCTGAACTGGAGGGAGAGAAGGGTGCTGCCTTCAAGAAAGCAGGCAGTGTCCGTGACCTTCTTCCCTGCCCCTGCAGGAAGGAGCTGCCTGGACCCATTCGTGGGGGAGGGGCAGTGTTTTTTTATATATGTGTATATATTTTTTTTTAAGCTCTGAGCTGTCAACGAGACGTTTCCTACCGATCTCGGCTGCCGTCTCTGTTGTCATTTCTGGGAGAGGGAGGGCTTGGGGTGGGGTGTATCGAGGCTTAAAAAATGGTCTTGATATGCACAGAATGTGTGAAGCCGTGTGTATGAGAGAGAGAGAGAGACAGACAGACAGAGAGATACAGCATAGCTGCACCTGTGGATAGGAGAGAGAGAGTGAGTGTCTGTGTGTGTTTTGTGTGTGTGTGTCTGTCTGTCTGGGGATCTATCCTAGAACCCACCTCTTTAAATCTGGAAAAAGGGTCGGTAAAGGCCTGAGAGATGGTGTCTGTAGCAGGAACAAACCAAGGCTGCCCCTCCTTGCAATCTTCCACTGTGCCTGCCCTCTGGGTCCACTGTGGAGGACATGAAACCCACCTGATGCTTCCTATACTAGTTTGCCTCTGCCAAGGCCATGTTTCCCTGAGCTGCTGCAGGTCTGTGGTGTCCAGCAGGAAAGTGGGAGGGACAAACTATGGCATGAGCCTTAAAGCTTCTCTCTGGTCCCCTGAGCTTCAGGATGTGTCCTGAGATCTTTTACCTACATGTTTCCTGCCTTGCCCCATGTCCTCTGGCCACCCCCATTTCCTTTGATTTCTCAGGTCTGTTCCCCTTCTGCCTCCACCCCTGTAATCTGGGGAAGGTACTTTGTGCAGCTGGTACTTGCCAGCAGCTTCAGACCTAGGGTCAGTCCCTTGACTTTATAAGCCAAGTCACCTTACCTGTGGTGAATATCATTTCTAATACATTGGCCAGAATTTTTGTTCATGCAGTTGGGTTTTGTGCTGCCCTATCTTTTTTTGCCTCTTGAATGGAAGCCAGGGGTGGGAAGTAGGCTCTCTGCAGAACGGCCTGCAGCCCAGCTGCCTGTCCTTAAAGGCAGAGACACTTGCCTGAACAGTGTGATGGAGATTCCTAAAAGAAGACTTCCTCCCCACCCCCACAGTCCTTATAAGATTTAGTAACCAGGGTTTTAAGTTCCCCAGAGGGCTTGCAGAGAACCCCATCTTGTTTGAACACCCAGGACTGTTAGACTTGAATGGAGTGTGTTTTCACTTTGAAACAACTTTGAACACGACATGTGTTCCTCCCGTTTCAAGGATTGGAAAATTCTTACAGATGGGGGATGGGGGTTGTTGGTGCTGTCAGAGGTTGCCCAGGGTATATTTTAGCACTGGGACCCTTCTCCTTTTTCTAATATTTAAGGAGTATTTTGTAGGTTTCAACAACCACCACACTTGAATTTGTACCATGGGAGCGGCTTAGACATGTCTGTCCCAGATTAAGGCCCGCTGTGGAGGTTTTGTTTTCCCTCTTTTGTATAATAAAGTGAAAAACAAAGGTTTGACTTCTGTCTGGTCACTGGAATAAGTGGGTGACAGGGGTGACCCAAAAATAGGCTTGACATAAAGCCCTCGAAATCAGTTTGTCCTTTCTGGAGCCATTTTCTTGATTTCAACCTGCTTTCACCTTGTTCCCAAACTTTCAGCCTGTTCACTTGGGCTTGGGAAGTTGCAGAGTAGATACATTTTCACCTAGAGGGCAGTGCTTTAGGAAATCAGTAATTAACCACCAGGGTGAAGGGTTCATTCAGGATTTTTAGATGGCTTAGGAAGAGCCAGACTTAGCTGTGACTCTCCTAACTTTCCCTGATGGGAAGCTGCTGGAAGGAGAGGACTTTGGATTAAGACCTGCCTTTCCTGCACAGGCTTTGACTAGGACAGGCAGCCAAGTGAAAGGCATGGATCTACACAGAAAGCTCCCCATTGGTGGTGCTCCACAATTCAGTTCCTGTCCACACTTCAGAAGTCCCCCCCCACACACACACACACTCAGTCCCCAGGGGCTGTTCTCCAGTCATTAGTATACTTGTCTTCACTTCAGGGGACATTTGCTTGCGTTCCACTCTCTTTGCTTCAGTTACCCCTCACTAGTCATTCCTTCCTGGATATTCATTTATCTCTTCTGGACCTCATTTTTTACCCATAGAAAGACATTCAGAAGGGGGTATCCAACCAGGAAAGGTGGGTAGCACGTGTCTGAAATCTCAGCACATGGGAGGCTGGAGCTAGAGAAGAGCCATGAGTTCAAAACTGGCCTGTGCTCTGTATGAGATTGCCTCCTCGAATAAAAAGTGACGTCTGCAGGCACTGCTTACTGTGTCTCCTCCAAAGGTGTGTGTGTGTGTGTGTGTGTGTGTGTGTGTGTTAGATTCAATTCTTTCTGTACTACGTGAGGTCTCGGGGATCAAGCTTGGGCCATTATACTTGGGAGCAGGTATCTACCTGCTGAGCCGTCTCAGCCCCATGAAGTAGGACCTCCAGGAGATGACAGGCGCTCTCAGGAGTCTGTCCCTCAGAAATGGATTGAGGCATTATGGGAGTTGCAGACCTGATGAAAAGGGTAAGTTTGGCCACACAAACACCCCGCCCTGTATATGCTTGTCCACGCCCAGTCCCATCATGCTGATATGAGGTGTGGAAGCTTTATCTCTATGGTTTATAAAATACCCAGTCTACAGTACTTTGTGACAGTAGCATAAACTTATCTGATCTGATTTTTGTGCAGATGTGTAGACATTCAACGACCTAGCCTGAAACCTGGGTAACCGACTCCACACCTCTCTCCCTGTCTCACTTCCATGTTTAATCTATCACTTGGAGCTATTTCCCTCTCTCTAAACCCCTCTCAAGCCTGTCTCCCCTCTCCACAGGGACATTTCCATCCTTTTATAGCTACTACCATTGCTCACTTTCTGGAAAGACCTGGAATTTACCTTCTTGCTTAGTCTTGTTCCTTATAATAAATATAGCATGCAGCAAGCAAAATTGTCTTAAAGCCAAATTTGAAACTGGGTGTGGTGAGATATCACTATAATCCCAATCTATAAGAAGGTGGGTCAGAAAGACAGCCTGGGATTTGAGGCCAGCCTGATCCTATCTCAAAAACCCAAACACACAAACCCAAGGTGGAGCTTACCTGTGGTACTACTTAGAAGCTACTTAGAAGGGTTACTTGAGTACCTGAGTTCAAGACCAGCCTGGGTAATATGGCAGACCTAGTTGCAAGGAAGAAAGAAAGAGGGTGGGGGAGGGGGGAGACAAGCTGGGTGTGAAATCTCAGGACTTGGTCAGCTGAGGCAGAATTACCACAAGTTTGAGGCCATCTAGGGCTACATAAACCCTGTCTCATGAATAAATAATCACTTTAAACCAACTGTACACAACAACAACAAAATCAAACAAACAAACAAACAAAAAAAAAAACTAGGTGTGGTGACATGTATTTGTAATCCCAACATTCAGTGCATGACCCCCCCAACCCCCATTGTGTGACTCTTTTCCCTCTTAACACCCAGAAGGTCGGTGCTGAAGCATTGCATGCTCTAGGCCAACCTGGGGTACACAGAACGTGTCTCCAAAACAACCAACCAAGAATTGTGATTACTTCTCTATCCAAACCTTACTGTGGGGGTTGGGGAGGTAGTTCAGTGGTAGAGTGCTTGCCTTAATGTGTGCAATTCTGGGTTCCATCTCCAGCACTGCAAAAAGTAAATACCACACTTTTCAAGACTGGCTCAGTAGCCTCTCCTTGTAATTCCAATATTGAGAGGTGGCAATATGATCAGGAACTCAAGGTCATTCTTGGCTACACAGTCAGTTTGAAGCCAGCCTGGACAATATAAGACCCTGTCTCAAAAAAATTACATACAAGCATACATACATTTAGTGCTCTCTCTTTTTACCAAATTCTCCCTAATCACAATGACCCAACCAAGGGCTCTGTCTTCTGTAACTCAAGTATGTATATCAGAGGGTCTTTGGACTTTGTTTTTATTGGGACAAGCCTTTCTCTGTGTAGCCCTGCCTGTCCTGGAACTTGCTCTGTAGACCAGGCTAGCCTTAAGCTCAGCGATCTGGGATTAAAGGCCTGTGCCAACACCACCAATCTTCTTTGCACTTCTTGCTCTCTGCCTGGAATTCTGTTCTTCCACCAATCCACAAGGCTGAGTTTCTTATTTTCCAGGCCTCAGCTCAAAGTAACCTCACAGACAACCACCGTCTCTAGAGGCCTACATCTCCTTGCTCGTGGATGTACCTGTTTGTGGTCTCTTTCCCCAAGTTGAAGACACTTAACTTACTTGTTCATCATAGAGTGATCCAGCACCTAAACTGCTCTTGAATGCTTTGACATCTAAGGAAAAATACCACAATTTATGGACTGATGAACTGTGACCACAGGCTATAGGGCAAGGGTAGGTCTAACACTTCTGCTGGCCTCTCCACCCCAACTCTAGCCTTGCCAGTTCTCTGTGGCTCAAACACACAACACTCTTGTATTCTTTCTGCCTAGGACACGTTGTGTGTATGTGGAGCATTGAGTTCATACCAAGCGTGGTTCCTCAGATGCCGCTTATTTTTCTTTTGAGAGTCTCTCATGTGCAAGTTGCCTGTTTGTCTGTCTGTCTGGCCAATGACCCACTGACCTGTCTGCTTTCAACTTCCCAGCTCTCGGTTCCGTAGGCAACCACATCTAACTTCTTTCACTAAAGTTCTAGAAATTGAACTGAGGACCTCATACTTATCAGACAAGCATTTCACCAGATTAGTTATTTTCCTCGTCTCTCTGCCTAGAACAATCTTCACCTCTTTGCCCAGTGATTCAGGACACAGTTTATTTAGTTTATCTTTGTTTATTTATTTATTTAATTGGTTTTCCTAGACAGGATTTCTTAGCATAGCCTTCGCCGTTCTGGAGCTAGCTCTGTAGACCAGGCTGGCCTGCAAACTGAAATCTGCCTGCTTCTGCTGGGATTAAAGTTGTGCATCACAGGGCTAGAGAGATGGCTCAGTGGTTAACACTGATTGTTCTTCGGGAGGTTCTGAATTCAATTCCCAGCAACCACAACCATCTGTAATGAGATCTGATGCCCTCTTCTGGTGTGTCTGAAAAGAGCTGCAGTGTACTCATATAAATTATATATATATATATATATATATATATATATATATATATATATATATATAATTCCCAGCCACCTGGCTCAGGACATCATGTAAAAGTCTTTCTGAGACTGAGAGTGGTGATATATGCCTTTAGTGCCACAATGGAGGCATATATATATCTCTGAGCTCAAGGCCAGCCTACATAATGACACCTTATCTCAAACAACAACAACAATAATTGGGGTGGGGGGAGAGTCTGTCTGGGGGCTAGAGAGACTGTTAACACCACAGGCTGATCTTCCAGAGAACCCAGGATCAAATTCCAGCACCCACATCGGGCCTCACCACTGTCTGTAACTCTAAGTCTAGAGGATCTAGTGCCCTCTTGTGGGCTTTTCAGACACTGCATGCAGGTGGTATACAGACATTCAAGCAAGCAAAAACAGGTCTTTTTCCTGGCAGGGTGGGGAGGTGCTTCCTTGTGCCCTTTGTTTCCTCAACAGATTGAATGCCTTCCTCACACTTGTCTCTGCTATGTAAGGTTTTGATGGCCTGCAAGCTCTACCAAGACAAGGCCTTCATGTCTCCTTTGCTCCTTACTGCAACCCCAAGGCCTCACAGGCAGCCAGAATCAGCTCAGGCCTTAGTATTTAATTGGTACAGAACCAGGCCACGTGCCCAGAGATCACCATCATACAGCAGCCAAGTGGCCAAGTGCTCAATGAATTGGATGGTCCATCTCTTGAAAGTTTGGTGTGAGGATGGCTACTGGTGGGCTTATGGGGATGCATTCCGAGAAACAGGGAGGAGCCAGAAGGATTCTTCTGAATGTGCAAATGCCTCAACGCAAGGGCATGAAGGACATCATTTTTATAAGGGAAAGCAAACAATATTACTACAAAGAATCCCGAAATGGAGGTGAGGAATGGGTGAGGTCTGAGGCCATGCTCTGGCTACTCCCAAAGGCCTGGCTCACTCTGGTCCTGATCTAAGTTCAACTATCTTTTGAGTTTCCACTGTTTGGTCCCACAGTGATCCTAGTTTCTCTAAAGCCAAATCTATCACCTTGTCATGTTCTCCAGCAAGTTCTTCATCTTCGAGATGTTTTCAGAGTCTCCCTCTCCTTCACTCCATACAGGGAAGTCGGCCAGCTAGACTCCAGAATACCGAGTGATGTACACACACACAAGTCTGGGCAGATGATGCCCATATCTCTCCTCAGTGTCTGTATAGCTCAATCCCACAAACTCCACCATATACTTGAACCTGTATGATTCACATACTGAAATTTACCATTATGTAGGCTCCATCCCTTGATGTCTTCTACCCACCTCGGAACCCTGTAAGCCTCTTTCCTTTTTTTAACCATGGGACTTTTCAACTCTTTTCCTTCATGTCTTCCTACCTTGGGGAGACTGTGACTTCCTTCGGAAGCACGATTGTCTTATTCCATCTTTGTCTCTCAGCATCGGGATTGTGCTGTTAACATATTTTTTTTTTAATGTTAAGTTCGTAATGATAGTGAAGACATTATAAAGAATCATTTAAAAATAGAAGGAAAACTGAAATAACAGCCTGTGCTGGAGAGATGGCTCAGCCAGAAGAGGCTCACAACCAAAAGGACAAACGTTTGGTTCCCAACATCTACACCTGTCTCCAGTTTAAAAAAAAAAAAAAAGGACAGAGTAACAATTGATATATCAACTTGGTACTGTAATCCTGGCACTCAGGAGGCTGAGGCAGGATGAGACCATGTGTCAATGGAGTAAAAACAAGACAATACAAGTTAAGATTACCAGACATCTAAGAGTCTCTTCTATGCTGACTTCCATTTTAGCTTGTTTTTGAGATGGTGTTTCACCATATAGCCCTGGAAGTATTTCTGTAGATCAGGCTAACCTCAACTCACAGATCCTACTGCCTCTATCTCCTTAATGTTGTGGTAAAAGGAGTGGCTGGGCATAAACCTAATTGTTAAGTCTTTCCAATGAGATAGGTACAATCATTGAACCCTCTGGCAATGGATAAAAGAGGCATAAGAAGCTCTTTTGCCTGGTCCACCAAGTTAAATTTAAAACTAACGTGCTGTCTTAACAGCTTCGAATTTATCTACCAACGACCCCCCACAAATGTTTGCTGAAGAGTGAAGAACCAAAGTACGAGATTTCAGAGTTTAATTTTATCTGAAACTAGAGGGCTGTCACGCGGCAGTCTCGAGGCAGTAGATACGGCCACGTAGATGTGAGCGCAAATCTAAACACCTTGGGTGGCTGAGAAAACGAAGCTAAGGAGGCAAGAGTACGTGGATAAAGGCCCTCCCAGTGGAGCAGCATTTAGTGTAGGCAGAGTCTGGCCCGTGCCAAGTAGGCTGTCTGAGAGGTGGAGGGTCCAGCGTGGGCTCCGGAAGCAGGAAAGGCGAGCAGGTGTGGGATCTAAATTAGGATAAGGGCGGGAGCGCGCTCCTCTCAGAAGGGCGCAGCTTGCGCTCCGCAGTGGACCTTCTCTCTTTAGCTCTTCTCAGTTCGGGGATCTGGGGTGGCTAGTGACCCACTCAGAAACCGAGAGAACGAATGCAGACCAACCAACCCCCTTTTAAGGGTGTTTCTTGCTGAGCGCCTAACTGCACCCCATTTCAAGCCCAGACTCTTCACACAACTGACTGTATGCCTCGGGGTCAAAGTGGGGAGCGGCCAGGGAGCAGAGCAGGGAGCCCAGCGGGAAGGGCGGGGATGCCTGGGCCGGAAGGCGTCCCAGGCTCGGCTGGGAGCCGGCGCTCTCTTTCGACGCCACCCCGTTGCCTCCGCCCCCGAGCCGGCCGGGACGGCACCAAGTCTCCGCCCCTGGCGCACCGCGCACCTCACCTTGAACGCTGCCCCACCCACCTCAAGCCTATTGGGCCTTCTGGGCCCAGGACACTCCGCGATTGGCCGAGCTTGTTAACGGAGACCCCGCCTATCTCCCCGCCCCCAGTTCCCGTCCGCCGGTACTTTGGACGGCGGCGTGGCGCCCCTCCTCCCTTCCCGGTCCCCGCCCCCTGGAGCAAATGCTGCCGAGCTGCGGCCGCCGGGCAGATGCACGCGCTCGGGCCCTTCTAGCAGGCGCGAGCAGTCGCTGGGCGCGCGAAAGCGAAAGGAGGAAGAGGAAGGGAGGGCGAGGGCGGGGTGTTGAGGAGGGGCGGGAGGAGGAAGAGGAGGAGGTTGGAGCGCGCTCGCGCCTGGCCTCGCGCCCGCGCCGAGGGAGGGGGGAGAGGGGCGCGCGCGCGCACGTTCGCGTCCTCGCTCGCTCCATCCATCCATCCTCCGGTCGCGGCACGCGCGCGCGCTCCGGGCTCGCGCCGCACCCCCCGCCCGGGAGAGGCGGGCTGGAGTGGGGGGCGGGGGGAGGGGCGCGCGGACGGCGCGCGGACTGCGCGCGGGCGGGGTGAGGTGAGGAGGAGGAGGCGGCGACGGGACGAGAAGGGAGGGGAAGGGGCCATGGCCGCCCGGTGAGGCGGCGAGGCGGGGGGGCAGCCCGACCCCCCGGCCCCGGGCCCCGGGCCCCGGGGAGAGGCGAGGACGGACCGACGGACATGGGGCTCCGGAGCAGCCGCCGTCGCCGCCGCCGCCGGAGGACGCGGCCCTGAGAGGCCGCCGGGCCCCGGCGCGGCCCCCCGGGCGGGGTGAGTACGGAACAGGGACGGGGGAGGGGCCTGCGGGGGGCGGGGGGCGGGGCCCGAGGCGGGGCTTGGGCCCCCTCCCCCCAGGTCTGGGTCAGCGCCCCTTCCCCTCCCCCAGGGCCGACGCGGAAACGCCCGGCTTTCCCCGGCTTCCCGGCCGGGCCGGGGCCCCCCGGTCTCCCCCTGGCTGGGTCCTCCTTGGGCGGGGCAGGGCCGGCCGGGGAGGGGGCGCGGGGCCTTTGTTAGGGAGCCAGGCCCCAGCCCCCGGGACAATAGAGACACCCTCCCGGAATCCTTTCCCCGGCCCGTCCGAGATCTGGGCAGGCGGCGACCTAGAGGGGTCGGGACGTGCCCCACTCTGCTTACTCTCTGGGGGTCGGTCTGTCCCGGCCCGCCGCCGGCCTTGGGCGGCTCGGCTCTCCTCCCCCCAGTCGGTATGATGCAGCAGCAGTGCCGCAAGGACGGGAGAAGAGCCGCGACACGGCCTGCTCCCCTTCCCAGTGCCCCTGGCTCATTTGTCAGTCCCCACCCCACTCGAGGCCGGCAGCTCCTTAAACTCGTACCCACTGTTGAGTGGGGCCCCGAACTGTGGGCACTGTTTCTAAATCCTACGGTGGGGGTTTCTGGACTTTGGGGCTCTTGGAGAGACTTCCGGGCTGGTCCTGAGGGAGGGAGGGTGCGATCTAAAAGAACAGGTAAGGGGAGTGCCCACTCCTCGCGTGCGTACCACGGGACTCTCCTCTGCTCATGTTCTTGGTGGCTGGAAATGTCCTTTGCCTGTAGGCTTCTGTGGGCTCTGTTCCGCTCCTAGAGTGGCAGGCTTATTTTAAGAGAAGACAGAGTGGGGTGAAGGTTGTAGGGTGTTAGGGCCATTCCTACTTCTGGTAGCAGTACCCCCCCAAGTGGACATCCTGGCTGAAAGCAGAGGTGACTCTGACAGCCCTTAGGGAAAGGGGGGTTGTCTTGAGGAGTCTGTGCAGTTTTTTGCCACACCCTGTGGGTTTGCTTTGAGGCCTTAGAGTTCCTTCTCCTCCCCCTGCTGCATTGCACCATGGGTATCAAAGAGGGGTTTGAGTTTTGGGTACCTGAGATGAGCTGCTGCCTCCTATAGACCTAGAGTCTGATTGGCAAGGCAGTATAGTTCAGGGCCTGAGCTTAGGCCTGGAAGGGACTAGGCCACTTCTGGTTTTCAGGCCCTGAAGGACCATCTAGACTTAGGGAACTGGGGCCTTGGTGGGGGGAGACACTCTGATGCCTGGATTAAGCCCTGGGCTTGGAGGTGGGGAGGGGAGGTGGCAGTCTCTGGAGGTGTCTTGGACTCACACCAACACCCCCACCTCCATGTGTGCAGCCGTGTTGCCGCCCGCTGTGCTATGAGCAGTCAGAGCGCCGTCTCCACAAGAGTTTACAAATGAAAATGGAGGAAATGTCTTTGTCTGGCCTGGATAACAGCAAACTAGAGGTGAGGGCTCCCCCACGTGTGCCTCTAGTTCTTTCTCTTGATGTCTCTGCGTCGCTAAATCTGGCATTAATGCCAAAGGAGGAATTTGGGTAGTCAGCCTTGTTCCTTAGAGGGAATAGCCAGCTGAAAGGGCCCAAGGATCTGGGAGGAAGAAGGAACTCAAAAAATCAAGGTCAGGAAAGTGTGAGGGAAAGCAGCATGTTCAGTCAGGGCAGGAGATGTGGTTGGTGAGTTGTTCGGGCGAGGAGGGGTGCCACCCTTTTGACCATGGATGTTGGTCTTTTCTCCTGGGGCCCAGGCCATCGCTCAGGAGATATATGCTGACCTGGTCGAGGATTCTTGTTTGGGATTCTGCTTTGAAGTACACCGGGCTGTCAAGTGTGGCTACTTCTTCCTGGATGATACAGACCCTGATAGCATGAAGGATTTTGGTGAGCTTCAGGGTGGAAGGGGAGTGGTCTAGCTCTGCCCAGAAAAGGCTTAGAAGGTTCCTTAGAAACTGCCCTATTTGCAGAGCCTGGAGCTCCTATGAGCCTGGCTGGGGTCATAGGTGAGAACAAGAAGTTAGGGTACCCTGCCCGCTCTGATCTCCACACCTCTCCTGTCCCCAGAGATCGTGGACCAGCCTGGGTTGGACATCTTTGGACAGGTTTTCAACCAGTGGAAGAGCAAGGAGTGTGTTTGCCCCAATTGCAGCCGCAGTATTGCTGCTTCCCGCTTTGCCCCCCACCTGGAGAAGTGCCTGGGAATGGGTCGCAACAGCAGCCGAATCGCCAACCGTCGGTGAGAACCTCTTGCTTCCAGCACCAGTAACGCGTATCTTATGTAACTTGTTCCTCAGTGTAGTCTCATTGGGACACTGGTAGGGTACAGAGGGTGGGCCATACTTGGTCCTCACATGCTTCACTATAAATTCATGTGCAGACGGGTGATAGCCTTGACCCTCTTTCTTCTCAACTCTGGGCAGGATTGCCAATAGCAACAATATGAACAAGTCTGAGAGTGACCAAGAAGACAACGATGACATCAATGACAATGACTGGTCCTATGGCTCAGAGAAGAAAGGTGTTTGGGGGTCTGGGGAAACCTGGGAGAAGCTGGGGTGAAGTGGGAAAATAGTAGTAGAGTATACATTTGCCATAAGATGTCTTGATGTGGGAAGAATGTATGTAGTTTTTGGAAACATAAATGTTCTGAGGACGAGAACGTAAAAGTAACTGTGTTCTTTATTCTGTTGTCCCCCAGCCAAGAAGAGAAAATCAGACAAGGTAAGAGCTGGGGCGAGCATGGGGGAAGTTTGGGTGAAGGACAGATACTCTCCCTTTTGGGTAGGGAGTTCTCAGGTCTTTTGACTCGAGTGTGAGGTCACTGAGGGGCATCTCTGGGTTTGGGAGTAAGGGTGTCTGGCGGGCAGGGGAGCTCCAGAGGTTTTGTTGGTGAGAGGGAGGAGGAAATATAAACAAATAGTCAGTCTTCTTACCGGGAAGAATAGTATTCGTTTGAGGTTGTTTGTCAAATCTTTTTTCCTTCCCTGGGATCTCGGCTCCCCCTTATCATTGCCCTTTCCCCAAAGCTATGGTATCTCCCATTCCAGAACCCTAATTCCCCTCGAAGATCCAAGTCTCTAAAACACAAAAATGGTAAGTGGGGCTAGACCCACCGGGGCGCTTCTAGCTATGTTATTACAGGGCTTATAGTGGGGGTGAGGGAGGGCCTGTGATCCTTCTGTCACCCCCACTTCCTCTCTGGTTATTTTCAGGGTTCTCTGTCTGTACCTCTGCATCAAACACCCTTCCCCTTCTTTTTTCTTCTTCAGGGGAACTTAGCAACTCCGATCCTTTTAAGGTGAGTAGATGCTGTCCTTGGTATGCTTCTCCTTGTTCTTGTGAGGTGGTTGGGATTTGCACAAGTGAGGCCAGGATGCTGACAACTACAAGTGCTTGTAGTGGTGTTTAAGTCTTGGGTGTTCATGTTCTTTGTGGGTCCCGTCTCCATGCCTATGTGCAGGTAGGTTGGAAGGACTTTTGGAAAATTACTTGGAGGCAGGGGTGAGAGGAACTGCTTCTCTATCCACTCCTTTTCTGGCTGCCCTCTTTTTACTTCTCTGACCTGTTTTTTACTTCTGACCTGTACCTTTGGTTCTCTCACAGTATAGCAACTCAACTGGGATCAGCTATGAGACCCTGGGGCCAGAGGAGCTGCGGAGCCTGCTCACTACGGTGTGTAACTGGAGAGGGAGGGGGTTTGGTTGGGCTGGCCAATGAGTAGGGCCTAGGGCCCTGAAGGAGACAGGTGACATAGCAGCAGGAGCCATAGTTTTCTGTGGAAGTGGGCTTCTTAGTCCACTAGGTCTGGGGTTGGTTTCTGCTTGTTCAGTCTAGCGTTGGTGCAGAGGGAGCATCTAGTGTTTCCAATAGGTCTCCTGCCCCTCCTTTCAGCTGTGTTCTTTTTCCAGCAATGTGGAGTGATTTCTGAACATACCAAGAAGATGTGCACAAGGTGAGCTTAGAAACGTAAAAGGGGGCTGATCCTGGGCATGGGTTGGGAGTAGCTCTGGATCTGAGCAGTGGGCTCCCATCCTTACCCTCCCTTCATCTAATAGGCCTTACTAGGCCACCATCTGGGGATTCACCACTGACTCTTTCCCTGTCCCTCCAGCTTCTGCTTCACCTGAGTTCCTGAAGTCCTTCCCTGCCTTGTCAGGGTCTGATCATTCTGTCCCCACCAGGTCACTACGCTGCCCGCAGCACACGGATGAACAGAGGCGAACCGTACGGATTTATTTCCTTGGGCCCTCAGCGTAAGTAACCTTTCCAGAAGGGTGGTGTGTCAGGTAGCTGCTCTCTCTTCCCTGACATGTCTCTTTGACTCCTCTTTCTAGCGTTCTTCCAGAGGTAGAGAGCTCCTTGGATAACGATGGCTTTGACATGACTGACAGCCAAGCCCTCATCAGCCGGCTTCAGTGGGACGGCTCCTCTGATCTCTCACCGTCTGATTCAGGCTCCTCCAAGACTAGTGAAAATCAGGGATGGGGTTTAGGTATACCATGCACTTAATCTTGGGCTTTGGCAGTGGGGCACCCTTCTTCCACAACTGCACTTTCATTCCTGTGCCTCTTCTGCTGCAGGTACCAACAGCTCTGAATCACGGAAAACTAAGAAAAAGAAATCCCATCTGAACTTGGTAGGGACTGCTTCTGGCCTGGGATCCAACAAGAAGAAAAAGCCAAAGCCACCGGCTCCCCCGACGCCCAGCATCTATGATGACATCAACTGACATGGGTGCGAGGAATTGCCTTTGGCTGAGAGAGCCCTCTCTCCCGACCCCCACCCAGGCAGCATAGCCTGGCATATGGACAGCTGCTGGGGGTTTGGGCTTGGGAAGC
Source organism: Micromys minutus (assembly GCF_963924665.1). NCBI lineage: Eukaryota > Metazoa > Chordata > Mammalia > Rodentia > Muridae > Micromys > Micromys minutus. Next base: position 48,761,059 of record NC_137979.1, on the reverse strand, counting down.
TTGGTGGGCCAGGCAGGCAGAGGATTCAATTACGTGCCCCTGGGGGGTGTCAGGATCCTCTGCAATGAAGCATGACCCCTCGGCGTGTGGGACTCAGACCTGGACATATTATGCCTTGGACATAAGTTTGGTGGGGAGGCGGTTTTCCTATTTATTCTGTGAGTTACTGGATGTCCAGCTAGGCTGGGGGCCTGACCTGGGCACTGTGCCAGGGCACTGCCTGCTCCCTACCCCAGGAACTGGACTAAGCCCTGCCGAGGGGCATTGTGGCTACCCAGGCGGCTTTGGGTTGGAAGCTGAGCCCAGAGGGAGCCTCCCCTGGCTGCCCTCAGCAATGTGAAAGGGTCCGGTGCTTGGAGCTGAGGGGCAGGGCTGCTATGTCCTGTTTGTGTGCAGAATCCTATCAGATGTCCCCATTCCCCGGGGTCAGCAGGCACAGCGCTGTCTGCTAAGGTGGGCGTCCAGAACTGCCTCACAGGGGGGCAGCCCTTTCCCCTCAGTCCCCATGGGCCTCCTTGGCAGCAGGAGCTGTCCTTTTGTTGTTGGGTGCCGGGAAAGGGCCTCCAGCCTTTACAGCTTCAAGGAATGGGAAGGGGAGGGTAGGAAGAGGGAGCCTGTATCAGAGTGGCCCCCTGCCCTCCCTGCCCCAGGGCTGTGAGGAACGGCCCAGGTGAGAGGGACGGTGCTGCTTTATTTGAAATGTTTCTTACCTCATTCCCTGCCCCAGGAAGGGGCCCAGCCTCACCCTCCTGGGGTGGCCCCGTATTCTCCCTCCTATCCTGCCCCCTGCCCTGCCCTGCTGGGGCAGCCTGAGTTCCCAGCTGCTGCTTGCCCCCACCCCTTTATCTTGACCAGCTTCGGTTCCTCTCAGCGCTCTAAAGCCTGCCCTGTTTCCCCTTCCTTGCCGCTTTTAAGTTATTTATTCTGTACTTGTGGTTTGGGGCTCTGAGGAAAAACCCTAATCTTGTGCCTCTCTCCCTTTGCTAGGAGTAGGGTGGGATAAGAAGGTAGTCTCTGCCCTGGGTTATCAGCAGAGCTTGGATGGGTGCTCTTGCCCCTCTGGGACTGTCAGGTCAGAGCATCCACCTGTCTGACCTGTATCCCACCTCTAAGCAGGTACCATCACACCTTGGAGCTGGAAGATCTGGCTGTGGGCTGATTGACCGGGATGGGGTTGATCCTGAGCCAAGTTTTCTGGCACTTGCTATACATGTCCTCTGTTCTCCCAGGAGGAGCCACTCCCAATGCTGGGTAGCTAGTACCCAGGACTGGTTGGACTGATTTGGGATAGGGACCCAGAGGGTTAAGGGAACAACAGTGTAGGGTTGCAGTACCCTGTCTAGAACCCCAGTCTCCCCCAGGGTGGTTTTCATTGTGGCTGATGCCTGGTTACAAATTGATTTTTAACCCAAGTATTGTGATTATTTTTTAAAAAGTCAAAACTAATTTTGGCAGGAGTTAGAATAAATCCTGGGGCCTGGGCCCCTCTGTCCTTGGCCCTCCATAGCCTTCTCACTAGAGGGGGAAAGAAGGTTCTCGGGCCGGCCCCACTACCAAGCACAGCTTGGGAACCTGCTGAAGGTCGGGCAAGCCGGCCCAGGCCCCTATCCCTTTAGAGAAGTAGCTGCAGCTCAGGCCAACTCACTCTGCTCTCCCACCTCTCCCCGTTCCCTCTCTCTGGTTGGAGGGAGTAGTTTGGGAACTGGTTTGTCCACAGAAACTTCCCCATTGTTCCTTGGCTCACCCTCAGGGCAGAACCCCCTGCCCAGGCTGGGTGAGAGATGGGCTTGGTCCAGCAGGGACCCTGAGGGAACAAGCCCCTTCCTTCTGGGGAGTATGCCCTCCCTACTGTGTAGTTGAACAGGGGCTAGGAACTCCCCACTCTCTCCCTCTAACAGCAGGCTGTGTGGGTTTCAATTCCCATCCTTCCCACCCTGGCTAGGTGTCCACCCCGTATCCTATCATGTGTCTGTGTGTGGGGGGTTCTGTACTAATTTCCATGGCCGGTGGCTTTTCCTTCCATGCATCACTCCCCCCCGCATGCCCAGGGGCCACCCGCCTGGCATTACCGCATGCTGGGGTCATTGGGGGAGGGGGGTGGGGCTCACGCTGTCCTGTGGTCTTGAGATTTTTATTTTTGCATATGTAATCCATCCTGTACAGGTAGCTAACTTTGTAAACGCTGTGTATCCCCCTCTGCCCCCATGGCTGCTGGTGTAAATAAACTGCATCTCCCGTTGGTAGCCTGGCCTACCCACTCATTACCATGTTGCCGAGAGCAGAGCAGTCACAAAGAGGCTCCATAGCCACAAAATGGAGTTTTATTCATTCATATTGGCCATCTAAGGGCCTAGGGAAGGGCAATCTATACCCAGAGCTCATCCTTGGAACTGGGCAGGGCACTGGATTAGGGCCAGTACTCTTGCAGTCTTAGGCCTAGGTTAGCAGCAGCTGTGGCTTGGCCTTCTGCCCCCAATCCTCTTCCTGAGCTCTATACAGAACTATTTAGAAAAAAAGGGCAAGCAAAGTGCTTTAAAAGAAAGCAAAATATCCTATTCCTGCTACAAGGGAAACAAGGGGGTGGTGGCCGCTGGGTGCTATAGGAAGAGCTGGCAGTCTTTGTCCCTGTGAATTTAATTTCAAAAGTCCACACTCATCAAAGGAGTGCAGGGTACTTCAGGTTTCCTACGGAGGTGTGCTAAGGCCATGCTGAGCTGTCCTGGCAGCAACCCTGGGGGGTGAGGGAACAGACATGCAAGATACTGGGCTAGGGCCGCAGCCAGGAGGGAAGACCCAGAACCCAGGCTTCTCACTGAACTTGGCCTTTGAACTTTGGGATTCCAAAAGAGGGAAGATGATATCCTTGTTTCTACCTGAGTTGTGCTTGCAGAGATATCTGTACCCTATGAACCTGAAGGGGGAGGCCACATACCTCCTTCTTGCGTCCTATGGACAGGGTACCCACCATACCTTTCCCATCCCTCCCTCCCAGGTCCTTGGGCCCAGCTCTGGCCAGGAAAGGGGGTAGGCCATGAAGGAGGAAGACCATGCCTTTCTTTGTCTCCCGATGACCTTATCTTCCATACATCCCAAATACTAGGAAGCTGAAGAAGACTGTGACTCCAACCAAGGAGACAGTGGCAGGCGCTGTGAAGAACTGGCGGTAATTGATACGGAAGTACCAGACCACACCCAAGAGCACCACGAACACAGGCACCATGAGGCTGCCTACATTGACACCAAGGCTGGATTGCTCAGTGGTTGGGGTCAAGGAGGTTGAGGGGCCAGAAACTGCTGCCCCTGGGGGTGAACGGTGGCAGTGAATCACACAGTTGTTGGTAATGTTCAGGGAACTCAGTGTGCGTGCTGGATCCTGCAGCAGCCGACCCTGGTAGATTAATTTCATCTGGCTCTCTTGTCCAGGGAAGTATTTGCTACAAGGATGAAAGAAGAAAGTGGATAAAACACAAAGCTATAAAGACCTAGGACCAACAAACAGGGCATGGAAACACTGGTGGTCTGCCTGCAGAAGTCTCCCATTTCCCCTTAGCAGATGCCAGCCCTTACAATCCCTCTTTTGCTCACATATATGCACCAACTTCTTCAGGGAAACCAACACCTGAGGCACACACGTCATGAGCAACTGCCCTCTTTCCAGCCTACTCACCTTTTTAGCGTACCCACAGTGTCCTCTGGCCTGGCCACAGCTAGCTCCTCGGTGTCATTGAGGAACTTGAGCCGAACATTGATGAGGCTAGGGCTGGGAGAGAGGCAGGCGCTATCATCTAATCCCAGAGGAGCATCTGGGCGGCTGCTCTCCAGGCCTGCTTGTCTCTTAGGCAGGCCTTGGATGTCGAGGAGATGCTCAAGGCTGGGCTCCACATCTCCCCTGGCTCCAGGTTCTGCAGTGGTGTCTCCCCCACTATCACTGGTCTCTTCAGCCTTATCATCATTACCCCCTGATGGATGGGGGTGTTCTGTTGGCTCTGGAGTGCCTTGGTTTACCAGCTGATCCACGTGCCCCAGGTGGAGAACAGACGTATCACCTGCTGACACAATGGTGCCTAGCAGCTGGTTGTTACTGCTGTCTGCTACATAGGTAGAGAGCCAGGCTAGAACCAAGGCTAGAGACAGCACCACCACACCTGCCACCACCATCACCTCGTTACCCACACCCTCAATGAAGGTGACATCAGAGAGCTCCATGGCCTGGCTGCTGACTGGGTCCACACTGCAGGAACAAAGGGGGATAGCATCAGCAGGGCCTGAAGGGTTATAACCAGGTTTCTAGTTTGTTTAGGTTCTGAGTCAGGATGGGGTTAAAAAAAAAGAAGAAGAAAGAAAAAGGATGGGGGTTTGGGATTGTGTAGGAATGACAGCCAATCTCCTAACAGTAGCAGACCCTCAGTCTCAAACTAAGGACTTACCCTTGGCCCCTTGACCTCTATTGTGAAACTCTGTCAGATTCTGTGCCCACAAGGAGCACGGGTCACCAGAAAAGCCTCACAACCTTGTCACCAGCTGCTGATTGCTCACTTTTTTTTTTTTTTTAATTTGGGGAATAATGGAGAAAGAACATTTGCTTCTCTTCAAAACAGGGTTTCTCTGTATAGCCCTAGCTGTCTTGGAACTACCTGCTCTATAGACCAGGCTAGCTTCAAACTCACTTGCCCCTGAGTATTGCGATTTAAGGCATTTGCTACCACTGCCCAGCTTACATTTTGCTTCTTTAAGCCTGAAGGCTCTCTAGGATTTCTAACACGTGACCGAGCACATACACACACACCCCCTCCCCAGCAGCCTCAATGGTAGCTTCAGAGAATAAAAAGACTCCTTCATAGGCCTTGTGCAGCCATCCTTGTCAGATTGTCCTTTGATTACATCTCATTCATGGCCACACACTCATTCATGCTCTGATGTCAAGAGCCAAATAAATAAACACACTGTAATCTATCAAGGACAGAATCAGATCACATCAAATAGAGAAATATATTGGGACTATCAGCAGACATGTCTGTCTATTAAACTGTTCTGGCAAATTCTGGGGAGCCACACAGAGCAGTCACCAGAAAAACTACCTTCCTTTGATCTCCAAGGGTTTGGTTTACAACTGCAAAACCAAGCACTGTTCTAGCATATGCTCCAGTTATCTTGGAACTTGGGAAATAAAGGCAGTAGGATATGAGGTTCAAGACAAGTCTCTACTACATTGCAAGTTAAAGGCCAGCCTAGGCTACGTGAGATAGCTTCAAGAAAACCATTCCCCAAGTAGAAATTATTTGGAAAAATTTCCCAACAATTCCCACAATCCTTATTTCAGTCTGCCTTGTGCTCCAAAGGTTCTCCCTCTCTGCGGCTTCTGAGAAAGCATAGGAAGCTCTCTGTATATTCCTCGGAGTACCTTCTTTTTTCCTTAGAGAGTCTAATTTCACAGCTGTCTCTGGGCAAATCCATCTGGTGATTATCAGACTATTCTCACAGCACCCATAAAACATCATTATACTTATAACCTGTCCATCTTTTCATCTCTTTGTTCGAACCTCTTAATGCAATGCCACAGTAGCTGCTCAAGGAATATTTGTGGAACACACCAACATTCGAAGTTTCCACAACCTTATTGAACAGATTAGTCCTGGAGTCAGAGAAGCAATTACAGATCACTGTGTAGCCCCTCTTCTAGCTATGCAACTTCCAACAACGTTGTTAAAGCCTCAGCTTTCTCATCAGTAAAGTGGCATTTAAAATGGTTACCTACCTCATAAGGTTGTTTTGAAGATGACGTGAAATCATCGAAGCAAAAATAATTAACACTGTTCAATAAACAAATGATAGCAATTACGTCTCACTCCCACAACTAACCCCAGATGGTAAGGTTAATGTCAGGAACCGTGATTTACACAAAAGGAAACTGTGGCAAAGATAGATGGAAAACGGAGGACACAGGGAACTGCCGTGGGCAGGGGCCAGACAGGACCCTGCATCTGTCTGATCCAAGGCCTCAGCTTTCTCCTCAGCCCGTGGACGACCCCGAACCGTGCTTTTTTCTGAGGTGAAGGCTCTGCGTCTGAGAGGTCCTATTCCCTTGGCAGTGGAGTCCATGAGCCCCCCGAACCGAGGGGCTTCCGGGTTTCAGTCGCAGTGCCCAAGCCCAACTTTCCCGGCCAGTGGAGGTTTAGGGTCAGATGAGGAAGCGGGGGTCCAGGGGTAGGGGGTCACAAACCATCCACACCCCTCAAACTCCGGGGCGGGGCAGAGGGGAGGAGGCGGAGCTTGAGGACGCGAGTAGTCATGGGAAATTAAAGGGGGTTTGGATTGTTACTGTCTCGATGGGGAAGGAGAGCCTCACCTGACAAAGCCAGGATAACTGTTTTGACTTCGCTAGGGCAGTCTTTGTACTCGTCTTTCCGTAGGGGTCAGGGGAGGGGCTGGCAACTCAGGATTCTGTCCAGGGTCCGATCTCTTCCGGCTTTTCTCGGAAGCTGTTAGCATCCGGGACAGGAAGTCCCGCCTCCCTGCCTTGCACTGATGACGCAAAGCTACGTAAGACGGACTGACGTAAACGTAATCTTTAAATAAAAGGGCCAGGTCGCGCCGCGGCAGAAGAGGCGGAGTCATTGTTGGCGGGATTTCGAACCTCCGGCGGTAAGAACACGCCCACTGGGGGCGTGGTTTTGGGCCGCCTGGAGGTCAGAGGCGGGGCCAAAAGAGAAGATGGTAGGGGAGGTGCTTGTGGGAGGGGCGTGGTTTTATGCTTTGGAAGATTGCCCTGGCGAGCTCTGCTGGTCTACCAGCCGCCGCTAGGTTTCCTTCTTTCCCGCGTGGTTTTTTCTTCCGGATTGGTTCTCGAGCTCCAGAGCTAATGGGATTCATTACTGCTTGGCCAATACGCACCGGGCTCTAATGTTGGGAGCGGTAAGGTAATGTTTCTCACTTCTAAGACGGTTGTTACTCGAGGAGACAGGCAAGAATACAGTTTAAAGTATTAAATACTAGAAGATTTCTGCCTCATATAGCTTTGATAAAGCCGGAAAGCATTTTAGAGAGATACAAATACAGTGCCCTCTTTAAAATGACTTTTTTTTCTTTTTTGTATTTGTTTATGTATATGCCTCGCGTGTATGTGAGCTTGAAGAGGCCAGAAGAGGGCATTGGATCTCCAGGAGCTAGGGATACCAGAGGTTGTAAATCGCCAGTCTTGAGTGCTGGGAAGAGAACTCATGTCTTCTGGAAAGAGCAACAAGTGCTCTTCTCCACTGACACATCTCTTCAAGTCTATCACCCTGGATTAGTTTTTCCTATTTTTAGTCTGTTGGTTCCTTATGTAGTAGCACAGCTGTTCTCAACCTTTGGGTCTAAAGACTCTTTCAGAAGTAGCATATCAGATTTTATATTAGTATTCATAACAGTAGCAAAATTAAAGTTGTAGGAAGTATCAACAAAAATAACTTTACAGTTTGGGGTCACCACAACACAAGGCACTGAATACAGTTGCAGGTTGAGAACCAGTGTAGTGGATGATCTTCTGAGCTTTCCATCTAGGTACCACCATGAGATTAACTCAGTGTTTGGATAGATCTCAACTTCTTGGTAATTTTAAAGAAGGTATTACGTTTTACTTATTGTGTATATGTAGATGTGTACACTACAGCCCAACAGAGGACAACTTGTGGGACTTGATTCTCCTTCTACACTGTGGGTCCCAGGGATTAAACTAATGTCATCAGTGGCAAATGCCTTTCCCTCCGTACCATCTCACTGGCCCCTCCTTAATCATTTTTCCTGACACTGTAAATGTTCTCCTTATTTTTCCTAAACTATTGAACTTTGAGACTTAGGTGTTTGTTTCTTTTGAGACAGTTCTCCAGGTAGCCCAGGCTGACCTTGAACTCCTGGCCCTCCTGTCTCTGCCTCCTAGGCATCTACCACTGTACTTTGCTTTTTCTGGTTTTCTGAGTCAGGATCTCAGGAAGTTGGCCACTTTATCCTTGAACTCTCTCTCTCAGACTCAGGAAGACCTTAAACTGTATTGTGCCTGACTTGGCCTCTGGAGTAGCTGGAATTAAATGACTCTGCCACACTACCTGGCACCTGTGTGTGAGCTTGTGTTTGTGTGTGTGCAGGTATATACGTATGCAGGCCTCAGGAATCTTCTTCCTCAATTGCTGTCTCCACCATACTTTCTGAGACAATGTTTCTTTTTCTTTTAAATATTTATTTTTATTCATATGAGTACAATACCAAAAGAGCACATGGAATCTCATTACAGATGGTTGTGAGCCACCATGTGGTTGCTGGGATTTGAATTCAGGACCTCTGGAAGAGCAGTCAGTGCTCTTAACCTCTGAGCCATCTTTCCAGCTCCTGAGACAATGTTTCTTACTGACCCTGGAGTTAATTAAGATACACTAGCTGCCCAGCAACCCCCAGGGACCCATCCTCCTTCACCTCTTAGCACTGCCATAACACATGCATACAGTTGTGCCTGGCCTTTTTTTTTTTTTTTTTAATTTCATTTATTTACTTTGAGACAATGTAAATATGTAGCCCTGGCTGTCCTAGAACTTGTTATGTAGATCAGGCTGGCCTAGGACTCAGAGATCCACCTGCCCCTTCCTCCCAAGTGCTGGAATCAAAGGTGTGTACCACCATGGCCTGATTTATTATTATTATTAATTGTTTTTTATTATTTATTTTTTATTTTTATACCTATTATTATTATTTAATGTGGGTGCTGAGGATCAAACAAAGGTCTTTATACTTACACTTTACCAAAAGCTCCATCTCCTCAGCCCTTAGAATGACATCTAATGTTTTGGCTTTTTTTTTTTTTTTTTTTTTTTTTTGAGACAGGGTTTCTCAGTGTAGTCCTGGCTATCCTGTAACTTTTTGTAGACCAGGCTGTCTCAAACTAACAGAGATCTGCCTCCTGAGCACTAGAATTAAAGCCATGCACTAACATGCCCAGCTTAAGAATGGCATCTTTAGTTGCAAATAGCTTTCTAGTATTTTGCCTTCTACCTGTTTATGGTGTTGTTATTTATTAAAGAAAGTTGGCATTTGGGAGGATGGCTCAGTGGTTGCTGCTCTTCCAGGTTCTGACAACCACCTGGAACTCTGGTTCCAGGGTTCCTGTGCCATCTTCTGGTCTCTGCAGGCATCCCCACACTTGAACACACACACAACACAAATAGGATCTAAAACAAAGCAAAACCGCCCATAACCTCCTTCTTTTCAATTGGAAAAAAAAATCTCTGCCTATTACAAGATTAGTACATATAATCCAGCATATCTTTTCTTTAAGAGAACAAAAGCCTTGGAGGCTCCCAGAGACGAGACAGAACTATGACCCATAGAATAAGCATTGGCTGGATCTAGGACCTAATACACATACACAGCTGATGTGCAGCTTGGTCTTCATGTAGGTCCCCCAACAAGTGGAACAGGGGCTGTCCCTGACTCTATTGCCTGGCTGTGGGTCCTGTTCCCCTAACTGGACTGCCTTGTCAGTTCTCAGTAGGAAATGACGTAACTAGTCAGTCCTACAGTGACCCAGGGGGACCTCCCACTTCTCAGAAGAGAAGAGGAGGAGGACTGGGGGAGGAGCAGTGTGAGGGGGGATACTGGGAGGGGGAGGGCTGATATTGGGATGTAAAGTGAATAAATAAATTAATGAAAAGAAAAAAGCAACATCTTCAAAGCAAAGATCCCAACTTAGGACTAGGGGGCCATCTTTTCCTTCTTAGACCAGTGGTTCTCATCCCTCCTAACACTGTGACCCTTTAACATAGCTCCTCATGTTGTGGTGAGCTCCAACCTATAAGAATATTTTCATTGCTACTTCCCACTTGTGATCTTGCTACTGTTATGAATTATAACATAAATGTCTTGAGTGACCCCTGTGAAGGGGTCCTTTGGGTCACACCCCACTGGTTGAGAGCTACTGTCTTGGACCTTTTGGCTCTGTGGAACTAAAGCAAGCCTTCCATCCAGAAACAGGTGGTTCCTGCTCTGCTGAATCAGGGCAGAGCCTGTCTTGTGCCAACGCACGGGAATCTGTAGTCAGAATTCCCTGGAGGAGGAGACTGGGGAGAGGCCCCAGGAAGCAGGCCCAGGGCTTCTCATGTGACTCTGCTGTCGGCTTGGTAACGCCAACTGGTGATTAGGAACTGAGATCCCTAGCAAAAGGTCAAATAAGTATCTCTATTCTCTATTGGGATAGCTACTTCATGCTCGGGCGTGGAGGGGGACTGGGGGTTGGGGGAAGGCTGGTGGTCCATAACTTTTTTCATGTCACCAGTACCACCTGTTCAAGGCAGAAAACTTGGAAGCCCCAGAAGGACGAAAAGGAGAATGAAAGTGGAACCATGGGCTCTCCAGTCACATTTAAACCTGACAATGTCCATGCATTTGTTCTGTGCACAAATTATTTATTCGAATTCATAGAGCTGGCTTGCCTTGAAAAGCTTCCTCCTAAGGGCGGCTGATCACACCTTTGTCTCTGGGTCCAGAAGTAAGAGAGGACAGCTTTCTAGCTTTCTGGGCCCCAGAAGCCACTCTAGAGCGACTGCCATTAAAAATTCCATGCAACTTTGGGGCAGGAGGGAGGGCACATCATAAATGCCTCTCCGAAAACTACAGCCCTGGTCTCTGGCTCACTGAAGCAGTAATTGAGCATGCACAGAGGAAAAGCGTGCTACCACGGGAGTGGTCACAAATGAAAGTTCTGTAGAGTGTTGTCCAGGCCAGAAAATGGGGAAGACTGTGCCAAGCAGTGTTCATCACTCCTGGAAACAAGTTTCCAAGAAGGGCTCAGTTCTGGAAGTGGTAACTAGTTTACTGAGCCTGCATTGCTGGGCCTGTGTACAGAGGAGGTCAGAGCATACAACAGAATCTTGTCTACATCTTGTTGAGGTTTTTCTTCCCGTTTTGTTTTGAGACAGAGTCTAATGTAGCCCAGGCCGTTCTTGAACTCTGGCTTCCACCCCCCAAATGATGTCACATCACCCGCTGTGGAGGTTTGGGTTCCTTGTTTCTGGGTCGGGATCAAGCCTCCCGCACACCAGGCAAGTGCTCATCACTGAGCTCCATCCCAGGCCCCTGCTCCGTTTTCACGTTAGCCAGAAGGTTGGGAAGAGCTAGTGAAAGGAACCGACAGAATTGTGACTTCTAACAGAGAAGAAGGGGAAGGGAGAGAGGGACCCAGTGCCTGGGGGAGGGGGGACAGCGATTGGGATGTTAAAATGAATAAATTAATGGGGAAAAAAAGGTTCATTCCAGCATCTAGGACATGGGCTTCACTAAAAGCTAGAGGTGTTGTCTGGCATCTATAGAAGCCCTTGGCTCTGTGAAGGTTTGTTTCCCCAGTATAGGGGAATGCCATGGTGTTGAGGTGGGAATGGGTAAGTGGGAGGGGGAGCATCCTCATAGAAGCAGGGGGAGGGGGTATGGGAGAGAGGGCAACTGGAAAACGGGATAACATTTGAAATGTAAATACATAAACTTTCCAATTTAAAAAAATGTGAAAAAAAAAAAACCCACAAAAACAAAACAACGAAAAAAGAACTAGGGTTGTGTAGTTCTGTAATGAGACACTTGTTTAGCATGTACCAAGCCTCAGGCTCCATGCCTAGAGTTCAGAAGAAAACTAAACAGCCTTTTCTCGAAGTTCTACCCAGAGTCTGTATAGAACACACAGGTGGGGAAGCAGGATCTCCCACCCCCAAGATCTTGCTAGCTGTGAACTTAAATTCTACTGCCTCGGGCTGGATTGCTCAGCGGTTAAGACTGCTCTTCCAGAGGTTCTGAGTTCAATTCCCAGCAACCACATGGTAGCTCACAATTTTACTGTCTCAGCCTCCTGGGTATTAGGGTTAGAGGTACAAGCCCTCAAGTCCAACTACGGGCCTTTTCACTAGGAAAAGGGCTGAGCAGGCATGTAGGTGGTAAGAAAAATCCCCCTGCACAGGGGGTCACATGCCTGTAGCTTAGACGGCAGGTGGGTGAAAGGTTTCTTTGGGGAACAGGCTGAGAAGGCCTGAAGATCACCTGGTGGCTTAAGATGTCAGTGGAGGGGTGAGCTGCTCCTGGAGGACATGCATGCAGAGGGTGCAAGGCAGTGGTCGCTTGCTCAGAGCTGGGTGTAGGAGTACGTGGAAGTTCAGAGCTCACTGGATCCATCCCTCCACACACAGTAGCAGGTAGCCTCTGAGCAGAGGAGGCAGGGGGAGCTCGGTGGCTCCCTGCCGACAGTTGCCGCCCAGCTGAGCACGAACAGCCAAGCGGGCCAGGTGCTGCAGTTGTCTTGGCTGGTTTTCCATGCTTAGGGCTGAGCTGTAGAAGGCTTCATGTTCCTAGGCCAGAAGGAAGGGAGGACCAGGTGATCCAGTACCCCTGATTTTGCCCTTCCAGGGAATAATTTGGTGGTAGAGGTTCAGGGAATTTGGGGAGAGGACCATATTTCAAAATAGGGTTTCTCTATGTTACAGCCCTGTCTGTTCTGGAACTCTCTTTGTAGACCAGGCTGGCCTTGAAATCACAGAGACTTGCCTGCTTCTGTCTTCCAAGTGCTAGAACACAAGGCATGTGCCACTACGTCCAGTTTGGTGATTTTCAGCACATTAGCACCCTGTCATGGACTGAATTTCAGTCAAGGGCCACTCCCAACCCACACATGCTGGTGGAATTCCCATCAAATCAGAGCTGACTGATTTATGAATGTCCGTCAGCCAGGGGCTAGACAGTATGGGAGATCAAAGATCTGTCTGTGCTGCTTTAGACAGGCCCGGAACCCAAGGGTTTCACCCTTTTTCCTGGGGTCCATCTTCCTCCTCTGAACCTGGTCTAGAAGCTTGAAGGGAGGGACCTCTGGCTTCTCTAGCCCTTGGAGTGGACATACCTGCCACAGCTCTGGGAGCACAGCCTCCACCCAGGTGTCACAGGGTGGGACACATGGATAGGCATTAAGGAGGACTTCCAGGGCCCGAGGAAAGTTGGCACAATGTTTCAGCATCTAGAGATGAAAATAGGAGCTTAGGAATTCTACATTGCCCCAACCAAGGCAAGCCCAAGGCTAGCTAATATTAGCCGCCACAGACAACCTCCCCTTTCTCGAGTCTGCCCTGTCCACATACATTCCAAGCTCCTGGCCCCAGTTCCCCTGACTCATACCTTCTTTTGGACACCTTTTCCCCCTCTGCCAAGATGGGCACGGGCCTGTAGTCACTGAAATAAGCTTTTGATCTTCTAGACCCTTCCAGTCAGGACATTTCTAGCCTGGGATTCCCCATTCTGGTTGGCACCTCCTTCCTCATGCCCTCCCAGCACACCTCAGGGTCAACGGGCTGAGCCCCGTAGTCCAGCAGCGCTGCAAAGAGGACCTCGGGCTCCCAGTTGGGGGCGTCCTGGACCGCTTGCAGCGCGCAGTCCATTGGTGTGTGGCCCGCCCCATTGATGACTCCCGGGCTTGCCCCGTAGCGCAGCAATAGCTCGGCCAGACCTCCGCAACCATTAGCACAGGCGTTGTGCAGTGGCGTGTGGCGCTTGCGACCTGCGGCCTGAGGATCAGCCCCAGCTTCCAGGAGCTGTCGCGCTGCAGCCTCGTGCTGTCGGCTGCTGCCTGGCCCCTCTGCTCCAGCACACGCCGCGTTCAGCGCGGTCTCTCCCTGGCTGGTGCGCTGGGCCACGTCTGCACCGTTCTGCAGGTAGAGGGCCACATGTTCTTCCAGGCCACGAGCTGCAGCCACATGCAGGGGCGTGACTTCACTCTCTTGCGATGCCACATTCACAGACGCTCCAGCCTCCAGCAGCAACTTGGCGCACCTACGGGCAGGGTGCAAGGCTTGGGAGACATCCGGAGGACCCCAAGACCTGCTATCACCACCCATATCCTTCCCACACTTCTGCTTGGAAGTCTGGCCTAGTGTTTCCCATCTGACCACAGAAACTCCATTACAAACAGCAGAGTTATGGGGCCAATTGAGACTGTCAGAAGTATCTTGAATTTTCAGATATAAAAATTTAGGCTTCTAATAGTCTAGTGCAGCAGCCAAGGGCACACACATTGCGTTAATGGATGCATTTGGCAGAATCCAGGAAGTCTACTCTCACCTGAACCACAGACAGGATTTCTCCATGTAGTCCTGGCTGTCCTGGAACTCATTCTGTAGACCAGGCTGGCTTTGAACTCAGAGATCTGCCTGCCTCTGCCTCTCCCCCCTTACATCCTCCCCCAATGCTAGGATTACTTATTTTGTGCTAGGTATAAAACCCAGGTATGTTAGACAAGCTATCAGTGACCTATGCCCCCGCTTCTGCCAGCCTCAAACACCATGTAGCAGAAAACAACCTTGAGGGCTGCAGAGATGGCTCAGTGGTTAAGAGCACTGACTGCCCTCCCAGAGGCCCTGAGTTCAATTCCCAGCAACCAGATGATGGCTCACAACCATCTGTAATGAGATCTGATGCCCTCTTCTGGTGTGTCTGAAGAGAGCAACAGTGTTTCGCTGTTTTTTGTTGTTTTGTTTTTTTTTTTAATGTAGTGTATTCACATACCTAAAATAAATCTTAAAAAAAGGAAAAAGAAAACAACCCTGGACTCCTGATCTTTCTGCCTCTTCCTACTTGCTGGGATTATAGGTCTGCCCCACCATGCCCATGTGATGCCAGTGGTCAAGGTCAAAGCTCCATGCGTGTTACTAAGTAAATGTGCTACCAACTGAGCCACAACCCCAGCTCCTGGTCTCCTAACATTTTGATAGGGCAAGATTTGGAAAACTCACTCCTGTGTATACTATGATGCATGGCATAGTAGGTGTGTTAGAAGAAAATGGAGACTGCCCTTCCTGAACAGGTCAGGGGAAGCCTCTAGGGACTTCCCTACTCTACTCAGAGAAAACAAGCAAAAAGAAAGAATGTTTCAGGCAGAAACTGTTTCCCAGTCTCTGAGTTCTTGGGGAAAAAGTTATAGGCCAGCACACGATTGTAGCAAATGTGCTGTTACCTACCGTGGTGATGGAACAGGGGCTGAACTAAACCATCAAACAAAACCAATGGTAATTTATAATGGAAACAGACAGCAGCAGCTGCTGGGAAGCCAGATTGTGTTAATGTGACTTGGATAACTGGAGAGAGATCCTTTCCTCGAGTCTGATACAGATCCTGGTTACTAGCCACAGTAACCAAGAACTGAGGAAGCACCGCCTCTGACAAACTGCTGGGTTTAATTCTTTTTCCTTATTGTTGTTTTTGTTTTTTTGAGACAAGGTTTTTCTGTGGAACAGTCCTGGCTATCCTGGAACTCTTTGTAGATCAGGCTGGCCTTGAGCTCACAGATCTGCCTCTTCAGGAGATTCTAAGTGCTGACATATCTTGACTATTTTAAATTAATTAATTAATTTCATGTATGTGAGTGCACTGTTGCTGTCTTCAGACACACCAGAAGAGGGCATTTGATCCCATTACAGATGGTGGGAATTGAACTCGGGACCTCTGGAAGAGCAGTCAGTGCTCTTAACCACTGAGCCATGTCTCCAGCCTATATCTTGACTTCTAACACCAAACTTAAGAAACACTTAAAAGCTCACAGCAGGGATCCACAGTAAATGGTCCTTCTTGTCATATTATAAGGAATATGTGAAAAAGGAATCTGTGAAAAGATGCTTGTGTGCAGCAACCTGGAGCTCAGTTATATCTAAGAACTAGAGAAGGGGCTGGCAATTTTGTTTATTGAGTCAGGGTCTCACTATGTAGCCCAAGCTGGCCAGGTACTAGCTATGTAGACCAGACTGGCAATCCTCTTGCCTCAGCCTCCTGAGTAGGGCTGGCAAATTTAGATCACTTTGGAGTCTACCAGTGATCTACAGCTAGTGCAGACAAGTCTCAAGGTGTGAGCTGTGAGTCTCTTGAGTCCTTACGTGCCCGCCGAGTTTACTGAAGAGTAAACACAACAATGCGGGGAACCTGAGAACCTATTGCCTGGAAAAGCAGAAGGACCCTAGGTGTGCTGCCTCATGCTTGGAATACCAGTGCTTCAAAGCCAAGGCAGGAAGATAACTCAGGGTTCAAGGCCAGCCTGGGATACAGAATGAGATCCTGCTGCCTACAAGCAAACAGCAAAAAAAAAAAAAAAAAAAAAAAAAAAAAAAAAAAAAAAAGGTCAGGTGTATAACTCAGTTAAGAGGGTGCCAGCCTGGCATTTACAAAGCCCTGGTTTGGGTTTCTGAGTATAGTGACACACGTCTGCAATCCCAGCGTCTAGAAAGTAGACGTAGGAGGATCGTGAGTTCGAGGTTATCCTCTTCCACGCTACATGAAACTGTCTAAAACAAAACTAAGTAAGAGGGGGAAAAAGTGGGGAGCTAGGCATGGTGGCACCCACCTGTGATCTGAGCACTAGGGAGGCAGAGGCAGAAGGACCAATCACTAAGATTTCAAGGTCAGTATGGCATAAATAGCAAGTCCCAGGCCAGCCAGGTAAAGAGAGAGAAGAGACTCTGTCAAAATCAAACTACAAAACAAAATTTAAAACTTGAATAACTGGGCAAAGAGAGCTGAGCATAGTGATACACACCTGTAATCCCAGCACTCAGGAGGTGGAGGCTTCAGGGATTCAAGAGTGTGAGGCCAGTCTTGAAACACTGAGTCTGACTCATAGTAGAAGGAAAACCAGACATGGTACCATGATTCCAACTCCAGGAGACCCGACACCCTACTCTGACCTCTACAGACACCTGCACACATGTGCGCACACACATACACATTTGTGCATAGAAAATAGGCCTCCTCCTATATGTGAAACCGTAATTCACTAGGTGCTTTAAAGACAGCAAAGCTATGTCAAGTCACCTTTGCTCCTGGGTAAGTGAACTGGACACACACATATACATTCCCCACAGAGCCTTCCCAGGCCACCTGGACTTACTGCAAAGACCCGGGAGCTGTGCAGAGGTGCAAGGGGGTCATGCCCTCATCAGACAATACATTAGCCTTGGCACCAAATGTAAGCAGCAGCCGAACACAGTCAGGATGGGCTTGGGCACAGGCCTCGTGCAAAGCAGCACGTCCTCCAATACGGGCATCAAGCTCAGCTCCCTTCAGGATAAGGTGCCGGGCGCAGTCCGTGTAGCCTCTGGCCACAGTGATGGTAAGAGGTGCTGTCTGTTTGGTCTTTGGAGTCAGCACCCAGAATCCTGAGGAGAAAAAGCAGTACTGTAGGACTGTATGGGAGAGCAGGGGTGGAGCAGTTGTCTGTGACTGACAGTAGATGTTGGCCTTTCCTAGGTCTCTCTTACTGAGCACAAATAGCCAAGCCATACCTGTGGTTAGGGGCTTCACTTAAACCCTGAGTTGGGAGTATATATTGTGAAGAGCCTTTTTGTTTGTTTGTTTATTTATTAAATGTATTTGAATACACTGCAGCTATCATCAGATACACCAGAAGAGGGCATCAGATCCCATTACAGATGACTTATGAGCCACCATGTGGTTGCTGGGAATTGAACTCAGGACCTCTGGAAGAGCAGTCTGTGCTCTTAACTGCTGAGCCATCTCTCCAGCCCTATTTATTTATTTAATGTGTATGAGTACACTGTAGCTATCTTCAGATGTACCAGAAGAGGGCATCAGATCCCATTACAAATGACTATGAGCCACCATGTAGTTGCAATTGAATTCAGGACCTCTGGAAGAACAGTCAGTGCTCTTAACCGCTGAGCCATCTCTCCAGTCCCTGGAAGGGCCTTTTGAAACACTTTGTCAGCCAGGTCATGGTGGTGCCCACCTTTAATCCCAGCACTCAGGAGGCAGAGGCAGGCAGACCTGTGTTCGAGGCCAGCCTGGTCTACAGAGTGACTTCCAGGACAGTCTCTACCTAGAGAAACCCTGTCTCAAAAAACCAGGGGAAAAAAAAAAAAAAAAGCTAAGTTTGATTTCTGTTTTCGGGGATGATGGTATTCTTTAGGAAAAAGCCAGAGCAGCTGGGGAAAGCCACTACATTGTGGCTGCAGCAGGTAAGCAGGACCTGGAGCCTGCAGTGCCTGCTGTACTGGGTCCTAAAGCTCGTCGGACTCTGAAGCCCCAGACTGAAGGGCTGAGGTTGAAGCAATCTATGTCACAAGTTTTCAAAACAATTTAGTTAAGTATCTAGTTAACTTTGACAAATGTGCGGAGTTGGGATACAGTCTAGAAAATGTGTCCGCCTAACACAACACATAAAGGTCATCAATTCATTGCTACTCAAAACAGCAAGGGGGACTGGGCGTGTGTGGCTCCACAGTACAGTACTTGCCTATGTGTGGGCTCTGAGTTCCATCTCGGAGTGCCATAAGCAAGCAAAATGAAAAACAACGCAACAAAACCCCCAGCAACAACAAAACAAAACCTGCAACAACAAAAGGAACGGGTAGGGTGGGGTGGGGTGGGTGGTGGTGGGTGGAGCTGGAAAGATGGCTCATCCTTAAGAGCAGTGGCTGCTCTTCCAGATGACTGGAGTTCAACTCCTCGCATCCACATGGCAGCTCACAAAAGTCTGTAACTCCAGTTCCAGGAGATCTTATGGTCTCTCCTTGCTTCTGTGGGTATCAGGCACACAAGAAGTGCACAGACTCACATGCAGGCACCACACCCATATACATAAAATAAAAAAGTAATTTAAGAGAAAAGGGAGATGGGATGGGGTGGTGGGTGGCACACATCGATAATCCCAGCACTCAGGAAGGGAGCAGAGTTCAGCAGGAGGGGCTTGTTTTTCCCCCCCTAAACAGCACTCCCTAACCCCCAATGTCAGTAAGGGTAAGGAAAAAATGCATATGTATCTCGTAGGAATTCTCTACTATAGCAGGAAACTATAGGAGAAACATGGAGATGTGTGTGTGTGTGTGTGTGTGTGTGTGTGTGTAGTTTTATATAAATAATGTAGTACATACAATTGTCACCTAAAACTAAGATTTACAATCTGTATATGTGTTATGTAAGAATATAACTTTAGCTAGGTGGTGGTAACGTACACCTTTGATCCCAGCACTTAGAAAGCAGAGGCGGGCTGATCTCTGAGTTCGAGGCCAGCCCTGTCTACAGAGTAAGTTCCAGGACAGCCAGGGCTACACAGGGATAACCTTGCCTTGAAAACCAAACAAACAAACAAACACCAAAAAATTTTGGAGGCTGGGCATAGTGGCTCATGCCCTTAATCTCAACATTAAGAAGGCAGAGGCAGGTGGCTCTCTGTGAGTTTGAGGAAAACCATGGTTGGCCTCAACTGTTTAGGAAGGAGCTAATAAGGGTGACTATGAGGGGCGGTCCATTCTAGAAGTGGGGTCTTTATTCTTCTTCCCTTCCCAACCCCCACTCCTGTCCCTCTTCTGACCTCCCAGGTGGTGCTCCCTACCCTGTTCCACTGTTCTGACCTCCCAGGTGGTGCTCCCTACCCTGTCCCTCTTCTGACCTCCCAGGTGGTGCTCCCTACCCTGTTCCGCTGTTCTGACCTCCCAGGTGGTGCTCCCTACCCTGTTCTGCTGACCAGGCCAGCTGGTTGCTCACAGTCTCCACAATCATGTTGGCAGCTTCTTCATCTTGGAACAGGATTTGGACCTGCTGTAGGTCCCCAGAGAACAGGGCATTGTGGACAGCCGGGTCTCGGCAGGATCGACGAGGCCTAATGAGCCGGGCCTGGGGACTAGGGAGGTACCTGTGGCTTCGGCACTGATGGGCAGCAGCCCTCCTCCTGTCCTCCCACTCCAGCCACTCTCTCTGTAGGCGGAGAGCACGACGTGTGGAGGACGTGAAAGGAAAGCTCTCCCCTGCCATGAGGGGTCCAGTGGTCTGGGCAGTGCCACCTAAGCAGAGAACTGTTCCTTGTCCCAGCTAGCACCTTGCTCTGGGGAGCCACCCTGCCCCCTTCCTGGTAAGCTGGAGAAGCAGCTGAGGCTATAAATAGGCCCTTCACTGCATTGGTAAACAGTTTGCCTAGAGTCATGATCTTAATGCAGATGGTATTGAGCCAGCCCCTGACCCTGCTGGTATCCTTCCACTGGTCAGCAGGGCCTCAGCCAGGGTCACTCGAGCCCACTTCTCTGGAGTGAGCCTTCTAGTGGAAACAGTCAACCATGAGCTGGGTGGGCAGGATGGGGCAGAGGAAGGATCGGGGTCCTGCAGCCTCTGAAGTATTGGCTGGTGAAGTGGGCAGAAGCCCAGGATAGCCCACAGACCTCAGTCAAGGGAGGTGGAGACTCCAAAAAGCCAAACCACTCTTGCTGAATTAGAAATAATAACAACCACTGCTTCATGCTTCCTAGAACTGAAATCATTCCCAGATCCATCTCTGCTCAGAGGACCAGTCAGTGTTGGGATACAAGGCAGAATTGGTCAGTAAACATGAGGGCTATGCTAAGTATTTCAGTTCAGCGCCTGAGAGGGATGGTCTTATTTTATAGACTCACAGAACTTAAGGATTTTTGTTGTTGCTGCCGCCACTGCTACTATTTTTGTTTTTTGAGACAGGTTTCTCTGAGTAGCCCTGGATCTCCTGGGACTAGCTCTGTAGACCAGGCTGGCCTTTAACTTAGAGATCCACATCCCTTTGCCTCAGGAATGATGGAATTAAATCATAAAGTCATTTGGAACATAAATCTTTTTTTTTAAAGATTTATTTTTATGTATATGAGTACACTGCAGCTGTCTTTAGAAACACCAGAAAAGGGCATCAGATCTCATTCCAGATGGTTGTGAGCCACCATGTGGTTGCTGGGAATTGAACTCAGGACCTCTGGAAGAGCAGTCAGTGCTCTTAACCACTGAGCCATCTCTCCAGCACCCTGGAACATAAATTTTAAAAGGTAAAACTGACTCAAGGTCATGTAGCTTGTGGGGGTGTGCCAAGGATTCCAGTGGGCACACTTTAGATAAGGCATTTTTGACCCTAGAGGGTACTGCTAAGTGGGGTAGACAGTTGGTCTAGCCTCTTCTGTCCCCTCATGCCCAAGCAGGACATGGTCTCTACCTTCAGTGACTATTTTTTTCTCCCTGGTTTCTAAGGGGGCTCACATGCCTGACTGTGGTTGTGTCACGGTTGACCTTGGACATGGAGACCGAAGGGATGAGACTTTTAGGAAACTGTACACCATTCACCTTTAGGAGGAAGTAGTTGTGCTTCCAGGAGCCTCTAGGGGGAGGAACTAGGCTGGGAAACCAGCAGCTGACAGGCTGGCAGGGGAGGGTGGAGGGATGTCAGCAGGCTTCTGCCTCCAGGGCTGCAGGCTCTGTCCCTCCTTGCTCCTAGTGCCTGCTCCCACCCACTCTCCAGCAACCTTTCCCTCCTCTGTATCTTTCACTTCCCCCTGGCCACAGACCACACACAGAATCTGTCTCTCCTACAGTTTTGTCCTCAGCTTCAGTTCTGTCCTCAGCTTCAGTTCTTAGCCTCTAACCTGGATCAGTCTAGTCTGTCGCCTTCTTCTGACCACATGAAGCCCTGCCGCGATCACCTATCCAAGGTTTCTTTCCTTAAAAATGTCTGTAGCTTGGCTCAGGCTCTTCCACAGAAGTCCCAAATCCGCACGGCATTCTTACCAGACTCTTGACCCTTCCATTTGTCCCAGTGGCTTCACCGCACCCAGACTGAGCTAGAAGGCCAACTGAGCCTCAGATCCCCAGGCACTGTTTCCTCCAAGTCAACTTCTGACCTCTTGAGGACCCTCCTTGCTCTGCCCCAGAAGCTAACGTCAAAACCTACACACTGGTATCTCTGAGTCTTCTAACTCCAAGGCAACCTGCTGTGTGGAGGTGGCCCTGCAGTACCAGCTACTCAACTTCTAAAGGACATCAGATGAGTTTGGCAAAGTACCCATGCCG
Source organism: Micromys minutus (assembly GCF_963924665.1). Taxonomy (NCBI): domain Eukaryota; kingdom Metazoa; phylum Chordata; class Mammalia; order Rodentia; family Muridae; genus Micromys; species Micromys minutus. Next base: position 48,739,216 of record NC_137979.1, on the reverse strand, counting down.
TAGTGCCAGAGACACCATTCTATCACGCTTAATGTGGGCTCCAGGACAGGCCCTGGCATGGTCAGTCTTGACACAATGTTTAAGAGCACTTGGCTCATGGCAGGCTGGCCTCTCCTGAACACTGAATGAAGGTCTCTATTCTCTGCCGGAGCAAACACTCATCCACCCAACCCAAGTGGGTGGCAGTGACCTGGGCTTTTTCCGGCACTGCCCTCACCCTGTTCAGTCATTCTGTGCTTGCCCCCAGCTTCTTGGTGGTGTTCCAGGGAGGGGGATCCCAGATGAAGAGTGAGATCATGCCCAGTGAGGGTTTGAAGATCCTCAGAGAAAGGCACCTCTATGGATACAGCTGTGATTAACCCCATTGGAAGCCATACCATGTTTTAATTGCCCTGCTGACGGCCTGGCTGAGCACCCACAGCTGAGTTCCCAGGGTTGGGAGTCTGGCAGAGGCGGGTGGGGCCAAGAGGGGCTAAATTGGTGGGTGTTCCTTTACTCCCCCAGGCGTCTAACCGTCACAGCCTAACCTCTGCCCTGCCTTCTTACCTCACAAGCCTCAAAGTGCTTACTACAGCTTTGTCCCTCAGAGATACAGTGCGTAGGTATTGACGTTAGCTTCTGAGGCAGAGAAAGGAGGGTCCTCGGGAGGTCAGAAGTTGAGGAACAGTGCCGGGGGATCTGATGCTCAGTCGGCCTTCTGGCTCAGTCTGGGTGCAATGAAGCACCAAGGAACTAGGATATCGAGCAGTTTGGGCTAAGTTGAGTCTGGGCAGGAGGGACCAGTTGCAAACACAAGGTGGTTTGGTTGACACCACCACCTAGATGGGCCTGGCTCAGGTTTAAGCTAGAGGCAGAGTTAGGCATTAGCAGGAAGAGAAGGGGGATGGGGAGCGTGTGAAAGTGCAGGGCCCTGGCCTACTGCACAGAAGCCTTTTGGCCCGAGGCCCCTTACAGCCTTACAGTCTGCAGCCCTCAAGCTGCTCAGCTATCAGATTCTCGCTCAGCCTCTCAGAGCACTGTGCCTAGACTTTCACTGGCAGTAGCACCTGCGGCAGGGGGAGGCTGCCGGCTGCTTCCTCAGGATGGAGCAGAGGCTGAGAGCCTGAGAGCCTGAAAATACAAGGCCCAAGGCTCACTTCCCAACACTGCCAAACAAGAACCAAGTAAGAATGGCAGCTTACCAACAGATTTTCAGAGACATCTTACAAGATGGAGAGATGGCTCAGTCGAGTCCCCAAACCCACATTATGTGGGTCTCACTCTACTGTAACTTATGCTCCAGGATTTTGAGAAAGGGTCTCTCTCTGAACCTGATGTGCCAAGGCAAGCTAGCTAGCCAGTGAGCCCCCAGGGCTGTCTCTGCCCTGTTGCCTGGGGTTATGGGTGGATGATATCACACTGAGTTCTTACTCATTTTACCCAGAGTCATTTCCCAGCCTTGTTTCTGTTTTTGTATTCCTCTGGTGCGTGTGCACATGCGCGCACACACACACACAAACATATCCACACACATGCATGCCTGCATCATATGAATAAAATGAGTGGCTGCAGAGATGGCTCAGCTGTTAAGAGCACTTGTTGTTCCAGAGGTCCCGAGTTCAAATCCATATGGTGGCTAACAACTATTTGTATATTCGTAACTCTAGTTCCAAGGGATCTAAAGGCCTCTTCTGGCCTCCGAGAGCACGAGGTACAGAGCTGGTATACACACAGGCAAGACTCATACACATAAAAAACAAACAAACCCAAAAGAAGTCTCTCTCTCACTCATGAATGCTGCTTGCCCTGCCTTGCTGTTTACCTGCTGGAGCTTGGCTGTCCTGGTCAGGAGAGGATGAGAGGGTGGCAAATGAGGAAGGGATGCTTTATTTCAGAACCAGGTACAGTAGCCTGCACCTCACCATCACCCTTATGGGCCAGTTAGCTACAGGCTTTATGTCACCTCTGCTGTGGTTGTGGCTCCTTTAGGTTCTCAGCTGTCAGAGGATTGAGGAACAAAGGGACAAGGAAATCAGGCCAACTTCTCTAAAGTTATGACGGAGGATGGTGTGCCAGAGGGACAAGGATGTTGGGGAGCAAGCCTTGCTCAGATTTCCAGGATGCCCATGCCAAGGAAGCCATGCAGCAGTCTGGCCCATCACTGGACATTCCAAGGTGCTGTGGGGAGGCGGCAGACCATGGGCTTGAGTCATCTCCAGCTGCACTGCTTTCTCTCCCTTGGTCATGACCAGATGCACCTAGAGCTTGTGTGAGAGCAGAGAGGCTGCCAGCTCATGGTGGATGTCCTGTCTTGAGACAGCCCCAGCTGCTGGGCTCACAGAAGAAGTCCTCAGGGAGCTCACTCAGGAGTCCATCCAGGTCATCTGAAGAGGGAGGTGGTCAAGGGTAAATTCAGTGATAACCACAGTGATAAATTCAGTGATATTCCACAAACTCAACTCTGAAGCCTCTGCCCAGGCCTTTAGGAGGAGGGTCTGGATCTGGCTACACAGCCAGAAAGGTGGCTCCTCTGGGGCAGTCTGCCCATGCCAGTGGCTGAGACTGACCTGGTTATCTCTTCCTGGGTTCCTACAGACGCAATGCACAACAACAGTCAGGACACAACCCCTGGGCCATTCTAGTAGGGATGGGGAATCCTCTATGCTTCTGTGGCTTCTATTCAGAGGCAGTGTTGAGAAGGAAGGATTCTGGGGACTCCCTACTGCAACTTTCTCATTGAACAGGGGACAGGTGTGAGGAGTGACAGTTTACCCCTGTGCTCACAGTGGGAGAGAGCACCCCAATCCTGGATATATGTGTAGAATGAAAGGAGCCAAGCACAGTACCACACACCTTTGGTCCCAGCACTCAGATCTCTGAGTTCAAGGCCAGCTTGGGGTACAGAGTGAGTTCCAGGACAGCCAGAAATATACAGAGAAACCCAGTCTTGAAACAAACACTACACACACACACACACACACAATACAAAAGGAAAGAAACAGAAAAGGAAAGGGGACTGAAAGGGGCCATTCCTGAGCTGGCCAAGTGACTCCAGGACCTGTCTTGTAGAGGACTGAGTCCCACACACGAGGCAGGTTTGCCTTTTAACAGATACAGTGAAGAAGAAGAAAGAGAAAGTCCTTCTGACCAGACCAGAGCTGTCAGATGTGGTGCTTATGAGAAGTGTCGAAGCAGCTGACCCTGGTAATACTATCAAGCATTCCATTGTTTGTGACCGGCAGTGATTATTTACTGTGCGGCCGTGCTGCTTCAGCAACCCTTCCCAAGGCAGCTCAAGGTGGTTGCTGTGCTCAAACCTACTTTTCTGGGTGAGCCAACTTTAAAGAGGTGCAGCAACTTGCTCCAGGTGAGCATACTTACACTCTACTTGCTGCCAAGTAGACAGGATGGAGGGGCCCTGGGAGGCAGACTGTAAACTACACCCAAGAGCCCAGCTCCAGGCCTGGCGAGAACACTGCAGGGAGGGAAAGGAGACGGCAGACTGGGGAGCACTCACAATCTAACTAAGGTGACAAGCACTGTGCTCAGGGCAGGTGGGGATGTTATTTACTTTCAACAAAGAAAAAGTTGCCCCATGGGCTGGGCATGGCAGTGCTTGCCTTTAAGGCCAGCACTTGGAGGCTAAGGCAAAGGGTTTGCTGTGAGTTTGACACCAGCTTGGACTGTACAGTGAGTACCAGGCTGGCTAGGACTATGTAGATGACTCCATCTCAAAAACCCAGAAGTTGCCTTGTGGGAGCTGGGCTATGACTAGCTAGCTGGAGAAAACCATTTGAGATGAAGAGGAGGAACAGGTGACAGCTAGCCCCTCAGGAAACAGCAGAAATTGTATCTGTCTTCAGCCCTGTAGTGCCGCAATGTGAATGAGCAGCCAGCTCTCCTCGCTCTGTGACCAGCAGCAACTTCTGACAGCTATGGGCTCAGTTATAAGGAAGGAGCGCAGGATTCCAGACAACACGAGACACCAACATAGGGTCCTATGTAGGATCTAAACAAACCAGCTTGGTGGCTGACATATTGGTATACTGTAAATGTACTTGGTGTGAGGTCGCTGCCCATAATCTTCCCTCCAGGAAGGATTGAATTTCTCAAGTCAAAAGGCTGGGCCTCTCCACCTGAGAGTGGCTCTTGGGCCTCTCAGGTTTGTGTCCCAGTCCCCCTACAACTTAGATGTAAGGCTCCTCGAGGAGCCTCTGAGAACAGGCAGGGTGGGAAATCTGCCTCCAGGACATGGCATGGGACAGACTGTGCCATGTACCCAGGGGTCGGTGATGTTCCCTCCTGTAGCTGAAGGTACTGCCAGCAAATTGGGGAGCTACAGACCACACTGTGCTCGGTGTAATAGCTCTCAACTAGGTCTGTAGCCTTGCTGAACGAGACAGCCCTGGTTTTGGAAGCACACAGTATATACACATACAACAGGAGGCATACGGCAGAGCTGGGTGAAAGCAGCCTTGCTGTGTGAGACCAGAGGATGCTGAGGGACTGTGTGCCTTACCTGCCTCTGGGAGCTCTTCTTCGGGAGATGCCATTGGGCTCTCTGCTGTTCTGAGGCCTTGTGTGGGCTCTGCAGCCACATCAGGCTGGAGGCTTCCGTGGGAGTTTCCCAGATCCTGAGAACGGAGGATCTGGTTACCAGTGCCTAATGTCCCCAGAAATCCCTGGGGTCGGGGTGTCTCTACCAAGATGACCTCAAAGGTAGGGATGCTCAGAATAAAAAGGGAATATGGCAGGGGTCAGGGTCACTTAGGCCCAAGCTGATGGAGAGAGCTGAAACACCAAATACCCAAAACATCAGATAACTAAACTAGAATAGACCCCTAGGCTGATCTTTCTAAATTCTATCAGTGTCTAATGTTTTAGGGACTCTGTATAACCTCCATGGAGGGTAAAGAGGCCATTCACCAGTGTGTTGAGAAGCTAGCCTAGGATTAAAATAAGCTGTTATGACAACTGGAGAAGTGGTTCAGTATTTAAGAGCCCATGTTGTTCTTCCTGAGGATGCAGGTTTGATTCCCAGCACCTGCATGGTGCTACAGAACCATCTGTAACCCCAGGTCCAGGAGATCTGATACCTTCTTCTTGCCTTCATGGGCACCAAGCACACACATGGGGCATGTGAACACATGCAGGCAAAATACTTGACACACATAAAAAGAAATGAATAAAGCTTTAAACAAAGAAACCAACAAAATCCTCCATTTCAAAAAAGGAAGGAAAAACTTAAAGAACAATGAAGGTTATAGAGGTAGGGTGGCAGTTAAGGTTACACAGGGTCCAGGGAAAAGGAGGCAGTGTTAGTAGATAATTAGAGGTAAAGGTGTTCAGCCTGGAGGTCATCAAGTCAAACACTTGTTCTAGAGATGGTGCAAGAACAGGAGAAGGAACAGGGCTTGCTCAAGGTGACAGTAAAAATTACTAAGAGCTTGGACAAGACCCAGGTCTCCTGTCTTCCTCTAGGCTAGGCTCCTAAGGATGGAGTGAGCAGGACCAGGCCTGGGCTCTGCACTTGTCCTGGTGGGCTGCCTGGAGTGATCCCCAGCTTAGACACCAAAGCTTGCCTCGTTCTTAAAGGGGCATGATCCAGGACATGCCTGGCAGAGGCCAGGAGGGAAGTCTCAGAGCAAGGGCCAGCTCACCTGACAGGCCATTTGTATTCCCTGTTCTCTGCATTGTCACCTGGCACAGATGTGACCCTCTATTCTTTTCTGCCACCAACTCCAGGGGGCCCTCACCCTGGTTATCAAATGACTCCTAACTTCTCAGATGGCCAGTCCTTCAATCAGACATCTCAGACATCGGGGACCAGGACACCAGCTGCTCCTCTAGGTCTTGTTACTCAGCCGTCTGGCAGGCGGCTAGAGCAGAGGCAACAGAGAATCCTGTTCCCAAAGGCACCTCTTTACCTCAGGGACGCTGTCCTCTTCACACCTTTGCCTCCAGGGATGAGAAAAGGAAGCACTTGAGGTCTGCCTGTCACCATCTCTCCTGCCCCACTTACCTTGGGCAAGGGCTGAGCTGGCTTGAGGACGTCCCTGTCCCCAGAGTCTAGACTGTAAATGTGGACCAGGTTGTTGGGTGTCACGTTCAGGTAGTGGTTTCTGAGGGAAGGAGAAAACACTCCAATCTGGAGTTAGGAAGTGGGGAGTCAGTGTCTGAAGGGAACATGGTACTATTAGACACCCATCTCATACCAACTTTCCTTTCACTTCCTGTCCTCGGGACCAAGCTCACCAGTCACTCTGGCCTTAGCCTTGCTGCCACAACAGAACCACTAACGACCTCAAATACAACTCTCCATCCCTAGCAGTCCATCAAGAATTGAATGGCTCACTAGCCTAGGACCGCTCTTAGCCCCAGCAATCCAGGACCTAACTTGTCTTTTCAGCTGGCAATGGAAGGAGGGCATCTGTCAAGCAAGGACAAACTGGGGTCAAGGGAGCCCCAACAAGTCCCTTGTGGAGCTTCCCTACCTGCTTCAGCAGCAGCACCGAGCCAGGCTTCAGCTCGTTCTGGCGTGTCTCGAGAAGTGCTCTGTGCACTGTTCCCAGCATCTCTCCTGCAAGAGACACAAGGTCTCCGTCTCAGGGTCAAGGGCACTGCAAAAGGTCTGTCTGAGCCCTTGGCTGGAAAGCGGGCTGCTCATCTCTAGACCTCAGTGGAGGTCACACATAAGAAACATCCAGGACCTGCTCCATACCTGTGGGGTCCTTAAAAACCGCACTGGCGTCCATTGTACTCCGAGTCAGGGACTTGATCATCACCGCCATGTTGGGGACCTTGTTCCTGGGGAGCTGCTTGAGGGCGGCCTGCTTACAAGGAGAGGCGCTCACTGAGCCAGCCATGCCTGAGTGTAACTCCCCACAGCAACCAGGGTGGGTAACAGTTTTCCTTTTGGCAGAGGAAGGCATCTGGAGGGGCGCACTCTGCTCCCTGTAGAGGCCAAAGCTGGTAGGTCCTTCTTCTCTCTTAGGTCTTTGTGGCTGACTCCATCATGGCCGGCCACAGGCAAGGATTTACTGATACAACAGTATCAATATGTATCTATTCGAGTGAGACCACCAGGGAGCTCTCAGGGTGGCAGTGTGTCTATCTCTGCCTCAGTCTGGTACCTGCAAGTGCAGAGGCATGCAGATACTGCGCTCAAAAGGACGATGATGGGCAGCAGTGAAAACACACAACCCAAGGGACTTTGAGCTGCTCTCCAGCGGCTGGACTGGGGTAAGAGGTGGCAGACAATCTCTTCCAGCAGTGAAGTAGGCAGTAGAGCCTCCCTTCTCGGGACCCTTACCTTGCGCAGCACCATGACAATACTGTAGGTACAGAGAAAGCAGGTGGGGTCTCCCTCATCCAGGCCCAGAGCAGATTTCATGGTAAGCCAGGGCCCTCGCCCAAAATCTTCTTCCATCGATCCCTGGGAACTGGTAACAGTCTGGTACCACAGAGTAGAGAGAAGCCTGCATTAGTGGATCTACCTTGGGGAAAGACCCTTAACTGAGGCAAGGCAGACAGGTGGGAGAGAAACTGAATTCCCTGGGGTGGGGGATGGAGAGGAATGGATGGCTTTCACTTTGTAAACAGAAGTGGCAATGGAAACCTGGCTACATTCTGCATCTTTCACTAAGCAGCCAGAATAAAGGGTTTCTTTTCTCTTTCTTCCTTAAAAAGATTTAGTATGTATGTATGTATGTATGTATGTATGTATGTATGTATGTATGTGTGTGTGAGCACACCGTCACTGTCTTCAGACACACCAGAAGAGGGCATCAGATCCCATTACAGATGTTTGTGAGCCACCATGTGGTTGCTGGGAATTGAACTCAGAACCTCTGGAAGAACAATCAGTGCTCTTAACCACTGAGCCATCTCTCCAGCCTCCCTCTTTTCTAACCAGGCCCTGACTTTACTTACAATGAAGCAAAAAGCTATGTGTCCTCTTATTTTAAAGACTTATTTATTTGTGGGTATGTATGCAAGTAGGTGCTCAAAGGCCAGAAGAGACCAGTGGATTGCCTGCAGTGGGTGGGACAGGCAGGTGAGAGCCACCCAGTGTGGGGGCTGGGAGCCCAACAAAGGTTCCCTGTAAAAGCAACAAGGGCTCTTCACCATGCATCTGACTGTCTGCAAGTCTCAGGGGTAGGGGCTCCACTACATGCTTATATTTTGAATGCAGTCATGTTTTATTTGATGCCCCTGGTTTTAACCATTAGCTGCCTTATTTCAACTACTACTTTGAATCAGATGATGACTGCCAGGTTTGGACCTGAAATGCATGCACAGCCCTGGGGAGCTGCAGCAAAAAGAAATAGGGCGAAAAATCAAAGGCAGAGGTGGCTCTGAAGACAGAATAAGTCAATAAGAGCACCAGGAGGGAGGGAGGGAAGCTGAACCTCCCAGAGACAAGATGAGGGCGGATCCTTCCCAGCTGAGCTCCCAGGGACTTGAGAGGGTGTTCAAGATATCAGAAAACTTCAATACCCGTTCCTCCCTAAGGAAGATGCAACTGGCTGGACCCACAGTTCTCAGATGCAGAAGGCTGAGGCACAACATCAAGACATGCCTCATTCTCTGTCTGTAAACTGCTGCCGCCCCCAACTGCTACCTTGGTACAGGCCTAGCAGCATCAACTGAGGCATGCCAGGACCAGGATGACCCCCACTGTCAAATGCTGCCCAAGAGGTGAAGAGTTACATAGAAGAAGTTACCTCGGTCTGGAATTTAGCCAGAGCACCGTGAGTTGGAGTCTGGGGTGTGGAAACCATGATCTCCTCCAGATTCTCCCCACTGTGCTAAGAGGAGAGAAAAGGCGAGAGCAAGCTCAGCAGCTGTTATTTACAAGTACAGCGTCTTGTCTGGGTTACATAATGAGTTCAGGAAACTATCAGGGACAATTAGCACAGATTACATTGCCTCTCACGCAGTCTCAAGAGCCTCATTGGTAGCTTTAAAAAGACACTTTGGGGATCAATTTGAGAATGTAAGGAAACTGGAACTGCCCCAGGAGCAAGACCCAGGCGACCTGAAGGGGGCAGGACCCAAATAGAGGGATCTGTGATGAGTTACTGCACATGTTCCCAGAGGCTCTCCTTGGGAAGAGTGACCAATCTTTGGGTTTCTCTTGAAGGGCCAGGGAAGAGCAAACAATAGCAGGGGTTGTGTCAATCCCCTCACTGGGAAGGAAGATACCTACTGCAACCAGACCAAAACGCATCTGAGGGATCTCATCCCTCCCCCTCCGCCTACATGGAAACTCAGGGCTGTCTATTTCCAACCCCGGCTTCCTCAGGTCGCCCCAACACCAGTCACACTGAAGTCTTCTGTGATCTCTAAAAGCTCCTGCTCTTCCCATTGCTAGACCAAACCCCAAGCAGAGTCTCAGTCCTCCCCTTTATCCTCCTGTTCGTCTACCCAAAGCCATGAGCAAGGGCCAGGCAGAGCCCCTCCCGGAGCCAGGTAGACTCCTCCCCACACTGCACCCTCTGCATAACTGCTCCTCCCCTGCTCCTCCCACTGCACTGTGAGCTTGTTCCCCTTCCACACAAATAGCCCAGTACTTTGGCTAATACGAGTGAGAAAATATTCCTGTCTAGGACTAGCAAACAGCAGACACTTAGCAAACACACAAACAGTAGAAAGTTGTGTTTCTCAAGCATGATTTAACAGGTAGATTGTCAAGTACGCTTCCTGCCCACTTCTTACATTTTTCTTTAAAGGTTGGTTTGCTTTGGCTAACAGGGTAACTTGATGATGGTGGGGCAGTGGCAACACTGAGGCAGCCAGTCACATGGCACACACAGTGGGGAGGCAGAGACTGAGGGCTAGCTAACAGCTCAGCTTCTTTATTCTTTTCCACTCAGTCCAGGCCCAGGTCCAAGGAAAGGTGCTTCCCACAACTACCGTGAGCCTTCCCATGTCCATTAGTCTAATATCGGAAATCCCTGTGGGCACAGCCCTCCACCCCATCAGTGCTGGGGTTGGGTCTCAGAGCTTGGCATCTGCTAGGTAAGTGTTCTACCACTGAGACACCCCCTTCCTCCCTCCCACTTCTGACTTCTATAGCTTTGCAAACCTTATTATTATTTTTTGCAGTATATACATGTGTGTACGTATATGGGCATGTATGTGCAGATGCACGCATGTGGAGGCCAGAGGGAAAACGTAGATGCACCACCTACCTTGGTTCTTTTTTACTTTGTATTGTGTAGTTGTTTTGCCTGCATGTGTGTGTGTGCCTGGTGCTCAGAGGACAGAAAAGGATGTCCTACCCGCTGGGACTGGAGTTAGAGATGGTTGTGAACCATCATGTGGAGGGAATTGGACAAGTGCTCTTAACTGCTGAGCCATCTCTCTAGCCCCTCTGATTTTTGAGACAGGGTCTCACTGTCTTGGTGCTCCCCCCTGCTCCCCAGCTAGGCTGGCTAGTCAGCAAATCCCAGGAATCTTTCATCTCCTCACCAAAGTTAGGATTACAAGCATGTGTCACCATGCCTGAGCCATCTCTCCAGGCCTCGTAAGTCCTTTCCCACTCTACTTGCCTGTCTTCTGACAGGGAAGATATTCTAAGGCTAGACCAGTGCTTCTTTCCCTGGATCCTAGAGCCCAGGAAAACCACTCACTCACTTGATGCGGCAGAAGTCCTGCTGGACCAGGGAAGCGGCGGGTTTTAGCTCGAATGGAGGGGCAAGAGGGCCGCTGGGGTGTCCGGCTGGTAGCAGTGACAAGCTGTACCAGGTGGTTGGTGACTACGGGTGTCTGAAGAGCTGGCTGAGTAACTGGGGTGGAAGTACTTCTGGGGGTGCTGAAAGGAGATTCAATGGAAGATAATGGGGCTCGGGATGGCAAGGGCCCCTGACAAAATACTGTAGAGCTACAGTGGGGACGTTGAGGTCCAGGAAAACGGGGTTTGCCACTTGACCAAGATCTGGGAGACTGAAGTGGCTGACCAGGCACATAATTCTGTGAGCTGTTTCGGATAGTCCTTCCAGCTACTGGCGAATACTGAGGTGCAGGAACAGGGGAGCCCCTTAGATGGGAAGTGGAAATGCCTGATGTAGCTGGGACAGGAAGGCCTCCTGTGGCTGTTGTAGGTCTTAAGGAAGGCCATGGATTTCTACAGTGGACAATGGGCCCCTTCTGGGAAGATTCACTCAGATCAGCTACTCGGGCCTTTTTTGCCAATACATGATCCTCACAGTGCTTGGCAGGCAGGCTCTGGGTGGCTCCACTATTAACTTCTAGCTCCAAGCCAGCTCCCTCGAGCTCCATGCCTGCCAGGGCCTTGTCAAACTCATCCTGATCAGGTGCCTCAAAGTCACCATTTCCCTGTTGATAGCTCTCAAAAATAAATCTAGAGTGTGCAGCTGAGGACTGGGGTCCTGAAGACTCCTGGAACACGTTTGGTCCTGTCGTTGTTTGCTGACTGCTGTTAGAAACTGAGACAGGTCTCAGGGACACTGTCCCTGTGCAAGATGGATCCTTGACACTCTCTAGCATGCTGGAAGTAGGACATGGTCCTGGGATTGACCGGCTGGAGGCAGGGTAGGACAGCAATGGTCTAGACGATGGTGCCTGCAGAGTCTCCTGTGGTCCGGAGACAGGTCTTGGGTACCCAACATCCCCGGGCAGTGCACTGACGACATGGTTCTCTGCATTCTCCAAAGCAGATAAGAAATCCTACAGAGAAACAGAGAGTGGGCCTTGGTGCAAGGGCTCTGTTTGTTCTTCAGACAGCATCTCACACAGCTCAGACTGGCCTTGCTGAAGTTGCTATGTAGCTGACGATGACCTTGAACTCCTGGCCCCTCTGCCTCCCGAGTGCTGGGATTACAGGCCAGTACTATCAAGTTTGGCAGGATCTCTTGCACCTGGGAATTTAAAACAGCTTCCAAAAAATAAATAAAAACCAAACCTTCTACCTTTACTGTTTAAGCATATAGTATGTATATGTACAGATACACATGTGAGAAACCATGGCAAAAGAGGCAATGCTGACATCTCTCACCACTTACTATTCCTATGAATCAGTGGGCACCAAGCTTTCATCAGAAGCGTTCCAAGGCTACCTTTCCAGGGAATCACTCACTCTTCAGTCTCCAGGAGGAGGCTTACCAGGAAAGCAACAGGAAAAGCATCCCAGGGCACCCCACAAGGTCACATACTTCTCCGAAGGAGACTGGCTAAGTTCAGCCAGGACTGCGGCAGCCATTCTGTTGGCCACGCACCGTGCTTGGTACATTCCCTACCTCTCGCCATGCACACGCACACCCACAGTCTGCAGGAAGACAGAGCTCCTGGATCCAGCCAAAGAGACACAAGCTAAATATAGCTTCTCAGGCAAGTTAAATTAAGTATGGATTGCATTTGGGAAGCAAGGTGAGATTGACACCTTCAAGCTCAACAGACTTGTTTTGAGCGTGTTTTGAGTCAGAACTGCTGATTAAGTGACAAGAAGGTATTACCTACCCCACCCCCATGCTGCTCCCAACTGTGGGCCAGAGAAAGGGTTTTCCTGCTTTAGACATTTATCAAGAATCCTACACTCCAGTACCACCTATGGCTACAACAATAACAATGACCAGAAGGACAAGTTCCTGGTCACCTTGAAGCCTGATGTCCCCTTCCCTCCAGAGAGCTGACACTTAGCTGTAACATCCTTTCCCTTGGGTAGTAAGAAAAAGACTGGTGTGCCATTTTCAAGGAACAAAGGTGTGAAGTATCAGAATCACTCAGTCAGACTCCATCACTGCCCTGGTGGTCATCTGTCTCCTGCTAGGACACAAAAGGGCCACCCTCCTAGTTCCTTTTCAGCTTCTAATGACACATCTCCCAAACTGAAAGTTAAAGACAGGGACATGTCTTGACAAAGCTGGTAGTGCAAACATCCATCTTCGTGATAGCATAGCCACAACCCCTGCAGTGAAGCCTTGGGGCAGGAGGACCAAGGGTTCAGCGTCTTCAGCCACACAGCCCAAGCTAACTGAGAAACCCTGTTTCATTAAAACAAAACAGAATCTCTGTGAGTTTGAGACCAGCTCAGTCTACAAAGTAGTCCCAGGACAGCTAGGGCTACCCTAGAGAAAACCTGTCTTGAAAAACCAGAAAAACAGATCAAAACAATAACAACAACAAAACCCCAAACACACAAAACCAAAACAAAACTGAGAAAGTTGATAACTGAATAATCTGTGACCACAAGGATCAAGTTGCTATGACAAAACACCAGACACCTATAACTTCCCTGGGGGTCAGGTGCATTCAGGTATATATGAACCCTCAGGGAATTCTTACAATGGCCCTATGTATAGGTAAAGAATCTGTACCTTATGAATGCAGAATCTGAGACTTGTTGAGGCTGGAGAGATGGCTCAGAGGTTAACTTCCAGAGGTCATGAGTTCAGATCCCAGAGCTCAAGCCCAGTGACCCATAACTGTCTGTTACTCCAGCTCCAGGGGATGTTGCCCTCTTTTGGTTTCCACATAAACATATTCACACACTCAGATACACACATAATAAATACATTAAATAAGTTATTTAAACAAAGAACTGGAGATTTGGACTGACCAAAAACTAGGGCTAGACCCCACTTAGACCCCCATCCTTATATCATTTGTTTAAGAGAAGAACTGAGGGTGTTGGAGAGATGGCTCAGCGGTTAAGAGCACTGACTGCTCTTCCAGAGGTCCTGAGTTCAATTCCCAGCAACCACATGGTGGCTCACAACTAAATGTAATAGTGTATCTGAAGATAGCTGCAGTGTATTCATATACTTAAAAAAAGAATATCACATAAATCAAATTAAAAAGAAAGGAGAGAGAGAGGAGCTGAGAGCACACTGCTGCATGTGAAGTGTGACTTTACACCCCAGCATGCACTCAGGAGGCAGAGGCAGGCAAATCAAGGTAGACATGTCCAGTGTCCTAGATGAAACTATATCCACTGGTTCTGAGTATGAAGACAACCACGGAGCCAGGTAGTTGATGACTGGAGCCAGGCCTGTAATCCCAGCACTCTGGAGGGTGAGGCAGGATGGTTTCAAATTTAAGGCCTTTACTACACAGGGAGAACCGGTCTAGAAACAACAGCAACACAAGAAACCCATTAACACCTCTTTGGGATGGGCTAAGGAGGGGATTTGGCTCAATGGTTTAATCACTAGCACCAAGTAAGAAAAGACTCCCATTGGGAATGGCTTAGGAAGACCACGGGACAAAGGGATTTGCCCTGGTTCCCATGGCCAGTAAGTGATTCACTGAAGAAGTTCCTCTGTCAGAAATTCTCATTTAAGTGATGTGGGGCAAGCCTTACATGAGGGTAATTCCAAAATGTTGACTTTGTGTCTCCATTCATATCTCATCTTCTGAGAAGGAAGAGAGGAGCACAACAATGGCCTTCATTGTAGAGAAAGTGGGAGGCCAGAGAATAAAGAGATCGGCCTGGTTCACAGGACAGTTGGTGCCCTCGGTCTCAAGCCACCCAGCTAACTGTGCAGTCTCCTCCCTGGCTCTGGCTCTCTATAAACTCTCCTCCCCCCTCAGGCATGCTATTATACAAGTGAATGAAATCACCCTCCAGACAGCTCCCAGAAAGGCCTTTATAATTAAAGACATGACAGTTACAATTAGGGAGCTAATTTGGTTTTTGTTTATTTGTTCTCTCTTTCTCTTTTTCTCTCTCTCCTCTCCTCTCCATTCGTTCTCCCCTCTCCTCCTCCCCCACCTTCAGGATCTCAAGTTGCCCGGAATAGCTTTGAATTCTCTATGCAGCAGAGGATGACCTTGAACTTACAATGCTTTTGCCTCCACTTAGCAAATGCTAAAATTACAGGTGTACCTTCCATACCTGGTTTTATTGAGAGCGTGTGGATTGAGGTCAGGGCTCCAAGATAAGCAGGAAGCTGTGCCCACTCACCCACACTCCCAGCCACTGTGCTTTGTTTGAGAAACGGCCTCTCTACACAGCCCTGGCTGTCCTGGAACTAAGAGATCTGCCTGCCTCTGGCTCCCTAGTGCTGCCTACATTAAAGGTGTGCACCACCACACTCGGCTTGTTTTATTTTTAAGACGGTTAAATACAGCCAGCAGTGGCAATGCATGCCTTTAATCCCAGTACTCTGGGAGGCAGACAGGTAAACATCTGTGAGCTCCAGGCTAGTCAAGTCTACAGAGTGAGTTCCAGGACAGCAAGGGCTATACAGAGAAACCCTGTGGTGAACACATACAACAAACAAAGACAGTTAAATATGCTGCTGTTGTTTAGACAAAGTCCCTCTATGTAGCCCATGCCAGCCTTGGGCTCCTGGCTTTCTGCTTCAGCTTTAGTATTGAAACTACAACAAAGCGAACAGCACCAAGTTGGTCGTTGCTTTTGATTATTTACATTTTCAGCCTGGGATAGATTTAAAAAAAAAAAAAGATGAAAGACGGATCCACTGAAAGCAGCCTGATGGGAGTGGTCCAAATGTTCTGAACTTGGCTGTCTCTGTCTTAAGGCATCTTTGGCTACCTTGGGTCACCAGCAGTTCCCTACCTCATCTTCAAAGTCCTCTTCCACAGAAAACAACTTCTGAAAGCCACACGTCTGAAAAAGAAAACAAGGCACCTGAGACTGGAAGAAAACCACCACAACAACACTCCGTGTTCATGACATCTTTCTTCCCCCTTCCCCTGCTCTAAGGAGACTATCTTCAGGTACATCGTTTTTTTCCAGTTTGTGTTTGGCTAGTACTGGAGGAGAAAAAAAGAAGAAAATCATGTAGCTAAAGATTTAAAACACACACACACACACACACAAACTCCTAGGAAGGGGGAATGGGAAAAAGAGAGGAAACTGCTAAGGGAAACAGGCAGTTCTTCAGGGTCAGCACAAGGTCTCAAGTAGTCCAGGTTAGCCTCAAACCATTATGTTGATAAAGGTAATTTTCAACTCTTATATAAAATTATTATTAATTTAGTGGGGATGGGAGCACCACTGTGTGGATGTGGAGGTCAGAAGACAACTTGAAGGAGTTGGTTTCTTCCAATGTGGGCCCCAAGGATGAAACTCGGGCCTCAGAGACAGTCACCTTTTACCTGCTCAGCCAGTTCTCCAGCCCCTGACCTTGAACTCTTGATCCTCTCTTTTCCCAAGGCATGGAATCACTTGCCTGCACCACCTCTGGAAACAGGCCTGAGTATTTTGCAGCAACATCTCCAAGGTCTGTCCAACACATAAATCCTGGCATGGAGCACGTTTCTGAGAATCAAGCCAGTGATATCTTTCTACAGAGGTCCAAAGCCTAAATTCCCAAGAGGGTGGACTGCCCCAGCTTATAGTTCTTCTTTTCGGCAAATTCATGAGTGTCAAACCCACAGCCAGGGCTTTGGTGGGGAATGGAGGGTGTGGCACGGTAGCTCATGCTTTAAACCCAGAACATCTTTAATCCTAGACCAACCTAGTCTTCAAAATGAATTACAGGATAGCCAGGGGCAGAAAGTCCGTTTCAAGCACACACACATCCCCCCTCAAAAGAGGAGGCAGGGGGGAGAGTTGAGTGTCAGACACCTCAAGGGTCACAAGGGTTGAGGGCAATGATTCCAAACCAAAAGTCACAGGGATTGATAGCTATTTTTCCGTCTGTAGGTCTGTCTGTATGTCCGAGGAGGGTCCTCTCACAAGGTCTCTTGCGCGTGCGCACCTTTCCTAACTAGACCCTAGGTCTGCAGACTACACCCCGTCCCTACCAGACAGAACCCGTCCGAACAGATTCGGCGTGCCCGAAGCCCTACCAGGAGTCTGGTTTCCCGACTGCTCGGAACGCCCCCTCCGCCCCCACCCTCGGCGGCGTAGACGAGGTATTACCATGACGACAGTCCGTGGCTCGGACGGGTGGATTGGCCCGGCCGTATCAGACTCAAGGGGTTCACCTCCAACTTGAGCCAGATGTAAAGTGGGGAACTGTGCCCGACCGTATCCCCAGAGCAGCGTCAGAGGAGTCTTTAAGACCCCAGCGGAAGCTGAGAAAGAGTCGCCTGAGAATGTGCGCCCAGAGCGGCTTTCGAAGCCGGCGCCATAACAGTAGCTCCGCCCTCTTAAAGAGAAGGCCCCAATTTTATCCTGCCGACACAAAGTCCTTTTCCCTCGGGCCTTCCGCCTTAGCCTTAAAGGGAAAATCAAGGGGCTCTCGGTCGCCCCCAAGCGGTCCCTGGAGTCCAGCCGGCTGCCACGTTCTGGTTGAGGAGGTTGGGAAAATCTTGGACGCGTTGGTCTCCCTTATTTTGTTGAGCACACTAGTGACTGGAGATTTGAGAGTGACTTCATCCTCACCAGAACTCAGCGGATCGTGTAGCCCGGGCTGACCTCATACTCACTTTGTAGCTGAAATAACCTTAACTCCCAGTCTTCTTCCTTTACCTCCCAATGGCTGGAATTATAAGCGGTAGGTTTTACTTGGCGCTGGGGATGGAACCCAGGGCCTCACACTTTCTAGGCCAACGCTAATTGGTAGAGACAGGAAAGGATAGAGAACGGGTTTCAGAGCTGAGACCCTGAGAACCTTATGTTCTGGTGAATGGGGAGGGATTTAATGATTTGGGGCCTTGCACATGCTAAGCAAATGTTCCAACACAGAGCTAATAATACGCCCAACCCTAAAGAGTTTCTACATCGGAAAAATACGGGCCTTCTTTGCATGTTAGAAAAATAGGCCTGAAAGCTGAGAGTGTAGTTCAATGGTAGAGCATTGTACTAGCACGTTCAAGACCCTGGTTCCAATCTACCATACATGCAAACACTGCAGAAAAACAAACAAATACAAGCATAAACAGAAAAACCTTGGAGGCCATGCTTGGAGCATAGGAGCAGAGAAGACTGAAGGAAGAGACCGGGGAACAGACAGGGTGTGTCTGTTCCTCAGAGCACTGTAGCCTTCTGAGCCATAGACATGACTAAAGTGATGGGCTCTTCCTCAGAACAAGGCCCATGTACAGAAACACACGACGGTTTGCACATCTCTGTAGGGGGTTGTCTTCCTTGAAGCCTCGGGTTAAGAACTCAGTTCCCTGAAATTCTAGGAAGCAAAATAGCATAGCAGTTTAAAGTGGAGACGCTGAAGTCTCACTAGCTGGGGTCATAGGAGTTAGAAAAAAGTACGTTCGAGTCTCCTGCTAGCTGGCGTGTAATTTGAGTAAGATACTTTACCTCTCGGAACCTTTCTTTACTGCTTTATCTGTGAAAACAGAATTCTGCATCGCCGCAGGGTTTCTGCGAGTTGAAATGAATCGAATTGAAATGGCTAACTCCATGTCTGGAATGTTGGCAGGGTCTCAGCAAATATGGATTCCCTCCCCCTTCCACTTTAGTTTGCAAACTTGTGTGGGGGAATTGTTATGGGAACCACATGGCTTGGGTTTGTATCTATTTCAGCGTGTTTGCAAACGAATTCTACCCTAATTCATGTTTTTATCATATGAACAGTCGTATGCAAACCAGTTTGATGCCTGTATTTAAATGCCTTATTATGGACGGTGGCAGTCAAAAGAGACAGTGGGTACACACACAGGGTTCTGTGTTGTGTCGGTGGGTGGGTGTTGCATGTTGAGTGTGTGTGTGGAATTTGATGTGCATTGTGGGCCACATATGGGAGCCGGGGGAAGGGCTGCTCTGTCTGGGTGGCTGTGTGCAAAAGATTCAGTTCGTGAGCTCTCCATATATGTAAACCAGCTGTTCAATAGAACTCGATGCCGATGGAAATGTACTCTGTATAAACTCACTGTCCGTTGGAGTAGCCGCTAGTCCCTCCTGGTTATTGAGCACATGCAACGTGGCTATTTCCACTACGGAGCTGAAGATTTAATGGTGTTTAATTTCGATGTTTTCATGGAAATAGAGACAGGGATATTAGTAGAAAGAAATTCCAAGCGCGTTCTCCAATGTACCAGGTGATAAAGGTCATCTTCTCATTACCACGGGGAATTATTGATGGGGTGCTGAGCCCAGCATAAAGAAGCCCTGCTGGAGCCCCACTTGCGCGTATATGCGTGTGTGCGCGTGTGAGTGCGCCCGTGTAAGACGTACAGAGAGGGCTGTGCCCCCCTCCTTCAAGGCCCCAGCGGAGCAGTGAATCAGACTGACAATGTGGTGAGTCATTGAGGAACTGCTTGCAGCCGGCCCAGCAGGCGGGAAGCGAACGTCAGCCAGCTTCGCAGCGCTACCCCCACCCTGCGGTGGGATCACTCAGCCCCACGCACTGCAGATGTTGGGAAGAAATTGACGCGGACCAATCGAGGCACCGGAGCGCCTCTCCTCCTCCCCTTCCTTTGACTTGCAATCCATTCATTCCCTAGCCCCTCTTTCCCTCTCCCTTCGGGTGGCATGTGAGTCATCACAAGATCTCTCGAGGACAGATGTATCCAGCTCAGTCCTTTAAGCTCCATCCAACACCCACTTCTCCAAACCGAATTCAGTGGGTTCTCTACGGCGGGGTTGGGAGGTGGGGGAGGGAAGCTGGACGTTTGGGCAGGTTTTTTTGCTCCCTTTGGCAGTGAAGGTGACCCAGTCAGGGGTCTCCAGGTGAGACAGGGTTTGGGGTGGATTGCAGCTGGCTGGTCCCAAAGACTAGCAGCTAGCTTGTTTAGGAAGATCATCAAGACAAACATGACCTGAAGAAGGGAGTTGCTTGAAGTGTGTTGTTGCCTGGAACATCTGTGGCTGGTTGGGAGTAGGGAATAGGGGCAGAACTAGCGTGCTCCTCTATTTCCCTGGGAAGTCCCATACAGTGTTTCCCCATTTCCTGACCATCTTCAGGACCTAATGGCCCCTCAACTTTGTACATCTTTTGCACATCCCTTTTCCAGCATCTTTCAGCCTTCCTTTCTTGGATTGGTCAATCCCTGAGGTTTCTGGTACTACTGGGTCCCGTGAGGCTTGCTGAGCCAGCCTCAAAAGAGCAGGGCCCAGATAGAATGCTTCTCTAGTACATAGGAAGTCCAGGGATATATTCCTATCACTAAATCAAACCAACCAGAATTGAGCAGGGGCATGTAGCTCAGTCGTAAAAAAAGAAGAGGAGGAGGAGGAAGAGGTGAAAGAAAAGGAAAAGGAGGAAGAAGAAAAGAAGGAAGGAGAGAGAGAGAGCTGAGCTGGAGTGATGGCTTAGTGCTCCTCTTGCAGAGGATTGAGGTTTGGTTCTGAGCACCTATATGATGGCTCATAACTGTTATGGGATCCTCTTCTGAAGTCCGTGAACACCAGGCTTTCATATGATGCACATACACTCATACAAAATACACATACAAAGTAAAAATATCAAAAAAAAAAAAAAAAAAAAAAAAAAAAACCAAAACAGAATGGATAATATTATGTGCAGTGTAATCCAATTTTATTTTGAAAAAAAAAAGTAGTAAAAAAAAAAGGTTAGAAAAGTATTTGCTGAACTGGATGGAGGGATGGCTCAGTGGTTAAGAGCATTGACTACTTTTCCAGAGGTCCTGAGTTCAAATCCCAGCAACCACGTGGTGGCTCACAACCATCTGTAATGGGATCTGATGCCCTCTTCTGGTGTGTCTGAGAAAAGCTACAGTGTACTTATATAATAAATAAATCTTTTAAAGAAAAGTATTTGCCTAATTACTAACAATTACTCTTTTACATCATGGGTTAAGAAGGTGTTTGTTCCCTTCTGTTTCTTTCTTGGCTCCCCTTTCCCAGGAGTTTTCTACAATCAGAGTTTATGACTTTTTATAGAAAAAAAAAACTTATGCTGCATTTAAAAAGCCACCTGTGGGGGTGGGAATGAGGATTGACTGTGAAGGTCATTCTCTGTTGTGGTGGGACTGCTCTACAACAGAACTGTGGCAATTCAGCAAACTGAGTAAAAACTGTTAAATCGCACACTTAAAGCTGGTGAGTTCCATGCTTGAAGCTTGGTAAGTGTATGTACATTATACATAAAGTTTATTTTTTATTTTTAATTTATCTTTCAGAAACACCTCCTGAGCTTTCCCTTTAATTATGTGCACGGATACGCATTCGTGTGAGGATGTCTGCACAGGTTTCCTTGGAGGCTAGAGGCATTGGCCCCTTTGGAGCTGGAAGTGCAGGCAGTTTTGAGCCACCAAACATGAATGTTGGGGGTAGAAAGCGACACTCACCTTTGAGAGGCCCTGCTGCACACGTGGTCATTTTCATGCACCTCTGGAAGGTGGAGAGCATGTACACCATCTAACAGATGTGGTAATAGCAGCTGCTCAGAGACCTTTAATAAGCGGTGAGTGACAGTTCAAGGCACCACCCCCAAAGTCTTCCCCCAGCACTGAAGGGGCTCCCCACAGAGCGGTGATCACCACATGTTTCTCCCAGCAACTCACAAGGACTTAGGACTCCCCAAGCAAGAGTCCTTCACTCAAAGAATCTGAAACATGTTCCTTCACCCTCAAGCAAGGGGCCCTGGCACATGCGTGAACACACAAGTGCCCAGCAGCATAGCGAAAGAGCAACAGCTAACACATCCACTTTACCTGCACCCTTGTGTTTAATCTTCCGGGCAGCCCTCAGGGTGGGCACAGTTAAAAGTCACTTTTTGTGAGATGGGGGTCTCATGTAACTCATGCTAGCCTCAAACTCTTGGTCTTCTTTCCTTTCCATGTCCTGGGATTCAAGCATGTGCTACCACGCCTAGTTCTCCACTTTAAAACCATTTAAAGCCTGGAGGTAGTGGTATGCTTCTTTAATCCCAGCACTCGGGAGGCAGAGGCAGGTAGATTTCAATGAGTTCAAGGCCAGCCTGGTCTACAAAGCAAGTTTCAGGACAGCTGTGGCTACACAGAGAAACCCTGTCCTACCAAAAAAAAAAAAAAAAAAAACCAAAATCATTAATTTTTTTATATTAAATGCATTTGAGTGTTTTCCTTGCTTGTATATGCACTCTACACATGCAGTGCAGATGGAGGCCAGAAGAGGGCGCTAATGCCCAAGAGCTGGAATTACAGAGTGTTGTGAGCTGTAATGTATGTGCTGGGAATAGAGTCAAGTTCCTCTGGAAGAACTGCAAACGCTCTTAACCACTGAGCCATGTCTCCAGCTCCATCCTCCCCTTTTAAAATAATGCCAGGGATCGAACCAAGGCCCGTTCCAAAGACTTGGCTCTACCACTGAATGACACCTTCAGGCTCATCCTTACCTTTAGAATGGATTTAAAGCTATGAGGATTTCAGGCACTTTCCAGAAAACCCAAACCTAGGGAGTAAAGATGTAGGGTCTAATTCCTAGTTATTGGAGTCCAGAAACAGGGATGAGCACTGGTTTGATTGGTGGACTCTATCCCCTCTGTGGAAGACACCTGCACAAGGAGACAGTGGTCTCAGCACAGGGCACGAGCACTTGGAAGCAGGAAAATTAGACACTGGAGGCCAGCCTCTGATACATAGTGTGTTTGAGGCTAGACTGGGTTACATAAGACCATCATGAACAAACAAGACCTCAGCTTAGACTGAGCTCTGGCACTTTGCCGCTGTGTTGGTTTCTAAACATCTCTTTCCTTATCTGTGAAAGCAGACCCTGATACCTTCCTGGTTGGGCTGTGTAGAATGGTATAGAGTGCCTGTGTGGAGAGCTGGCTTTGGACAAGGTCAAAGGTAAAGCACAGCCCTCTTTTCCTGGCCTTCTCTTCTCTGGTTTTTAGCCATACTCACTGACTGACTGGGTTTTAGCCACGATCAATCACTCACTGACCCGATGTTTACCTACCTCTAAAGGAAATGATCTTTGCCTCCGAGATGCTTCCAGCAACCGGGTTCTCCGTCCATGCTTCCTGCTTTGTAGAATCAACCTGGGGGAAAGGTGAGTGTGCAAGGACAGATAGCTATCCGTAAGTCTGTTTCCATGATCCAAGGATCCTGCAGGAATAAGGACCCCAGACTCACTGGGCTTGCTGGGATTAGCAGGTGATTTGTTTAATTTCATCACTTTATTTCTTTTGATACCTTATCTCAGGAAGACTGGTCTCAATGGCAGACAGCCTAGCAAATGTCTGTTTGTAGTTGGGGTGTTTGTTTTTATTTTCTAAGACAGTCTCAGTATGGAGTATAGACTGGCCTAGAACTTTCAGTTCTCTTGCCTCGGTCTCTGCAATGCTTGGGTTGCAATACCCTTGGCAAATCACTTTTGTTTTATCTCTATTTCATGGAATTAAAAAAAAATTTTAAGCCATCCATTCATTTGCATGCATGCTTATGCCAGAGTGCACCCTCACTGTCTGACACCAGAAGAGGGCATCTGATCTCATTACAGATGGTTGTAAGCTACCATGTGGTTGCTGGGACTTGAACTCAGGACCTCTGGAAGAGCAGCCAATGCTCTTAACTGCTGAGCCATCTCTCCAGACCTTGTTTGATTTATTTATTTTAAAGATAGGGTCTCTCTATGTAGTCCTGGCTATCCTGAAACTTCCTAGGTAAAGCAGGCTTGCCTTGAACTCACAGAGATCCACCTGCCTCCTCCACCACTCTCCCCAAGTGCTGGGATTAAAGATGCTCATCACCCCCCTGCCTGGCTTTGTTTTCATCTTTCAAAAACTTTTATGTGTGTGGGATTTTTTTTAAAATAAACTCTTTTTGTTTTATTTCATGTGCATGAGTGTTTTGCCAGAAGAGAGCATTGAAACTGCTAGGATTAGAGTTATAGTAATAATCATATCTAATTATATTGTATAATTATATAGATGGCTATGAACTGCCACATGGATGCTGAGAATCAAACCTGTGTCCTCTGGAAGAGCAGCTAGTGCGCTAACCATTGGGCTGCCTCTCCGGCCTCAGAGGACTGCAATGTAAGGCTAACCCGGGCAGCTCAGCAGTGCCGTTTCTCCAGTAAAGAGATGTGGGGATACAGCTCAGAAGTAAAGCAACTGGCTAGCATGTAGGAGGCCCTGGGCTTAATCTCCAGTAAGGAAAAAATATCTCAGTAGAGATTTTAAAAAAAGGGATTGCAAAATGTATGTCGAGATCATCTATTGGAGAGAGCACTTGGCAAGTCTTTTTTTACACTGTAGCTGTCTTCAGACACACCAGAAGAGGGCAACAGATCCCATTACAGATGGTTGTGAGCCACCATGTGGTTGCTGGGAATTGAACTCAGGACCTCTGGAAGAGCAGTCAGTGTTCTTAACCACTGAGCCATCTCTACAGCCCCCCTCCTTTTTTTATTGTTTGGAGACAGTATGCCAAATACTAACCCAAGGTAGCCTTGATTTTACCATTTTTTTCGGACTCAAATCCCCAACTTCTAAGATTATAGTTGTGTACCACTGCACCTGACTTTGGGCCAGGACTACATAAAGAGACCATGTATCCACCCCCCTCACACACAAAATAGTCCATACATCTCCATGTAGGATGTTCAGTCCATTGGTTCTAATTTCCTATTATTTTATAAGTCCAAAATTCCGAAATTTCAGAGTCTGTCTCTAATCACCAAGGGGAAACTGAGGCTCAGAGAGGGGAAGCAATTTGCCTGAACGTCTACAGTCAAAGGTGAGCTCTGTCACCATGCAGGGGACATGCCATCTTGTTTCCATAAGATGGCAGGTTTCTCCAGAGCAGGTGCTTTTACACCCCCTCCCCTCTCCCAGTGTGCTTGGGGCATGCTCTGCGAAGAGAAGTTAGTCTGTATGGAGCTACAGACATGTGGCACACATCTGACAAGAGCTAATGGTTGCACTGTTGAATCCATGTGGCCTGGATTCCCAAGCAGTTAGGGAGAAACCCTAGACACTCCAAGAACATCTTGGTCCCAGCTCCAGATCCGAGGTACCAAGAGGATGAGGGCAAACAGTCTCTCTTCCCAGCCAGCTGCCCTTCTGACCGCCTCATTGCTGGAGGAGTAAGAAGACTCCTGTGGACCACCTCGGGTCCCTAGAGAGCACTGGATGCTGAAGCCTCATCCTAGGGTCCTGCGCCCGCCCCAGGCTTCTGTCCATCAAAGTGATGTCTGCAGAGGAGGGGATGTCAGTCTTTCTTTTCCCTCTTTTCATATGCATGTTAAAAAAAAAAAATGATGTCTCTGAGACGCTATGACAAACGGTGGCCTGGCCACTGTGCCTGGAGTAATCTTTATTTTTAAACAAATTCCCAGCTTGTTGTAGGAGTCGTGGTGCTGACTTTCCTAAGGCGTTGTGATTACTGAGTGTAGCAAGTGACCGACCTGCCCCCAAGTCTCCAGATCAGTAAGGTAGGAGGCAGTAGGCCTGGGGAGGTTCACAGGTGTGAAGAGCCAGCTAATGCTGTCAGCAAAGAAGTGACTCAGGCCCACACCTTGAGTCAGTCCTTTTTATTTTGTTGCTGTTGTTTGTTTTCAACTACAGCTCCAGACAAAAGCTAGCTGGAAGAGCTGGGAGCCTCCTTAGACACCATCATCATCTATCCAGCCAGCACTCCTCAACTTCATCTCTGAGTCTCATCTTTAGTCCAGACTGGACTCAAACTCATGACACTCCTGCCTCAGCCTGGACCATGCCCTTTTTATAGACAAAGAGACTGAGGCCCAGAGGGCTGTTGTTAACAGCTCTGATCTGTTACCTAATCTTCTGAACACTGCGGAGTGGAACATGATTGTCTCTTGGATGCTGAGTTTCACTCTGCCTCAAACCCAAAGCTGAGGCCCCTAGGGATGGAGAAGGAAGGGAAAGGCCTTGAGTTCTGTCTTAGCACCATATAAACTCACAATGCATTTTTATAACCCCAGCACTAGGGATCAGAAGTTTAAAGTCATTCCTGGCCATATAACAAGTTCAAGGGCCTTATGGGATAGATGAGTCATATCTCTAGCAAATGGGAGAAAGAGACAGGTGAATCACCTGGGGGTTCATGGGTTAACTAGTCTGGAGTACAGGACACAATGCCAGAAAGGGTTAAGATCCTGCTGCAAAAACAAAAACAAACAAACAAATGAACAAACAAACAAAAAAAAAAAACGAAACGAAACAAAACAAAAACCAAACCAGAACAAAACAAAAAACAGGTTGAAAAGCAAAAAACCAGCTCCCAGAAATTGCCAGATGATCACGAGACAGGCACCGGGGCTCATACCTGCTCAGATGCATCGTCATGCCCACCCCCTCCAACAGAGAGCCGGATGAGTAGTCCGTCCCATTCACATCCCATTGCTCCCAGGAAAAGAAATGAAAAGTGAGAGAAGAGGGAGGAGAAGGGAAACTTCCCCACTGTTGTGTGACAAAATAGTTCCCTGGGGAGATACAACATATTCATTCATCTACTTGCCCCAAATAGGGAGCCTAGGACAGGTTAAAGTACAGATATCACCAAAGTCCAACATGGTGAGCCTGTGAGCTTTCTTGGGGTTCCTTACAGGGATATGGGTGAAGGGTCCCTTACAGAAGCAGAAATGACTCAAAGACAGCTGCATTATCACCAAAGATCACCCCAGCACGGCCGACAGCTCACAAAGCTGGGAACCTGGAGCGCCCTGCAGGCACCTCAAGGGGCTGGAGAGCATCCTTCCTTTCCAGGTGCCTCAGTTGCTCTAAACCTCTTCCAGGCAGCTCTTCTCGGCCAAGTCTGTCTTCTCTGCAGGGGGTCTCTGCTTTCTCTGCAGGGAGGCACCAATGAATCTGGTCAGTTTCTGGGAGTTTTATAAGCTCCTGTGTAAGATAGGATGTTTTGATCTCCTAGGAAACTGTTACACAATATTAACCTCCCCAAGAAAGAAACCAAGGGGGAGAGGAGGAGGGAGGGAGGAAGGGAGAGTTGGAAGGAGGGGAGGGAGGACAGGCTTAGAGAGGGTCACACATGAAACCTATGCCAGGTCCTGGCTTCCTGGGGACAGTTTTCATTATAGAATTTTCATGGAGCTGTCAGTCACAGATAACACTGACTCTAGATACACGGTTACTCTTCAACATTCCTTTCCTTTTCCTTTGAATAGGGTGTCATATAGGCCAGGCTCCCAAACTGGTGATATGAAGCCGGGAGAGTGACCTAGAATTTCTGATTCCCTGCTTCCACCCCCTCCCCCATGCCGAGGATCACGGCTTTGTGCGTGTTAGGCAAACACGTCACCAACTGAGCCACATCCTGGCCCGACATAAACCTTCTTCCAGCTCTGGAGCTTATTGTAAATAGTCCTGAGGCAAGACTGGCTGTAAGCAACCTGAGGTGAAGGAATGATATAAATATCAAAGCCTGTGACTGTGCTAGGCACTGTCATATCTGCCAACATATCTAACTTTGTCCTTTCTGAGTGTCGGGACTGAAAGAGACCTCAGAAAACAGAAGTCCTGTTTCCCAGATAAGGTGACCAAGACCCTGAGGGGAAGCAAGTTCTAACATCTTATCTCAGTGTGATTCTAAGGACCTAGGCTCCTTTACCTCCTGACCTGTTGTCTGGTCTTCTCTATAGCTCCCATAGGGTTTAGCATCATGCGGGCCTTGGGACTTTTCAGTATGCCCAGTGAAGTCTTGCTGGACAGAATATGTACAAGATGCCTGTGGGTGCAAACTGCTTTTGGTGGTTGACAAAAGCTTTGGATTATCTTTGATAAATGTCTCATTCGTGACTGTTGGTTGGGCCAGTTAACCCATTTCTTCCTCAGCCTGTATTTATTTCTGCCTGTAGCGGTATTGAACAGAATCAAAGTGTTTTGACAGCAGTCTCAGAATACAGTTATTCTTTGGAGAGGCACAGGGGCCACTTAAAGGTGGCCCCTCCAAGGACCAGAAGCAGGGGCTAGAGCTCTTTGTCCTCTGGAATCCTGCTGAGGGAGCTAAAGATTTTTTTTTTTTTTTTTTTTTTTTTAGATTTATTTATTATATATGAGTACACTGTAGCTGTCTTCAGACTCACCAGAAAAGGGCATCAGATCTCATTACAGATGTTGTGAGCCTCCATGTGGTTGCTGGGAATTGAACTCAGGACCTCTGGAAGAGCAGTCAGTGCTCTTAACCACTGAGTCATCTCTCCAGCCCCTAAAGATTTTTTTACTCAAGAAAAATTCTGGGTGAGAGGTTAAAGGTGAGGGCACATCAAGCTGGGTACCCTGTTTATTTCCGGGCATTGCTGACCCTCCAGGGCACAGACCCAGGACACCTGAGGGGTTTGGAGGAGGTGGGCGCTGCCAGCCTTTAAATCAGGGAATAAGATGGCTGGCTTTATTTCCTGCTCCCAGTCACGATTTCAAACAAGAAAACAGCAACTGCAGAGTCCCCAGCTGTGACATTTAACTGCTCCCCACCCCTCTCCCAGCCCGTGTCCAAAGTCTCTTGTGCCACCACCTGTCTGGCTCTATGAAAAGTGTGTGGTTCTCCACGGAGACATTTTTTCTTCTACCAAGAAGCCAAATTCACCACTGGTTCACAGGATTGGAGGTTCCCCCCCATCGGCTGTTGGATTGCATTTGCAGGCTAACTCTACCTGAAGAAACAGACCGAGCAGTTAAAGAGAATGTTCACTCACTCACTTCCCGTGTCTACGGTAAACGGTCCTGGTGAGAGTTTCTGTCTCCCCAGAAAGGAGCATGTGCAGAAGGGATGACAAGTTTATTCAGTACCGACCTACTTGAGAAGGGGAGATGTGAAAACTACTCTAATATGGTAAAATTTTTAAAGTTATTATCTTTAAAACATTTTTAAAAAAGATTTATATATGTGAGTACACTATTGCTGTCTTCAGACACACCAGAAGAGGGCATCAGATCTCATTACAGATGGTTGTGAGCCACCATGTAGTTGCTGGGAATTGAACTCTAGACCTCCTGAAGAGCAGTCAGTGCTCTTAACCGCTGAGCCATCTCTCCAGCCTGCCACAAGACATCTTAAGCATGCCCGGGAGCTGGCTCAGTGGCTTAGAACACTTATGGCTTTTGCAAGGACCCAGATTAAATTCCCAGCACCCACAAAGTGGATCACAACCATCCGTAGCTCCAGTTCCAAGGAGACCCTTTACTGACCTCCAAGGGTACCACACACACAGTACTCTTACTACATGCAAGTAAAGCATTCATACACAGAAATAGAATAAAATAAATCTTAAAAAGTTTAAAAAGAGGTATCTTAAAATTATGTAATAGAGTCAGGTAGTGGTGGTGGCACACCCCTTTAATCCCAGTACTAAGTACACAGAAGCAGATAGATCTCTGAGTTCGAGGCCAGCTTGGTCTATAAAGTGAGTTCCAAGACAACCAGGGCTGCACAGAGAAACCCTGTCTGGGAGTTGGAGAAATGGCTCAGTGGTTAAGAGCACCGACTGCTCTTCCAGAGGTCCTGAGTTCAATTCCCAGCAACCACATGGTGGCTCGCAACCATCTGTAATGAGATCTGATGCCCTCTATGGTGTATCTGAAGACACTATAATGTACTCATATGAATAAAATAAATAAATCTTTAAAAAAATAGAAATAAAGAAACCCTGTCTCAGAAAAACACAGACCAAACCAAGCCCTTGTGTAAAAACAGAGTGGTTATGAGAGTGAACACTCATAATTCCAGCACTCGAGAGGCTGAAACAGGAGGATTATGAGCTCTTGTCCAGCTCAGATACATAGTGAGGAGACAGAGAGGAGACACACACACACACACACACACACACACACACACACACACAGAGAGAGAGAGAGAGAGAGAGAGAGAGAGAGAGAGAGAGAGAGAGAGAGAGAGAGATTGGGGAGGATAGGACAGAATAATAAGGGTGTCTTCCGGGTCACTATGGTTATGATGAAACTCCATGATTAAAGTGGCCTGAGGAGAAAGGGTTAATTTGGCTTAGGCTTCCACATCCTGTCCATCAATGAAGAAAACTGGTACAGGGACTCAAACAGGGCAGGAACCTGAAGGCCAGAGCTGATGCTGAGGCCTTGGAAGAGTGTTGCTTACTGGCTTGCCCTCCATAGCTTGTTCAGTCTGCTTTTACAGAACACAGGACTGTCAGCCCAGGAGTGGTACCATCTAAAAGGGTCTGGCCCTTTTCCATGAATCACTAATTAAGAAAATGTCCTACAGGCTTGTCTGCAGCCTGATCTTCCTGAGGCATATTTTCAACTGAGGCTTCCTCCTCTCTGATGACTCTAGCTCATGTTGAGCCGACACAGTGCTAACCAGCACAATGGGTTGGTATTACAGGAAGAAGACAGGAGGACCCCTGACTCAGAGTGATGTGGGATGTCTGAGTTGAGTCTCCTTTCTGCCCAGAGTCTACCGTCCAGTCTGAGGATGCTACCTCATAATGGTTTGTCCTTATAACATTCGTTCATCTCCTTCAACAGAGTTCATCAAGCCTTCCAAGTATGTTCTAGTAGATGTGTAGACTCTGTGTTCAAGACCCTTAGTGCTTAGAGCTCAGGCTTAAAACTTGTGCTTAGTATGTGTAAGGCCGTAGTGGGCTACCTAGCACCCTCTCCACAAAGAGCTGATATCAGTGCAGGAGAGAGATACTGAACCAATAACGCTATAGACAGACAAATGTTTACAAGTTATTATCGGGGTCAATGAAAGCATATATAACAAGGGGATCTCATTTAATTAAAAGACAAAGAAAAGCCTCCTTCAGGAAGCAATATTTAACTGGACTCTGGGAGAGGAGTTTGAGGTAAAGAGAAAGGAGGAGGGGTATCTCAGAAATGGAACATAGTAAAAGGAGAGAAAGGCACAGGGGTGGACTTCCAAAAGCTAAGCTTAGGAGGGGATGCTTGGGTCGTGCCATGCTCAAACTCTGGACTGGCCTTTTTCCAAGATCCAGGAGAGAACTGGCTGCCGCAAAATCTCCTGGGTGTGTATTAAAAAATGAAGATTTCTGGGCCTCTTTCCCACTCTGAACAACAAGCTTTGGGGGTGGGGTCCAAGAATGAACATTTCCGAACAAGTTTCTCTGGTGAGTTGTTCTACACACTTCTGGATTGTTGACAGGTTTTAGTGACAAAATCAGAATTGTTTTCAAAACTGCTCTTTAGTAGGTTTGCGTTCTAAATGATCGCTTCGACTTTTGGAGGAGATGGAGAAGGGATTTAGGGGGGGTATCAGTTGCCAGGATACAGCTACAGTATTTAAGGAAGGTGTGATTTAAAAAAACATTTTTTTTTTTTTAAAGGAAGGTGTGATTTGGCTAGGATGGAGGTGTGAGGATAGAGATGGTGGGCATGGGGTACAGTCACGAGATACTTTCAGCATCATTTACTCATGTCCTTCATTTTTCACGTGATTGTTTCAGATTTCAGGGGGTATATAGAAGACAGAGGCAGTTGGATCTCTGTGAGGCCAGCCTGGTCTACAAATCGAGCCCAGGACAGCCAGGACTGGTCACACTGAGAAACTCTTGTCTTGAAAAACAAAACAAAACAAAACAAAACAAACAAACAAACAAAAAGAAGAAGAAGAAAAGGAAAGAATATGTTTGATTTGTATCTCCTAGGTTTTTTTACACATGCAGAGTCAGACACGTGAACTTTTGTATACAGTATTGGAACAAATCAATATTCTGTTTTGTTTGTTTTAAGACAGGTTTCTTTCTCTGTAGTCTTGGCTATCCCAGAATTCAGGATAGCTTAAAGTTCAAGTTGGCTTAAACTCAGAGATCTGCCTGCCTCTGCCTTCCAAGTGGGATTAAAGGTACATGCCACCACTGCCTGGCACAAATCAATATTCCTGTTGTGTCTTGCTTTGCCTTTTCCCCCCCTCATATGCTTTTTTACTTTTGAATTTGGAGCTCATGTCACTAAACCTGATATTGATCTCAATCTCACTATTGAGGAGAATGACCTTGCTACCTCTCTTTCCCTCTCTCTTTTGGTTTTTTGAGACATTCTCTTTCTGTGTAGCCCTGGCTGTCCTGGAACTTATTAAGTAGTCCATGCTGGCCTTGAACCTACAAAGATTTGCCTGCCTCTGCCTCCCAAGTGCAGAGACTGCAAGCGTTCACCATCATCTTCTGTTTTAAAACATGAGGGCGGGGCTAGAGAAATGGCTCCGTGGTTAAGAGCACTGACTGCTCTTCTAGAGGTCCCGAGTTCAATTCCCAGCAACTACATGGTGGCTCACAAACATCTGTAATGAGATCTGGTGCCCTCTTCTGATGTGTCTGAAGACAGTGACAGTGTACTCATGTACATAAAATGAATAAATAAATCTTAAAAAAAATCTTTCTCGTTTGTGTGTGTGTGTGTGAGTGTGTGTGTGTGAAGTAAATGTCATAAGCATGTTGTTTTGTTTTTGATGCTAAGTATTGAACACAGGCCTCATATGCTACCCACATGGTCTACTTCTGAGCTATGCTCCAGGCTGTAGAGCCATATAATTATAATTTTACAATATTGTCGCCATTTTCAGGACTCACAGTCACTTGTCTTTAAAGCTCACTATGTGACAACACTATTACCAACATTTTTCTAAATTTTTGCAGAAACACAGATTAATTGGCTGGCTGTTTATATACATTTCTATATATTTCCATATATATATTGTATATTATTTTGGGTGTCTGCACAATAACTTACTGAATAGATGTCCCCTAGTTTATCTGCGGATACCTACCCGATGAATATTTAGGTTGTTTCCAACATCTCATAATAAAAACAATCTAATCTCTTTCTATGCTCATTTTACAGCACAATATTTTCTTAGAATATATTTTCTTAGGAGAATTCCTAGGTCACTGACAAAACTATGTAGGTTTAATAACACAGTCATGTTCAGTTTCACAGACGTGGTAGTATGTGTCTTATCAAAGTTAGAGACCAGTGGTCTTTCAGGTTCTTGGTCTGTTCCTTTGAAAGGCCAGGGACAGTTACAACCTATGCTAGCTTTCTCCAAGGCGTTTATCAAGATGCAGCGTTGTGCCAAATTAGGCACGGTGGGCTAGAGACTTGTCCAAGCTAATCTTTCAGTTTCGAAGCTCAGGCAGGGGTTTCCACTTCCGAGGCAGTCCCCTAGGATTTTACTCCCATACCCTCCCCCTAACAAGGGAAGGGCGTGTTAGGGAACAGCTCAGGAGGGCAAAGATTGCACCATCCACCCTTAGAAAAGGAAGTCGAAAAAGCACAGAGAACAAAATCGTAAATCCCACACACGCAGCCCCTGCAGCAGCTGGGATCCGGGTTCTACTCATTTCATTACTTGGCAAAGAGATCGGGATCCCTTCTCTGCCACCTCCACCCCTAACCTTGGACTGGGAATTGGCCCTTTAAGAAGCAGTCACGGTGGCGCTATTGGTTCCGCCCATTGGAGGGGAGGGTCGGTTGGGAGGGGAGGGTTCTCGACTGAAGCCCGAAAAAGGGGGGGTCTGAGCCTATTTTTAGCTCCGGGTCGGGTCACGTGACGGGAGTGACGTCTCTGAATGTTGTTGTTGGTGGCGGCGGCGAGCGGAGCCGGAGGAGCCGCCGCAAAGATGGAGGAGCCGTCGAGGAGGCGCTGCCGCTGCTGTTGCCGCCGCTGCTGCCGCCGCCGCCCGCGAAGCCGGAGCTCGAGCCGCAGCGGGTGAGCACGCCGCACCGGCCAGGACCCCACCTCCCGCGGCCCCGAGGCGCCCCGCAGCGTCCGGTCCTCCCGCCGTCGCTGCCCTCGGGCTCCCCGCGACCCTGTCCTTCCTCCCGGCGCGCGCGCCGAGCCAGCCCGCACCCCCAGGGAGCGTCTTGGGGCCCGGGGATTGTCGCCTCTGGCTCGCCGCGCGCGCCCTCCTCATCCCTCCCTTGCAGGGTTCCTTCTCTGCAGGTAAGGGAGGGGCCGATCTTCCTGCACCCTGTGCCCCCAAATGGCCAGCCGACCAGCCGGGGATGTCTGATTTGTCTCCTCCCCGGCGGCTCTTAATCCGTTGCAACCGCGATTTGAGCCTTGCAACCTGGATTCTGGGCAGACCCTCTCTTCACTAGACACCCCTTTCTTGTTACTCTGAGGTGAGGGGCGCAGCCCACCCACAGTGCTTCTCCAAGTGGCAGAGAACATACCCTTGATTTTATGTCCTTGACGTCCCTGCAGGTGGAACAGGACTGCGGGGCCCACCTTACTTGTCTGTGCTATTCACCCCCTCGCCTGTGAGGCGTTATTGCGTTTATTACCACCTTCTTCTGTCTGACACCCTGGAGCTCGGGAAGGAGCTGGGAGCTGAATTGGTGATCTTGGCTAGGGCAGATCTCTTCACCCCACCCCCGCGCCCAGTTTTCATCTTGGGTTTGTTTCTCATGGGGCAGAGGTTCTAATAGTGCGTTGTTAACTTGGGGGTAGTCGGCTTCCCCCTCCCCACCCGTCCCTGGAGCCCTAAGGAAGATGAGGGCTGGCTGGACGATAAGTAATTAATCTAAGAGCTGGGGGCGGGGAGTCGAGTGTGCTTCATTTCGGGGAGAAGGTGACCACTTGATGTCCCTGTGTTTGGCCTTCTGAGATGAGCTTTGTCCCTGAAGAGGAAGGGTAGCAGCTGCAGTTGCTTTTGGGGTGTGTGTGTGTGTGTGTGTGTGTGTGTGTGTGTACACACATGTGTGTACTCATCGCTCTGGTAGTGACCATTATGTTTCTAGGCCCTGGAATTAGCTTTGGATCTTGGGGATGGAGTGGAGCGAGGGGTTTAGGGTTCAGTGGGAGGGGAAGATAGAGCCAGATCCTAGGAACAAAAGGAGGAAGGGATGGACGATTGATTTGGGCCGGTAGACCTCTGGTAATCCTGTCATTGGGACCTGTTGGCTCTCCACTTAGGTTCTAAGGTTGCAGGCAGGGAGGATCCCCAGTCTCTTAAGCCCTACAAATTGGGACCCGGGAGCCCTTGCTGGCTGTGGAGATGGGCTATGGATGAACCATGATGCGGGCTCCTGCCCGTCCTTTCCTGTCTTCCCTTTTCTTTCTCTCCCTAAACAACAAAGCTGGAGAACTTGGTTTGCCTCCTCCTCCTCAAGTCTCTTTTTCTCCTTTTCTATCTTTCCTCTCAGACTTGGGTCTGGACTAGCTCTTGTTAGAGACAGAGAGCCTGAATTAAAAGGAGCAGGCTCCCAGCACCTCCTGACACACCAGGGGCAGGAGAGACAAGTCCCAGGTGACATGTAGAAAATATTCACCCTCTTCCTCAGTGTATCCTCCAAGGATCATGTAATCTGGAGTGGGGGGGGGGGGAACAGTGTCACATGTACCATCCACCCCAAGTAACTGTAAAGCTAAGAGCTTTGCTATCTGTTTCTTGGGGCTGGTGACTTAGCTGTGTGCTTAGACACGGGGCTTGGGAATGGGGGTCGTTGTTTTTGTATGACAGAGGAGGGGGGAGCAGCCTCAGGAGCTGGGGGTAATGCAGTCGGTGCTGAAGTACCAGCTGCTCTTCAATAATTAATTCTTCCTACTCACGTCCCTCTGAGGAGGGGTGTCTGGAACACGGCATCAGGCTCAGCCAGCCTGCTAGAGGATTCACTCCTGTTGGGGTGTGTGTGAGAAAGACTCAGTGAGGGGGGGTGGCAATTCTTGGCACTTTGGAGCACTGTGGCTTGCTCATGAATGAAAACCCGATGCAGCCAGTGAGGGGGCCTATTGTAGCTGACTTTGGCTAATTAAACTTTCTCTCCCTTTCTTTTTCCCCCATCCACCTCACCCCAGCCCCAACCTCAGTCCTTTCTTGAATGAGAGCCCTGTCTGGTAGTGCTTCGAGTGGGTATCATCACTCTGTCTGAAGTTTTAGGGCAAACAGACCCCGTCTAATGCCCTCTGTCTCCACCTCCCCTCCTCTTTTTTTTTTTCTTTCTAGAAATAGCAGCCTCCTCCATCTGGCTTGTGCAGATGCCTGGAGCTGCGTCCGAGCAGACAAACAGAAATGGTCTGGTTGCAAAAATGAATTTGTCAGCCTGGTGCCTTTTTTTCCCCCTCCCCTGTTGTCTTCCCCCTTTCCCTAGTTTGGAGCATGCATGGCTTCCATCCTCCTGGACTTCTGTTGGCTCAGCTTAGGGGTAGGCACGAGGCAGTGGAGGCTCCCGGGAGGAGGCTGGGAACAGTTGTCTGCTATGGCTGTAGCTGGGAGGGGTCGAGATGAGAAACTGCTGGTGCCTTTCGATGGGATGTCTGGGCTTTGAGCTTTGCCAGGCAGTAAGTGTTTTGACAAGGGAAGCCCATCTTGGATGCATAGGATTTGGTACAAACTGCTAGGACTTGTTCTCTATGATCTGGGGAGTAGCTCCTGACCTGAGAGTAGCCCTGGGCAAGGAGCTCAGGACTTGGGCCTGCCTCTCTCAAGCTCCCTTGGCATGTTGGAAGTGGGAGGCTTGGTGATTCTGGAGGGGAATTTGGAGGGAGCTGTTGGAGGGACAGGATCTCTGTAGGAAGGCTTAGTGATGTGGCCCTCAGGCCATGGTATGGCTCTGGTCACCTTTTCCTGTCTCCTTTTCCTCCCACCTCTGCTAGAGTTTTTATTGCCAGTGAGTGGTATGGGGCTGCTGCCCTAGGGTTTCTGCCCTGGCTTCTTTACCTTAGCCGAGCTTGTAGGTCTGCCCTTCCCTCCAGTTCCTTGCTGGGATGCCTCCGATGGAGGTAGAAGGTAGGTTTAGATCCTGGAGCTTTCTGAAAGGAGAGAGTGACTATCAGGGGGACAGGGAACAGGACTTTGGGGGTGCTGAAATTGGCACACTGAGTTGTCATCCAAGTGGTGGCTGGTATAGCCACTGTACAGCTCCTGGTCCGCAGCCATCCACCCATGTAACAATAGCAGGCCACTTCTATGTAGAGGAGAGTACAAACACCTCAGAAAGCCTGCTCTTTCCTTGCCCTGCCCTAGACAAGAAGTTAAGCCTGTTCTGATCAGGCCATTAAGGCTTTTTTTTTTTTTTTTTTTTTTTTGTTTCCTAGGAAGCCCTGCTGGTGAGTCTTGTTCACTTGGAAGACCAATGAACTGAACCTTGGGGCTTGGTAGATGTCTTTTGCAGGTGGATGGGGTAGCTGGGTTCCACCCACTCTGGGGAGCAATAGCCCACAACTACATCCTGAGCCCATTGTGTGAGTTTGAGTTGTTTCTTCTCTCTAATGGAGAAGACAAAGAGATGCTAGGTGAGGGTAAAGGGGGTTAAGGGGTGAGCTTCATCAGTTTTGGGCCCCTTAGGATCTAGTCCTCTGGAGTGGCCTGCTTTGGAGGTTTTTCTCATTAAGTAGATGATGGGCTGGGCTACTTAGACTTGCTGGCAGTCGTGGGAATTTCTGAACCTGTGTTCCTCAACCCACGGGAAAGGGTGTGAGCGGGACTGGGCGCCAGCTCTGGTGTGGGCATTGGCTGAGCTGGCCTGCCCACGCGGGCCCTGCCAGGACACCAACAGCCCCACCTGCTGCATTCCTGAACTTGGTCCCAGACCTGTACAGGTTCTTTTGTCTTTAGTGTCTGTCTTTCAGTCCTGAACCCTGATCTGAATATGCCTTTCTATAACCCTAGAGTCTAAAGCAGCGGGGAGCAACAGGCTCAGGACTCCTGGGTCTGGGTGTGTGTTCCCGTGGCCCTGCCAAGGAAGACTTTGGGAGGCTACTAGGCTCCAGCTGGGCCTCACTCCTGGGAATCTTTGATAAGAATGGAGGATTAGCAAAAATTTAATACTGTCAGGAGGTGGGGCTCTCTGGGAGAAAATTTGGTATCATAGTAAAGGGAGATAGATGATACAAGATTGGCTGCCTGAGGCTGGGGAGTAGAGTTAAGGATTTCATGTTGGTGGTTCAGGTCACTTCCTGCCACTTGCTCTCATAGGGCTCTGGAGAGCCTGGCTTCTTTTGGAGGCAAATGGATGAGATCATGTCTGGGTGGATCAAGGGCTGTTTAGGGTCCAGGTGGGTGCTGTCTAGTGTCTAAAGGCTTGAAGACTAACTGTAGGTCTAGGGTGGAGACTCTGGCAAACCCCCAGCCCTTACTCCAAGTCTCTGTTACTCCATCGACTTTGCTTACTGTTGGGCCTTTTGGTGCCTTTGTGTAACCGGGGGAAAGTTGTCCTGTATTTTGGTAGACTTTGTATGTAT
Source organism: Micromys minutus (assembly GCF_963924665.1). Classification (NCBI taxonomy): domain Eukaryota; kingdom Metazoa; phylum Chordata; class Mammalia; order Rodentia; family Muridae; genus Micromys; species Micromys minutus. The sequence continues at coordinate 48,701,293 of NC_137979.1, read as the reverse complement.
CAGGCCATGGCTTAACAGGCAGCTCACAGGCTGGATTTCACCATTCCTTCCACAAAGCACAACCTGAACAACACACAAAGCCTTGGGTCAGGGCCCAGAAAGAAGCTCCAGCACACTTAAGAGTGCTGGATCAGTTTGCTTTCCTAATTCATGAAACACACTCCTGTGTCCTGACTCACTGTGGTGTTGGGAAGACAAGAAACCATGTTTCCAGAGATGAGTGGCAGAGGCTCAAAACATAGGGGGGAAGATGTGGGGCCTGTGAGTTCCGGGGTACTGGGCTCTGAGTATCAGTTCCTCCCTAAACTTTAACAATTTTATTATTCTTTAATTACATTTATTTGTGTGTGTGTGTACATGTGTGCATATGGGTGTGTATATGGCACAATGAATAGATGGAGGTCAAAGGACTACTTTTGAGTTGTTTCTTTCCTTCTACGATGTGGGTGGGATTGAACTCTGGTCATCAGGCTTGGCAGCAAGCATGTTTACCTGCTGAGCCCTCTCATTGGCCCTGGTGGATTTTTGGAGGCAGAATTTTGTGTAGCCCTGGCTAGTGTTGTTAGACTTAGATAGCCACTGTTAGCCTTGAATTTCTGATCCTCCCAAGTTCTGGGATTAAAGGCATGTGCTAGCAGGGTACTCAGTAGCTTTCCCTGAACTTTTGCCAAGGACCCCAGGTCAGGTCAGCCTTTTCCCATTGCTACAAATGTGGCCAGCCTATAGGTGCACCAGGCACTGAGCACTGATGTCTGCAGAGACCACTATAGCCCTTTCCTGTCCCTTGGACACCAATTAGGAAGAGAAGAAATGAGTCTGGTCCCATACTGTTTCCTATGTGCCCTGGGAAGGTGGCCTTCCCTCTCTTCCCTGGTACAAGATGGTTGCTCCAAGGTCTCCCCTGGCTCTCAGAGTCCTGAGTTAGGGACCACTAACCCTGCTCCGTCTCTCCCCAGGGATGCCGTTCTGAGTGCCTGACTGCCTCGCCCCGAAGGATGGCCTTGGATGGGCATTAGAGGCACTGCGGCCCGGGCTCCTGTCCCGTCCGTCTGTCTGTTATCGTCTGTCTCTCTTGACATCACCGCAGCTCCACCCCCTCCCGTCCCAGCCCCCAACGTCAGCTTCCTGCAGGCCCAGAGCCGGCATGAACTCTCCCAACGAGTCGGGTAAGAGCTGGGAGGTTGGAGAGGAGCCTCCTGGGGCAGTTTTGAATGCAGTGGGCTGTGTGGGTTTCCTGCCCAGGCCAGCTGACTGCCAGTGTCTGAGATGTCAGGGATTGAAGGGATCAGGAGTAGAGAATGTCACGTCACCATAAAACAGAACAAAACAAAACCCAAGAACAAAAACAAAAATGAGGCCAACTGTGAGACAGACCTGGGAATCCATGGTTCTGGGAGGGCCTGGGTCTCTGTCCTGATGCCTGCCCTTGACACAAGAGCATTGGGTATCTGAGATGGCGTGAATCTCCCTGGGTAGCTTGGGTCAGTGTTGGAAGCATTTTTCTGGATGTTCATGCTGCTTCTTGTGGTGGTGACTTTTTTTCTGGCTGGAGTATTGTGTTTTCTGTGCTGTGCCTTTTTCCTGGTGGAGGTCTAAAGGGCTTTATGTCTTAGGCTCTACAGTGTGGGGGTGGGAGTGGGGTTATGTGTTTGTAGAAGAGTCTTGGCCCCTTTACTGAGTGTAAGTAGATGACCCTCTTTCTCCTAGTGGATTCTTGTGTTGGGGTCTTTGACTCTCAGTTCCCATTTCTCTCTGCTGGGACCCTGCCCAGTGCTGCCAGGAATAGTCTGTGGGTGGGATTCATGGTTGCTCTGTTTGGGTGTGTCCAAATGACTTGAGCTGGACCCTCAGGAGTTCCCCGGAAGGTCACAGGTCAGCATGGTCAGAATAATAACTGCCTTTTGTCCCTAGCTGGCTCCTTTTAAACAATCTGAGATGGCCGGGTGCCTATCCTGAGATATCCCGCCCAGCACAGCCTGCCCCTGTATCTTTTTCTACAAGCATGGATGGATGGATATTTTCTCTTTTAGAGAAAGGGAAGATGAGGGCATTGAATAAAAACTGAGCTGCAAGAAGCAGGGAGGGATCCAGCCCTGCACTGGGATTCCACTGGGGAATGCTATTCCCCAGTTACCTTCTCACTGGCTTTGTACTTCCCACTGGGGTCTTCCTGCCCTGGCCTTCATTCGAACTTCTAAGGGTTGCACCAGGTGAGCTCTAGAGCTCTGGCTTCCTGTCTCATTCTCTTAGGTCATAAAAGGGACAGGAAGAGGCCTGATGACTATCCATCAGTCCCTCCGTTCTGCTCTGTGCTCAAATGGGCAGACAGTGGTGCTTGCTTTCTCTGAGCCATCTCTATTCCCTGTTTCACATGGGGGGCTTGGGAGTTGACCCTTGACCAAGGGCACCGAGGCTGCCCAGGGACATCTGTTGGTGGTTGGGAAGGACGCTTCTCAGCTGTAGGGTTTCGTTGTCTTGTAGAAAGGCGAGTTACTAGGGTTGTGTTCTAGTCACCACTCATGGTCCAGGTTCTCCTCACAGACATCTTTCCAGAGCTGCTATAGCTGGAGATCCCCGCTAGCTTGGCAGCTTCTGAGCTCTGGTAGGATAGGTATTCTTGGTGACCTGCCTCCTGGCTGACTTTCCAACTGCCCCCAGCAGGGGGAGATGCTGTCTTTTCCGTGTGTGGGAGGGAGAGAGAGGGGCACGGGATATAGAACTATATTTTAAGACTGCTGAGAGGCTTAAAAACAGGGCCGTTCACTTGTGCCAAGAGGTGAACTTCTGTGGCTCTTCTCTTAGTTTTTCCTATAGCTCCAGGGCTGACTATTCTAGTGTGGTCCAGCTGCCCTATGGCATGGAAACAACCAGTCTGCACACAGCTTTTACTCTTTGAGGGGGCTCAGCATCTGTTCTCCAAGTTCAGCTGGCATCTGGGTTGGGGCTTCTGGTGCTCAGAGCCCGGAAGAAGCTGGGAACTAGACATCTTGGAATTCCGCAAAAAATAAAGTGACTTTGTTTTCAGAGCACATGGGTGTTCACAGCGAAGGGGACACCTTGCAGAAGGACCCAGGAAAGAAAGATGTGGAGCCCCAAGACAGACAGCAGACAGGAGGGGGTGATGCGCATGACTGATCTCTCCCTACATCCTGGCCCACTTGTTCCTCTCTCCCTAGGGCATACAGCCGCAGGGCAGGTACAGCAGGGCACTTTCTTTCTGTCCCTTGGTTCCTCCCAGCATAAGAACCTTTTGGTTTGACAAGTCCTTGCCTGGCTTCACCAGTGAGGCTGGCCTGTGGTGGAGCAAGACAGGAAATGGTCCGTCACTACTGCCCCAGCCCGAAAGTCATCGTGCAAGTTCCTGCTGAGGGGCGGCAGGTGGAGAGTGAGTGATTTGCTTCTGGGCCCACACTTTGGCCAGTGGGCACTCACTTTATATACCTCTGGGCTGGGCTGCATGCCAGAACTTGACCCTATCTGCCTCTCTAGCCATCTTCGGAATCCTGCTTCCCTGAAGAGGCCAGTTTGTTTCCCTCTAACTTTTTCTTTAGGAAGAGGAGGGTTCAAAGGGTGAGGCGTTCTCTATTTTTCTGGAGCCAGTCCTGTCTATGTATTTCCTTCTGTGGGGTTAAAGACTGATAGAATTTGTAGCAACTCTGACTTTGAAGAGCCTCCCTTGTACCTAGGACCTCAGCTGCCCTGGTTGTACCCTGTTCTTAGAGCCATTGCATAGAGAGGGACAAGAATGTGGCCTGCCACATGGTCCTGTCTTGATGTTTGTTGGTGGGGCCCTGGAGGAGGCATCTAGGTTCCTTATGCCCTGTGTGGGAGGAAGATGAGCTGTATGATAACACCTGTCTGCCCAGCACCTCCTAGCACCCTCTATACTTTCTCCCCTTCCCTTTCCCAGGAGGGAGGGCGACTGCCCCCCTCCCTTTGGGGTGACCAGAAAAACTGGGGCATGGGTGTGGGGTGGAGCCAGAAACCTTGGCGTCCTGTCTCCCTGCCTCAGGCTCTGCTACCAAGCCCCTGGGAGGGCAGGCAGGCAAAGGAGGAGAAAGTGGGTCAGTACTGGCATAGGCAGGGGTCTGGGGGGAAGACCCTTGGTCTCCTTTCTCTATAGGTGCCTTGGCAGGTTGGAATCTGCTTTCTCTTCCTCTGCTCAGTTTCCAGAGGGATTGAAGGCTTAGGACCGGCTGGTGAGGAGAGGCAGTATCAACCCAGAGGGGAAGTAGAAGATGACAAAGTGCGTGTCCATAGTCTTCCTACAGTTGGTTTTAAATGAGAAGATTCAGCCAGTACCTAACCATGGACCTGGCTCATGGTGGTTTCTGGGCCCTACTGGTGGGTCCCAGCATGACTGGGCTCAAAGGGAAGAGCTACAGGGTAGCAGGGTTGATGTATCCCGGGTAACTCCCAGTCCAGGGTCTCTGGACCAGCCTTGGGCAGAAGACTTCTTCTCTTTCCTTTCAGTCAGAGCCTCAAGCCAGCCTTTGGGCCCAGGCAATAGGATCAGGCAGAGCGGAAGGAGGCAGCATTGGGCTCTTCCTTCTGTTTCAGTTTCAGAGGACTTGGAGGCCTTAAGAGGTGGGGAGCAGAGGTACTGCTGGGAGAACAGAGCTGGTTCTGTAGCCCAAGCTGAGCTTGAACTCGCTGTGGCTGGCTGTGGATGTGTCTCGTGGACTATACCCTTTGTGAGCCCTCTGGGAGGTTTGTGGGGTGGGACTTGGGAGCTGAGGATGGGCAAGAATAGCAAAGTAGGCAGGAAAAAGGGGTGCTATAGCAGGAAACATTAGGAAGACCTTGTTACATCATCTGCATCTCAGAAGAAGATGCTTGTTCCTCCCCCCCCCACCTGTCCCAGTACACTTTCTCAGAGGTTTTGGGGAATTACATTGAAGATGTAGACTTCTTTTGCTCAAGTGTAGAAGTCATGATAGTGCGGGCTGTTCTCACTGAGCTCTGTACTTAAAGAGTTGTGAAGAACCTCTTTACCTAGCTTAATAGCTTTTCCCCAGCAGGGGAAAGGCTGAATCAGGAGGATCATTATGAGTTCAAGGCTAGCCTTGGCTACAGAGTGGGACTCTGTCACAAACAACAAAAAAAGGGGAGACCTCTTTTGACATCAAGCTAATCTAGCGTCTCAGGGACTTTGCTTTCAATTTGTCATAGCTGCTGTCCTCCCCTGAGCAGGGCACCCTTGTCTCTCTCCTGTGCCTGGGGCAGGTGAGAGTGTGCCAGGACAGGGCTAGCCAGCCCTTCTGGTTGTTCCCAGCGTGGGTGGGTGGAGCCCCTTCTGGGCGGGGCTGCTGCCCCTGGCTTTTTGGGCTCCCTTGTGTCTGTCTGCCCGTGACTGTCATTGGTAGAACCTCTTCTCTTCCTGAGAGACCTAGTTGATCTAGATGCAGGTGTGGGAGGTAGACAGGTGATGATTCCCAGCACCAAGCCCTTGGATTGCACAGGTTCTCTGCCTTTCCTTATAGAATCTGTCTTCACTGTAGCTTCAGACTCCTCCCACTTTAGTTCCTGGTCTACCACTGGGGAACAAACCCCAGGATCATCTGCATCTCACCGTGCTTGGGACGCTTGCCTCTACTGCCACCCTCCTGTGTGTTTTCCTACCTGAGGGAAGAGGCCCGCGTGGTATACTGGCAGAAGCTTGGAAGATAGGTTTCTGGAGTTACAGCCACCATGTCCTTGGTTGGACTGCTTCTCCCAGGCTCCTGACAGGAGGATGAGGTCATCCAGTCCAGGGAGAGGACAGGTGTCCCTGGCTCCGTGCCTGGAGTGGGGGGCAAGGAGGGGCCAGGAGGGGTCCAAAATAGTAACCGTGACGTCAGGAAAGGGGAGGAGGCTACAGACCCAGGAATAACCAGTCTATTAAAAGGCTCCAGGGAGGTCAGGGGCCAAGTGGGATCTCTTTATCAGTGGGAGGCACAACCCGGGAAGAAGGGGGAGGTCAACAGTGGGTGGTGCTGGCAGTGGCACAAGTTTGATGGTACAGTGGCCCCATGGCCCAGGAAGGTGGAGAGCTGGGGCTACTCCACCAGGCCAGGGTGCTAACAGCTAACTAGCTGGAGGGCCTCCAACCCCAAGTCTTCCTCTTTGGGCACTGGAGGTCCTGTCCCTGGGGCAGACTTGTATATTCTGCCCATGAGTTATGGTGATCAGTGCTTCAAACCTCCAGTTCCTATCATGTGAGCAGCTCTTTGATGAGAGTGACTTTTGTCTTGCTGTGCCTCAGTTTCCCTGTCTTGGCCTCTTGCTGGTGGTCATTGTTAGTATAAAGGCAGCCACTTATGGTGCTCTCAGCTGGGTACACTGCCAGGAAAGCAGTGATTGGGCTATGCATGGGCAGGTGCTGTCCAGTCCTCTGCCTGGGCTGGGCAAATCCTACCCAGAAAATCTCTCTGCTCCCTGGAAAGAGGCAGGTGCCAGAGGTGGTCCTCTAGAATGGGTGGGAGAGCTGCCACCCACTGCTATTTAGGGTCTCCCTGATAGTAAGAGTGTAGGGAGGCATCTCCCAGCTCTGTGGGAAGGCAGAAGTTACACAAACTCCACAGGCTGTAAGGAGGAGGTGTGAGGTTAGACCAGGTGGTTGGGTGTCTGTCACCTCTCCCTAGTCTTTCTGATTCCTTTCCTTGCTCTGCACAGAAAGGGGGAAGATAGAAGATCCAGGCTGGCTGCTTGGTGTCCAGTCTATTGTTTGCCCTCAGCAGTGGCCAAAGCTGATCCCAGATGCATGGGTCCTCTGCCTGCACCCTTCTCTAGTCCAGCCACTGACCACCCAGGTCTGTGGCCTTGGCCCTGAGTGCAGGCCTCCCTTGCCCCCTCCCCCTTGACTGGCGCTTCCTCCTGGGGTGGAACGCGCCTCCCCCCATGGGGCCTCCGCCAGGCCTGGGCTCCTGGCAGCCAGCCGGCGGCTCCCTGAGCATGCTCCACCTATTTATAGACAGGGCCCTCCCCCAACTGCTATTTCAGTCTCCTGCCAGCTGCCGGCGGCTCATTCGGGGAGGAGGAGCAGGGAGCCAAGCCCAGAGCTGTCACCGGTGGCTCTGGGAGGGAACACAGAGAGTCTGCCTGCCCACTGAGCTCCCCTTCCTGTCCCTTGAGCACCCAGCCATAGCCCAACTCCTGGAACCTTTGGACAGACCTCTGTCCATGTTCCTGTAGTGGAGAGCCAGCCTGCAGCCTCATCAGTCTCTCTGTGCCTGCTGCCTCCGGAGCACCCAGGCCGGATGAGGTGCCTCCTTGCCTTGTGGGTCCCAGCGGCAGTGGCCTGAGGGAGTCCTTGAGCAGCCGGCTGGCCCTGCTGACCACCTTTCCCTCACCGGCTTCCGCCTCGGGCGGCCCCTCCCTGGCATGCTGCTGGTGCCCAAGGCACAGGGGCTTGTGGAGATGCTGCAGACCATCTATGAGACCGAGTCCTGTTTCTCAGCAGATGGCATGTCAGGCCGGGAACCATCCTTGGAAATCCTGCCACGGACTCCTCTGCGCAGCATCCCTGTGGCAGGTAAGTGGCTGTGTCCCCACCTGCCCTCAGCTCTTGGGCATCCTTGCCCCTGGTTTGAGCACCTCAGTGTGGGTCTTGCTCCATCGGGGTCCTGCTTCAGTCTTTGAGGGTTTTGTTGAACATCCATGGATTGGAAGAGCTGAGCTTCTAGGGCAGCTTCCCTCCTTACCCAGGCGGGGTTATCCTCTCAGGCTGCCTCCTAGCCACCCTCTGTCTCATCCCTCCAGTGCCTCTGCCTTCAGCAGGGTCGGCTTCAGCTGCTAGGGGCGAGGGCTTCCTAGAGGATTCTGGCCTAGTTGGACCATGGTCAGAGGGGAGGAAGTGGGTCAGTGACCTGTCTCCAGGCTGCCTGCTCTCCCCACAATTGAGCAGAGGAAGAAGTTGTACCTGGAGTACCTACAGGAATCAGAAACCAAGCTTCTGTGGCTTGGTTTGACCTGGTCAGGGTGTAGTGACTTAGGCAAGGTTTTCGGTCAGGAGGTGTCCGAAGAATGGGCACTTAGGAAGAGACTTGTTGGGATAGGGTTGAGCAGAGACTTGCAGCTGGAGTGTTTTGGATTTTTGGCTTAGTTCCTAGTTCCCTCCTATCTCTTCCTTCCCTGGGCTGTGGTTTCTTCCCACTTTCTGAGGATAAGGAAGTGTTACTTTGACCACAGGTGGGCTTGAAGACCTCCCCTAGGGGGTGGGGTCCCCCCCCCCCAGCTGGCCACTCCTTCTCTCACTCCCAGGAACCTGTTGCCACCAGACCAGCACCGGTGCCGCAAGATGCTTCCTCCAGGGAGGGGCTTACTGGACCTATGCCCGCTTGGTCCCTCCTGGCAGTGGCTGGCTTGGTACTTGAGAGAGAGAGAAAATATATGTGTATGTGTGCTAGAGTTCTTGACTCTGGATATGTGGGTGTGGATCTGAAGGTTTCAATTAGAAGGTGGAAGCTGTATTTCTCTCTGGTGGGTACCTGTGATTTGGCTCTTAGCTGTTCGGGGATAAAGACTTCAGTAGAATTGGGCCGTGTGGGAAGAATGTTTTGGAAAGGTTTGGAAAATCCTTGTAACATGATTTGCTTGGATGTGGATAGGGATGTCCCTTCAGTGTCCTAGTACAGGGTATAGTCGAGAAGACCAGCCCTGCAGTGTGCCTACCAAGTCCCTGGAATGGAGCCCAAAAGGCTGGTGCTTGCTCAGGACTAATGGAACTACAACGCCAGTCCTCAACCTCCATCAGCCCCCAAACCTTGGCCTCTGCATGTTCATGTGAACTCTTGGGAGGTTAAGGAATTTCTGGAGAGCATCACCTAGGGTGACTTCTAGCTGGCCACCCATTCTGCACTGAGCTACCAGTTGACCCCAAGTTCCCTCTTATTTACTCTTCTTTGGCTTAGACACCAGAAACCCTGAAAGTTTGGGACCATGTTCTTGTATCCCTGGATATACCCCAGTCAATCCCTCTCTCTAGATCTCTACCCCCACCCCCCCCAAACCTGGCCTTCTGAGTGTGGCGCAGTCCCTGCTGGCAGGAGGGAGGTGTGAGTCACCCCAGCAGCTCAGGGAGAGGGCTAAGAATGTTCCCCTGAGCAGTTCTGATGCTGTGTCTGTGACGCGGCTGGGGACAGATATAGGCCTGGAGCTTGGCTGCTTTTTTTTTTTTTTTTTTTTTTTTTTTTGGACTCTGGAATGTAAATAGTCGTTTCAAATAGAAACACTTTAACCTTTGGGTTAAAAAAAAAATCCTCCCTAGATAAACATGACCGTGAGGGCCCAGAAGCTGGTGTTTCCCTGCAGTCCCTTTTCCCTTCACGCATCCTCTCCTTCCAATTTCTTGAGCAGTCTCCAGACAAGACACAGAAACCTAAAGCTAAAAAAGCCAGTTTCCAGGGGTGATGTCTCAGATGATGTTGCAGGTGTCCTCCACCCGAGGGATTGGGGAAGGGGCCTTCCGAGATGCTGCCTCTCTGTCTCTTATAGCAGCAAGTCCTGGGGACTCTTATTTGGGGGCAGCTTTTGCCCCCTCTGCTCTCTTGTTGGCTGCTAACACCACCCCCTCACACCTAGCACGGTGGGTGGCACTTAGATGAATGAGTGTTGGATGAGGGGGTGGAGGCCCAGCCCTCTGGCAGGATGCCTGGGTGCTATTTTGGGTCTTGACCTGGTGGTTGGATAGAGACAGTGGGCACCTAAGGGTAAGTGAACTCAAGAGGGACAGAAACACTCGGCTTTTCTTGCTTAAGGAGGGAAAAAGGGGGCCAGTTCCCCTTCCATTGTGGGTGACTGGTGGTGTCTCTGTCTAGCTACCCTCCCTGTCACTGCCCAGTGTGCAGTGGGCACCTCCATATACCAGGCTCGGCACTAGCTTTCGGATCCTGGGATCTTTTAATTCCACTGTGAGATTCCCAATGACCTAGAGTGGGGCTCCGACGTCCCCTTGTTTGTTTCTGGTTGAGCTGAGCCCTTGGATACTGTGAGAAGGAATGGCAGAGGAGGCTTCTCTACCAGCTGAGGGAGGTACGAGTCTGGATTGTGCCAGGAAGGAATGCTCTAGATGTTGGGAAGTCCCATGGGGTTCAAGTTTGCAACTGGGGCTTCCCCTGGCTGTTCTTATTTAGGCTCTCGAGGACATTCTGAGCATGGCTGTATGTCAGGAACGTGTAGGTGTGGGATGCCAGGAAGGTAGGAAGGGCAGGACTTGAGTGGAACTAATATTGTAATCCACGAGGCGACAAGGATACCCTGGACTTTCCCTACTGGTCTCTTTTAGGAAGGATGGTGTTTACCCACATCCCATAGTGGAGAAGGGTTAGAGACGTGAAAGAATTTACCCAGAGCACAGAATAAGTAGGAGCAAAGATTTGAACTCAGGTTTGTGTGTGGTGGGCCATGGTTAACCCATACAAAAGCTTTCTCTTACATTTCTTTAAAAATAGTCCTTTGTCTGGGTGGGTGTGTCCTCAGACCTAGTCTATATGGCTTAGCTAGATTTTTAACTCCAGTTTGTCCCTTCAGTTAGGTATCCATCTGCAGTATCCAACATGTACAGCCTTATGTGGGAGGCCTATCTGTACCTCTAAAGTTTGTGCTCCTAGAGAATAGGGTCATTCTGGCCCCACTCCTAGGCTGTCCGTCACCCTCCCACTCTCCCCCCACTACAAATACTTGAAACCACTTGGCCAATTATCTCTCTCCCTGCAGGCGCTTTGGCTCAAAAGAAGATGAGCGCCCAAGAACAGAGTAAAACACTCTCCCATCTCCCATGCAGACAGCCTCTCCTGCCTCCATGGCCTCCTACTTCATCTTGTTTTTGAGACCCTCAGCTGTCCCTTCCCCTCTGCACAGCTGCCAGACAGGAAGTCAGATTAACCGTGTCCACACACAGCTGTAACAGCTGTCAGATTGTCAACAGGAACGAGTGCAGGCAGTCCAGGGGACTTTGTGAGACAGTGGTTCTCTGGCTTTGAATTGCCACAGAATTGCCAAGGAGATGTGGCCGGAAGGAGGCAGGTTCTGAATCTGTAGGACACCCCTCCTTTGGCCATTCTGATTATAGCATGTTAGAGTCTGGGCTGCCTCTCATGTTTTGTGGAAGGCCCTGGTGGGAGAAGGGTCTATGCAGAGGGCAGGCAGGCGGCTGTTATCCTTCCTAGACAGGCAAATACAATTCCCAGCAGCCTGGCAGTCTGGAGAGAGGATGTTTTGAGATGCCAGGAGCAGGTGTCTAAACTCGCTGGGGGATAATGGCAAGCAGCCAGGCAGACAGGGTGCCTTGCTGGACACTGAAGCCTGGGCTATGCATGGTGAATGCAAGCAAGATCTGTCCTGGGGCCCTTGTCACTCCCACCCATCCCACCCCAGGTAGGAACAATAACTGCAGGTTTTGCATGGCTACTGTGCCTTTTAATTGCCTGCAGCTTTTGTTGCCCAGATATTCTTGGGATGGTAGGGAGGTGAGAATCTTCTAGACAGCAACCTAAGATCAGCGCTGACTCCAGGGACATCTTGTGGCCCCCTACCTGGATTCTGCATCCCTGTAAGGTCTTTTAGAGTCTCAGCCTGCCTCCACCACCCCCCCATTTGTCCCCCTCTCCCTTCTACCTTTGGGCCCCAGTATGCTGGTACCACTCAGGTACCTTCATTTAGGTTGCTGGACCCTCAGGGCTCCTTGTTGAATCTCTCTATATATTTGGTGCCAGCCTCCAGGCTTTCCCCTTTTGCTTTGTAGGGAGTGGGGCAGAGAGAGCCAGGAGAGTCTAGATTAAGCCCTGGCTCCTCTGCCTCCTTTTCAGGTGACCTTGGACAAGCCTGCTCCCTCTGTGGCCTCACTTTCTCCTCCTGCAGCTGGGGGCGTTGAGTTGCTGAGCTCCTGGGTCTTTTCCTTACTGACCTTCTGAGGGTCTCTGAGGTCAGTCTCACATCACTTCTGTCTTGCTGGAGGAAGGGCTGAGGGTCTCCCAGCACCTTGTCCCAGGAGGATAGAGAATAGCCTTGGGCAGAGGTGTCACCTAGAGTGGGGGACAGTGAGGTCAGGGATGGGAAAGTATCAGACTGCTTAGAGCTGGGTGCCTAGAAAACAGGGGCTAGAGCTTGTTTGTTTCAAGAGATTTGGGGTGGGGGGGCTGGAAGGGACCCCACCTCTGAGATTTGAGCTGCAAAAAGCAGACAGTGAAGCCAGGGAGATGGCCTTCAAGCTCTGGAGTTGAGAGGACACCGCTTCTAGAACCTTTTCTCTTCCAGTGGCACCTAGCTGCTGGTCATAGTTCAGTCTGTAGGAAAGGCTCTGATGGTCTAGGTCCACAGAGTGACCTTCACACAACATGAATGACAGTTAAGGCCTCACTGTGGCAGGAGTCTGAGTCTAGCATCCACAGAGCTCAAATGATCTGCAAAGTTGGCCTTACATAATTCTAAACGTTTTATTTTGTGTGTTTTTACTTTTGGTTAAACAAACAAGCACTTTTTAAAAAAATTTATTCTGACTCCTTTATGTTTATGATTGGTTTGCTTGCTTTGTATATCTGTGTACCATGCACCATGCATGCACCATGCCTGGGTGCCTGAGGCGGCCAGAGGAGAGTATCACTGGATCTTCCAGGACTGGAGATACAGATGGTTGTAAGCTTCTAGAGAACCTGGGACCTCTAGAAAAACAGACAGGGATCAGAATCAGTGAGCAATCTCCCAGTCCGTGTGTGTGTGTGTGTGTGTGTGTGTGTGTGTGTGTGTGTGTGTGTGTGTGATAGAGAGATAGATTGTCTCTATGTAGTCCAAGCTGACCTTAAATTTACCAAACTTAAACTTGGGAATTATCTTGCCTCATGCCATCCTGTTTGGCTGGGTTTTTATTTTTGTTTGTTTTTATCGTTTTATTTCTTAGATAGGGTCTGACCATGTAGTTCTGTCTAGCCTGGAACTTGCTTATGTAGACAAGGCTGGCTTTGAACTCAGCAGAGGTGTTTTTGATCTTTTGAGACAGGGTCTGGCATTGAACTCAAATTGACCTCAGTTCTACTCTGAGAACTAGGATTATAGGCATGTACCACCACACCGGGCTATTTTGTGGACTTCAGAAACATTATTATTATTATTGTTACTGTTATTATTAGTAGTATTAGTATTATTTTGGTGCTGGTGATCATTCACAAAGCCTCATACATTAGGCAAGCATTTTGCCACTGTGGTATATTCTGAGTCCATGGAAACCACCTGAGTAGTAGTCTATAGATTTTTCTAGGTTGCCAAAACCAGAACGAACACACACACACACATACACACACTCCAGGAGCCATTAATAGTAGCCCTGACAAGCTCCTCTGCGATGTCCCCAGGCCCTGTGCCAAGCTCCCCAGCATGCGTTCTCTCGGGCTTGGCAACCTGGGAGGTAGGTGCTCTGCTTCCATTTTGCAGATGTTTGCACGAAGCATGGGGAGGCGCCTGGAACCCTGACTAACAAGTGGTGCTGCCTTAAGCCTGTGCCATCCCTTCCAAAGCCCTCACTCTTAACCATTACATGATTGTGTTCGCTTGCTCGACGAGTCGTGCAAATTGCTAGGTGAGAGTCATGCCGAGCCTGCACACGTGGAAATGCCGTCTGAATTGCGGTAGAACCTGTTGAGCCTCAGTTGGCCTCTCTGGTCACGTAAGAGCACAGAAATAGATCATGGGAAACCGTCCTCGGTGGGGAGGGGTCATCGGCGTCATGGGCAGAGGAATAAGTATGTTCCCCGCCTCTTTCCAAATTCTCTCAAAGCCAAGACAGGGAACGAGAGCCTTTTTTCCGTCCTCCAAGGGACAGACCAGGTAATTAGACATTTAAAGAAGTTGCTGATTGTTGGGAGGCAGGTTTAGGCTACCTGGGATACTGGTGTGCCGTCTTCTTGGGTGGGCTTTCCTCCACCTGTGCTGTCTGGAATGACATCCCACAGTGGAGCCAGGCTGAGCATGTTTGTGTTAGGAACATCCCGCCCATGCTGGGCGCCAGGTCACTTGGGTTCAGATTCCTGCTCTGCTGCTCATTAGCCTGTGGGGTCTTCTGCTTAGCCCTCTCTCTGTCTGCCACTGAGGGTTGAGACAGATGGTCTCAAAGGACCCTTTCACCCACCCTGTCCCCTCCAGGCAAAGAAACTCCACAGAGTCACATATTGTCTGCATAGACCTTGTTTTAATCCTGAGTGCTAGATAGTTTAGTGTTCCCTTTTCCTAGATTCCTTCTTACCTTAGTGGCTCCTGGAAGAGTGTCTTTCAGAGATAGATACTAAGCATCTCGAGTCTTCTAAGTGGATTCAAATCCTGGACTGCTCTGGGGTTCCCTAGTGGAGTAAAAGGCACACATTTGCTGCTGGTCAAGGCTTGTTTTCCCCGGACTTCTGACTTGTATTGTCTCCAAGGGAGGGAGGAGTGTGACTTGCAGACTGTTCAGAACGGGAGCAAGGCTTGTCCCTCCCTGTTCTAGGGTAGCTAGAGCTTCATTTGTTTACTTTGAGCCCTGGTTCCCAAAGGTACTCAAAACCTGTTCCTTGTGCCTCGTAGCCCCTTATCTGCCTAGAGACTACATTCCTTGTCTGGGATCTGCTATTTTAACTGAACTTTATGATTTTGTTGTTTGTTAAAAGGGTTTTATTCTGTAGCCCAGGCTAGACTGGTACTCTCTAGGATTTTGCTCTGTACCCAGGCTGGCCTAGAACCTACTATAGTCTTCTTGCCTCAACTTTCTGAATGCTGGCATAAACCACCATGGCTGCCTGGGTTTTTTACATGATGATGATGATGATGTGTTGTTGTTGTTTTAAGACAAGATTTCTGTGTAGCCTTGGCTGTCCTGGAATTTACTCTACAAACCAGGCTGGCCTTGAACTCGCAGAGATCTACCTGTTTCTGCCTCCCAAGTGCTGGGATTAAAGTATCATTTTGGTTTTGAGGCAGGATCTCACTGAGCTACTCATTCTGGCTTTCAATTCACAATCCTCTGGCGTCAGCCTCCTGAGTATCTAGGATTATAGTGTGCAATCTCCAGTTTACCCCTTCATTCTTAGGCTAAGTCCAAACTGGCAGTGGGCATAGTTTCCCCAATTAGTCCTTCCTTCTAAGGGGTCTGGTCATCTCTTGTGCTGTAGAATCTGCTGGACTGATGGGATTCCTGGAGAAAGAGGCCCACTGGATGAGAAGGAAGTGCTAGGAAGGTGTCAGCTGTGCCCAGTTATACCCGTGAGATAGGCAGATCTGTTCCTTCTGAGCCAGAGCTTTGTATGGGCAGGCCACGCTGATGGCTGGCACACAGCACTGCTCACCTGGATGCTTGGTCTGGGGCTTCTGCATAGAGGCAGCATGAATCAGTTTGCTCCTAAGACTGCTGTGTCCTGGAGGGAGCAAGGGTCTGAGACCTGAGGGTAGGTGGCCAGTGCCTATCCCTAGAACCTTGGTACTCTCTCCACAGGAAGCTGCTGGTATTGGCTCTGTCCTATGCAGGTCAGCAGGAGGCCTGGGGTGGGGATGGGGACAGGTGAAATAAGGACCCAGGGCCTTGCTGTCCTATGTGGCCTTGGCTTTTCAGGGGCTCTTTGCTTCAGTCATCTTACTGAATGGAACATGCCCTTCTGCCCACCCTTTCCTCTTTCCCAAGGTCCTCCAACCTTCCTAGGTCCACCAGGAGGCAGCCAAGAGTCTCTTCCTGTCCTGACACACCCACTTCCCCTTCCAAATGCTTCATTTGAATGGCAGCTGCTGTCACCTGCTCTGTTCTTGCCAAGCTGGCAGAGAGCACAGATCCTTAAGGGGATGCCAGGCCAGTCAGGCTCTAGGTTCTGTGCCAGGCAGACTGCATTTTGGGGACCCCATTTCCTTTCTTCCCGGGCTTTCATCCTGAAAGGAGCCAGGTTGTTACCTGGCAGAGCCTGGCAAAATGCATGCTGACCCAAATTAGCGTTCTCCTCCTGATTCCTGCCTGTCTGGGAACAAGGTTGTATGGCAGAGCCCTCTGGCTCCCCTGCCACCTGCATGCCGACGGGGCTGTGGTGCCCACTGCAGCACACAGTCAGGCATCACAGCGGTGCTAACAGTGGGAGGGTCTTCCATACATGAGCCCCCAGTTTTTCTGTAGGGCTCCTTCCAGAGAAGATAACCTTGCCCATCACCATCCCAATTTGGGGCAGAGTTGTCTGCTGGGATCCAGGATCTTTTAGACTCTTACCCTTTCCTGGACCGTGGACTAGCATCTAGCTCCAGCAGCCCCAGCACTGCAGAGAGCACTAGGTAGAAGCCAGTTGACTTTTTGCTGGAGTGCTCAGGACGAAGCCAGCTCCGGCTAGGAACTGATAGCCCCCCAGACAGCGTAGGGCTTTGCTGAATGCTGGGGGGAGGGTAGAGGCAGGCCATCAGCTCTGTCACTGCTACCCTGCTTTTCACTCTGGCGTAGAGCACCCTTCCTGTGGGTGCTGGGGCAAGGCATGGGATAGAGGGAAAGTGAGAGACTGTGTGGGGGTGGGGGCATTGTGTATGTCTGTGTGTTTGACTCCACCCTTTTGGCCACATCTGGCCACTCCTGCAGATGTGGCTCTGGCCTGCTGGCCACAGAGTCGTCAGTGTGGCTGACAGAGAAACCACAGAGGAATGTGCTTAGTTTATGCTGGGGGAGGAGTGGGTACTGAGAGACATCTTGCTCAGGCTTTTCACACACACCTCAAGTGGGTCACCCAGGCATATTAGGCGTAAAGGTGGGATGGCTTGCCCCTGGCCTGGTGATACCCTTCAGTGCTGTGGTCTCTGAGGACTCATTTAAGGGGAGGGGGCCATCTGGGTCTCTCTTTGTCCCTACCATTACATCCCCTTCCCACTCTTGGTGTAGGGTCAGGTGTAGGGGAGTGGGGGTGGGAGGAGTCCTTAGAGTCAGACTTCTCACTTGGCCAGGGATGCAGTGGGACACTTTGCTGGGGGGGACCATCTTTTTTATCCCTGTGTAGCTTCCGCGGGCTAGAGTTAGGGAACGTAGGATTTTCTTTGGAGAAATGGAGAAGAAAGAAGATGAGCTGGTACTGCCTTTCTGCTTCCTCCTTCCCAGGCAGTGGTAATCCTGCCTTCCCCTTCCTGTTAGCTGCGGGTGGCTTTGTGGGGTTGTGGGTTGGGCTTAGGGGTTCTCTGCTGGTATGGTGTTTGCCTGGTTGCCCTGACAACTATTGGGCAGTGGAGTGGAATGACATTCAGTGGCCAGAGGACAGCGCTTAGTGATCAACAGGTCAAGACCCAACCTTCCCATAAGCCATTTGGAATCTTTCCCATTCCTCCGCCCAGTGTCCATGTGGACCTCAGAACTACCCTCTACCACGTTTCTCTTTTCAGGGGGTACTCCCCTGGTTGGAGACTGAGGTCCTTGCCACAGCTCCAGGTCCCCCTCCCCCCATCACTCTTCTTCCTGTCTGATTCCCTTTCCTTTCCTGTCTCCTCCTCCCACCTCCTCCCTGCACGCCCATTCTCAACCCCCCTCCCCCCAACACAGCTGCTGTTTGGCTTACTCTATATATAGCGGCATTTTCAGGGTAATTACAATAAAACTATTGAAAGGAGATAATCCACCAGAGGAAGCCAGGCTGACTCCCAGTCCCATCTTGTCCCTAGCTTGGTGCAGCCCGGCATCCCCTTTCCCTGAATCTCCTGTTCCCATCCGGACCCTCATGCCTGTCCCGCTCCCTGTTCCCAACCTGCCTTGTCTGCCCTGGCTGGGATGAGATTTCGAGACCCACAGAAGACAAGCTGTCTGGAAGCTTCCCACAGATCCAATCTCTGTTTCTCTCTTAGGTGGGGACAAGGGAGGGGACAGTAAGTGAAAGTGTATTAGATTCATATTGTGGTTCTCCAGTCATCTGGCTGTGTTTGGTCAAGCTACTTAAAACTCTCTCTGCCTCAGTTTCCTAATCTGTGAAATGGGTAACAATAATAGAATCAAACTGATGTGTTACTGTGCAGTTTAATGAGTGAGTCGTGCATATAAAAAGCCAAGTATTAACTGTTAGTGACAGTATCTGGTGTTGAGTCCTGACACTCATCAGCGGTCACTCTTCACACTCTTGCATAGATGTTTTTTTTTTTTAATTCGAACCCAAGACTGGGCTGGCCCTACCTGCAGCCCCGTTGCATAGTTTCTTATTGAAGTTCATGGCTTCAGCTTTGTCTAAAGAAAGTGGAATGTAGAATCTCTGGGTGGAGGGACTGATGTCATTCAGGGTAAGTGGGCCTGTCTGGTAGTCTCATGGTCCTGGGGTCAGGTTGTCATGGCCTACAGCAGTCTGGGGCTGGACCCACTGACCCTTGTGCGTTTTGTGCCCACAGTGGAGGTGAAGCCAGTGCTGCCAGGAGCCATGCCCAGCTCCATGGGGGGTGGAGGTGGAGGTAGCCCCAGCCCAGTGGAGCTCCGGGGGGCTCTGGCAGGCCCCATGGACCCTGCGCTACGGGAGCAGCAACTGCAGCAAGAGCTCCTGGTGCTCAAGCAGCAGCAGCAGCTTCAGAAGCAGCTCCTGTTTGCCGAGTTTCAGAAGCAGCATGACCACCTGACGCGACAGCATGAAGTCCAGCTGCAGAAGCACCTCAAGGTGAGCAAAGGGGGCTCAGGACTCACAGGAGGCACAACCCTGCCTGGGCCCGGCTCACCGCCGCCTCTGCCCTCCTGCCCACCGCAGCAGCAGCAGGAGATGCTGGCGGCCAAGAGGCAGCAGGAGCTGGAGCAGCAGCGGCAGCGGGAGCAGCAGCGGCAGGAGGAGCTAGAGAAACAGCGGCTGGAGCAGCAGCTGCTCATTCTACGCAACAAGGAGAAGAGCAAAGAGAGTAAGGCCAGTGGGCAGCTCCTCAACCCCACCACACCGCAGCCCCGGCTCCAGGCACCCAGCTCAGCTGTGCCCTGTCCCATAGGTGCCATCGCCAGCACCGAGGTAAAACTGAGGCTCCAGGAATTCCTGTTGTCCAAGTCAAAGGAGCCCACGCCAGGCGGCCTCAACCATTCCCTCCCACAGCACCCCAAATGCTGGTAATGGCTCTGGGGGACAAGGATGGACAGAAGGGTCCTGCTCAGGGGCTGCCTGGTTGTAGGAGCAGTTTGGGGAACCCTGCTTTGAAATCCTAGTTCTGCAGTCTATTGTAGAAAGGGAGCTCCCCATCCCATTTCTCTTCTTCCTCTTCTTAGGGCCCATTTCTTCCCCTCTCTGTAGTATACAACCTTAGCTCCATGAGGGGTAGGGGTAGAGGTCATCCTCCCTCCCCCCATGCGGCCTTTCCATAGCTCTACTTTGCTATGCTG
This sequence comes from Micromys minutus, assembly GCF_963924665.1. Taxonomy (NCBI): domain Eukaryota; kingdom Metazoa; phylum Chordata; class Mammalia; order Rodentia; family Muridae; genus Micromys; species Micromys minutus. The sequence goes on along the minus strand of NC_137979.1, from coordinate 48,682,017 downwards.
GGTGTGGTAGCATATATCTATAGTTATGGAACTCAGGGGATGGAGGCAGAATGGATAGGGGTTCAAGTGCTAGCCTGGGTTACATAGCAAGTCTGAGGCCAGCCTGGGCTACATGAGAACCTGTTTCCAAAAAAAAAAAAAAAAACCCAAAATAAAAAATATCTCCCAAGCCAAACAGCTAGTTATCAGGTGGCAGGTCGGGGGCTAAGTGGTCAGGGGGTTGGTAGTAACCTAGATCTGCTTCCACCCCACCCCCAGGGGAGCCCACCATGCTTCTTTGGACCAGAGTTCCCCTCCCCAGAGCGGCCCTCCTGGGACGCCACCCTCCTACAAATTGCCTTTGCTTGGGCCCTATGACAGCCGTGATGACTTTCCCCTCCGTAAAACGGGTACGTGAGTCCTGGCTCTCAGGAATGTGGCTTCAGGGTAGAGGTGGGCATGTGTAGAGGGCAGCGCTGCTAGAGTTGCCCTGGACCGGGCGGGGGCTGGACATCAGGTTTCTGTGTATATCAATCTTGAGCCCAGCTACTCTCTCTCCAGCCTCGGAACCCAACTTAAAAGTACGTTCGAGGCTAAAACAGAAGGTGGCAGAGCGGAGAAGCAGTCCCCTCCTGCGTCGAAAGGACGGCACTGTCATTAGTACTTTTAAGAAGAGAGCAGTTGAGATCACAGGCACAGGGCCTGGGGGTAAGATCTCCTCTCCTGTCTTACCGGTGAAGGTCTGGGAGGAGGGGTGGCTCAAAGCAGGCCCAGGTGACAGCCGCTTCTCCTGTAGTGTCGTCCGTGTGTAACAGTGCGCCCGGCTCTGGCCCCAGCTCTCCCAACAGTTCCCACAGCACCATCGCTGAGAACGGCTTTACTGGCTCAGTCCCCAACATCCCCACTGAGGTACAGGACTGACTGAGGCCTGGGGGTGGGGAAGGGGGCACAGAAGCTCTTGCTGTCTTTTGGAAGGCAGATTTTGGCTCTTTCTGGTCTAGCTGAGTGCTCAGCCAAGATGCCTCTGTGTACATTTGGAGGGTTCTTGCCTGGATGTGTTGCCTTGAAAAGAGATTTGTTCCACAGGCTCCTGAAGGGCTCTGATCTCTGTCACCCCCCACTTGGAGCTCAGGTCCAGGGAGTGAGAGACCAGAGTCCTTGGCCTTGGTCTAGGTTGCCTTTCTTGGCTGTCTCTCCTTTGCCTGTTTTCATGTTCTTCTCTTCCAACTGCTCCTCTAGATGCTCCCCCAGCACCGGGCCCTCCCTCTGGACAGTTCCCCAAACCAGTTCAGCCTCTACACGTCTCCTTCTCTGCCTAACATCTCCTTAGGGCTGCAGGCCACTGTCACTGTTACCAACTCACACCTCACCGTAAGTACAGTGCACCTACCCTAGCTAGATGTTGACCTTCCTAAGGCCCTAAGGGAGCTGAGACTGCGCGACCTGATCTGGTGGGAGGGCAGAGAGTACCTGAGGGATGCTGGTTGGAGTTGGTAAGACCGGCAGTATAAGTCCGTGCCTTATCTGTAATCACCCTTCGACTTCACCAGGCCTCCCCGAAGCTGTCGTCACAGCAGGAGGCTGAGAGGCAGGCCCTTCAGTCCCTGCGGCAGGGTGGCACACTGACCGGCAAGTTCATGAGCACATCTTCCATCCCTGGCTGCCTGCTGGGAGTGGCATTGGAGGGTGACACGAGCCCCCATGGGCACGCTTCCCTGCTGCAGCATGTTTTGCTGCTGGAGCAGGCCCGGCAACAGAGCACGCTCATAGCGGGTGAGTGGGTGAAGGGTGTGCCTGGGAAGGGGCGTTTGGCTCTCATGGGGGTCTCAAGTCAGGCCTATCTCTTAGGGAAAAGGAGCCAGGGATACTCTCCAGCCCTGCCACAACCATCAGCCATTTCAGTGATTTCTTCCACATTCTGAAAGCATCAGGTACCAATGTTTGGTGTGCTAGGCAGTCATCCGAACTTCCTGCTGTTCATTCATATCCCAGAGCAGAGCTGGCCAGAAGGAATAATGCAGACCATATTTGGTTTATTCAGTTAGGGTTTTGGTTTTGCTTTGTCTTGACTCACTGTGTCACTGTGTAGCCCAGGCTGGCCTCAGACTCACGGCTGTTCTCTCGGCCTCCAGGGTGTTGAGATTACAGACTGCAGACTAGACACCAGCTGCAAACCATACATGTGACCTAAAACTTTCTAGTAGCCACATTTAAAATTTTTATAGAGGGCTTAGAAAGCAGCTCACTGGGTCAGGTGATTGCCCCACCAGTTGTGGGGTCTCAAGTTCAGATCCCCAGTGTTCACATAAAGCCAGACACAGCTGCACAGTTTATATTCCTCGACTCCCACAGTAAGACGAGGCAGAGAGAGAACCCTTGGAAGCTCCCAGGCCAGCTGGGCTGGTATACATGGCTGTAAACAGTAAGAAATACTGGGTTAAACAAGGTAGAAGGCAAGGACTGTCATCCTAGGCTGTCCTCTGACTTCCACATGCTCTGCTGCACCCACATACATGAACACATATGTACACACATAAATGCCATACACATACTATTTTCTTATTTTGAGTCAGTCTCATATGGCCCTGGCAGGCCTCAAGCTCACTGCATAGATCAGGCTAGCCTCTAAGTCAGAGATCCACCTTCACTTTGCTGGGATTAAACAATAGGTGCCACTGAGCCCAGCAACATTTTTTTTTTTCCTTAAAGAAATGGGTGGACTTAATCTAATACTATATATTTTTAACTCCTATCTAGAATATTATTATCATTTCTGTTTTTGTTTCATGCTGAGCTTTGGAACCCCATGTATGTTTCATACTGGCAGCACATGTCATTTTAGGTCATGTACCCAGGGCTCAGCCACATAGGGTCTGTGGCAGTGAAGCTGGACAGCATTAGGCAGTCAGCCCCAGGCCAACATGCTTAGGGGTTCCTTGGCCTAGAACTTCTCAGCCTAGTAGGATCTGCAAAGTCAATTGGCAGGGATGTCTTTTTGCAATTGGAAAGAACTACTCATTGTCCTCTGTGTGGTGAGCCCAGGACTACCTGTGCACTCTGGCAAACCAAAGGAATAGAAAGGTGACGCTAGGAAGGCTTGCTGGTGCCAGTGGCTCTGAGCTCACTGTTAAGGTCATAAGGAGGAGAGAGAATGGGTCTCAGCCTTAGGGACAGGGTGCTCCCCCACAATGGTGCTTACTCCCCTTCTTTGCCTCCATAGTCCCACTCCATGGGCAGTCCCCATTGGTGACGGGTGAACGTGTGGCCACCAGTATGAGGACAGTGGGCAAGCTCCCGAGACACCGACCTCTGAGCCGCACTCAGTCCTCCCCACTGCCGCAGAGTCCCCAGGCCCTGCAGCAGCTGGTTATGCAGCAGCAGCACCAGCAGTTCCTAGAGAAGCAGAAGCAGCAGCAGATGCAGCTGGGCAAGGTACATCCCGAGAGGGGACAGGTTCCTGATCGGGAGAGGGAGAGAAGGGTAGGAGACCTACTTGGGCTAAAGGTTGCCACTGCCACCCTCATCCCCAGACGACCTGCTTTCTTCTCTCAGATCCTTACCAAAACTGGGGAACTGTCAAGGCAGCCCACCACCCACCCTGAGGAGACAGAGGAGGAGCTGACGGAACAGCAGGAGGCCTTGCTGGGGGAGGGGGCTCTGACCATGCCCCGGGAAGGCTCTACAGAGAGTGAGAGCACCCAGGAAGACCTAGAAGAGGAGGACGATGAGGAGGAGGAAGAGGAGGACTGCATTCAGGTCAAGGATGAAGATGGCGAGAGTGGTCCTGATGAGGGCCTGGACTTAGAGGAGTCCAATGCTGGTTACAAAAAGGTACCTCCCACCTACCGTCTTTCCTCATCCTTTGATTTCCACTCTTGATTGTCGGTTCCCAGTGGTGTAGTTGCCAGGCCTTGAACAGCTTTCTAAAGAAAAGAGGGGCGGAGAGACCAGGAGGGAGTGGGAGGGGGCTCCTGTGCGGTCCCTGAGCTGTGCCTGTCTGTCAGTCTCCCTTTGTGACTGCCCTTGTCTTTTAACTGTGTGACTGTGCTTGTGCGAGTGTGCACGCACATGGTCTCTGTGTATCTGCGTTTGTGCCTGCGTTGCTGGTTGTGCGTTGGTCTCTGCGTGCATGTGTACACACACACACCCCCACTGTTACTACAGTGTGCCTTGAGCCTAGTGCGCTCCATTCATTGCGGACACAGCCCCAAGCCCTCAGGCCTGACTCATCCCGCCCCCACCCACCCCCGCCCCTCTCAGCCGCTTACCTCAATGCTACTATTTGGGGTGACTCATCACATCCTCCATCTTCCCCATCTTTGTCTGGAGATAGCAAGCCTGGAGCATCTCCTGTCCCTGGAGGGAGCAGGTGGGAGGAAGTGGTGGAAGGAGGAGACTCGGGGGCCCTCTGGAGGCTGAAAGGGCCCTGTACTCAGCCCCATTCAGACTGAGCCTTACACAGGCCTCTTCCTACTCCTTTCCAGTTGTTCGCAGATGCCCAGCAGTTACAGCCCCTCCAGGTGTACCAGGCACCCCTCAGCCTGGCTACTGTGCCTCATCAGGCCCTGGGCCGCACCCAGTCCTCACCTGCTGCTCCTGGGAGCATGAAGAGCCCCACAGACCAACCCACTGTGGTGAAGCACCTCTTCACCACAGGCAAGCCTGACACTGGTCGTCCCATCCTTCCCTACTTGGGCTAACGGTTGCCACAGCCACCCCCACCCACAGATGGTGTGCTTCTCCCAGATCCTTACCAAAACCAAAAAAGGGGTCTTCAGCTCTCCCTGTGTACCTCAGCTATTCATGGGAGCAGCAGCAGCTTCTTTGCCCGCAGGGGCGTGGGCAGCCTGCTCCTACTCCCTGGGCAGCACTGCCTTCTCGGTGCCCCCTACTCCCCACCTATGATATTTGCTTTTGCACCATCTTTCCACAAGTCCTGGAGCCTTTGGTGGAATCCACTGTCTCTTTTAGTTTTTGTTCTTCTAGCCTCCTGTCTGCCTTCCCCCGTAAGGTTGACAGTAGGTCTCAGTAGGCTCCGGAAGGCTTTTGCCCAAGAGGTTGCCACGTGCTAGGTTCTAACAGGGTGCAGACTTGCTGAGGATGACTTTATCTCCCCAGTGGGGAAAACTACGCAGGCCAGCGTGTTGGGGGAAGAAGGAACGTACCCTAGGAACAGTAGAGGGATGTAGAGGACAGAGGTTGAGACCAGTGGCAGCCAGGCTGTATTTAAAGAGAGGAATTTGAGGAGAGGGAAGAGGGTCCTTCGGTGGGTGTTGGTGGATAGCTAGGGTAGCCATAGATAAGGGTGTGGGTTAGGGTTCAGAACAATCCTGGCTGACATAAGCATCTGTGGCTCAGGTGTGGTCTATGACACGTTCATGCTGAAGCATCAGTGTATGTGTGGAAACACACATGTGCACCCAGAGCACGCCGGCCGCATCCAGAGCATCTGGTCCCGGCTGCAGGAAACTGGTCTGCTCAGCAAGTGTGAGGTGAGGGAGCCCCTTGCCTTCAGCAGACTTCCATCAGAGTGGTCCCCTCCTAGCAAAACCCCTTCCACACCCTAGCCCTCCAGTCAGTTCTGAAACTTCCTTTGTTCCATCCCTTGTGATCTGCTCTCATGGTCCCCAGCTACCCTGGGGAAGAGTCCTGGAACAGGACATGGGGGGTTGGGGGTATCTCTCAGGGCCAAGGCATAGTTGCTCCAAATCCCTTCTCCTGGAAGCTGTGAGCATTGGACTGTGGTTGTCAAGAGAGTTAAGCCTTGTTGACATTCTGTGGCCTCTCTTGACCTCTGACAGCGGATCCGGGGTCGTAAAGCCACACTGGATGAAATCCAAACCGTGCACTCTGAGTACCACACCCTACTCTATGGGACCAGTCCCCTTAACCGGCAGAAGCTGGACAGCAAGAAGCTGCTTGGTAAGCTGCAGGACATGGTCCCACACGTGCCCTCAGTTGAGTGTGATAGTGCTGTCCTAAAAACCACCAAGTCAGAATAGGCAGTGCGGTCCTAGTGGGTGCCATTAGCATACTGACTGAACATGCTGGAGGGCGTCAGGCATGAGGGTGGGCCTGATGATGGTAGGTGATCTCCCAAGATGGTAGAGGGAGCTCGTCTCCCCAGAACAGGAGCTAGAGGCTCTAAGCCGGCATGGACTGCATGCAACCAGACACCTTTTAGTGCATTTCTGTCTCTGCAGGCCCCATCAGCCAGAAGATGTACGCCATGCTGCCTTGTGGGGGCATTGGGGTGAGTTGGATATGTGGAAGTGGGAGTGGGCAAGTGGCTTTCCCAGCTTTGCCCCTTTCTCCCCATCCCCGTGGCTGCTGGTCTGCTCTCTGGTGCCCACTCCCATTCCTCCCCTCCCCCCCGCAGAGGGCACACTGAAGCCCGATCTCCTGCCCCCGCAGGTGGACAGTGACACTGTGTGGAATGAGATGCACTCCTCTAGTGCCGTGCGAATGGCAGTGGGCTGCCTGGTGGAGCTGGCCTTCAAGGTGGCTGCAGGAGAGCTCAAGGTAAGGATGTTCAGTGGCCTCCAGACTCCTTGGCTGGGTCCAGATGTTTTCAGGAGCAGATGTTTGGACTTCCCTTCAGTGAGACATTGACCTTTGCAACTTTGATATCTTGAGTGCTAAGATGGGGAGAAGCTGCAGGGTCAGCCAAAATGTGAGGGTCAGGAGGGACCAAGTAGGCACTAATGCCTGAGACTCCTGTGTTTATCTGCAGGGAGAGACAGCTGTTTGCCTTGGGGCTGGTGGTGGCGGGGGCACAGCTGACATCATAAAAGTGTATTTCTTTTCCCGTCACTGTCTGGCTTGTGCTTCTCTCCTGAGTCTGACCACCCTGTCCCTGGCCACATGGCTTTACTGACTGTTGCCCTTCTGCTTGTACTTCAGAATGGATTTGCTATCATCCGACCCCCAGGACATCATGCTGAGGAGTCCACAGCCATGTGAGTACCACTCTGACCTGACCCCCGCCCTCTGCCATTCGCCCTTCCTGTCTTTTACTTGAAGCAAACCTCTTATCACTCAAGCTGAACTCCCGACTCTCTTCTCCTCCCCACACCCCTCAGGGGATTCTGCTTCTTCAACTCTGTAGCCATCACAGCTAAACTCCTGCAGCAGAAGCTGAGCGTGGGCAAGGTCCTCATTGTGGACTGGGTAAGCAAATGGGCTGAGATGCTGGGCAGGGAAGGGCAGAGCGATGGCAGTAAAGGCCTTCAGAAGTGCCCTACCCCTGGGCAGCCCACTGCACTTCTGGGTGGCACTAGGATCCAGTCCTTGGCCTCATAGACTGATAACTTTATACCCTGCTTCATCATCATGAGGGTCCTTTATCCCGGGAGGGTGGCTCCTCCCTGTGAGACCCAGGTTCTAGCCTTATTTACCCTGTGTTCCCACTAGCACTTCCAACAGCCAGATTGATTTCTTACCGTGAGCAGTGGGGGCAGATATGCTACCCGTACTGCCATAATCCATTTTCCTCCCTGCCCTTCCCATAAGGGCCACTGTGTGCCAGGACCTGACACTGCTGCTCACAGCCACCTCTAGCAGTGCAAAGTAGTCATCAAGTTCTCTTTGTGCACACCCTGTTTGGGTTACTTAGCTGGGATGTCACACTCAGCTCCTGAGGCCGTGAGTGCTCCTCCACCTCTGCAGTCACAGTGGGAAAAGTGCACTCACCGCTTGCGGGGCCTAGGGGTCACAAGGATCACAGTGACAAGGGTCACATTTGATCAGTGAGGGTCAAATTTTTGAGACTCAATTTTGGTTTAGAAACTGGTGTATTCAGATGTAATGCACAGTTACAATCCAAGCACTCGGGAGGCCAAGGCAGGAGAATAGAGAGTTCGAGGCTAGCCTGCAGTATCTAGTGAGATCCTGTCTCAAAATAAAGCAAATTCGTGTAAGTGTTGGATCCTGCTTTAGAATTTATTTGCCTGTGTTAAATTTCTTACCAGCCTGAGTTTCCCTTGCACTTCAGTGGAATGGGTTCTGCAGGGAGATAAACCATATTCATCCCATGGCTGTAGAGCCTGGACTCAGTGCCACAGCCCCGGAGCCACTGGTGGGCTTGTCTTCAGAGCTAATGGTAGGGTGGGTGGGGAACAGCTGGCATGCTAAGCTTTGGATTAGAGCTTAGACTGTTGCCCAAAGCACCCTCCCCCTTTCCTCATCAGGACATTCACCATGGCAATGGCACCCAGCAAGCGTTTTACAATGACCCCTCTGTGCTCTATATCTCTCTGCATCGCTACGACAATGGGAACTTCTTTCCAGGCTCTGGAGCTCCTGAAGAGGTACAGTTCCCAGGCCTCCTTTCGAGTCCTTCCAGAAGGTAACAGGAGGCTAGGACCTGGCAGGAAAACACAGAAATCTGTTCATGGTGCTGTTCCCTGTGGCATCTGAGGGTTCCTAGTGGGAGGACCACAAAGGTCTGACTGCCAACTGGGCAAAGCAGAGGTCAAGGGAGTGAGACCTTGGAGGCAAGGGTTGGGGCAGTTATTTGGGGTCAACAGGCAATGATAGCAACCTCTCCTACCTTATCATCAGGTTGGTGGAGGGCCAGGTGTGGGATACAACGTAAATGTGGCGTGGACAGGAGGTGTGGATCCCCCCATTGGAGATGTGGAATACCTGACAGCCTTCAGGTGGGGACTGAGAAGGACCAAAGGAGGGGTGGGGCCCTGAGCTGGCAGGGGCAGCAGGCACTCAGTTGGGGTGATGGAGGAGTATGGCCTTAATGGAGAACGGAGTGTGGCGAGGCTCAGCCTGGCTTCTGCTGGCATCAGCTTGGGCCATTCCTTTACAGGACAGTGGTGATGCCCATTGCCCACGAGTTCTCACCTGACGTCGTCCTAGTCTCTGCTGGGTTTGATGCTGTTGAAGGACATCTGTCTCCACTGGGTGGCTATTCTGTCACCGCCAGATGTGAGCCTGCTAGGGGTCTGGGAGGGTGTGGAACGCTGAGGTACATGGGACAGGGAATAAGTTGGCACTACAGGCAGCAAGACTTGGAGCCATCTTGCTAGTTCTTCTGCCCACTTCTCTGCCAGCCCTGCGTGTGGGCTCCAGGCATAAGTGGAATAGCAACAAAGTATCTTCCACTGGAGCTCTCTGGCCTTGACCTTCCCGAGGTGGTCTTAGAAGGTCCAGACACATTCCGCGTTAGCCTGTCCTCCATTAAGTTCGCGGTTGTAGGTGGATTGGGTTTAACTCTAAAGTCCTGTTTTGTGTTGTCTGTCTCATTTGTTTCTTCTTTCTTTCTCTTTGTTACAATTTACTAGTCATCCCTCTTTCTTTATTCCTGTGCAAAGGTTTTGGCCATTTGACCAGGCAGCTCATGACACTGGCAGGGGGCCGGGTGGTGCTGGCCCTGGAGGGAGGCCATGACTTGACCGCCATCTGTGATGCCTCTGAGGCCTGTGTCTCGGCTCTGCTCAGCGTGGAGGTGAGTGGGAGACAGAGAGATAGGACAGCAGGTGGGGACTGATGGGTAAGCAGGGACATCCATTTCCCTGGATCAAAGGGCCTCAAGGGCTCTTCAAGCTTTGCCTAGGTCTGAGTAGTAGGCCAGGGAAGGCTTTCTGACTAGGGCTTCTTCCCCAAAGCCTGTTTGCCAGCACAGGAATGTTGGGCTGAATGGGGATAGTGAGAGCTAAGCATCACTCCTCATTCACTCTAAGCCTGCTCTTCTTTCTCTGCCAGCTGCAGCCCTTGGATGAAGCAGTCTTGCAGCAAAAGCCCAGCGTCAATGCAGTTGCCACACTAGAGAAAGTCATCGAGATCCAGAGTGCGTGGGGACAGGCAGAGGGGCTCATCTTTCAACCTTCCCAGGAGGCAGGGCATATGGGAGTGGGATCTGGATCAGCCTGCCCTCCCTGAACCTGTCTGTCCCTCTTGTGTAGGCAAACACTGGAGCTGTGTACAGAGGTTTGCCACTGGTCTGGGCTGCTCGCTGCGGGAGGCTCAGGCAGGTGAGAAGGAGGAGGCCGAGACTGTGAGCGCCATGGCCCTGCTTTCCATGGGGGCTGAGCAGGCCCAGGCTGTCGCCACTCAAGAGCACAGCCCCCGGTAAGCATTACACCTCCCGTCCCTCTGCCCTGGCCCAAGGTAATGTCCTCTACTCAGTGCTCTCTCTGTGTTTGTCCCCACAGGCCAGCAGAGGAGCCCATGGAGCAGGAGCCTGCCCTGTGACACCCTGGCCCCCATCCCTCTGGGCTTCATCATTGTGATTTTGTTTATTTTTTCTATTAAAAACAAAAAGTCACACATTCAACACTGTGTGCTGCGTGGGTCTCTCAGCCTTGTTGTTTCCAAGTGGCTTCAGCCCTCCTCCACTAAATGGGCCACGGATCAGCTTTAGAAATGCATTTCTTCTATGGGGTGTTGGGTACAGCACCCACTTTGCCCGTGTTATATCTCATACCCAATTCCCTGTATTTTCTTTTCCACCATGGACAGTACTCCAGGTAGTACTTCCAACTCTGGAGCTGCCTGAGTTGGGAGCAGTAAGCTGGTGCCCGGGCCTCAGCTGCCATTTGGGGAATGCCTTAATTTGCAATCTGCCTCTCTCCGCCCTCAGGATGAGCTACTACTATTTAAGATGCAGAGTGGAGGGAAGGTAGGTGTCCACCCCATACTTCCCCTTCTTCTCTGTCCCCCTCACCATTCTGCAGACACCTCTCTTCTCTAGCCTCAGCACTGAAGACTTGGGCCTTAGATTTTGTGGCTGGGTTTTGTCTTTTATTCTTGGGTGCCCCAGGAGCTCAGAGGGTACAGGGTGGTATGCAGCTGGGTTAGGAGGGGCCAGGAGGATTTGCATATGCAGGCAGGTTCTCCATTTTATTCTGGACCAGCCTAAGGAGGGGAGAAGGTAGACTCACTGGACCAGATTTTCTCTATTCATCAGCCTGCTGCAAGCAGAAGGATCAAGATTCGATTCCTTCCTGGAGCCTTTTTACTTTGAAACCTGGGAATCGTGAAAGAGACTGGACAGGGTAGATGTAATTCTAGAATGAACAGGGCCAGAACCCAGTCTAAAAGCCAGCCCAGGCCCCTGGGGGGGGGGGGGGGGCTAGCTCTCAGCAGGAGGTTGTTAGGAGCTATCCACCTTTTCCAGCAGCCCTGTGTCCAGAGGCTGGAGCCCACAGACTTCCAGTGAATGTGGTCTAAGCCTATAGGAAACCAAAGATGGGAAATGGCTCCTAGGGAGCCAATTCTTCCTCCCCTATACCACATCCCCAGGGCTCAGCTATCTGTTTACATGCTGTCTGGATGAGGCCTGAGCAGGGCTGAGGGAGATGGGAGCCCCACCACTATTAGTTTGCTGTGTGTTTGTGTGTTGTGTAGCTCCTCCTTGCACTGAGCCAGCGGCTGCAGGCCTCCCACTCTCCTGCTTTGTCTCCCTGGACATGAAGTCTAGTTAAGTATTCTGTATCCCAACACACTGTTTTGTCCTTGTGTAAATAAACTTGTTTGTGGCAGTGCCTTCTGGGAATAATGTCTGTTCTGTGGGTTCCCAAATGGGAGTAAAAGTTCTCATTACTTTCCTAGCCAAAAACGCTGCCTTTTCTTCAGCCTTGGGATAGAATTCAGTCTGAGAAGCTGGAGGCCAGGGCAGGAGATCTCTGTCCTACTGGGGAAAGCTGAGCTCCACTGAACTGTTACTACCATACCTCAAGAGATGTCTGCTATGGCCTTGGCGGGGGGGGGGGGGGAGAGGGCAGGAATCGAGGTCCCCACTGAGTTTCCAGCCCCCTTTTACTTTTGTCTTTGTAGAGACAGGAATTGGGTAGGCTCCATTGGTATTTATAGAGGTTAGGTCAGTAGAGATGTAAGCACAGGCAAGAAAGGAATTCAGAAGTTTTAAGGGCTTTATTGGGGCCTTCCTGAGCAGCTTGTCAATATCAGGAACCCAGGAGCTCCCCATCCCACCAGACCTCCTGTTGCTTTTGCTTTGTGGGGACCTGGGGAAAGGCAACCTTTTGGAAACAGAGTTCCTTCTTTAAAGGGGGCTAAGACTGCAAAGCACAAGACAGAATTGAAGTTCAAGGTGAGAGGACCTGCTCCGGAGCCCAGGAAAAGGGTTGTTTTCTGGTGGTCAAGGAGTGTTGTCTTTGGGGCAAGGGAGGCAAAACATATCAAGAGGAGCGAATGGGCGGTGCTTCCTGGGCACTCAATGTATGCACCACCCAGGGCACAAGGGCCAAGACCAGGCATGGCCAGAGGGTATATTTGAGGAAGTTGAAGATGTAGAAGAGGCTGATCTGAGGTGGGTGGCCTAGCCATTCCAGGAAGAACAACAGCCCCATGGCCAGCACAAAGCAAGCTATTTTCTGGCCATTTCCTAGGTGTGCTCGCCGTATCTGGGCATAACAGGGAGTGTGGAGGGCAATGCCCAGACCCAGGGCAGATCCCGAGTCACGGCTCAGTGAGGCAAAGGGCCGACTGTCCATGTGCACCCACTCGGGCCGTTCACACCACTTGGAAGCCAGGTTGATGGACCTGTGGGGAAGAAGAGTCTTTGCCAGGAGAGCCACTGGCCATCTTACAAGGTGGTCTGCTCCCACGTGTTATGACCCCGTATCTCTGTCTAGAAACAGTTAACATAACCTTTTATAGTCAAACAAATCTACCCTCTAAATACAGGTGAGACAGGACAAAGCCTGGACAGGACAGCTGCCCAGACTCTAAAGCAGGACTTACTTACCAGGAAAGATCTAGGCCCAGTGTAAACAGAGTCCAATACAAGAGGCTGGCACCCAGCATGAGGGCCAGAGCAGTCAACCCATAAAAGCTAAGTTCCCGCTCCATGGGCACCCGGGGGCTCATTAGCCAGCCAAGGACAACACCTAAGGGAATGGGGCAAAAACAGTTTCAGGATGTTTGGGGAAATGACCCGCCCCCTCACCTACAATTCATCTCAGCAGCAGAACATACTAAGACAGAGGTGGGGACCTTGAGGTTGGCTCTACAGAAGCTTGGAATGCTGGGAAGTTCCTAGACTGGTCCTCTCATTGCCAAAGACACCCTGTGGGCCACCCTTTTGTCCCCAGTTGCTCACCACTTATAAGGCCGGCCAGCACTTGGTGAGGGAAATGTGCTAAGAGGAAGACCCGAGATAGGCCGACTGCCAATAGGAAGGTGCAATAAGCCAGGCTAGGAATCACCCTCACCCAGGGGCTAGAAAGAAGAGAGACAGATGGCTCAAGGGATGTCCAACATGGCTTAGCTTTCTTCAGCATCCAAACCCTTAAGAGTTTAAGCCAACACCCCCAGGTCACCACAACTCCAGCTCCCAAACTAACATGCTGTAGAGATTTTGGAATCCAGAATGCTCCTAGTAGTGGGTAATACTAAGGTTATACCTGCGAGACCGAGAGGCCACCTGAGAAGAAATGGCTGTCATTACGGGCCAAAGAGCTGCGCCTGTGATCATGCAGTGACCAGAGGGGCTGCCTGCCAAGAGATCCAGAAGTTCATGGTGAAAAAATAGAGTGGAAACCCAGGAGCCCATGGTGACCCTTCAGGAAATCTGCCCCCTGAGATGTTAAGGCAGCTTTCCCCAGTACCATCATTCCCTCTTGCCCAATGCCTTTCTCCAAAGGCCATCGAGCTTCTGCCTTGCCACGTCTCTGGCTTTATGAGGTGAACAGCTGGCATAAGGCATGTCACCCAACCTGATCTTCCCAGAGTTTGTTTGCTGGACCAGTAACTGAGAGGCTGGGCCCATTTGGACCACGCTAGCTGGAGTATATGGAGATGTTTACCCGGACCTTAACCACAGCAGGGATGGGAGGATGTTGGAACTTTCCCCACCTGGACCAGTCTCACAAGAAGAAGGGAACTGATGAATCTGGATTGGAGTCTGGGTGGAGTACCCGGATTCATGCACCCACCAGAAGGGCCTGTCTCCAAACAGAAACCTGGGGGAGACAAGATACAAGACTATATATATATCACACACACTTTGCAAGAGGCATAGAGGGGATGGACGGAATCTGGGGGGCCTGCTTGGTGCCCTCAGAAGGGCACTGATTCTAGATATTTACCATGTATTTTTTTTTAAACGTTGGAACACAAAGAAGTACACGTTTTTCCTTTTAAAGTGATGTGCAGGCCAGAGGTTGGAGAGAGAGACAGAGACAGACTGTGTAGGGGTGACAAGTGCTTTGACACAGGGGTCCCACTCTTATTCCCCACACTGCCCAGCTGGCTCTTCGCAGGCCCTGGTTCCCTGACTTCTCTGTCTATCCCTGTTCCTTCTCTCAGTTTCCTGGTTCCAGCCTGAATTAGCCAGTCCTGAATCATACAGGGTGAGTGAGTTTTGAGTGAGAAACTGGGAGAAGGGCAGGTACAGAGGAGCCTGAAAAAGAATAAGGGAAAAAAAAATCCGACTCCCCTGGCCTAGCAGGTTCTTGTCTAGTCTCTGGAAAAACTCACATAGAAAAGGCTTCTGTGGCCAGATAGAGACAAGATGGGAGAGTAGGAAGCCAAGTATTGACCACAAAGCTATAAAATGAATATGGGGTCAGGTATGCTAGTGTACACCTGTCATCCCAGGATTGGGAAGACAGGAGGACCACCATTCTGGGTTGGATGGTGAGACTTTCTCTCCATGAAGGAGGAGAACAATCAGAGGCTTTGTTACTTGGATATTAAGCACTGGGCTTATCCAGACTCTGAGGGAGGAGGCAGCACAAAGCATAGGGCAGGAGCCGTTAGGCCTGGAGGAAATGATTAGACAACTGCCTTCAGGTTTACAAGCCCCTGTGGAGAAGGGCGGGAGGGAGCGGGACTTCAAGTCTGCTTTTCAGCCCGTCATTCTAGCCTATTCTACTACAAGGCTGGGGCCTGGACCACAGCAGTGTGGAGTAACTCCCTTCCGTACTCTGAAGACAGAAAAGCAAATAAGCAAACAAACACTGTGGCACAGATGAACTCCAAGGGCTGCAGAAGCCCAGCAATAGGGGACCCCTGACTTCTTAGAATGAGAAAGCTATACTAACTACTGGGAAAAGAAGGGAAATGTTCCTTTTAGACAGGGTAAGGTTTCCCTTTAGTGACTAACATTTGGTGCCTTTTAAACTTCACTGGGCACATTATAACCAGGGGGCCTTGTTAAAAATGCAGATCTGGCCTGGAGCCTGAGATTCTGTATTTCTAGTAAGTCTTCAAGCATTGGCTATGCTTTTGAGCCCCAACCAGGAACCACATCATTAAACTGGTGCCTAGCTTAATGTAAAACAAATGGATAGATGAATAAAATGTTCAGTTACGAAAGAAGATTTTTTGGCTACCTAAATTTCCGCAATAATTGCTAAAATGCAGATATCCAACTACAACTAAACTAAGTTATGAAATCCGTAGGTCTGAGGCGGAGACTGTATTTGCAGTTGAACACGCCCCTTCAGAAGTTGGAACACGCCCCTTCAGAAGTTGGAACAGTTGAGGATGGGTGAAGTGTGAGGTCTCTGGCCAAGATATAAAGAGACTCTCTGTGGCCAAGATATAAAGAAACTCAAGGTGAAAATTAGGGCCCAAAGGGATAAGAGTAGGTAGCGTTGCCTTTGAAGTACCTACTTGGGGGAGATCAGGGCCCCAAAGGGTTAGGGGACCAGGGTGCCCGAAGGCTTCTCGGTCTGTCTCACCACTTGAAGACGAGGTTGAGCCACTCAGCAATGAAGGTGATCCAGAAAACGGAGATGCCCAGGCGGCGGGAGGCGTAGTAGGCCGCGGGGAAGGAGAACTGAAAGAGGTTCTTGGGATCTCCCAGAAAGGTGACCCAGAGCCACATATTCTCTAGCCCGGGAAGCCGGTTCTGTAGTGCTTCAGCCATCACGATGCCCGCGCTCAGCGTGGACTCCATGGCGAGTCAGGAGTCCTCCAGGCTGGAGCCCGTTGTAGTTGAGGAACCTTAGCAGAAATGAAGCGGCTACCTGCTTGCCCTCTAGAGCCCTTTCTAGCCCCCGGCCCCACCCTCCCCGCCAGGGGTCTAAACCAAGTCCCAACCCCGCCCCGCCCCGTCCCGCCCCGCCCCCGCAGTCCCTGACACGCGCGAACTGGAGCCGTAGCTTGTACTGTTTGCTCCGGTATTCTTTCTCGGCCTTCCTCGCTACTGGACAGCGGAGGGGACAAACCTTTGCGAAGGCGTTTCCTCAGGGCCCCACGTGGTCGCTGTTGCTAGCACGTGGGCTGCCGGCGGCGTAGTGCAGACACCCGCTGCTGTTGCGGGTTAGGGAACCTAGGGACCAACTGTAGGTCCAGTTCCTTGTTCTGATGCTGCGAAGACGATGTCTACTCTCCAGGGCCAGGGTATTTTCTGGATCTGATCTCCTGTTTTCCAACATCACTACCCATTTCTCGCAAATCTAGACCGTTTGGAGAGAAGAGAGTTAAAGCCAACCTCGAGTTGTACACACTCTTGGTCGACATCTACCTGTCTCTTGCTCAAGATTCTCTCATCCATGTCTTCCTTCAAGAACCCAGTGTTTAACAAGTGTGTGTTATGTGCGAGGCTTGGTCTCACCCCTACTACCCTCCAGCCTTTCAAAACCCTCTCTGGGTAGATAAATCAAGAGATAGTATTTCCATGAAAAGAGGAAGGACACACGCTTACAGTTTAAAATAATTTGTAGTCACACAATCCTAGGGGAGATCTGCTTAAAGGAAGGAGCCAGTTGATTCAGCTCTTCGATTTTTTTTTTTTTTTTTTTTTTTTTTTTTTTTTTTTTTTTTTTTTGCTTGCACGTGGTGGGGTGGGGATGGGGAGAAGTGTTTCAACACAGAATTTGCTCTCAAATTCAAGAGATCCACCTGCCTTTGCCTCATAAGTGCTGGAATTTAAGGCTAAAAGTATGCACTATCATGTCCAGCTTTTTGTTTGGTTGGTTGATTTTGTTTTGTTTTGTCTTGTTTTGTTTAAGACAGGGTTTCTATGTGTAGCTCTGGAAGCCTTGAAACTCTATAGACCTGGCTAACCTTCAACTTTCATACCCAGCGACCAGCCTGCCTCTGTCTACCAAGTGCTGAGACTAAGGGCATGAGACCACACCCTTGGATTTCTTAGTGCCTCAAGCAACTTTGTTCTTGAAGTCTGAAGAGTGGATGAATGTGAAAATAAAATTAAGAACATGTTTTTCAATTGCTTCAAGAAACCAAAATTTTATACAGACGTCTTTTGTTTGTTTGTTGAGACATGTTCCTAGCTGTCCTGAAACTCACTAGGTAGACCAGGCTAGCCTTAAGTTCACAGAGATCTACCTGCCTTTCTCCCACTTCTGGGATTAGGCTTGAGTTTATTTTTGAGGTAGATCTGGCCCAGGCTGGCCTTGAACTCCCAATTCCTTAGGAGTGCCGAAATTATAGGTATGGGCAACCACTACCCACTTATATGTCGTTGTTTTTTAGTTTAGTTTGTCTCACAGGGTTTCTCTGTATAACAGAGCCCTGTCTGTTCTGGTCTGTCAGCCTGTCCTTCCCCCATGCTGGAATTAAAGGTATGTAACACCACACCCTGCCACAATTCCTACTTCTCAAGGCCTCTGAGATCTGCCCTGGCTCCAGTTTCTACCTTCACAACTTTACCAATCTATATCAGCATCCTGATTTGTAATTGTTTGATACCATCTTTCACCTCCGCAGGCACCAAGCACACATGTGGCCCATATACATCTATGCATGCAAGATACTAATAAAAATTAAATAAATAAACTTCATAAACTTTTTAAAAAGGTTTAAATGTGTGTAGTTCTGAGGAGTGTCATGAAATCTGGACAGAGGATCATACCTTTGTCTAAAATCCATGCTGAATTTTCTTTTATCCATTAGTCAATTAGACTTTTATTTATTTAGCTAGTTAGGTTTTTTAGACTCTCTGATAACAGTCCTGGCTGTCCTGAAACTCACTTTGTTGACCAGACTAACCTGGAGTTCACAGAGATCTCCCTGCCTCTGCCTCCAAGTGCTGGGATTAAAGGTGTGTGACAATGCTGTCTGCTGATTAAAGATTTATTTATTATTTATATGAGCACAATGTAGCTGTCTTCAGATGCACCAGAAGAGGGCGTCAGATCCCATTACAGATGGTTGTGAGCCACCATGTGGTTTTTGGGAATTGAACTCAAGGCAACTAGAAATGTAGTCAGTGCTCTTAACCACTGAGCCATCTCTCCAGCCCCTGCTAGACATTCGAGAATGAGATAAGCTCCTTCAGTATTGTAGTAATGGTCAAGTAATTCTTATTTTATATAATTAGGACCCAATGAGTGATGTGGCAAATCAGAGATGTCATAGAAAAGCTTCCTTTAAGTGAAAGGTTCTGAAAGACACTTTGAGAAAGAGACCATACTCACAAAACTTTTATTATGATATATTAAGAGCATTGTATTTGAGCTAGGTTGTGGTGGCGCAGAACTTTGATACCAGTCCTTGGGAAGCCAAGGCAGGTGGATCTCTGCAAGTTCAAGGCCAGCCTGATCTACAGAGTGAGTACCAGGACAGCTGAGGCTACACAAAGAAACTCTATTTCCAAAACCCAAAACAAAACAAAGCAACAAACTCGTTCATTTTAACTAGAAGGTGTTTTTACTGGGCCTAACAGAAACTCTGTCTTCTCTTTTTATGCATAGAAGAAAAATTCTATGTAGACATTCCTATTTTTAGAGTTTCAGACAGGAACAGGGGAGACTAACTACAATGGCATATAAAAAGTGGAGTTAGGAGTCCTTTCCTTTCCACTGGGTGCCGGCTGCTTGCTGTTGAAATGAGCAAGTTCACGAAACCCAGGAAAGTGGTGCTGCTCCTGCCTAGACACTACTCTGGATGCAAAGCCGTCACTGTGAAGAACATTGTTGATGACACCTCAGACCGCCCTTACAGCCATGCCCTGGTGGCTGGAATTGACCGCTATCCCCGAAAAGTGACAGCTGCCATGGGCAAGAAGAAAATGGGCAAGCGATCCAAGATCAAGTTCTTTGTGAAAGTTTATAACTACAACCACCTCATGCCCACTCAATACTCTGTGGATATCCCCTAGGACAAAACTGTTATAAACAAGGATGTGTTCAAAGACCCATCGTTGTAAGGCAAGGCCAGGAGAGCCCAAGGTCAAGTTGGAGGAATGATACAAGACAGGGAAGAACAAATGGTTTTTTCCGGAAACTTCGATTTTAGATATATTTTTGGTTTTGTTATTAAAATGTTTTTAAAAAGTGGAGTCAGGGATGAGAATACATAGGTTAGCTGTGGGGCAAGGTTCCAGGTTCATTCGCAGCACTCTCCAAAGTGCCATTACATATATATGACTTGTCAAGGGGTCCAGAAGGACACGGGATTCCTTTGTAAAAGACAAAAGTATGGAGAAATCTTACTCCTATTATAATGATTGCACCAATGCCTCCAACACAAGGAAGTTTTTGCTGGCTGGAGCACACGGAAACACTTTTGAACTTTGTTCAGGCTCACTCAGTGCCAGAGCTGGCCCTTTGCCACTCTCTAAACTAGAGAAAGGTCAACCTGTTTCTCTGATTTTATATTGTGGGAGGGGGTGGGTGAAGGAGGGCAGCTGGTGCTAGGAGGTTTAAATGTGCATCTGCACAGTTCCTTCCTTAGGTTAGTTAGTATTGTAATAGCAAATGGATATCATTGGGAGGGGGACTTTGTCATCATTACTATCCCCTGTTCCCAACTTCCCCTTTTATGTATGTATGTATGTATGTATGTATGTATGTATGTATGTACGTTTCTACTGGTGCTGAGACTTGAACCCAGGACTTGAGAACGTCCCAGAGCTGTTTTTACTTTTACTCAACTTCCTGAGATCACAGGGCTACTGTTACTTACTTAGATACTATATGTCCTGCATGTAGGCATCATCTCACTTAAGCCTCCTTACTGCCTTTGGAGGCAAACGTTAGTATCTGATATAGATCAGTAAATATCACCTTTGTCAGAATCAAAACCATGGCTTTGCCAGTTGTGTGACCCTGACGATCTTAAGACTTCCGTTCTTTAGCTGTAAAATGAGGATATTGATTCCTTCCTTGAGGGGCTGCCAGATGCTCAATACATGGTATTTAGGTCCCACCGAAGAATCATTAAGTTTGATAATCTGCTTAAGGTTGTATTATTTAGTAAATGGCCTCAGATTCTAGTTTGCTTAACCCTACAGCTAATGCTTTATGTACGACTACTTAATAGTTGGTTATAATCATTTTGAGTGAGTGCTGGTAAGTCCTGTGAGCTTCTGGTTCTTCGTATGCAAATGAAGATAATATTTTATAGAGTTCATTCATTAAATGTGTTTGTGTAAGGTGTGGGTTTAAGCGAGACTTCAGTTGCTTTTCCTTTCTCCATTTCGTCCATTTATCCTTTGTTCCCTTAGTTTCCAAAAAAGCCTTGCAAGCACTTAGCCAAGCTGACCGGCGGCCGCACATTTTACTGTACTCAAGATTTCTCTTTATTTCCTCTTCCACCTAGGCTCCCGCCCCACCCAGCGCCAGACCACGCCCCTGCGCATGACGTAAGCACGCCTCGTGCGTTGCGTCGCGGCGCTTGCTGGGGGCCCGGCTTTCGCCCGCTGCTGCCGCCGCCGCCGCCGGCCGCGGCTGCTCTCCCAAGATGGCGGCTCCTCCGGGCGAGTATTTCAGCGTTGGGAGCCAGGTGTCGTGCCGGACGTGCCAGGAGCAGCGGCTGCAGGGCGAGGTGGTAGCCTTCGATTACCAGTCCAAAATGCTGGCTCTAAGTATCCTTCTCTGCGTGGACCCTGAGGCCGGGTCGGCGTGTAGGTGCGGTGATGGGGGGGGCGGGGGACGGCGGCGGCAGCGAGGGCCCTCTCTCGGCCTAGGGGCGACCGGCTACCGCGGTGCCCCGAGCGCATGCGCACAGCCCTGAGTTCCCCTCCCCCTCCCGCGGGCCTTTCGGTCCACTTTGGTGACCCTTGTCTCCCACCCCTTGTGAGAGCTGGGCCCCAACTGAGGGCTGGTGGGTGGAGCAGGGCTTGACACGCGGGTGGCTCTTCGGGAGGGGACGATGTGTTTAGGGGACTCTGTGATTAAGGGAGGGGGGTAGTGGTGGGGAGAAGACTGGAGATTGGAGGCCGGATGGAGTGGGGGAGTCGTAAAGTGCTTTGGGGAGGGGTGTGTAGGTAGGGTCAGGAACTGCTAGTAGGGTAATGGTATGGACTTTTAAGAGTGGACTGTCTGCTGATGGGATTTGATTCAAGAAAGGGCGGTGGTGGGATGGTGGTCTAATGGGCCTTGCCAGTTTGGGGATGGGAAGTGCAGGACAGAGTTTGTATTTGAACTGGTGGCTAATTTTACCTGAGTCGGGTATGCTTGGTGTCACTGTGTATGCTGATTTTAAGGTTCTCAGTCATTTGAAAATTGCTGCTTAGGGGGTATTGGAATTGGAAGCCTGGTCTAGAGAGGACTTGCCACGTTTTTCGGGGGTTTATGACAGTGTGGGCTTCTGTTCAATTCGACACATTCCTTAGTAACTTCCATCCTTTTGAAAGTACCAATGCTAAATTGCATGGAAAAGGTGGCTCTGCTTCTTTGGGGTGGGAATGATTGCTGAACTACCCCACCAACTCACTGTTGGAAAACAAAACACTTCCTGATTGGAATAAATGAACCTCTGCCTCCCCCTTTATTTGAGCTACAGGTGGGTTTACACAAAGTATTTTTAGAAGGTAGCCTTGTCTTTAAAATGAAGTTTCTTATAGAGTCTGCTACCTTTTAATTGTGAGTTGTTGATTTCTAGCTCAGAAGGATTTCTTAATAAATGTCATACAACAAGAACAATTTCTTTTTGTTTGTGTTGTTTTAAAAACAAGAAATCATACTTGGCCTAAAACCTCTTCCTTTGGTGACTTAGTTGGAAGAGTCTTAAAAGGAAGACTCACTCTCTTTTTATCTGACATACAACAGGGTCTTAGTAATGGTTGGAAAATGAATGAATGGGTGGATGAATGAGTAAGGTCTCATTTTGGGTAGTTTCCTTCCCAATGGTGTAGTTTTTGCCTTTGAAAAATGGGAAATTTCAAGTGTGAAAAAGAAACTGAAAAAAAGAAAAAGCACGAAACCTGAATAAGTGAGGAGCACTTTCTAGATTCACGGAGATTTTAGTGCTACCCCAAACCTGGAAGCACTGGTGCTTCTTTGTGGTTTCTAAGTTTTAGACAAACAGTGCATCTGGCATCAAGACTGCATTTCTTCCCATAAAACCCATGGAGAAAGTGACAAGAGCCCTTTTGAGGGTTTCAATTTCTGACTATGTACAGCTTTAAAAAATTTGAGATTCTTTGCTTATGCATTTGGGCAGGAACAAGGCACTGGAGGTTTATTGAGAGCTAAGATTCCTGTGAGGCTTTCTTGGGGATGCTTTTCCTATGTGCTATATAGTTTTCTCTCTCTCTCTCTCTCTCTCTCTCTCTCTCTCTCTCTCTCTGTGTGTGTGTGTGTGTGTGTGTGTGTAGTTTTTGGGAACAGGATTTCTGAGTAGTCCTGGGTGTCCTTTAACTCCCTCTGTAGATCACCTGGCCTCAAATTCACAGCCTGAGCCTCCCCTGAGTGCTAGGATTAAAGGTGTGACAACACCACCCTGCTGCCTGGATTGTTGTATATACTACGTGTGCAGTGTTACCTTTGTTCTATTTTCCTTAACTTTATTTTTCTCAGAATGTCCCTCTTCCAGTGGAAAGCCCAACCATGCAGACATCTTGCTTATAAACTTACAATATGTTTCAGAAGTGGAAATAATTAATGATCGAACAGAAACCCCTCCTCCCCTAGCTTCACTCAATGTTAGTAAGGTAAGGACTGAAGGACAGTTCTAGCTGTCTGAAATGTTGGGAACTAGGGGTGCTCTACAGCTTTTGGTGATGTATACATTGTTCTCTTGTACTTTTATTTTATTGTCTTAACATTGTGGTATTCGGTTTTTCTCTTGGTGGGGTGGGGACTACTCTCTCTTTCCTTTTGAGATAGGTTCTTGTGTATTTTATGCCACCTTGAACTATATACATACACACACATACATACATACATACATACATACATACATACACACACACACAGAGTGTGTATGTGTGTGTGTCTGTGTGTGTGTGTGTGTGTGTGTCAAAGATGACTTTGAACTTCAGATTTCCCTGATTCTGCCTCCCAAGTTCTGGGATTACAGGTATGTGCTATCACACAGCTTCTGTGATGGTAGAATCAAACACAGGTCCTTTTTCCTGCATGCTAGGCAAGCGCTCAACTAACTTACTTCTTCCCCAACCTTTCTTTGGTTTGTGTGGGACCAGGGTCTCATGCAGCCTATGCTGGCCTTGAACTTTGCTATGTGAACTAAGTAATAATTACTTTGAATTCAGACCTCCCTGACTATACTCCTGAGTGGTACACTCCATAGTGAGTGTCATATGACTGGTTTGGTATCTTTTTCTAAAGTATATTTGTGTAACTTTTCCTCCCTTTATTTCTGAATATCTTTGATGCACCTTAAGAAATACCTTAAAACTGGGTGTGATGGAACACACCTTTAATCCCAGCACTTGGGAGGCTGAGATTTGCAGGTCTTTTTGAGTTCACCGCCAGCCTGGTGTACAAAACAAGTTCTAGGAAAGTCTGGGCTTTTACACAGAGAAACCCTGTCTTGGGGGGGGGGGTGTATGAAAGAAAAATGGTAGTACAAGCCTGCAGTATCAGTACTTGACAGACACAGGAAATTCAGAAGTTTAATCCTCAGCTGCAGAATGAGTTTGAGGCCAGCCTGGAATATATAAGACCTGACAAAGGGAAACAAATATCTTGAAAGTTGGCATGGTGGCGCATGGTTGCAGTTCCAGCGTGCAGGAGGCAGTGGTATGAGTACTGCTTGAAAACTTAAGGCTAGTCTGGTTTACACAGCCAACTCCAGACTGGTACAGTATACAAATAATAATAACAACACACATTCGTTTGTGTTTTTAGGCATTATTTTTGAGACAGTCACACTATGTATCACAACTTGCTAATGTGGACCACATTGGTCCTAAACTTGTGGAAGATTGACCTGCCTCTACCTCTCAAGTGTTTGGATTAAAGGCATGTACCTTCATACTCAGCCTGTCTATACCAAATGTTGTATGTATTCAGGTGGCCAAAGAGGACATCAGATCTTTGGAGCTGGACTGAGAGGCAGCTGTGAGCTGCCTCTGAAAGAGCAGCATCAGATGCTCTTAACCACTAATCATCTCTCCAGTCTCTACCCAGCCTAATCTTACTTCTCAAATAGAGTTTAGGTCTTGCTTTTGTCCTTTATAAAGAACACTGTGTGTGAATACCTTTGGAGGCTAGAGGTTGACATAGAATGTCTTCCTTTTTTACTTCTTATTTTATTTTTTGAGACAGCTTATTGAACGTGGTGCTCACTGATTGAGCTAGACTGGTTAGCCAGAAAACTCCAGAGTTCTGTTTGTCTCTTCCTAGAGCAGAAAATCCAGACACAAGCCACCACACCCAGCCTTTTTTTAACATGGATCCTAGGAGTTGAAATTGTGACCTCCTGTTTGTATGCCAAGCACTTCAACTGATTTACCTCCCAGTCTTTTCCCTTCACTCCTTTTATTTTATTTTATTTCACCCCCTTTTTGAACCTAGACATGTATTAATTTTTGGTGGTGTAAGAGGTGTTGCCTGTTAACCTAGAGTTATGTGATGTGGATATTTGTATATAATAGGTGAAAATTCTGAGTATTTCATACATTAGGAGACTCATGACAAAACTTTTGAAAGCCATAACCCAGATTTGGTGCCTCATGCCTTTGGTCCCAGCATTCAGTAGGCAGTCAGGTAGATTTCTTTTGATTCAAGGTCAGCTTGGTTTATACAGTAAGATTCAGGGCAGCCAAGGCTGCATGGAGAAATTTTGTATCGAATATTTGGGATATTTTAGTCATTTTAATCTTGCATGTCCAAGTTGATTTATGGGAACTTTGAGTCACATCTTTGACTCTTCAGTTCAATTAGTCAAACAAAATGTTGATCACTAATGATATCCCCTAACCCAGCCTTGCTAGAGCCTGTCCTGTCTTCTCTACGTGGAATGCTCTTCCAGAATAGCTGGAGACTTTACTAGGACTCAATAAAACAGTGCCTCTTTCAAGAAGTCTCTGCTCAATTGGCCTAAAGTAATCTGTAGCCATGATTTCTTCTTGGGATAGGGTGTCCTTCCCATCTGGTAGCTTATAGCACAATTGGGGCAGTTTTTGAGAGTGAAGGACCTGCTTTTATTTTACACTTGGGCAAAAGATCCTGGATAAACTGCCCTAAAGTTACTGTATGTATAGCTTTTTGTAATTATATGTTGGTTTACTTGTCTAATGTCTGTCTTGTCAAACAGTGCATAGCATATAATACCTGTTAGGTTCACTCACTTACTCTCTTTATATATATATATAGATATAGATATAAAAAATACTGCTGGTTTTTTATTTTAGTACTGGGGCCTTGTGTATGTTAGACAAGCACTCCAGCATTGAGCACACCCCTAGTTTTTTTGTTTGTTTTTTGCTTGTTGGTATATTACATAGTGTAGGTGTTTAGTGGGCAACTTGTGTGTTAGGCCTTCAGTTTAGTAGCAGCTGTCTGGGATTAGCTTGGCATGAAGTTTTCCCTGTAGAGGAGTCTTGTAATAATGTATGTTCTTCTGCCTCTCTAGGGAATGTGGTATGTTTGCTACAGTTGATCAAGGCAAGGAAACACTTAGGGAGCTGCAGCAGCAGATAGAGGGCAGGGAATGGAGTTACAAGAGATCTGCAACTCCCTTGTTAGAGTCCAGGGAAGTGGCGTATGGTTTTCTTGTTTTGTAAGTCATGACTAAGGAAAGATTTGGAAGGGTCTTAGGTTTTATCTCAAGGGTAGTTATATTCTGGCTGTCCCGGATTTTGAAGCTTGTAGATGTTTAAAGCCTGGCTTACTCAGATTCTTGCTACTAGGCTATTGAAGCTCTTTTGGTGGCCTTTGTTACAGCTCATGAAATTGTAAAAGATTTGAATGAGTGATTTATTCCTAGGGTGTTAGAAATGTAGGCTGTCACCCTCTGCAAGAAAAGTCTCTCCCCTGGACCTTACTGAATAGTAATGATTATTGGAAAGATGATGGTTTTCTCAAAAGACTGAAAAATGAAAGATTTCTGTCCTTGTGGCCAAGTACCACCATGTACAAGGATTGGATGGTAAGTGTGGTGCTTGTTATGTGGGTACCAAGAAGCAAGTCTGAGCATGTAAACATATGAGCTATTACAGCTATTACAGTAGAATTTTTTTGGCATTTAACCTCAAATCATAGCAGCTCTTACTTAGGTTAGTTTGTGGATTACCTTTGCTTTTATTGTTGGCTTGGTGCTACTTAGTGTTGGTTTGTTTTTGAGTTAATTTATTTTATTTGTTTATTTGTTTATTTATTTATTTGAGGCAGGTTTTCTTGGATTCCAGGTTGGCCTCAAATTTACTCTAGCTCAGGATGACCTTGAACTTCTGAGCCTTAACCTCCCAAGTGTTGAGATTGTAGGCATGCACCACTACTTGGTTTTGCTGGTTATTCTTAATAATTTACTAACATTGTTATAAACTGGTTGATACCCACTTTTAGTTTTAAAAAGCAGCAAGACGCAATAGCTTGGGGAACACCAGAACTCTTTCTTATACCTGTACAGCTCACTTGCCTATTCTGGAAAAGATACTGGAAGAGAAGGCAGAAACCAAAAGTTAGGTTGAGGAGTTTGGTTTTCTCTGGATTCATTTCAGTTTTCGTTTGCAGAGGTGTCTGAATAAAGTGTCTACTTTCCTTCCAAGCCAACTTTTTAGGATGCTGTAGCATTCCTCCTTAGAGTCTGATTCAGATGGACTGCCTGCTGGGCTCTTCTGAAAGTAATCAGAGTGGCTGTTCACCTGGCTCAAGTGACAGGCAAAGCTCTTAACTGAGCATGGAGCTCAGTGGTGGAGTGTTTACCTACCATGCACAGGGCACTGCTATTTATTTTTAAGACAGGCTTTCACTATACTGTCTGTCTGTTCTGGAGCTTGATGAGTAGATCAGCCTGGCCTTGAATTAATAGAAACCCTCCTACTACTGCCTCTCAAGCTGAGTGTATGCCACCCACCATACCTGCCAATGACTCATTTTTGATCTCCACTATTGCCCCCTCCCCAAATTTGTTCTTCTTCTTTTTCTCTCTTGGTTTTTTGAGTCAGTTTCTCCCTTGTTAACCCTGGATGTCCTGAGCTCACTCTGGAGATCAAGCTGACCTTGAATTCAGATCCTTTTGCCTCTTTCGTTTGCTGGGATTAAAGACGTTTGTGCCACCACTGCCCAGCTTGTCTTTTCTAATAACACAGGCTTGGGGTTTCACAGTGTTAAAGGGTTGTTTAAATGTGGGAGGGAAGTAATCTTCTCTGAGATGCCTGGAAGAAAGTCAGTACAGTAAAGTACAGAGATTTATAGTCTGGGGACCATTTTGCATTTAACAACTTCAGTAGGAGATCCTTGTATGCTGGTTCATCTTCCTGATGTAGTACATGCTCTCTACCTAAGTAAGCCTGTTGATACAAACCAGATAGCTGCTGGCATCAGTCTAGCAGGAAATGGAAGAGATGAACTTTATTTTTTTTAAAGAAATTATTTATTTTATGTATATGAGTGCACGGTCACTCTCTTCAGACTCACCACAAGAGAGATCTCATTACAGATAATTGTGAGCCGCCATGTGGTTGCTGGGATTTGAACTCAGGACCTCTGGAAGAGCAGTCAGTGCTCTTAACCACTGAGTCATTTCTCCAGCTCCCGAGATGAACTTTTAAAGGAAATAATAGTAGCTCACTTAGAGAAGGTATAAACTAGTGACTTCTGGAAATGAGCCAGTTTGCTTTAGATTAGCAGGTTCCTAGAATTTTTATGTCTAACCCTAGCAGCAGTATGGGAGAGGAAGCTTTGAGGTGACAGTGGAATTGTAGAAAGGAGAAGACTTGAATATTTTTGGGGACAAGGGAGATGGATGGAGTTTGAATTTAGGGCCTAGAAAATGCCATGCAAGTGCTGAGTGAGTTTTCCTTGAATAATTTTATCTATGCTAACCTAACCAACCCTGTTACAGTGTTCAGTGTTTCTTGATAGAGTCTTTCAAGGAAAAGACCAAGAACATATACACGCCAATCATTATTTGCACTGTAGCTCATTCTCTTTTCTTTTTCTTGTTTTTTTTTTTTTTTTTTTTTTTTTATAATCACGGTCTTATGTAGATCCAGACTGGTCTCCAACTCACTATATAGTTGAGAATGACTCTTCTGATCCTCTTGCTCTGATCCACCTTCAAGTGCTAGGATTTCAGGTATGTGCCAACATGCCTGATCGAAGAGTACTGGAGAATCAAATCTAGATAGAGCTTTGAGCATGCTTTCATTCCTACTTTCATCTGCCACTCTTGGTATGGTTTCCTGTGTAGCCTAAGATGGTCTGGCTTGGAATTCATAATCTTTCTGGCTAAAACTCTTAAATGATGATCTTACAGGTATGCATTACAGTACCAAGGAAAGGCAACAGTGTAGCAAAGTATCAACTTTGTACTGGCTACCACAACTAGTGTATAAATGATGGAGACATTCTCTTTGATAACTAGAACTAACAGGAATTTCTAGGACAATGTTATCACTTGGCATAATTCATCAAACATCTGACTGAGTGCTAAAGAACAGAGTGAGGACCACAGAACTAGGTGGCTATGCTTTTCCGAAAGCCTGTGTGATTCTTAAGAGGCTTGACCCTGTCAAAGCCAACACACATTTTGTCAGGTGTCCAACCTTTTGACATTGTGATATGACATGAACTCCATATGTGTTGGGCCCAATTCATAGCTATCCTGGAAGACATATAGCCCATGAGTTGCAGACTGAGCATGTCTGGAAAATGAGTGCATGCAGTGCCTTACATGTGATACAAATCTCTTATCATCTTGGTGTGTTAGAGGGAAGATGGAAATACACGGGAAATAGAGAAGTTAAGGATTCACCTCCCTTCCCAAACCCTTGACTGATTTATCAGCTTTTTCAGATTTATTTCCAACCTATTTTTCATGACTAATAATCAGTGAGTGACCAAATAGAACCAGAGCCTTGCAGTTGTGTATTGGTTTGTTTGTTTGAGACAGTTTTTCTTTAAGCCTTGGCTGTCCTGGAACTTGCTTTGTAGACCAGGCTGGTGTCAAACTCAGATCCACCTGCCTCTGCTCAGCCTAGATTTCTTTTTTTTAAAAAAAGAAACTATGTTTACTCTTTAAGTGTGGTATCATGGGGCTGGAGAGATGGCTCAGCACTTAAGAGCACTAACTGCTCTTCCAGAGGTCCTGAGTTCAATTCCCAGCAACCACATGGTGGCTCACAACCATCTCTAATGGGATCTGATGCTCTCTTTTGGTGTGTCTGAAGACAGCTACAGTGTACTTATATAAATCAAAATTAATTTAAAAGATTTTAAAAGTGCGCCACAATGAAGGACATACTGTCCTAATTGTTAATTGAATTTTACTAGCTACACAGCTAAGAATATAACCTTACAGATTTCTGGTAACTGATGGTTAAACTCCCAAAGTTTGAGTAAATTACTGGGTAGTAGATAGTTATTAGATTGTGGTTTGTTTGTGAGCCTAACCTATTATCAAGTGGTTCCCTTTATTGTATTTTTAAAAAAATATATAATTTATTTTTATTTTACGTTCATTGGTGTTTTGTATGTTCTGCATGTATGTCTGTGTGAGGGTGTCACAAGCTCTGGAACTAGAGTTGCAAACACGTGTGAGTTGCCATCTAGGTGCCGGGTCCTCTGGAAGAGCAGCTAAATCACTAAGTCACCACACACCTCACCCCCACTACATCCCAACAATGATATATTAAAGTATGGTGTCAATGCTAGGGTCAGAAGTATCCCTGATCACCCCCCCCCCCAGCTAGTTATGATTATATATATTTATTCCACAGTATTAGGGATCAAATCCATGGGCTTTAATATACTATGAAAGCAGAGGTCCTAAGTTCATTTCCCAGCAACCACATGGTGGCTGAAACCATCTGCAGTGCGATCTGATTCCTCTTTTGGTGTGTCTGAAGAGAGAGACAGTGTGCTCACATACATAAATAAATAAAAAAAGAAGAGCCATTGCTCTGGAGCTTGTGACTTGGCTCAGTCTACAGTGCAAATCAGCCAGCTGACTCCAGGGCCCTCAGGCCACTAATTACCAAGATACTTTCTCAGTGTCATGTGTATGTGATGAAGGACCACAGCCTGCAGGAAAAGGCAAATTGTGAGCCAGTATAATTGACAAAGTTGGGAGGTGATAGTTGAAAGTATGAAGTATCATGGTAGGTCCAGTGGTGGTATTACTTTCAGTAGAAGAGGAAGGTCTTGTCCGATTGGCTTAGTTTACTGGCTAAGAACAACTGGCAGTGGAAGCTCCAGGCTAGCTTAGGGACATGCTGGCCATTGCCCTGGAGATAAATAGTGAAGGATCCACACACTATTAAAGTATAGGATGTGGAATATGGGTCTCTCATAAAGCTCAAGCCATCCTCCAGCTTGTCCTGCTTCCAGTCTCCTAGTGCTGGGATCAGATGTGTGCACCATGTCTGTGTACCGTGCCCTAGAAGGACTTGTGACCATATAAATCATTTAACTGCTGGGAATTGTTAGCTCTACAATTGGTCTGTCTACCTTCTCTCTTGTTCTCTCTCCTTCCAGGCACTAGGAAATGTCAGGATGATTAAGACACTTATTTTTTCCCCAAGGAATTTCACATTTGTTGGGGGTATTGAGGGATGGAAGCATTTTTGAGAGGTATTCTTGGAATTGAATCCAGACTTTGGTGCATGCTAAGTACATTGTCTCTTGTAGGTACAGATCAATGGTTATAACAGCATAGGAAAGGAGGCAACAATCCTTTTTCTGTAAAGGGTCAGGCAGTCACTTTTTTATGCTTTGTGAACCATCCTGTAATAGACAAAACTAGTCAGTGTTTGTAGACTATATATAGCAAAAAAGCTATGATTGTGCTCCAGCAAAATTTATCTCAAGCAGGTAGTTGGCTGGATTTGGCTCCTAGTTGTGGTTCATGGACCCTTGGCATACTGAGCTTAAGTGAAGGCTTTCCATATGTGACCTTGGAAAATAAATGGCATTGCTCAGCTTGTCTATCTTTCATGTCACTGAGCTAGATTAGAAGCATTAGAGAAGAAACTGTTAAAAGCCTTGGAAAAAGCACAAAACACTTTTGTGGAGCTGGAGGGAATGTAGAGCTTCATGCATACTAGGCAAGTGCTGTACTGCTGAGCTATGTCTACAGCCCAACAATGTTTGATTTGACAAGAATCTGTATTCTTACGAGTGTGCATCATGGGGCTGGAGAGATGGGCTCAGCAGTTAAGAACACTGATGCTCTTAAAGGTTAAAATGTTCTTCCAGAGGTCCTGAGTTCAAATCCCAGCAACCACATGGTGGCTCACAACCATCTGAATGAGATTTGGTGCCCTCTTCTGGTGTGTCTGAAGATAGTGACAGTGTACTTACATAAAACATTAAATAAATCGGTAAGAAAAAAATTTAAAAAAGCAGTGTGCATCATATGCTTGTTTATTTTTATTTTGTTCACATTTCTGTGGGTACAAGCTATGTGAGTATGTGAAGATTGGATGACAGTTTTGAACAGGTTCTCATTCCACCATGGAGTCCTGGAGACCACACTCAGGCCATCAGGCTTGGTGGTGATTGCTTTTACTTGCTGAAGTATGTTGCCAGTTTCCTGACTTGGTGGTGGTATTGTTAGTGAGATGTTCCACTGTATAACTGAGGCTCGTCTTGAACTCATGATTCTTCTATATCCTTTATCAGGGTCACTGAAATTACATGTTTATGCTACCTCACCTGGTAGCTTTTTGTTGTTACATTATTATTTATTGCGTATATCACAGAGCTTGCTTACATGCATGTGCCACAACGTGCATGTGGAATTCAGAGGACAACTTGGGGGAGTCAGTTTTCTCCACCATGTGGGTCCCAGAGATAGAACTTTATTTAGGAGCTGAGATACCTCCCTAGCCTTGTTTATTTTTTAACTCAGATATTTTTGGTCATCTTGTGTTTACTGTACAGTATTTTGGGATTTTTAGAGGAGACATAAGCAAACAACAAAAGGAACAAAATTTTTATTAAAGTCCAGCTATGGTGTACATCTGTGATTCCAGCTACACAGGATGCTACTAAGGCAGGAAGACTTGAAGTTCAAGGCTGGCATGGCAGCTATGTGTCACACCCAAACACACACCCCTAAGTAACTTTGGAGCCAACACTGTCCTTGAACTCTTGGTCCTCCTGCCTCTACTTCCTGAGTGTTGGGATTATAGGCTTGAGTGAACGTGCTTAGCCATTTGTTTGGAAAATATTCCCTTTAGGATTTACATCCTCTTGAGCAGTTCTTTTAGCAAATACAAGATGGGTTTCTAATAGAGTGGTGGCTATGTGGTGGTTAGTGTTTTGAGATGATCTTGCTATATAGCCCAGGCTGGCTTGGAACTCATAATTGTCTTGCTTCCGCCTTCTAAGGGCCAAGGTTATAGCTGTGCACTGCCAAGTCTGGTTTGGATATGGGAACTCAGCCACTAATAGTGATCCTTTTTACTGTCTGTTTCTTTTATAACACTGTATACCTCAAAGATATAATAAAATTTATATGAAAGGGGGGAAGAAGCAATGAGCTCATTGGCTATAGGAAGGATTGGATTATATTGTTTTTTTTTTTTTAAAAAAAAACAATCCATAAGCTGCCTTCTCTGTGCCCATAACGGTAAAACAATATCTAATATCAGTGAGTGTGTTATAGCGCACCTGGTGCTATCAGCTTCCTCACAGAGCTTCTTTAATGGCTCTATTGTGAGATGGCTGTGTTTGAGCATCCATTCTCTGAGAGAAGTTGTTGAGGTCACTTTCATCTTGCATTCTACTTTGGTTTGTCTCTGACAGAAACAGGGTAAATTTGACAACAACAAACCTTGGTTTCAGAACCTTAAGACTGGGAAATCATTGTCTGTAGCTGAAGTGGTTTCTGTAGCTGCCAGTGATGCTGATAGAGCCTGTGGCATTGCTGACACATATTTGTATTTAAACCAATTAAAGATAAAATTTTGCCTGTGATATATATTGACTGACTGGGATCTGACTGGGATCTGGTTCCCTGTGATGTAATAACAGTATATGAACTCAACACTAGCAAGTTGAATTTGTACTATTTTTCATTACAACAAAGCATTAGTGTATTTTATCGTTAAGTACAGGAGACTTCCTTAGATTTACCTTTCTCTGGTCTTATTGCCTCAAGAAATGGTGGTTCAGTGTGTGAGGGACATACCTATTTTTATCAGCTGAAATAAATGGCTTTCTAGTGAAGAATTTGTGTCTTTGAAATGCTGAAGGAGATTACATACATTCTGCTAATTTAAAAGAAAACAGGTTATTGAGTGCTCTGCAAAGGGGACAGGCTGAGCAGAGGTAAGGTATTAGTGTTTTCAACAGGGTCCTGTTATGTAGGTCTGGCTGGCTTTGAAGTCATGCCAGTCCTAGATTGCAAAAAAGGACTGGGCAGGCAACTGGCTCTCAAAACATACCCTGCCCCCCTTATTACTTTTTGTAAGTTGACTGTTATGTTTATAAGGACTTTTATTGGCATCATCTTGGCTTCTGTAATTTTTTTTGTTGTTTTATTGATTAAATTTGTTCTTTGACATCTTCATTTGTGTAAACAGTACTATTACTTACTATTCTATTACTCTTACCTCCAACCTCTTCTAGCTCCTTCCTATCCCTGTTAACATGAACACTGTGCGTACATGATTGTGTGCCTTTATTTCCTACATTCTGTGGTTTTAACCTAATTTTAACCAAGACATCTGGTATGGCATTGGTTTGGACGTTTATGGAACCCGGTGGGTTCATCAACTGTTAGAAAACTGAAGACAGTTTTACTGTTCTTCTCTAGAATTCATTAATTAGACCACAGGCCATTGCACTCAACCATAGTTCCCTGTTTCAGAGTATTTTATTACTGTTGTGTGTATGATGCTGTGTAAGATTAGGTGTAGAGATCAGAGCACAACGTTTGGGGCATTTCCTCCCATCATGGTACCAGGGGTCATCCTCAGGTCATCATGCTCTTAGAGCAAGTACTGTTCCTCTCAGCCATCTTGCTGGAACCCAGACATCTTATGTATTCAAATTTATGACCATTTTCAACAGTAATTTAGACTTAAGAAAAAAAAAATGCATCTTAAGAATTTATTTTCAGGGCCTGTGAGTGCTCTTCGTGGAGGTGAAAGGGGTTCGTTTTCTGTTCCCACCTTCTTAGTTCTACAATTGAAACTCTTACCAGCCTTAGACTTTACTTTCTTGTTTTTGAAACAGGGTTTTACTTTGTAGCCAAGCTGGCTTGGAATGTAGAGCACTCCTGTTTTAGCCTCCCAAGTGCTGGGATTACAAGCATAGTTAGATTCTTTTTTGTTTTCCTTTCCCTTTTTCTGTTTTAAAATTAGGCTAGATTTCACTTTTCTTACTAAAAAATAAATTTAATTATTTATTTACTAAAAAATAAATTTAATTATTTATTTGTATGAATGTATTGGGGCATCCACATGCCACAGTCCGTAGTGGAAGTTGGAGGACAACATCAATGAGTCACACTCTTCCACATACCAGGCTGGGTGACTTTTACTCATAGAGCCATCTGTCACTAGCCCTAGAGTTAACTTTTGTTGGTGAAACTGGAAGATAAAGTAGTGGTCAAGAACACTTACTGTGGGCTAGGAGCTTGCGTCAGCATTTTTGGCTCTACTATTTCCCTTTGATTCAGCATTATATTCTAGGACACAGCTTCACATGAAGTACTGACTGTATTTTTTAGCTTCCAGATGTCCAAGATTTTAAGGAGATCTCGACCTTTCTCTCTTTCTCCTCCCCACTCTGTCTTTTGCTTGCACCTGTTAGAAATAGGTTGGGCCTTGCCTTCTGCCTGGCCTCAAGTGATACTACTTAAGTCTTCCTTCCAAGAAGCTGGGTCCACAAATGCATGATGCTGTACTTTGCCCAGAGCAGTGGTTTACTAAAACTTCAGGTACCCGAGCTTTCAGCTAGGAAACTGAGGCATACTCCCAGTATTGATGTTTAGAAGATACCTTTTTGAGGGCTTGTTTATTGCTAGCTAAGAATGGGTATTTTCCAGCAGCTGTAGTAGCACAAGTCTGTAATCCTACCACTGGGAAGCAGAAGCAAGTAGGAGGATTGCAAGTTCTAGGCCACCCTGAGCTACATGTAGTGAAACCCTACATCAGAAGGGTTTCCGGGGGTGCTGGGAAAAAGATAGCTCAACTGTTAAGAACATTGGCTGTTCTTCCAGAGGACCCAGGTTCAATTCCTAGCACCTACATGGCAGCTCACATCTGTCTCTAACTTGAGTCTCAAATGATCTGACACCCTCTTCTGGCCTCTGAGTATGAGGCATGCTTCTCGTACACAACCGTATACATGTATACAAAACACTCATACACTTAAAATCAATTACATTTAAAGGAGGAGAGGAGGTCCTACAATCATGCCTTCCATCTGACTGATCCAGCAGTGGGTTTTTAGCTACTCTGTTCTGCCCCCCCTCTCCACCAGGCTTGCAGGCAGCACCAGCCATTTCAGATGGCAGCTGCTGCTAACCTCTCTGCAAGGGCAGCCTATGAGACCCAAATTCAAAGGAGAAAGGCAAACTGCACAGTGAAGTCAGTAGGTCACAGCAGCAGGTTTCTCCCTTGACTCTGCTTCTCTTGTCCTGTCAGCTGTCTCTGTCTGTTAAGTGGTTGCATTAAGAATCCCTCTGGAGTCCTCACAGCACCTGTGCTTTCTTGGGTGCATGAGAATAGACAGCTTAGCTAGCAACAATATGAAGTACACATTGCTAGGGTTTTCTTGTGAGCCTTCTTTTCCCCCTTCATATCACAGAGTATGCAAAGGTTCCATGAAAGTTCTGGTATTCATTAAACCACATGACTAGGAGCTATTTAATATATATATATATATATATATATATATATATATATATATATATATATATATATATATACACACACACACACACACACACACATATATAAATCTTTTACTTGTCTTGTATGTGTATGGATACACTTGTGCATACATGTGAAAGTCAGGGCAGTTTGCAGGAGCTGGTTCTCCTTCCATCCTATGGGTTGTGGTTATTGAGCTCAGGTCAGTGGGGTTGGTGGCAAGTACTTTTACCCACTGAACCATCTCAGGCTGGAGCCACTTAATACTGATGCTCTTTGTTTTGGTATCATGTTCATGTGGTTTTTCTTTTCTTTGCCCACATCAAGATGTTATTTATAAAGTGACCTCAGAAGGAAGCTCTGGTTTGTAGAAGTTACTTTGTTTTCAGTGAGAATAATACACATTTTGGAGTGGGGAGGCAAATTCAGGTTGACAGGTACATCACTTCAATTAAGCCACATACAATTAGTGGCTCTTAAACTTGGTGCTTTTTTTTTTTTTTTTTTTTTTTTTTTTTTTGAGGTGCTGACTGGTTCTTGTTTTGATTGGAAGCAAAGCCAGCAGCTAGCACTGATAATAAACATAGGGTAGGTGATACTCAAATGATTATTTTAAAGTGTACTAAAAACCTTATCTAGCTCAAGATTATCACTGGGCACCTTTGCTACTGAGAATAGCATACTGAGGATTAGGTCTCTCTGTCTTTAGTCAAAAACCATAAATTTGCTAATCTGGGATAACTGGAATATATCTGTTTATAATAGTATGGGCATATATAGGTCCATTATAATAGTGTGGGCATATATAGATTCATTTGTAAACAATGATGTTCATTTCCTCTACAGAAGACTGGTCTGTAATCTGAGTTTATTTCTGATTGTTAAGAGCAAGATCAAGGTGATGTTGCCACCCCCCACCCCCCACTCTGTCCCCTCTGACTCTGATTTTTGAGGAGAGGACACGAATATTGATTGTCTTTTGTGGGAATAAACTCTATGCCTGATTGGGTCTTTTTGAGACAGCATCTCATGAATACATCCCAGCCCCTGGAAAGTTGCTGTATAGCTGAGAATGATTCGGAACTTCTGATCCTAGCCTTTGTTACCTTACCCTAGTTTCTATAGTGCTAGGTCAAACCCAGTGCTTCAACTGAGCCAGTGCTGTATCAGCTAAGCTGTAGCCTAAGCCTTGGAGCATCTGTGAGAGAAACTGACCCATTGTTCAACTATCCAGTGAAAACAAAGCCTTAAAGCCCTTTCTTTCTTCCTAAAGAATTATTTGTTTTATGTATGTGAATACACTGTAGTTGTCTTCTGACACATCAGAAGAGGGCATCAGATTTCATAACAGATGGTTGTGAGCCACCATGTAGTTGCTGGGATTTGAACCTGGGACCTCTGGAAGAGCTGTCAGTGCTCTTAACTACTGAGCATCTCCAGCCCAAAAGAGAATCCTTAAAGTTCTTTCACATTGCCATGAAACACAAGTAAACTGCTGGCTGAAGGTGATTGAATCTGCAGTTAAGGGGAGGGCTCTGCAGCCCAGGTAGTGCATCATAGAGTAGTTGAGCCAGGAAGTAAAGCATAGGTCAGGGCAGGAGCTGTGGCCCTCAGGGCCTCTGAGAGGTGCCACTGCCCTCTGGTTTACCCTCCTTTCCTTGGAGACTTCATTTTCTGAGACATTGTTTGGAAAGCAAGACTCAAGGAAACCCCTTGTGGTTGGTTACCAGGGTTTTCTTGATTCCTGAAAAGGCGTTGATTGTTGCTTAAAATACACACCAGCAGTTTTCTTTCCATAGAAACTCAGTGTTTCCAAACTTCAGGCTTTCTCATTTCAGTTGGAATTGACTTGCTCAGAGTACATTGATTCCTCTGTGAAGTTGTAGTCTGCTAGGCCAGAACAAGCATCCAAGCCCAAAACATAATTACTGTACTGTAGTTGTATTTGTATCTGTCCATATCTGGAGACCAGGTGATCTCTGGCTTCAAGTCACAGGAGTTTTGTCTGTTTCTGCTTTTACCTGGAGAGGCTAAAAATGACAGCATATGTGAGCTAGCCCCTCTGGTCACATAAGTGTTTACTAGTACTGTTTGTTTAGTGTGCTGCAGCTTTATTATGTTTATATGCATGAACTGTGTTCGTGGAACAGAAAATCTTTACATCATTATCTTGCTTTTCATATGTATTATTTGCCTGTTTTTCTTTTGTTGTTACTTTTTTTTGTTTTTTGTTTTTTGTTTATTTTTGTTGTGGTTTTTTTGAAACAGGATTTCTCTAGTTCTGGCTGTCCTGGAACTTGCTCTGTAGACCCAGGCTGGCTTCAAACTCACAGAGATCCACCTGCCTCTGCCTCCTGAGTGTTGGGGAGTAAAGGCGAGCACCACCACACCCCCAGGCTGTGCTTGTTTTTCTTAACTACCTTGCATAACACATTTGCTTTGTCTCATACTGAAAGTTTTTCTAGCAAACAGTAGTGTAAGGTGGAAGCATACAGGTTGACAGGGTCTTACATTTTAGTAGACTACCAGATTTTACTAGAATTTCCTTTGATCAGTTTATGAATGATCCACCAGGGGGTAGTGAAGCAGCAGGTATGAGGTAGAACAGAACTCAGACCATTCCTTTTTCTGTAAGCAGAGTGGGTCAGGGCTTTCCTCAGCTCAGAGGAAAGTAGGTTAGGTTTCCTTAGTCTTGGGCTGTTAGATGAGCATACGGTCGGTGCTGGACAAGCTGAGCATTGATTGCTCTGTCTCAACTCTTGGTCTGTTAAAGTGCATATTGGTAGGCGACCTGCACTCTGTTCTTTAAGAAGTGTGTGATTGTGTTTCTCTCTGACCATCACTTCCCAGAGCCATCCCTCACCCTGTCATACTCTCCATGCTCATTTTCCTGTTCCTTTTTACAGGAATTGCTTTGTGTTTTCACAATCTCTTTGGGATGAATCTCTGAAGTAGCACATTACATGTTTGGCACATAGGAAGCCCTCAAGAAGAATAGAAAAGGGGTGTGTGCCAGGAATTGCAAGCGGTAACTAGATGCTGTATATGAGGGTTGTTTGTTTCATTGGGTCTCTAATCATGATGACTTTAGACTAATCTTTGCTGACTGCGTTTCCTTAGTTTGAGGTTCTGAGTTGGAAAGAAAGAAGGGGAACACTTTTATGAGTCTTTTTTCTGTCACCCCAGCTTGCCAGCAAAGCACGGACAGAGAAGGAGGAGAAGCTGAGCCAGGCCTATGCAATCAGTGCTGGCGTCTCCCTGGAAGGCCAGCAGCTCTTCCAGACCATTCACAAGACGTAAGTTGGGGGAGCATAGGGGTTTTTATTCCTAGAGCTGATTCTCTCTGACTGGCTGTCGGACGAAAGTCTTCTGAGTGGTTGTCTTGCTGAAAGCGTACCACGGCAGCTGAAGTAGTTGTTGGCAGCATATTGCCATCCAGAGATGTGGCATTTGAGCTCCCTTTGCACAGAATACTGTGATCCTGAATCAGTCATTGCAATCTTTTTGTTTGTGAAAGCTTGTTTGGGATCACAATGTCTTATAAGGATCTCTGGTAGTAAGTAGTAATCTATAACTTAGAGCTCATGATTAGCTTCCTATTTGTTGTTGTTATTGCCGTTCTTACCTCTAAAGATAGCTTATGGTTTTATTAAAGGAAGTTATATCACTTTCCCTAGTTTGCCTTGGGACAATCACAGGGAGTTAGGAAGAACAGAAGGCAGCCTTTTTACCTCCTCCTAAAACACATGTTGTCACAGCAGAAGTCATTTGACTCTACTAGCTTCCCTAAGTGCTGAAAAGCTAGAACATTTGACACCCTCCTCAGCCCCTCCCCCATGGGCTGCCTTCTGTTACCCTGTTTAACCACCCAAGGTCTGATGCACAGATGGCAGCTGGCTGTAGAACTGTCTGGGTATATCCGAGCATTTCCAGGTATGTGAAGGAATTCTCTTAGTAGCATCAGCTGCCCTGGGATTCCCCATGTGTGAACCCAAATGACTCTTCCTGGTCTGGCAGGTGTCCATGTATCTGGTAATTGAGTGGGGCCAGTTGGAGTGCAGCTTGCATGGTTGAGGGTAGAGGCTGGATGGAAGCGAAGTACAGATCGCTATTTCTAGAAGTGCTATTTTTTCCCCTAGGGCAAAGGTGGGCAGATTATGCCGACAAGTCAGATCTGCCCCTTATATATGCGTCCGTCATCTGTTGGCAGATTTCTGTAGCTGCTTATGATCTGACACTGTCTAGAAAGCAGTTGGCAGCCTCTGCTCTAGACCACTAAGTCAGTTTTAGTGATTTAGGTCTGGTTGTTCATTTGTAACTTGATTTGAATTTCTGAGACTGCCACCAAATGTTTTATGATTCTCCAGGCCCTTGATGATTCAGTCTAATAGTTCTGGGCTCTCACTAGGATAATGTGTATTAGTGCCATTGCTTTCTTGTTCAGAAATGCCCAGAGAATGTTTGTTGTCTCCTCTCTCTGGCTCAAATAATGAGCTGAGAACTTGCCTACTGGTCTAATAGTAATTTTTCTCGTCCTTTTCCTTTCCTTTCCTTTTCTTTTTGAGATAGGATTTCTCTGTGTAGCCTTGGCTGTCCTGGAACTTGGTCTGTAGACCAGGCTGGCTTCAAATTCAGATCCATCTACCTCTGCCTCCTAAGTGCTGGGGTTTTAAAGTCATGGGCCACAATACCTGGCTCTGAGTTAGTTCCTCATTAAATGGGAGGAATGGGGTGTCCACAGGGTATCACATTTATCTATATTCTTCTCCTTCCAGCATTAAAGACTGTAAATGGCAAGAAAAAAACATTGTAGTCATGGAAGAAGTTGTTATTACACCCCCATATCAAGTGGAAAATTGTAAAGGCAAAGAGGGGAGTGCACTGAGCCATGTACGCAAAATAGTAAGTAAAGGAGCCATGGAGCTTTTGGAGGGGAGGATTCCTTGGCCTTGGACCTCCCTTGTCAGCAGGACACCTGTGCTCCTGCAGTGGTGATGTCCCTGCTCAGTGGGCTCTGCAGCTGTGTCTTGGACAATGTGAGGATAAAACCTTGGTGGTATGGGATAGCGTGAGCAGTCAGCCCTGTGTCTTACACTACATAATTGCAGAATTACAGCACATATAATAGTATAGGCTCTGAACCAGGTGGATTCTTAACTGTAAGTTATGAACTATAGGTTCTGCTTTAGAGTGTAACAGTTGTAGAAAAACAACTTTTAATCTCTGGTTGAGAGACCATCATTATGTCTCTTTGGGTTGTGGGCTTTTTAATTCATAGGTGTGTTTTGCATATGTATATGCAAAATAGATACCATACATGCATCCACCTATCCATCCATACATATGAGACTGTACACCAAGTATTTGTCTGGTGCCTATGGAGGTCAGAAGAGGGTATTGGGATTCTATGAAACTAACTATAGCTGGCTGTGACCTACCATGTGGGTGCTGGGAATCGAATCCAGGTCCTCTTAAGCACCGAGCCACTCCTCAGGCCTGCGCTGTTGTAGATTTAGAAAGTATTATAGGACTGATTTTCCTACCTACTAGCTTTTTCTTCTATATTTATGTCAGATAGGAAGAAGGGGCTTGAAGAGATGGCTCAACAGTTAAGAGCACTTGCTGCTCTTCAAGAAGACATGAATTCTGTTCTCCGAATTTATGTAAGGCAGCTTACAACTCTTTGTATTCTAAACTTCAGTGGACCCAAGACTTCTGACACCTGCATTCTCTTACTTGTGCACATATTCAACTACGCATGGTTAAAAATAAAATAATGCAATACATTGCTATAAAGGAGGGAGAAATTTTGGTGGTAGTAATTACCCCATTTTATTATGTATTAGTTTATAGCTACACTAGTAAGCTAGTCTTAGCTTAGCTTCCACACATATGGCTGAAAAAAGGTTTCTGTTGTCTCTCTAGGGGGTGGGGTGCAGGGAGCATCGGATAACAGCAAGCCAAACTACCGGGGTTGGGAAGCTTGGCTAGGAGACCTTGCCCCATCTCTATTTCTGACTTGACTGCTTGGTCTCTTGCAGGTTGAAAAACATTTTAGAGACGTGGAAAGCCAAAAGATACTGCAGCGTTCACAAGCCCAACAACCACAGAAGGAAGCTGCCCTGTCATCCTGAGTCCACAAACATGGGGACTCTTGTAGCATCCAGCCACAGAGATGGTGGTGGTGGCTTCGGCGGAGGCAGGCCGGGGGAGGGAAGGGATCCTGTATTTCTTGCTGACTCTTATTAGAGTCAGTGTTTCAAAAAAAAAAAAAAAAACAAAACAAAAAAAAAAAAAACAAAAACAAAAAAACTAGACTTGAACAAACTCCCAACAAAAAAGAACAAGAGAATAATTTAAACATTGAATCATTACTTGACTAGCAGACCGGCCCACCATGTCCTTCACAGTCGTCTGGAGCAGTCATCTTGTTAGTTTTATTTTTGCAAATTTCTTTTCGTTCTGCCCTTCACCTGTGACTTTCCTTCCCTAGTCTGTTTCTGCCATTCTGATTTTGTAAGTAAGTGGATATACTTGCCTTCTGAATGATTGAAAGAAACTTCTACATCTTTTCTTCCAAAATAAAAGTAACAAGCTGACTGTGATTCTGAAGTTGAGACCAGAGAGAACAGAAGACAGAGGGTCTCACTTTGAATTTTTCATTTTTTTTCTTTGACTTTTTTTTTCTTTTTTTGCACAGGGCATGGCTTGAATTAGTTTTATTTTTCTTAACTTTAAATATATATATGGAAATATATATTAAAATGTTCTCTAAGTATTTTCTGCTTCTCGCAGGTCTCTTTTTACTAGATCATGGCCACTCTTCCCACCTCATCCCTCTGAAAACAAAAATGTATTGTTCTTTCTACCACCCAGAGCCCAACGATTAACTTGACTTAGTTCACAGCGAGGATCTCCTGCAGCCCTGCAGAGCCAGTGTGCAGACGGGATTTGGCCTTGAGGGTCCTGATGGCTTTCTGGTTTTTAACTGTATGTAACTCTCACATTCGGTCCCAACCTCAGGACTCCCTCTGCCTTTGTTTTCATGGTACTAGATGAACTCTGAACACCTTCCACTTGGGAGTCAGCCCCTTCCCTCCCCCGTGCCTCTGCAGGAAGAACTCACTTGCATGGCACATCTCATCTCTTCCTTCGGGCTGATTTTCTCTTCTAAGAAACCTGGACTCCAACTACTCTAGTCTTTCTTAAATCTATGTCCAGAGCCTCTAGCCCAGGAACAAGCTGGAATGACCTCTAGTTTCTCTTCTGCCATCCTCCTGCTCTTCTGTCCCTCCTACCCCTGAAATCTTACAAGCTAATGACAGTTTGTATGTGCTCAGCCAATGGGCAGAAACCTGGAAAGAATTTCTGGACTTTAGCCCACCGGTTTGCCTGGTTTGACTAACCTGTTGAGAGCTGAAACTGGTACTTGTTGGCCCTGCACCTCCAGGGTAGTGTCATGGGGCAGAGTGCCACCACCTGAATATCAGGCACTGAGTGGGACATGGTGATGCTCATGTGACTGGCTAGAGCTTTGGGATAGGGTGGGGCTAATTTTTTTTTTTTTAATTTTTTTTTTTTTTTTTGGGCCATGATCTCTTTTTCCTTTTTTTTTTTAATTAAATAAATGGATCAAAATTAAATAATTCAAGCCCTGCCTTCAAAATGGAAAAAACTTTTTTTTTTAGTATTGTTTAGCAAAAACAATAAAACCCAAATTTTTTTAACCGTCACTTATGTCTGATTTGTGCGTATTTTAGCGCCCAAAATGAGCTGTCTGAAATGTAGAGGAAGGTGTGTCTACTGAGCTCAGCCTTTGTCTTTATATTGCCTGCTTTTCTTTTTAACCATTCTTTTTACCCCTGAGAAGTTGTCTAGAGGTGCTGGGTAAGGTGTGTTATAAAGAGCAACTAGGGTCAGAGTGATTGGTGCAAAGCCTGCTGACCCCAGTTTGAATCCTGGATTACACATCATGGAGGAGACCCAACTCCACAAAGTTGTCTTTTGGCCTCCACATACAGACTGCAGTATGCATGATCATGAATACACACAAGTTTTCAAAGGGGAGGGACCCAATGTTTCTAGCTGTGTGTGTTGAGATTTGTAGGGCTCCATTCATTGTAAGGATTTATAGAGCAGCTGAAAAGAAAACCTGTGTATCACTTGCTATTGGCCAGGTTCAAAGAACAACCTTTGATTTAATTCACACAGAAATGTAGCCCTTAGGGGAGAGACCATGTCAGATCCAGAGAGCCCAAGAAATACAGTTAGAGGTATGAAAGTAGTTGTGTGAACCTGTAATGTCAGCACTCATGTGGCTGAAAAAGGAGGATTAAGAGTTTAAGGCCACTCAAAT
Source organism: Micromys minutus (assembly GCF_963924665.1). Lineage (NCBI taxonomy): Eukaryota > Metazoa > Chordata > Mammalia > Rodentia > Muridae > Micromys > Micromys minutus. The sequence continues at coordinate 48,637,552 of NC_137979.1, read as the reverse complement.
TGTATGTATAGTGAGTTGCAGGCTAGCCTGGGCAATATAGGGAGTCCTGTCTCAAAATAGGAAACCAATCCAAAAAGTAGGGTGGCCTGACCATTAGGTACACATATTTTGGTCTTTAGCCTGTAGGTCTTTACCTGAGAGAAGTGCCAACTGGGTTGATGCTCTTTGGTTTCTAAAAGGGAGAGAAGTTGAAGCCATCCCAGAGGTGGCATTGGTTAGGGAGGCATAGGAAAAAGATTTAGAAGTTTGCGGTTAGAACCAAGTCCTTATTTTGTTCCTTTTGTTCTTTGTAATTGGAGAGACATCATCTACCCAAGACTTCCCAGCTCTGGACATGGAAAACACCCATCTAGAATTGGCATAAATGCCTAGATGTTCTTGATATAAATGCCCATAAAAAGGGCTTAGTCCTAGGATGTTTGAGTTGAGAGATGAAAGTGAATTCAATGCATGCCAGGTACACAACTTTCATTTAGAATCAGGTACAGTAATATATCACTAATACAGCATTTGATAGGCTGAGGCATCATCATGAGTTCAAGGCCAGCCTGGGATAGATAATGAGACCCTACCATAAAAAGGTGGTGGTGGTAAAACAAATATAACCCAACTATTTTTATTAAAAATGTGTGTATAGTATGTGGGTGTGGGGGTTGTTCATGTTAAGTGCCACAGTCAGCCCGTGTGGATGCTAGGAACCACAGTATATGCTTTTAATTCCTGAGCCATTGCTCCAACCCTTTTTTTAAAGTTTATATGAATGTGTGAATTTATGTGTATCATCCATATGTGCATGTCTAAACAGGCCAGAAACAGGTATGAGATTTCCAGGAATTGGAGCTAATACAATTGTGAGCTACTGTGTGTTGGTTCTAGGTACCAAACCAGCTCCTCTGTGAGAAAAGTAAACGCTCTTACTGTCATCCCTCCAGCCCTGTGAAAAGGGCATTTTAGGTGAGGCTAATAAGTGATCTGTTGCAGCAAATATGGTTCAGGCAGGGTTTGGATCCCTGACCTCCATCCCTCAGATTTTCTTTGAAGTCCCTGTGAAAAGAATTTGATTATTATCTGGAAAATAACGTGTACCAACCCCACCCCCAACCCCAAAGAATTCCATCCAGGCCAGTGACTTGTTGGCAGTGTGTCTCAGCTGGCTGTAATGCAGAACTGGGGCAGTCCCCAAGCCTTGGCTAGTCTCATGGGCCTACACTGTACTATGAAGTTCCAAACTGACTCCCCGTGTACTACTTTATTTGCTAGGTTTGGGGTAGCGTACAGAGTAGTTGCTCTGTAGGTTGAAAGGACTTTGAATATGGTGCAAGAATACAGTGAAGCTGCCTGCACACACTATTTTAAAGATTTATGTATGTGAGCACACTGTTGCTGTTTTCAGACACCAGAAGAGGGCATCAGATCCCATTACAGATGGTTGTGAGCCACCATGTGGTTGCTGGGAATTGAACTCAGGACCTCTGAAAGAGTAGTCTGTGCTTTTGACACTTCATATTTTCTTTTTAAAAGATTTGTTTACTTATTATATATACAATGTTCTGCCTACATGTATGCCTGCAGGCCAGAAGAGGGCACCGGGTCTCATCTATAGTTATAAGCCTCTCTGTAGTTGCTGGGAATTGCTCTGGAAGAGCAGCTGGTACTCTTAACCTCTGAGCCATCTCTTCAGCCCAGTTTTGTTTTTTTGAGACAGGATTTCACTGTCTCAAAAAGTTCCTGGCTTTCCTATGAGAGATCCTCCTGCTTCTCTCTCCTGAGTACTGGGATGAAAGGTATGTGCCACCAGTGTATGCCTTCCTAATGAGGCCTGAAGATAGTAACAGATCTGGAGCTAAAGGGGATCTATAGGTGTTTGTAAGCCACCCAGCCATCCTTCCAGTCCCCCATTGACAATTCTTTTTCATTTGCAGGTGGGGGTAGGGGGAATACATGGAATTAGAAGACAGTTTGCAGGAATTGGTTCCATAATTTGGGTCCTGGGGCTAGAACTCAGGTCAGCAGGCTTGGTCATCTTTACATTCTGAGCCATATTGTTGGCTGCTCCTTAACACCGCAAGAATCTATTTTAATTTGTATGTGTGGTTCTGGGTGTGTGCCTACCATTGTGCTTCTGTGGAGGTTGGCGAACAAGTGTGTTTCAGGGCTCAAATTGAGATTGTCAGGCTTAGTAGCAACAGTCTACCTGATGATCCCTCTGACCAGTCCTTCCTAACACTGCTGAAGGTAAGAAAGCATGTCTCAGAATCTGTTTGTCTTACTGCTGTGCCTGCCTTCCAGTTGTGCACATGGGTCCATTGTCTTCCTTGGTAAGGAAGGAATGACATGGTAGGTGCTAAGGAGGTGCATTCCTATAATTCCAGCGCTAGGGAGGCAGAGACAGGAGGATACCTGAGTCTGAGGCCAGCCAGGGCCTGCTTTTAAAGAAAAATGTTATATAGATACTGTTTACCATTTTTAAGTGCCAGGGACAGCACTGTGGGATGCTGGGAGCTGGATGTATAGGATGAATGAGTGTTAGATCTGGACGGCGTTCACATCCGCATGATAGGAGTACCTTTCCATCTGCATCAGAGTTTTCTCTAGGAACTTGAAATTGGGACTGAAGAGATGGTTCAATGGTTAAAGAGCAGCAACTATTCTTCCAGAGGTCCTGAGTTCAATTCCCAGCAACCTCATGGTGGCTCACAGCTATCTGTAATGGAATCTGATGCAGTCTTCTGGTGTGTCTGAAGACAGCTACAGTGTATTCATATGAACAAAATAAATCTTTAAAAAAAAAAAAAAAAAGACTTGAAATTGCCAGGCACTGATGGTGTATACCTTTAATGCCAGCGGAGACTTTAGTCTGAGGCTAGCCTGGTTGACAGTTACAGGACAGCCAAGGTTACACAGAGGAAACTTGTCTTGAAAAACAAGCTTGAAATTCCAGTGTGCTGCCTGAATCTTAGGAATTTTATATAGTGGTTAGTAATAGCACCTTACTGGTAAAGAAGGGCTGCATACTGTTGCATTGTGTTTTAACCAAACTCACAAGCCTTACATGGTGGCTTATACAGGAACTTAAGAAGACAAGTATTTTTGACCTGTCACCTCAAAGTATTAAGACTTACTGTGTCCTTTGCCTTAAAAATTTATTTTCTAGAGTCTTGTGTAATCTTTCTGCCTGCTCCATTTCTGAAGATGCATCAAACTTCACTGTTAAACTTGCCAGTGGCCCTCCTTCCTTAGCCACAGAGCCTGTCACTGACTCGGTGGTGTGCTCTGCATTTTTGGGCACCTAACAGACTTTTTGAGAAGTCTGGAGCTTGTTTATCCTATGGGCTGTACTTAGGAGGTAAGCCAGGTGGTGACACACCCCATTAATCTCAGGCAGAGGCAGGATCTTTGAGTTTGAGGCCAGCCTGGTCTACAGAGGGAGTTGCAGGATAGCCAAGGGCTACACAGAGAAAACCTGTCTCTGCCTCTGCCTCCCTAGTTGTGGAATTACAGGAGTGTACCACCACACACTTGTTTTATCACACACATTTTTTTTTAAAGATCACCTTTTATGCTATTGCTCTGGTTAGCCTGGAACTCATCCTTTCTAACTCTGTGGCCTCATGCTGTGATGACCCCATAAAAGTTTTTCATTGCTACTTCATAACTAATTTTACTAGTTATGAATTATACATATCTATTTTCTGATAGTCTTTGGTGACCCCCTGTGAAAGAGTCATTTAATTTCCCCTCAAAAGGGTCATGAGAACCACTACACTAGCTCATAGTAGCCTCAAACTCTGGACATTCCTGCTGCTTCAACCTTCGGTGTAGAGGGGTTATAGTCATGAGCTACCATATACACCCTGTTTTCCTTGTTCTCTCTTTAAATTACTCTTTAATGTGCCTGAGTATTTACTTTGTCTACATATATGTCTTTATACTACATGCATGCTTGATGCTCCTGGAAGCCAGAGGAGGGCACTGGATCCCCTGGAACTGGAGTTACAGATGGTTGTGAGCCATGTGGGTGCTGGGAGTGCTTTTGCACTTAACCACTGAGCCATCTCTCTAGTCCCTTCTCTAGTTCTTAAATGTATCCCCAGCTTCTAGGGTGCATCACTGTCCCCACACTGACAGGGTTAACAAAGCATGTCCAAACTTTCTTCCAGAAGTAGGTAGGGTGCAAGTTACTTCCAGCTTGCATAATGCAGAATTTGAGTTCCTTTATTTGTATGAGTACTTTGCCTGTGTGTGTCTGCATCACTTGCGCCGGTGCTTGAAGAGGTGGTGAGCCTTCATGTGGTGCTAGGAGCCCAGGTCCTTGGCAACAAGTGCTCTTAACTGCTGAGCCAACTTTCTAGTCCTGGAGAGGTTTTTTTTTTTTTTTTTTTTTTTTTTTTTCCTTTATGTGTATGGGTATTTTGTGTGCATGTATGTCTGTGCAACATGTGTATGTCTGGTGTTCACAGAGGCCAGATGAGTGTTGGGTTTCCCTGGAAATGGAAGTGTGGGTGGTTGTGAGCCACCATGTGGATGATAAGAATTGAACCTAGGTCTTCTAAAAGATCAACCAGTGATCTTAACCACTGAGCTGTTTTTGTAGCCCATGCTTGAGTTTGAGTTTCTAAATACAGAATTTTACTGTTTTTTTTCTTGTTTAGCAGCAGAAAATTGAACTCAGGTTCTCATGTATGCTAGGCATGAGCTTTATCCCAGCTCCAAATACATTCTAAACTGCCTATTCTAACGTACTTAGAGAGCTGGAGAGGTGGCTCAGCAGTTAAGAGCACTGGCTGCTCTTCCAGAGGACCCAGGGTCAATTCTCAGCATTCTCATGGTGTCTCACAACTACTTGTTGAGTAACAAACAAGAAGTTTTAAACACTGCATGTTGGCATGCAGCTACAAACCCTGCTGAGGCAGGAAGACCATGAATTGGAAGTCATTCTGCGCTTGATATTTGTAGTGAAATGCTACTTCAAAACAAAAACTAAAAAGCTGGGTTTTGAATTTGTTATACTAGTTCCCTATCAGTATAATTTCCAATTTTGATGAACATTTTTAAAAATTTATTTTGCTTTATTACTGCATATAAGAGCACATGTGTGTGTGTGTGTGTGTGTGTGTGTGTGTGTGTGTGTGTGTGTGTGTGTGTGTGTGCATGATGTGTGTATGGGTGCATGTGTTACAGCTCACATGTCACAGCAGGAGCATAAAGGTCAGAGATTGACTTTATAGAATCAGGAAACCTGAATTTGATCCCTGGAACCCATGTGAAGTTGGAAGAAGAGAATTTTCTAATTTTTTGAGACAGGATCTCATCTTGACCAGGCTGACCTTGAACTCCAGATATCCCTGTCTCTGCTTTCTAGGTGCCAGAAAAAGACCTACACCACAACACCCCTTCATTTTGCTTTGTTTTCAAGAAGGGTTTTACTGTTTTACAGGTTTGGCTGGCCTGGAACTTGCTCTGTAGACTAGGCTGGCCTGGAACTCAGGTTCGCTTAAGCCTCCCAAATGCTGATTAAAGATTAAAGGCAGGCACCACCACTGCCCAGCTGACAAACTCAATATTAACAGTTTGACCTTATCATAGTGACATTATTATAAAAGAAAATTGGGGCTTTGGAGATGGCTCCAATGCATGTCGTTCAAGTGTGAGGTGGAGCTGAATTTGGACGCCCAGAACACAATGGGCGCTCAGAACCGTATGGTGCGCTCAGAGGCCAGAAGAGATGGGTCTTCTGGACCTTCAGTAACAGCTCGTTTTCAGCTGCCTAATATGATTCTGGGAACTAAAGTCTCTGCAAGAGCAACAGTGCCCTTAACCGCTGAGCTGTCTCTTCAGTGGCTCCCAACCCCTACTGCTTTTCATCCTGATAGCACTAAGGGGAAGTGAAACAGCTGTGGGCATCACGACAGCAGTATCTCCACTTTTGGTTTTTTGTTTTTTGTTTTTTTTTTTTTTTTTTATGCAGGATCTCTTATATCTTAGGTTTGTATATGGTCTTGAACTCACCATGTATGGGAGAATAACGACCTTCTGATCTCCTTGCCTCTGCATCTCAAGGGCCAGGATTACAGGCCTGTACAGTCATGCTTAATTTATGTTGCACTGGGGTTTGGACTCGGGGTCTTGTGCTTGCTGGGCACTCATTTACCAACTGATCACCAGCCCTTGTTTTGTGAAAGGGTCACAATTTATAGCCTAGACTTAGCTTTGAACTCAGTGAGATTGTCCTGCTTCAGGCTCCCGGTGCCAGGAGAAATTAAAGCATGAAAGTCTCCCTGTCCTTTATCCCCTAGTGCTGTCTTCAGATGAATCTCACTGGATAAGAATGGGCCAGGTGCAGCCACTCCTTGTTGACAATGAGCACACCATAATAGTGGGGTTAACCTTCCTTTGGAACTTGACCACAGTCTGCACTTGCCAAGCCGTATAGTGGACTATGGGAACCTCAACCTGCTCTGCCTCCTTTCCATTCTATGAGTCTGGTTCCTGGAGTTGAGCCACAGTAATCTTAGTCACCTGCCACTTGGCATTTCCTGGGGGCCCTAAGGGCTGCCACTTTTTCACAGTATACTGTGGAAACTGGCTAATGGGGGTTTGGGCAAGCCAAGCTTCCTAAAGCTGCTAGATCTCTCTACAACCATCTGGTCCTCCCACCTTCAGGTTTTTGTTTTGTTTTGTTTTGTTTTTAACTGCTCTGGGATCTCTATTATGGATCTTTTCCACAATTGCCCACCATCTGGACCTTTGAACGCAGTAGTACTGGGAGAACTTGAGACAGTTTGGTTCAAGCCACAACCAGCTGCCTGATTTGGGCTGTAGCAGGCTCATATCATACCTCTTCTACCTCTACTGGTTCTCAATGGACCTAGTTGTGGTAGGAACTACCCTTGTGATTAATTGGCTACAGCACCTCAAATATAAAGGGGCAGACACATGACTTCTGCTAGCCAGTTCCCCTGCACTATCAGCTGCAGTGGGTCTTTGGAAAACTGAGGAGCTTACACTTGTCTGACCTGGGCAACTTGGCATGCAATGGACCTTTAGGGTATGCTGAGCAGTGTGGAGGCATTGCTCTGCCTGGCTAAGACAGCTACTATGTTGGGCATCACAGGTACCACACCGGCCTCTGTGACAATGGTTATGGTCCTGACCAAATACAAGTTTTCCAGGGCCTTGGTGGAGCCAGGGAAGAGCTGAGGAGCCTCTGGTGAGGTGAGGGAGGCTGTAGAAGCTTAAGAGAGATGTGGGAGAAAAAAGGATGTTCTTTAGGAGTCTGTGAGGCTCAACTGTGTCAGGATGGGGCTAGAAGGAGATGGACCCATGCTGTGCTGATTTCTTAGGACATGCACTCTCCATTTATCCTCTTCCCTTGACCTATGCTAACACCTGCCCCAAGCCGGAGAACGGTTAGTCTATAGAGGAAGAGGGCAGAGTGGAGTGTGTTTCAGAAAAATTTGCGGGTATTCAGAATTTCCCCCTCACATATGCTGATGGCTGAGGGAAACTATTGAAATTGATTGCTAAGGTTATGACGGAAGGGTGAGCCACTCCCAGGTAGGCTTGCTTGTAGGGTTTCTTAGGGGCATAAATAATCCCAGCCTTTGGGAGGCAGACACAGTGGATCTTTTTGAGTCCAACCTGTTCTACAGAGTAAACTCCAGGCAAGCCAAGGTTACATTGTGAAACCTTGTCTCAAAAAAATAAAACAGGGCTAGAGATGGCTCAGTGGTTAAGAGCACTGACTGCTCTTGTAGAGGACCTGAGTTCAATTCCCAGCAACCACTTGGTAGCTCACAACCATCTGTAATGAGGTCTGATGTCCTCTTCTGTATGTCTGCAGACTGCTACATGTACTTATATATAATAAATAAATCTTTTTAAAAAATTCACACACGTGGTGAATGGTGCAAGTCTTTCTTTAATCCCAGTGTTTAGGAGGCAGACAGATGGATATCTTGAATTCTAGGCCAGCCTGTCTACAGAGGGAGTTCCAGGACAGCCATGACTGCACAGAGAAACCCTGACTCAAAAAACAAAGAAAATAATGTGTTTTTTTCTAACCCCTCAGAGCTCGGCATCAGAGCCCTGCAGGAGTGGAAGCTGAAGAGACTGGGAAGTGTAGACTCTGGGAAGTGATTCTATTTTGTGGACGTAAATTATGGCAAGGCCAACAAGTCCTGTGGCTGCCACTGATAAATGCAGGTAGACAAAGATAACCTTTTTTTTTTTTTTTTTTTTTAACACATCTTGTCACAAGTTTATTTGTGAAAACAGCACAGGACACAGGTCATCTGAAAATAGTGTGTGGTGGGTGTGTCACAGTCTGTCTTCACTTTGGCAGGGGCCTTTTCTATGCAGCCTTCACAGGGTCCTGGGCACCTTTGGGAGCCTGAGCTAGAGCTGAAGCCTGGGCCTTAGCTGAAGCTTTGACCTCTGCCTTGGTTTGACCCTTGAGCTTTGGTTGGCAGAGCCTACAACCCTTGGCCATGTAGCTTCGAACCCTCTTCCAAGCTTGGGGTGAGTGATGAAAGCCAGACGGCTGAGTTTTTGGCTGGGGCCCTTTGGCATCTTGGCTTGATGGTGTCAGGCTTCACAAGGACCTTTATGGCCTCTGTGCGTGCACTCTCTGCCTTTGCATTGCTGGCCTGTGTCTTCTTCAGGCCTTTCTTGTTGTGCTTCTTGGCAAAACACATGTTCCTCAGGAACTTGGGGTCAACCCCCTTAAGAGAGTTATATCTTTGTGATGGGGGTTTCTTGATGCCATTCCTGTGCCATTTGTGGGACTGGTTGTGTGTGGTGTGCTTCTTGGACTTGACCATGTCTGCACAATAACCCACGGCTCCCCCAAAGGATAACCTTTAACCTGGGTCTTTCCTCATTTCCCTTGTCTATTATCCATGCCCAGTTTGTATCCATACAAGCTATTCCCTAGTTCTTTGATATACCTAGTCTTGGTTTTTTAAAAGAAGAAGAGGAGGAGGAAGAAGAACAGAAAGAGAAGAGGAGGAAGAAGAGGAACAAGAAGAACAGAAAGAAGGAGGAGGAGGAAGAAGAAGAAGAGGCAATCAGACAGAGGCAGGCAGATCTGTAGCTTTAGGTTTTTGTTTTTTTTTTTTTGTTCTTTTTTTTCTTTATTGGATACTTTATTTACATTTTAAATGTTGTAACTTTCATTTTTAATAATGGTTCTTAAATGCTTTAAAACTCCCCTTTAGCCCATCACCTACCAGAGGTGCCGGGGACAAAAGCATATGAGGGAAGTAGGCCTGTTTAGAAAGGTTCTTTGAAACAGAACTCCTGTCTGTATTGTCTGAAAACCGACAGTTCAGTTAGTTCACAGATCAACAGCAGCAGTTTGAGCCACTCACAAACACTTCATGGATACACCAGCAGTCCAGTTCGGTAGAGTTGGGATAGCAAACGAATCAACAGCGGTGGTACTACCTAGTACAGACAGCCAGGCCTCAGCCTCGGCATAAGTGATCAAAAGGGATGGCAAGAGAAGTTCTCTGCTGTGCCTTTCTCAGGGAAGATCATCAGAGACTGGAGACCCACAAGCATTGTACAGCTAACTGTAAGCAAGCTAAGCTCAGCTTCCATCACTGTCCATCTAGTCTTTTTATACTCCCTCCAAAGGTTTTGTGTCCTCATGTCTTGCCTCAGCATGTGCGTCTGTTTCAGCTGACATCACTCTGGTAATCAACCCAAGTATGAGGAAGCAACAAAAAGCTGTAGCACACCACCAGAAGTTTTTTGGTGTGTTTCTCTCTACAGAGTTTCGATTAATGAAGCTCAACTACACAATGTAAGGCGGACCAATGTATATGTATTATTAACAAAGAATCCTTGATCATGTGTCCTTTCATGTGCTTGATTTAGCAGAACATCCTTTCACCAGTGCCTGCTTCAACAAAACATTTCTTCATGAGTCTGCCTTAGTCTTTCACCTGTGTCTACTTCAGTTCCTTCCTGTGTTCGCCCCAGCAAAACAACACCCAACTGACTTTCCAAAGAACCATTACGTTTCCACTTCACAGATCTCTAAGTTGGAGACTGGCCTGATCTTAATAGCAAGTTCCAGGCCAGCTCAGGCTACATAATAAAATCCTGTCTTCCAAAACAAAGGAATAGCTGTGTGGCAGGGAGATCTCTGAGTTGGAAGGCAGCTGGTCTACAGAGGGAGTTCCAGGACAGTTACGACTACACAGAGGAAACCCTGACTTGAAAAACTCAACAAACAAAAAGGAAAAAAAAATGAAAGAGTTTTATCGTCCATCTTTCACTCACCAGCTAATTGGAAGATTTTTGTCCTCATGGTCAGAAATGCTACTTGGACATGAATCCCTTCCAGGGAATTGAAACCAGGTCCAAAATAAATGACCCATTGGTATTGGAGCATTTACTGGGTCGTACCTTCAATCGGATGAGATAATTAATCTATTATAGGTTGTGTGGTGTATGTGTCCAAAAACACAGATGGAGACAGCTTCTACATGCTGCCCACCTCTTGCTTCTTTGATACTGAATGCTGAATGCTGACTGTGACCTACAAGACATAGTGACAACACCATATGATCATATATCTTGTCTGTGCACCACATAAGTCCTGAATGTATGCTTGGCCCTGAGGCTATAAATAAACAGAAAGCACATAATAGTCTATCTACCCTTAAGGTGGAGGCAGGAGGATTATAGGAAATTATATGAACAATCAAGTCAACCTCTCCTCCCAAAAGATGTTTGGAGGATAAGGAAGGTGGAGGCCACTTGGAGGCTGCTGAAGTTAAGCTGATTGTTGTTTGGGATAGAGTGGAAATATTGCAGTTGGAAAAAATTAGTCTGATTATAATGTCTTAAATGTGTAGGTCTCTCTCTTCTCCCAGGAGACAAAGGCATCAAGACCAAATAGGTGACTTATAGCCAAGAGGAGTTCTTACTTTAAAAGTTCATCCAAAGACCGGGAATTCTTTTTAGGGCCTGTGTGTACATATTACACCCTTTTATTGGACTCCTCCTCCTCCTCCTCCTCCTTCTCTTCCTTCTTCTTCTTAGGTTTATTTATTTGTTATATATAACTCTCTTCAGACACACCAGAAGAGGGCATCATATCTTATTACAGATGGTTGTGAGCCACCATGTGGTTGCTTGGATTTTAACTCCGAACCTCTGGAAAAGCAATCAGTGCTCTTAACCACTGAGTCATGTCTTCAGCCCTACTGAACCCTTCTTATCTGCCAATACCATCTTTGTTAAATTTAACAAAGCAATGATGAGGTGGAATGTCATTATCCCCGTTTCACACTTGAGTCTCCATTTAGATGACACAGGATCGATTTTCAGGTTGGAGTCCAGGTCTGGTTACATTCAGAACTGGTTGCTTTCATATATCAAGCTGTGTTACAGGATTTCTGATATTTCAACCTTATGCTGCTTGCTCCTGTCCCATTTTGAAAGTACGAAGAACACTGGCTTCTGTTTCAGAGGTCCTGAGTTCAATCCCCAGCAACTGTAGTGGCTCATGACCATCTATGATAGGATCTGATGCCCTTTTCTGTTATGCAGGCATACATGTAAATAGATCACTCATATACACAAATAAACAAATCTTTTATGTTCTGTTTTAATGTATGAGTGTTCTGTCTGCATGTACATCGGCATGCCAGAAGAGGGCATCAGATCTCTCTATGGAGGGTTGTAAGCCACCGTGGGAATTGAACTCAGGAGCTCTGGAAGAGCAGCAGTGTCCTTAACAGTTGAGTCATCTCACCAGCCCCTAAACAAATCTTTTTTAAATGGAAAGAAAGTGCAAAGAGAAGCTCTGAGTTCTCTCCATAGGGAGAGTTTGGAAAGGCTGACTCCTTGAACACATTTTCCCACCCGGAACTATAGAGCAAGAGCTTTGTTTCCCCACGAAAAGAAAAACATTAAGGGACCGGAAGTTCCCTTTATCATCCTCCGTGCTGGTCTCCCAGACCCGGCTGAGGCCGTAGCGGACTGCCCTTTCCCAAGATGGCTTCGAAGATTGGTTCGAGACGCTGGATGCTGCAGCTGATCATGCAGCTGGGTTCCGTGCTGCTCACGCGCTGCCCCTTTTGGGGCTGTTTCAGCCAACTCATGTTGTACGCTGAAAGGGCCGAGGCGCGCCGGTGAGCGCACCCACGAAGCCGTCGAATGCGGTGGGGGGCGGTACGGCCTGTCCCGGGAACTGGGGTGCGGTGATGTTGGGGGAAGTTGGGGCCAGAAGTCGGGACACTTAGATTGGGAGGAATTGGTGCTCGAACATGTTGGAAGATGCTCTGGTTCGGCTGTACGACCAGAACTGATGTGGCGGCTCCTCTAATGAGAAAAGTCTTGGGTTTCTGGGGAGTGGAGATTGCGGGAATTTACAGAGGTCCCCAGACACGTACTCTTCATTCATTCTGTCCTCCTTGTTTCCTACACTCCATTCGCAGGAAGCCCGACATCCCAGTGCCTTATCTATATTTCGACATGGGGGCAGCTGTGTTGTGTGCTAGCTTCATGTCCTTCGGAGTGAAGAGACGTTGGTTTGCGTTGGGCGCCGCACTCCAGCTAGCCATTAGCACCTATGCGGCTTACATCGGGGGCTATGTCCACTACGGGGACTGGCTAAAGGTGAGCACGTGAATTATAGAAGAGATTTAGCTTTGGGGAAGGAGCTGGTGCATGTGGTGGGCACGCGTGGTACTCCCAAACGCGAAGCCTGAGAAAACCGGAGTACTAGCTTTGTGGTAGTTTTGTGGCGATTATTCCAGATCACAGACATGTCAGACCCATTGAGACCACACAGACCTCCCTTGTAGAGTGTGAAAATGGAGTTCCGGAGATGGAAAATGGACTTTCCCAAAATCATGCCACAATGTATTGAAGAGATAACCTAGAGTTATCTGATTCCCAAATCCTTTAAACCATTTTCTTTATTAGTCTCAGACTCGTTAAGCAAAAGAGACTTTAAGAATATCTGGTTTACCCATCAGGCATTATGAAATGTAATTAATACTAGTGCAGAATTTGTGCCTGCAAATGCAGAAGCTATACTGGCCACTGGGAGCCTGGAGGTAAGGTGGCTTGGAGGCAGTGTCCTCAAGGACTAGACTGTCAGTCTAGTAGGGGAGGCAATGTGTGAACAGCTATGGGATAGCGGGGCATTTGTTTTGTTTCTAGACAGGGTTTCTCTGTATAACCCGGGCCGTTCCGGAACTCGCTCTGTAGACCCCGGAGGCTCAAACAGAGATCATCCTGCCTCCTAAGTGCTGGTATTAAAGGCATGTGCTGCTGCTACCACCAACGCCTGGCTGGCTATTTTTGTTTTAGTTGGTGTAGAGTTCATACTACATAGAGGGAAGAACCCTGGGATTAGGTTTCAGACCAGGAGTGGAGGAGATGGCAACCTGCAGCATCTGTAGGGCCATGGACAGTTTTCTGTAGGGCCATGGACAGTTTTCTTCTTCCCTCTCAGCCCTCAGTTTCTGCCTTGTAAAGAGAATTCTCTTTCTCTCTGCAGACTACACTTGGAATAGGTAAGAGGGACCATCAGATACACTGGGATGTGTAGAAGGGGGCTGTTCTGTGTTCTCGACAACCAAGAGACATGATTGCAGCTCCTGACTGGGGTTCCTTTTTCCTGACCTCAGGTCCGCATGTATTCCCGCACAGTTGCCATCATTGGCGGCTTTCTGGTGCTGGCCAGTGGGGCCGGGGAGCTGTACCGTCGAAAACCCCGGAGCCGTTCTCTGCAGTCCACTGGCCAGGTGTTCCTGGGCATCTACCTCATTTGTGTGGTATGTTGGGGTTCTCTTGATTGGAGGCACTGTGTGGGAGAGACATGAGCTTAGGCCTGGCAGGATCCTGGCCACTGGGCAGCACAAGGCCTTGTGAGTAATTTCTGGTGGTTCCTAGAGATTGCCCTGGACAGCTTCTGGTTCCTTGTAAAGGGCCCTCCAAGTACCTGATACCTGGCTGAGGGTCCCTCATTGCAGCATTATTGCTACTGGCTAGATAAGCAGTTGAACTGACCATTCAGTCCCAATGCTGAGAATCCAGTAAAGAAGATGGGGTGATTTTCTAGTTACTTCAACCTCTAGAGGACTGAGAGAGGGGACAAAGGAGAGGCATGGTACAAGTCAGCCCTAGTTGCAGCTCTGTCACCTAGAGCTGATGAAGGTTATGGATGACAGTCAGGTAGATCTCGCTGGTGCTTTGGAAGGCCATTGTAGATGAGGACAAAGAAAGGCTTCAAGCTCTTGACCTCATCTTAGGAACCAAGAATTACATCCTATGTGCAGAGTTCTGTGTGGGCTTCTGTGATATATATATCCAGAAGTCTTGAGTCTCCATCTGACTATGGAGACACACTTCTTTTCTTCGGAAGCTTCCAGGGGAGTAGAGATCATTAGCCTTACCGCTTGGGTCCCTATAATCAGAGTGGGAGACAGTCCCTACTTTCAGAGAGTCCCCATCCTGAGAAAGGACTTGGAAGCCCACTTTACAGAAGCTAACTTGTGGGAACCACCTCAGGGAGACACTCATCTGCTGCACGGTCTTAAGAGATGCTATGCTTCTAGGCCTACTCGCTACAACACAGCAAGGAAGACCGGCTGGCATACCTGAACCATCTTCCAGGAGGGGAGCTGATGGTCCAGCTGTTCTTCGTGCTCTATGGGGTCCTGGCCCTGGCCTTCTTGTCAGGTTACTACGTGACCCTGGCGGCCCAGATCCTGGCTGTGTTGTTACCTCCTGTCATGCTACTTATTGATGGCAACGTCTCCTATTGGCACAACACACGGCGTGTCGAGTTCTGGAACCAGATGAAGCTTCTTGGCGAGAGTGTGGGGATCTTCGGGGCTGCTGTCATCTTGGCTACTGATGGCTGAGTTCCACAGAGAGATCCTGATTTGGGCACAGGGGGCCACCACCAAAGGCCACCTTAACTTCCTCCTTGCTGGCCCAGTTGCTGTTTATTTATGTTTCTTGGTTTGTTTGTTTACTTTCTTGTTTTTTGATGTTAATAGTTACCTTTTTTTTCTCCCCAAGTTTGTGGCTCAGACCTTGGGAAGATGGAAGCCCTCATGCTAAAGCCTCATAGGGTTGTTGTTTTTCTTACCTGTTTTAGGGGGGAGCTGAGGCCAGCTGCCTCTCCCCCACATGGCCAGGGAGGGAGGAATACCTGAGAAAGGATTAAAGCAGAGCTGGGGTGCAGGTAGTAGTCAGGGACAGAGGAAGATTTGGAATTAAGCAAATGTGAAAATTCCGTTTGGAACTCGACAGATGCAGCTAAGCTAAACAGTGCTTTTCAGACTTGTGCGCATGTTCACACATGTGTGTATTCACACATATAGGAGCCCTGCAGGGAGGGGCAGAGTGGCTGGTGCTACAGATGTCACATGGGCTCCTTGGTGGGGGGGCTCTGCTGGGGCACAAACAATCCCAGCTCTCTGAGTCTCGCTCTAGATTTCAGAGCATGCAGGCCCTGGTGTGCTCTGGAATGGGCAAAGTGGAGCAGCTGCAGCTCTCTTCTTGGCTGGCTGGTTGGAGCAGCCTCCCAAACACCAGACCACACTGTCCTCCAAAAATATACATTCTATACAGACATGTTGTCTTTGCTTCTGTCTTCCCCATGGGCACTTTGCCACTGGCTGGGTTGACTTGGGGTTTCTTGAAAGATTATCTTGGATTAAACCCCATTCTGGTCCTCCTATGATTCCTCCACCACCCCAGATCTAAGAGTTCCCACAGGTCTTCAACAAAAAACAAAACCAGGCCACACACTTCCTGGGTGTGGTGTCACACATCATTAATCCCAGCACTTAGGAAACAGCAGGAGGCACATCTTTGTGAATTTGAGGCTAGCCTGGTCTACAAGTGAGTTTCAGGACAGCCAGGGCTACATTGAGAAACTCTGTCTTAATTTCTCTCCCACAAAGTATGTAATAATAATTAAAAAAAATTAAAATATCAGCTAGAGTTGGCTTAGTAGAGCATAGGCCTAGCATGCCCCAGGCCCTAGGTTTTATTGATGGCATTGAAGAAAGATCCGTCACATCCCGAATCCTTAATGTGAGTTAGGTTTTCTTAAGGTTTGTTTTGGTTTTTGAGACAGGATTTCTCTGTGTAGCCTTGGCTGTCATGGAACTCACTCTGTAGACCAGGCTGGCCTGGAACTCAGAGATCCATCTGCCTGTTTCCAAGTGCTGAGGTTAATGGTATATGCTACCACACCCAACATTAATTTTGTTTTTGAGGCAGCATCTCACTCTGTAATCTAGCCTGTTCACAAGTTCCTGTTTCCCGGCCGGCCCTCACTTCCTGGATGCTGAGGTTATAGGTGTTTTTCTATGTCCAAATTAGTGTATGTTTTTGGTTTCTCCCTCTGTCCCTTTTATAGCCCATTTTTCCCTCTCTGCCTGTTTGGGGCAGGTCTTTTGAAGAAATCATTGGCTTGGGCCGCTATAAGCAGAGAACTAATATCCCATCACACATTTGAAGATGGGAGATTTAGAGAAGGTAAGCAACTTGTCTCAAACTACAGAGCAAACTCAGCTGGAGCTACATGGCTAGTCAGGTCTGTTGAATGTCCAAACCCAGATATGTCCTTGATCCACATAATCTCTAGGGAAGTCAGGCTGCTCTTAGGCCTGTCACCGTCCCTGAGGTGCCATGGTGAGCTAAAGGTGTTGAAGGAGGGCTGGGGATATAGCTTAGTTGGTAGCCCTGAGTTCAGTTCTCTTCCAGTGGGCATAGAGGAACTTCCCTGTAATCTTAGCACTTCAGGAAGTGAAGGCAGGAAGACAAGTTCAAGGTCATCAGCTACATAGTGAATTTCGAGACAGCCTGCGCCACGCTGTCATCAAAAGTGTGTGTGTGTGTGTGTGTGTGTGTGTGTGTGTGTGTGTGTGTGTGTGTGTGTGATGAGCTGGAAGGATGGGTGGTTAAAAGCACTTACTCAATCATGAGGACTAGAGGTCAAGTCCCAGCACTCATATCAGGTGACTCACAAATGCCAAGAGGTCTAACACTTTGGCTTTCATATGTGCTTTCACATGCACTAACACACACCATGTATTTTTAAATGTGCATGGGTATTTTGCCTGCATGTAGATCTTTGTACGACGGTCATGCCTGGTACCCATTAAAGCCAGCAAAGGGCATCAGATCCCATAGAACTGGATTTACAGACAACTGTAAGCTACCATGTGGATGCTGGGACTAAAATCTGGATCCCATGGAGGAGCAGCCAGTACTTCTAACCACTGGGCCATTTGTCTGGCTCCCATAATAAAACCAAGAAAACGTTTAGGGCTCAGTTACTAAGCACTGGCTGTTTTCAAGAATCATAGTTTGGTTCCCAGCTCATTACAGGTGGCTCGCAATCAATAACTCTAGCTCCAGGCAATATTATGTTCTTTCTGGGTACCATGCACACACACACACACACACACGTAAAAAATCATTTGAAAAAAAATACTCAAAAAGCATTGCATGATAAATCTGGCTTCCTGCCCAGCCGAGGTGTACCAGTCTCATAAAGATGACATATGTTCCTATAGTGGGAGATATAGTGGCTAATAAGCCAAGGCCATCCTGTGATTTCTGAGTTCTTATAGGTAAATATGCCATTGCTGTTAGCTGGGATTTTCATCCTTATTGACTGTGTGTGTGTGTGTGTGTGTGTGTGTGTGTGTGTATGCACACACTCCTATGCGCCCTACAGGCATGGTTTTTAGAGGATGATTTCTGACCTAGGAGTTGAAGAATCCCTCTAGGGGTTGCTGATCCCCAAGTGAGGAGAGAGTAGGAGTGTTTACCCTCAGGGCCTTCCAGTTCCATTCAGGAACCCTTTGGTCCCTGGTCCTTAAGCACTTGTTCCCAGAGGATTACTACCTTTAAAAAGAAATCTTGGGCTGGAGAGATGGCTCAGTGATTAAGAGCATTGTCTGCTCTTCCAGAGGTCCTGAGTTCAATTCCCAGCAACCACATGGTGGCTCACAACCATATGTAATAGGATCCGATGCCCTCTTCTGGTGTGCCTGAAGACAGCAAAGTGTGCTTGCATACATAAAATAAATACATCTTAAAAAAAATTTAAAACATCAACTGGGGGTTATAGCTCAGTAGCAGAGCACTTGCCTAGAAAGTCCCAGGCCCTAGGTGCTATCTCCAGTGTTGGAAAAAGATCTCCCCATACCTTTCTTAGTTTGTTTTTGAGACAAGTGTGATGGACTCAGACAAGCATTTAATCAAGGCCTCCTGAAGAATTTCGAGACCCAAATGAGCAGACCAGGCAGGCTTAGACAATGGAGCCTAAAGACAGCACAGAGACCATTGACACTGCCCCCCCCCTTAAGGTTACCTTAAGTAGAGCCCTGGAAGGCGATGCCAGCCCCATTCCCCAGGCTGAACATTGAAGGCCATCTGGTTTGACTTTGGAGCAGAGTCTTTAACTGGCTTCATTCTTTCTGTGTTTGTTCTACTCCAGTGCCCCTCGGCAGACATGGTGCAGCTTCCTCCCCTCAGCTGCTTGGGTTACCCTCAGCAGGCATGGCTTTTGTTCCATCCTGGCTGGCTCAGGACTTACAGGGCCCATGATGGTGGGTCAGCTGCCTGGGTCAGAAGCTGGCTTGCAGAAAGAGTCCGGCAGCCCCTTGGCATGATTGACTAGTTCATAGGAGTCCCGGATGTCAGCCAGTCCAAACCAGAAGAAAATCCACTGCTTGTTGGAGAAGCTACCGTCGCTATGCTTGAAGTACCTGGGTGTGGAGGCAAAGGGGTCAGCTTTGGAACAAGGCTGCTTCTCACTGCTCTGGGTTTTCAGGATAGTTGCCTACTACAGGATGCCCCACTAGCACCAAATATCTGTTATTTTATCCTAGGAGTAGCAGCCTGAGTGGCTCATGAAGCCTATATTGCCATCTCCCCAGTCAGCAGCCCAGTTTTAGGCAAGTTAGGTAATTTACCAGGTAACAGCAGGGACATCTCTGCTTACCCCACTCCTCCATGTAGCAAAGGAGCTGGCCCTTTGTCAATTTCTGGTGAGTGAGGGCTGAGGGTGTGGTTGCTGAATAAAAGGGGTGGGTGTTCCCTAGAGACACAGCCCTAGAGTTAGGAGCTTGGCAACCAAGCCTGAGAAGAGCCCAAGCCTAAGAGCTCGGTCAAGGCTTAATAGAATTCTAGTTGGATGCTGCTTGCTTTCGAGAAAGCAGAAATGTGGAATGTGGGCTTAAAGGATGTCACTAGGTGATCTTGACTCTAGAGGAGACTTTTTTTTTTTTTTTAAATACAGTGTTTTTTTTTTTTCTGCATAGCCCTGGCAGTCCAGGACTAGCTTTATAGACCAGGCCGGCTTTGAGTTCGCAGAGATCCACCTGCCTTTGCCTCCCAAGCGCTGGATTAAAGGTGTGCGCCACCACGTTGAGACTTTTCTCTGATAGTCAAAGGAGGGAATGTCCAGCTATGCTGTCGGTGAAGCATAGGGCAAGGCTGGCTGCGCTTACCAGGGATTGATGGGATTGGTGACCCGAGAGCGCCAGAACAACGTTTGCAGGTCCCTCCTAAGGCATTCCCACAGCATCTGTCCGGAACCTTGGCCCTGCCGGCTGGAGCTCACCACAAATTTGTCCAGATATGCGGTGCCCCCTAGTACAGGCTCCACTGTCAGAATGGCTGCCGCGTTGTACCTGGCACAACGGGAGACAGGCAGGTTAGGACCTCTCCTTGCCCTAAAGCTGCCTCGCTCAGGACCATGGGTCCTGCCCTCTGGGGCGCTGGAGGCTCACCCCTCAGAGACATAGATCGAATGCAACCGAGGGCGCAGTGACTCCAGATAGTCTTCTCGGAGTTTCTTGCCAAAGCTGGCGTTGACGAGGTTCACTAGGCGGCCCTGGTCTAGGCTGTCCAGACTGCGCACTCGCAGCATCCGCTCAGCGTTTTTAAACAGGGTGCCACAGCCTGGGGAGATCGGAGAGATTGGGCAAGAGTCAGGTCCACCGCTAGGTGCGTTTTCCCGCCCATCTCCCTAGTTCTAAAGTTCCTTACTTCAGTCCCCACAGACTGAATTCTTTTGTCTCTCTCGGGTTTCCACAGCACCGGGAAGCCATTGGTGCGGCCTCTCCCTACAGCTTTCAGCCGAGGTGGGGAGCAAGGGTGAGGGTGGGGGGGGCATCCCTGCTGGCCCTCAGCCAGACCCTGCAGGAGCTAACCCTGGGGACTGAGCCCAGCCCATCTTCTCGCAGATCTCACCCTTGTTGCTGAAGAGTTCGGTGAGCAGCGTGCTAGCGGCCGTGATGACGGCGGAGGAGTAGTGCGGCAGGCGGCTGAGCACGTCCACGATGAGCCGAATCTGCTGCCGCTCTTTGATGCTCAGCCACTCAGCGTTGGTAACAAGGTCAAGGTCCGCAGGCAGGTTCACATTGCTCAGGATCTAAGTCCCAAGAAGAAGAGGCGCCTCCAGCAGATGCACACCCATACCAAACTGGGCCCGGCCCTATGACCTCTCCGTGGTCACTTAACTCCTATCTCCTCTACGATCTACGATCTTCTGTTAGCTCTTCCTACTCTAGTGGCTTGAGAGTAACTGTAGCCTGCTGTGGACTCATGCAGGGGACACAGGGCAGGGGACTCCGTTTTGCCTAGTATCATGAGGTGGCACAGGAGAGGGGCACACCTTCTGACTGGTATCCCGCAGGCCGCCTGAATTATTGAGGAAGATGATTTTGGTTGGCTGCAGAGCCTTGGCCAGAGACGCAGTCACCTCCAGCGAGTCAAGAAGCACCGAACGGCGCGCAGCGGTTTCCCCGATGGGGCACAGGATTGGGATGCTGTTGGACTCCAGGCACCACTGCAACAGGTCTGTCTCCACCGCGACGATGCCACCGTAGCTGTGGGCCAGATGTGGTGCTCGAGCGGGACCAGGGAAAGGCCAGCGGAGTGGTCCGCTCTGAGGATGCCAGGGCGGGCTGGGCTGTGACACTAACCTGGCATGGGGAGCCGGCTCCGCAGCACTCAGCACTGATCCGCCGCCAAAAAAGGGCACAGCAGTCGCCGCGTTATGCCGTAGCTCGTCCACCAGCACCTTGCAGCTCTGAGCAAGCTGTGACTTAGCTTCCCAGAAGGAAAGACAGCCTGAAGGTGCCGTGGGGGCCGGCAGCCCCAGGACCACCAGAGGCTTCATGTCCATGCGTTGCAGGAAGGCTAGGGCGAAAGCCAGGCGGGATACCGCCTGCGGGCACCCGAACACCTCCTCATCTACCTGCAGAGGAGTGGTCGTTCAGGGGCACGACACTGGCTCTAAGCCGCTTGTCCTTACTCGGGCCTTAGGACCCTCAGTGACCACCTTCTACTCAGGGGCCATTGGGCCCTATTTTTTTGGCCAACTGTTCCGCCCTTTGCCCGTTGGGCCTTAGCCACCCCTTTATCTAGCGCTAATGTTCCTCCCTCGGCTCCTCCCAGCGGCCTTGGACTCTGGGACACCTTGGGGGAGGGGTAATGCGACAGTTCAGCCGACTGAACCCCTAACTGCGTCCACCGTGAGAGGCCTTTCTCAGTCATCACTTCCAGAGACTGGGCTTTCCAGCCTTCTCAATGGTGCCAGGCGCAGTTTCCGTAGCCTCGGGACTTCCTCCATCCCCAGCACCACCTCGGCGCCCCTGCGCTCCAGGTTCGCAGGCGGGCCACGCGGAGACCTACGACAGTGTTACTAAACAGCTACCAGCTCCTTACAGTGACACGACGACACCCGGATCGGCTTACCTCCACGACGGCGAAGGGCTTGTCCACAGAATGATAGGAGGTCTGGAATTGTGTGAGCCAGTGGCGTGCCTCCCCCGGGCTGGCACCACATTGATTTAGGAAGGCCTGGATGTCCCGCTGCACCAGTGATTTGCCGGCGGGAGGCGCAGGGGATTCGAGGGGCGTTGGAAGAGGTGTCCAAGATGGCTCCTCGACAGCAGGAGACTGGACACGACCCTTAGCGCCCTCCGTGTCCTCTGCGTGAGCCCTGGCAGTGCTGAGTCGGCGTCCCGGGCTGGCGCTCCTTGCCCCGCGCCGCCGCGCGCTACCACTCAGTCTCCGAGAGCCCCCAGGACCTCCCGTGCTGCGCAGCCTTCTGGCCGCAGCAGCGGACCGCAGGGCTGTGGCCACCCACGCCGTCGCCATGACAACTAAACCCACTTGTCCCCCCCCCACCCACAGGTGACTGTCGGTCTGGAGCGCACAGCACTAGGGGCTCTTAACTTGCCGTTGAGCGGGGCTGGATCAGACTCGGGGCGGGGCGGAGGATAGGAGGCCCGGAGTGGTTTCTGGGTGCGTTTGGGGTGTGGCAAATCACACACGGGAGGGTGGCGTCTCTAGATTTCTCCGCCCCTTGTGTGTGTGGGTACTGGAATCATTATCGAGGGTCAAGAAGGTCAGATTTAGGGTGGTGGAGCTTTTTAATCTGCTACCAAAATGCTGGTTCTAGAAACTGCTCAGATGTCCCAGGTGTGTGTGTGCGCGCGAATTTGCAAGGGCCGCGTAGGTGACTTGAATTAGAAGGAGTCTGGGGAAGTTGAACACGGGGGTGTGGTCCTCACTGTAGCATATGGATGCAAACAAAGTCCTGTTGACAAGCGGGACTTGGTGTGACATGTTTGTAATCTCAGCTCCTGGGAGGTTGGGGCAGGAGGATTGTGGGTTCCTAGGGTTCCAGGAGAACATAGGCTACATAGCGGGTGGGGGTGGGGGGTGATGGAAGGGGGCTTGTCTCAAAAAGATAAAACCCAGTAATCCTGAGGCAGAGGCAGACCTGTATCTACGAGTTCAAGGCCAGTCTGGTCTACATTGAGAGTTCCAGGACAGCTAGGGGTCTACATATTATAGAGAG
This sequence comes from Micromys minutus, assembly GCF_963924665.1. Lineage (NCBI taxonomy): Eukaryota > Metazoa > Chordata > Mammalia > Rodentia > Muridae > Micromys > Micromys minutus. Next base: position 48,614,676 of record NC_137979.1, on the reverse strand, counting down.
GATCCTGTTTCACAAAACAAACAAACAAAACCGAGAAACACAACAAACCTAAAAAAATAGACAGAAACCACAAAACAAAATGAATGTGGTGTGATCACACACTTGTAAGCCCGAATTCCTGAAGAGGAGCCAGGAGGGTCAGAATCAAGGTCACCCTTGACTTTATAAGCAATTGAAGGCCAGCCTAAGGAAACCCTGCTTTTTTTCTTTCAAGAAACAGGGTTTCTCTGTGTATCTCTGGACGTCCTGGAACTCACTCTGTAGACTAGGCTGGCCACCAACTCAGAGATCTGCCTGCCTCTGCCTCCAAGTGCTGGGATTAAAGACATGTGCCATCACTACCTGGCCTAGACACCGTCTTAGGAAAAGAAAATCTTTTCTGAGTTCATGATCATTTAGCCAGGGTTTGTCAACTGCGGCCACTGGAGCCACCCTGAGGAACACTGTCATAGCCTCAAATACTCCTCTGTTCTTATTAAGGCTTTAGGCAGTTTAGAGCTGAAATCAATTCCTATGAGGGTTGGAACTTGAAGACTTCTGTTACTTGCCAGAGACAAAGAACAAGGTCTAAGAGTAAATGAGAACAAATCTATTACACTCCAGACAGAGGAGCATGGCCCGCTGGCTTGAAAACTTGGAAAGTTAGTTTGTGACAGGGGCTAACAATACTTTAGTACCAGGTGACATCTTCCCAGGTAGAATGTCCAGCACTGTGAAACCCCTTTCTGTCATCCTCAGGGTGACCCCAGGAGAGGTCACCCCATTTTCAGACCAGGATCTTGAGACCCAGCACTAGATAAGAGCAGGAGAGCAGTGAGCCTTCGAAGGCTCCCCCAATGCTCCCAGTTAATGCTGTCCGGCCCTAGGTCCACTCCATCCAGTCCCATGTTATACAGGAGGAAGCAGGGCTTTCTCATTGTGAAGGAAAGGTGACTTAGCCAAGGTCACACAGCTCAGACACTGGCCATCATGTCTTTCCTAATGTTTTTGTTGTCTCGCTGTTTCGAAGAGGTATTTTTGCTTTGTATACCAGACTGGCTGGCTTGGAACTCACCTCAGCATCTTGAGTTTGGGGAGTACAGGCATGTGTCACCACACCTACCTCTTAGTTCCAGGTTCCCCAGGGTACCACCTAAAAGAGGAGCAATGGCCAACTGAGTGTTCCGAACTAGTTCTAGGATGCTGGACTGGGGACACAGTTCTGGGGCGTATGTGAGAGATTCTGGGTTCTATCCATGAAAGAAGAATAAATTCCAGAGGCTGCTGGGTAAGTGTTCTGACCCTTTCCTGGAAACAGTCCCTTCAACACACCCACACTGGCCCCGGAGTCTAAGTGGGAGGAGAGCCCGACCTTTGGGTCTTTCTCATTGGCGTTTCTACTCTCCATCTTAGAAACCCAGACAGGCAGTGCTGTAAGGCTGGGAAGGTCTGTGTGAGGCACACATGCACACATGCGAACTCACACACACAAAGACATGCATGCACACAGTCACACTCATGATGTGGACCTGTACGACCAGGCCACTGGCTCCTGCCAGCCTGGCACCTGCCACATACACTTCTTGAAGTTCCCAAAGGAGGTGGGCCTATTCCCTGAGCTATAACTGGCATCCTAAAACTCCTCCCTGACTTCAGGGTCCCCAACTTTCAATGAGCTGCCCCTTTCCTATTGGCTGTCTTGCATCAGAGAGCTCACCCTCTGGTCTCTCCTCTCCAAACACCTCTTCCTCCTTCCTGATCTTGTTTCCTTCATCTTTTTCCCAGACTGGAGCTCCCTGGAGACAGGGTTCTCTCCTCAGACTAGGGGATTCCACCTGCTGAGTTCAGGGAATGTCATCAGCATTAACTCCATTGCCACAATAGATACTGGCTGGGCTCCCGCCCAGAGGGCTGTGGCCCCAGGCAGCCAATGGGACCCAGGTGTACCCTAGTGAATGATTAACACAAGCTGGTGGACCTGGGGCCACTGTGTCCCCATTACTTCTCACTTAGGGAAGGCCAGCCTCTATATGACTGTAATGTATGGGACCAGTGACCTAACCTTCCAACCACGCAAAAGCCTCCTACAGCGGGGGCTTCCCTTCTCTGCCCACTCCCTGTCCTTTCCTGTTATTTTGGCCGTTTTTGAGATACAGTCTCAAGTGTCATCCCTCCTTCTCTCCACTCTAACCTAGGATCTTGCTGTTTTCGCCCCTCCCCCAATGCTGGGATTTTTTAGGCATGCACCTCCATCTGGCTTTTTAGAGGTTCCAAACTACTCAGATCCCCTTAATTCTGCAACAAGCATTTTGTTAACTGAGCCATCTCCAAAGTGCTTTTGTATCTTTAAAAGAAAAAAAAAAAAAAAAAAAAAAAAACCTCTCTAAGTGCAGCCAACTTGTTTCTCCATAGATTTTTCGTAGGTTGCTTTTTCAAGTTTGTTTAGGGAGTTTATTTATTTATTTAGTTAGTGTATATGACTATATTGTAGCTCCCTTCAGACACACCAGAAGAGGGCATCTGATCCCATTCCAGATGGTTGTGAGCCATCATGTGGTTGCTGGGACTTGAACTCATGACCTCTGGAAGAACAGCCAGTGCTCTTAACCACTGAGTCATCTCATCTCTTCGGCCCGTGCTTCTGTACCCTAAAAAAATTTGTTTTAAAAAAATGTGCATTGGTGTTTTGCCTGCATGCATGTCTGTGTGAGGGTGTCAGGTGCCCTGGAACTGGAGTCACAGGCAGCTGTGAACTGCTACGTGGGTACTGGGAACTGAACCAGGGTCCTCTGGAAGAGCAGCCAGTGCTAGTTACCACAGAGCGACCTCTTCAGCCCCTGACATATTTTCAAAATAGAAACAAAGCAAAACAAAACAAATGCTTTCCCATATGTTATGGAGACACCCAATACATGTAAGTTCATTTTTTCTAAGTGTAATTTTCCTTCAAGACATAAATATATAAAGGACAAATAAAGTTTCCTTTGAGACAGGGTCTTGGTGTGTTTCCCAGGTTGTCTTGAGGTTTTTGATTCTTCTGCTTAAGTTTCACAAGTGCTGCTGGGTTTAAAGGTAAAATATTCATATAAACTTGAAACACAAATACCTAATGCATATCCAATGAAAAAGAAAATGGGTTTATGGACTCAAAAATTTCAGTTCCAGGGGGTGGGAGAGACAGGAAAGCCACTAAAAGCGCTTACTGTGCAGGCTTCTGCGTGTACAAGGCCCACAAAGACCTCCTCAAAGCCAGACATGTAAAAATAACATCTTAATTTCAGCTCCAAGTGTTCTACTCACTATGTTCCAGCAGGGGGTGCTAAAGGCTTTGTCTTTTCCCAACTACCCTGGGTGTTTTGTGGAAAGGTAGATTATGGCCCGACCTTCCCTTCAGTTTTGAGACTTTTGATGATTAGAAGGGGGTGGGAGGAAGAAGGGGAGAAAGAGAAGGAGGGGGGAGAGAAGAGGAAGGAGGAAATGGAAGAGAGAATCTGAGGTTCAGAGGATCATAGTGTCTGGAAAATAGGGAACTCCTCCAGGCACTATTTTAAACGTTTGCCAAGTGTTTACTTTCTCTCCTCTTTGTTTTTCTTTTCTTTTGTTTTCTTTTCTTTTTTTTGCTCTTTGCTTCTTTTATTTGATAGAGTCTCACGTAATCCAGGACAGCCTCAGACTTACAGTGTAGTCATAGATGCCTTTGAAAAACAATGCTTCTACATTTCTTTACTTGGTATGTGTTTGTGCATGTGTGCCCATGTGTGTCATAGCACACGCGTGCAGGTCAGAGCACAGCTTTCCTGGAGTCAGCTCCCTCTCCTTCTACCCTGTGGATCCTGGGAATCCAACTCAGGTCTTTAGCTTGGTGGCAAGTGTCTTACTCACTGAGCCATCCTACTGATCCTGACCTTGAACTTCTGGCCTCCTGCCTTCACCTCCCAAGGGCTAAGATTGTAAGTGTGTCTGGGTAGTGGTGGTGCAAGCCTTTAATCCCAGTACTTGTGAGGTAGAGGCAGGTGGCGCTCTGAGTTCGAGGCCAGCCTAGTCTACAGAGTTTTAGGACAGACAGGGCGGCACAGAGAAACCCTGTCTTGAACCCCATCTCCACCAAAATAAAAAGATTGTAAGTGTACTGCACCAGGCTTGTGTATATGGTACTAGGGATTGGCCACAGTATCTCAGGCATGCTGGGATAATATCAGAATAATAATTGATTACATAATATCAATTACAATTAATAACAATATCAATTCAGTCCCATGTGTTAACAAATTTCACACCAACTCCTAGAAGCAAGCATTATCATTAGAGTTCCTATGAGACTTGATTCAGACACATTCAGGTGGCATGTTTTCTTTTTTTTCTTTAAAGATATATTTATTACATAAAAGTACACTATAGCTGTCTTCAAACACACCAGAAGAGGGCATCAGATCTCATGACAGATGGTTGTGAGCCACCATGTGGTTGCTGGGAGTTGAACTCAGGACCTTTGGAAGAGCAGTCAGTGCTCTTAACCGCTGAGCTGTCTCTCCAGCCCGTGATGTGTTTTCTAGAAGGTAGTTGGAGAGGGCGCCTGTCAGTCAAGAGAGAGGTCCTGTCTGGGAAAGACCCTGGGATTTGACAGTTGAAGCTCACTTCAGAGTGACACATCACATGAAGCTCACTCTTCTTGTGACAGAGGATGCACATTTATTGTGTCCCCAGAGTGGGTATCAGCTGCCAAGAGGGACAGTAGGAACTGTCCCATGGTAGACCAAGATTTGGAAGTATGTCAGAAGTGGGAGGTTTCCCCCAGGAATCACTCAGAATCCATGGTCGGGACATCTCAAGAAGGAAGGAGCAGTCCATGGTATGAGTACCTCAGTGACTGAGAAGAGGCATTAAATTTATCCAGTAGTGACTTCCAGGGGCAGGGGTGTGATGAAGCCAGGATAGGGGAAGGGTCTCCAATGACCATAGCCTTGGAATGCCTAAAGAAACTATAAGCCATGGCTGAAATATGGGGTATGTTTGGCTATGTCTGTGTTATATGCATGAGTTTGGGCACCCTAGTGCTGTGGCATTTGTGTGGGGTCAGAGTCCTCACCTTCTACCTTATTTTTGAGACAATGTCTCTTGTTTACCACCATAAGCTTGTGTGGGCAGATTCATGTATATCTTTTGTGTTACAATGTTACAAATGGTCATTGAGTGGGTGTTTCGGAAGTTTCTATTGGAAATGAACCGGCGAACGGAAGGCCTGTGTAGTGTCAGGATTTTTGAACATGTCCTTAAAAATGAATACTCAGTGTCTACTACTACTTGAGAACAACAGCGCTAAATGTATTCGTATGTATTACAAGTAATGGCCACCAGAGGGAGACGCCGACTCGCGGCTCCGTCCGAGGACGTGGCGCTTTCTCGGTTAGGAGTGTGCGTCGAATCCGCGGTGGGAACATCTGTACCAGGGACCAGGCCGGGGACAAGAGGGCCTAGCTGGACCCGGGACCCATCATGCCTGAGTTCATCGCCCCGCTTGGATTAGGAGTCAGAGCTTGGAGGATCGAGCCCTCCTGGTTTCCTTATTTTTCTGGGCACCAGGTCAGATCTCAGCCCTGGAGGAGACCTAAGTGATGACTTACACCTGGTATGGTGGCCAGAGACCTGTTGGGGGTCAGTGGGGATAGGGCGCCTTGAAAGCAACTTGGAGAACCACTGCAGGGGTTTGGGAAGCTGGCGTTTGAGGGCAAATGGTGTAGAAACCCAAGGCTGGCTCGCTGGGGTAGTTACAATAGGGTTACTTACTTTTTAAAAATAAGACACATTTTTGTTATAATAGTAATTTAGAAAAATTACTGTAAAACTTGAAAACTGGTTAAAGGAAACTTTCAGTCTACAAATGTATTGCATTTAGTCTGTTTCCTTTCACATTCTTAGTTTTGTCTTTTAAAATTTTTTTAAAGGTTTAATTATTTATTATATATGAGTACAATGTAGCTGTCTTAACACAGACCAGAAGAGGGCATCAGATCTCATTACAGATGGTTACGAGCCACCATGTGGTTGCTGGGATTTGAACTCAGGACCTCTGGAAGAGCAGTCAGTGCTCTTATCCACTGAGCCACCTCTCCAACCCTTAAATTTTTTTAAAATTGGAAACAGGGTCTTGCTTTGAAGCTCAGGCTGGCCAGGTCATGGTGATGATCTTCAATGCCTTCTGCACCTTAAAACCAAGCAACCAACCAACCAACGACACAAGTCACCGAGTCCAAAGCTGGTGAGATGGCTTGGTGGGTAAAAGTCCTTCTAGCACACACACTCAGTGGGAGCAAAGGTCTGACTTCCTCAAAATGTTCTTCGGTCTCCACATGGAGATGTGACACGCACATACACTAACACGCACCAATAAGTCATATAATTAAAAAGTCAAAACCAGGGGTAAGCATGGCGTCACGCACCTTTAATCTCAGCATTTGGGAGGCAGAGTCAGGCAGATCTCTGTGACTTTGAGACCACCTGGATTACAGAGTTCCAGGACAGCCAGAACTAGAGGAACCCTATCTTGAAAAACAAAACAAACAAAAATCAAGTTTAAAACAAAAAATGAAAGAGAGTCTTACCAGGCAGGCTTTATGGTCTAAACACGTAATCTGAGCTTTTCAGAGGTAAGAGCTCAAGTGTCAGAAGCTCATGGTCATCCTTTACTATATATTGAGTTTGAGCTAGCCTGGACTACTCGAGACTCTGTCTTCAAACAAACAGATATTATCTTCATCTTTTTCCCCTAGGGTCGTCAACCTGACTCAGAGTGCTGAACTGAGGGCAGCTGCTGGCTCTGCAGTTCCAGCTTTGTCTCTTCTAAGTGCTTCTGCGAACCAGCCCTCAGCCTTTCTCTGTGACATTTGATCCTGTCAAGGTCTCTTCCCCAAACAGCTGGAGTTTTTTTTCTTATTATTGTTTTTTCACGGTTTGACTTATTTTCACATTTAACTTAAAGCAGACTTCATTACATTTATTAATTTCATGCATGTATATAGACATGCGCATGCGTGCCACAGAACGTGTGTGGCCGGTCAGAGGACAACTTTTGTTTCTGGGCTCTGTGCTTCCTCTATGTAGAAGAGTCCAGGGATCAAACCCAGGTCCTCAGGCTTGGCGTCCAGTGCATTTACCAGCTGAGCCATCTTGCTCCACATCTGACTCTCCAATCTACGTGCTATGCTGGGGTTTAACCTACCTGAATTAGTGGGGCTGGCCTCATCTCTCCTGACTCCTGACTTCCGGGGTGTAGACTACCCACTTCTTACCCCTTCTCTTTCCTGTGACTGCTTTAGGTGATGGGCGGGGTCACCGTATGGATAATCCAAGGCATTGGCCTTGAAGTACAAAGGATTCCGAGCTGACTTCTTGGAGCCAGTGGCATGGCTCAGTGGGTAAAGACACTGTTGCCAAGCCTGACTGTTGCCGAAAATATTAAAAGAATGGCTTAACCTTTTATCAACCTCCCACTCCCCCGCCCCCCTCCCCCGCACTCTCACTCCCGCTCTAGTGTGGAGCCGAACACTCGGACTCTGTCACAGGATCCCCAAGCCGTCCTCTCCACCTGGTTCCCTTCCCAGGCGGTTCACTCTGCTGGCCCTGTTGTTTCTGTCCCCCCCCGGGGGGGGGGCAAGGTTCTGTTCCTCCACCGCCCAGCACAAACACCACTCCAAAGCCCGATAGCTCTTCAGGTTTATATATCAAATTCTCAATCCACAAAACTCTCTACACAATAAGCTTACATCCAATGGACAAAGATACAAACTGCCCTCCTATATGAGATAAAAAGACCTATAGAAACCCTTAAAAAACATTCACACCTACCTATCACCAATTAAGACCACGTGGATCAAGCTCCTCTTCTCCAGCTCCAACTTGATTCCCTCTCGAATTTCTCTGTCTCTCCTCCTCTTCCCTCTTCCTAGTCTTTCCCCAACCTAACACTCCAATGTCCAATCATGCCTCACCTTAACGGCAGCCCGCACCCGACGACCTGAAATTGATCTCCAGGACCTACCTAGTGGGAGGCGAACTGACTCCTATAAGCTGTGAGCGTACTACTCTTTCTCTCTTCTCTCTTTCTCTCCCCCCTCCCTCCCTCTCCCTCTCTCCCTCTCTCCCTCTCTCCTCTTCCCCCTCCCTATAGCACAGGATAGAGGAGGATAAGGCCTTTTCCCTTTTCCATAACCGAAGCTGTTACTCTGTCTCAGAGCCACTCTCTCCATTTAGACCACAGGTATCTGTGTGTAGCGGTTGGGGTGCGGTGGGGTGGGGCGGCAGTGTGAAAGGTGAGTGGAGGTAGAGAGGTGGGGGGGGATGGGGATATGGGTGGGGGATGGGATGGAGAGATGGCTCACTGCTCTTGCAGAGGAGCTGAGTTTGGTTCCCAGCACCCACATGATATCTCACAAGCACCCAAAACTCCAGTTCCAGGGGCTCTGATGCCTCTACTCTTTTCTTCAGAGATTAGGCAGGCACGTGGCACATAGCTGTACACACAGGCAAAACACCGGTGCACAGAAAACACAAAACTTAAACTACAGGTGATGCTACTCAGTACTCATTCCAGGATTCCGGAGGCTGAGGCAGGAGAATGTGAAGCTGAAGGCTAGCTGGGCTCCTTATTGAGACCCCTTGGTGAATTAAAAAAAAAAAAAAAAAAGAAAACATAAAAACACCGAATTGAGTTGTTCGCTTGTGTGGGCTCTGGGGGCACAGACTGTCTTGCGACAGGCCCTGGAGCAGAGGTGGGCACACAGGTCGCCTTCGTTGATGGGAACTGCTGAGTGCAGGGAGAGGCAATGGGGTGCTCATGAACCTGTGTCTGGCCAGTGTTAGGCTGGAACCCCTGCTTATCCCCAATCCCTCACAAGCTGTGGGAGGGGGTGCTGCCCTCCCCCCAACCCCGAAGAAACTTCCTCACCTCTCAGAGAAAAGAAACAAGTCATCATTCCTCATTTCCCGTTTCTGGCAACCGGTTCAAGAGTGCCTGCCCAGGGGCTCAGGTTTTGACAGTATGTGGACACAAGCTTTGTGAAACCCTTTTTGCTTTAGACAGGTGACTTCCCCCACCACACGAGAGTTCAGAGAACCCACCGGAGAACTGCCTCCTGATAAACCTACCTTTCTCTACTTTTAATCTGGTCTAATCTGGCCTATATCTGAGCCACCTAGGAGAGAGAAAGAGTTTTCAGGAGCAGCTGTCCTTGTGAGTGAACTGCTCAATCCCCCAGGGCGGATAGAGACTTGGAAACATTCCCCAGTCTCTGGTTTGGTCTCAGCCTTCATCTCTCCGCCCCCACCCCCAGTGTCCCCAAGCGTGTTCATGAGGCAGAAACCTGCAGCTACTTTGGGAACAGGAACAGTCATGGGAGCCGGACCCAAATAAACCAGTCTTGGGAGGGGAGGGCAGGGCTGGAGAGAGCTGGAGACAGGCTCAGGAAGAAGCTTAGGTCTCCTGGGCTCAGGCCTTCATTATAGCCAGGGGTAATTAAGGGAGGAGTGGGGGTGGGGTAGCTCCTCTCAGGGATCCGGGTGTGATTAAGAGGTGAGAGCCTGTTGAGCACTTTACATCCAGTAACATTGTCAGTTGGAAATCTAGCTCTGGGCCAGATCATTCCTTCCTGCACTGACCACCAGCCACACTGACAACATTCAGCGGAATGTGTTGGTCTCTGGCTTCCTCTTGGTGGCCTGGCTTTGCAAGGCTGGGTTATGCTAGCCTGAGCTAGTACTGTCTTCTCTGTGTTGTGGGGTCTTAGGCTGGTCACTTCACCTCTTTGAGCACCATTCGCAAGGGACTGGAAGGATTGGTGTTGGGATTAAATGCAAGACACATTGAAATGAACTGAGTTTGCAGGAAATGCACGAAGAGCTGGCAATTAATAAACAGCTGGAGGGGGGGATGATGAAAATTCAATACTTATGGATGGTGTGTGCTGGGTCTTTTCTAGTTTGTTTTTGTTTTGGGTTCTTTTGTTTGTTTGCTGGTTGGTGTTTTTGTTTTGTTTGTTTGTTTGTTTGTTTGTTTGCTTGTTTTTTTTGGTCAACTTCACACAAACCCAGACGTATCTTTTAAGAGGGAATCTTAAGGGCTGGAAAGATGGCTCATGGTTAAGAGTACTGACTACTCTTCCAAAAACCCCAGTTCCAGGGGATCCAACACCCTCACACAGACAGGCATGCAGGCAAAACACCAATGTATATAAAATGAAAATAAATAAATTATAAATAAATAAATCATAAAAGATGGAATCTTAATAGAGGAAATTTCTCCATAAGATTGGCCAGTAAGAGAGGAACAGCCAGTAAGCAGCACCCCTCCATGGCCTCTGCATCAGCTCCTGCCTCCAGGTTCGTGCCCTGTTTGAGTTCCTGCCCCGACTTCCTTTAGTGATGAACTGGGATGTTAAATGTAAGCAAAATAAACCCTTGCCCCCCAAGTTGGCCATGGTGCATTCTCTCAGAAACAGAAACACTAAGACAGTATGAAAAAATAAAAGTTCACAGCCACTGGGCTTGAGTTCACAGTGAGCAGAGAGCAGAGGATGCTGAAGGGCATACAGGCTGCCCTCACCATGGACCACACATACATCCTGGCACAGACAAAGTCTCAGGTAAAAGATTGTTCTTTTATAAATCCCTGTGTAGCCAACCAAGCAAGGCTGACTCTGAACTACCAAGCCTCCTGGCTAAACCTCGTGAATGTAGGTGTGCAACCTCTGCTCAGCTTAAAGTGTTTAAAACTTTATTATAAAAAAAAGTTAAAGGTCAGGCAGTGGTGGCATATGCCTTTAATCTCAGCACTCGGGAGGCAAAGGCAGGTAGATCTGAGTTCAAGGCCAGCCTGGTCTATAGAGCAACTTTCAGGATGGCCAGGGCTGCACAGAGATTGGGATGGAATCTGTGGAGTGTATACTTTTACCATAGATTATATGCTATGTTCTAGTTCTACCACCCAAACCGATGAGAATTAGAAGGAGAAAAACAATAAGTTTGTGGTCACATAAAATGTATGTTATATATGTGTGTGTGTGTGTGTGTGTGAACAAATGGGTGCAATGTGACTTGTACAAAGGGGATCAAGAAGGGTGAATATAGGGGTGAGTAATGACTGAATGCTGGGTTAGGGTATGAGCCTAACACCTGGTTGGGGTACTTTCATGCAGTTTTATTCTCTGTTTGTTTTTTGTTTGTTTGTTTGTTTTCTTACAACTTTATTAAAAAAACAAAACAGAGATACATGTATTGATTATTAAAAGCATTTTATCGTGAATATATATGAATATATTTTTGTCAGTACTTGATTTTTTTAAAGGTTTGATAGTGTGCATTAAAATCTTACTATTTACAAAGATCATAAAGTATATGTAAAACAAAACGTAACATGGAAATAGTCAAAGTTTTCTTGGTGTGTAAAGGTTAAACATATGATTTTTAATTACCAAAAATTGCCACAAGGCTATCTTCTTAGCTCCTGAGTTATTAATGATTTAAGGTCTAGGTGTACCCCACTCTGAAAGGGTGCTATACACTTGTTTTTTTTGTTTTTGTGTTTTCTAAGAAGGACTGAAGGTTCCACTCTTTGGCCTTTCTTTTTTTTTTTTTTTTTTTTTTTTTCTTTCTTTTTTTTTGTTTCTTGGGTATTCAGAGTTTTCTGAGGCTAGTATCCAATTATCAGTGACTGCATCTTATGTCTGTTCATTTGTGACTGGGTTATCTCACTGAGGATGATATTCTCTAGATACATCATTTTCCTAAGAATTTCATAAAGTCATTGTTTCTAATAGCTGAGCAGTACTCCACTGTGTATTTTGTTGTTTTTTTTCTGCTTATCTTATTCTCAAGTGCCCCTACAAGGCAGCCCCTTTCTTGCAGCATATACAGATGCTGAACCCCCAAGGGCTGGAGAGAAAGGCCAAGCAGCTTGCTAAAGATCAGTGTGCTGTAAGCAGGATTCAGGGTTAGACTGACATGAGGATATAGGGCACATTTGTACTTACCATGAGCACGAGCCCATGCACATGCACATACACACGTGGGTGTGTCCTATAAGCTGTCATGTACAGAACCTTGGTGAGCAGGTCAGTTACTTGGTGAGTTACTCCAGGTAACTCAGGCTGGGGGAACCTCTGGAGGAAAGAGCACGGATCCCTCTCAGGTACCTCCATGTCCTCACCTGAACATATACCTAAATACTCATCTCAGGGGTGGGGCCTGATACTCACCTCTTCCTCTATGGGTCATAGGATGCAGCTGTCCTGCTATGGAAGCCTCCTTCATCCCTAGGCTTGGGCCTGGCTCTGCTCCTTCCTGTTGGACAGCAGTCCCTTTGGGCTTTGGTCCTTCCCCATTTTTCCTTCCTGGAAGGAGGCTGGGCAGTCACCAGCGGGCACAGGAGTGTGCTGAGATGTCATGAGGACATTGAGCTTTAGGAAGGGTCCCAATGTGTGCAGCTGGTTCTAGAACTTGCTGTGTGGTCCAAGCAGACCCTGAACCTGCATCCTCGTGGTTCAGACTCCTAGGTCCAGTATTACAAGTAGAGCCATCATTCCCCATGATATAGTATTATGTTTTAGTGCAGTCAAATTTATAAGTGTTATTTGCTTTTTTTTTAATTTAGAAAGGACTCCCCTTTCTTATTACAGAAGTCATGATGCTTTTTCTTCTGTGTTCAGAAAGGAAACAAAGCCCTGGCCCGTTCTTCCCCCTTCTGCAACCAGACAGGATTTAATTAAGAGCAAATTGAGATTTAATGAGCCTGCAGGTCCCAGTCTAGACTTAGAAAAAAATCGATTTCTGTAACCTGGGTGTGTAAGGCAAGGTAATGTGTCTGATAGGCAGACAGGGTGCACAGAAGGACACAGAGAGGCAGCCTAAGGGGTAACCTGGGCTCAGTTTCCCTATCTGTGAAGGCAGGTGATGCTACTAACTTGGTGGCATCCTAGGATGAGGCAGGTGCAGGATCTGTAAGGAGAGTGAGGTTCGTATGGTCACTGGTCAGCAATAGCAACTTTTTCACTCTCCCGTGTCTGCAGCAGCTCTCTGAGGCAGGGCTTAAGGCATCATATCAGGACAGGGAAAATCAGTTGGCAGGTCCATCTCAGACATGCCTGAGTCCTGCTCAGTCTCAATTGCTGTGGGCTGTTAGCTGTGGCAGTCAGTGACTGGCTGATGGAGTTCAGGAATTTCCAAGAAGCCCCAGGTATCAACCCAAGGGGCAGGAGATAGACAAGTGCTCCTCGGGGACCAGAGGAGCGGTCCTGATTCCCGGGTTGGAAGGTGTCATGTCCTGTTCTGTACTCATCTTTCCACATCCCCTCCCCTCTTGGGATCCCTGTCAGGGACCCTGTCACTTCTCAGATTCAGGGGTAATGGAAGGCAGGAGGGGAGCGGGAGTTGCCGCCCCTCCGGTCCTTATCAGAGATGGGTAGATATGCCCTGGCCTAATGGAGGCCTCACAGGAGGATCCGGCGGATCCTGGCTGTTTGCAGAGATAAGGGAGGGCAGCCCCTGGGCTCGGTACACAGATGCCTCTTAGTTGGGCAAACAACCCAGCTGTCCTCGGATGCTCAGCCAGGGCTGGCACCTGTGACCGACCCACTTGGGTCCTGTCTGTGGCTCTGGAAAGCGAGACCCCAGGAGGCCAGGAAAGGGGAGGGTGGGGTGGGTGACAGGTGACAGTAGCGGGCCACCGTTGGATCCCAGGAGGTGATGGAAGTGGCTGGGGCTGAGCTGGGAGTCAGGTCAAGGGCATGAGTATGCCAGCTTGCGTGTGTGTGTGTGTGTGTGTGTGTGTGTGTGTGTGTGTGTGTGTGTGTGTGTGTAGCAGAGTCCCCTGAAGTGAGAGGCTCAGTCAGTGTTACACTGAGCCTGGGACACAGTCCAGGCTCCAGAGTTGGGGGCTGATGGTGCATTCAGCCGATGCAGGGCAGGAGAGGCGCTGGGAGGGAACACAGACCCCCACAGATGCCTTCATCCTCCTCCTCTCTTCTGCTCCAGTAACCCCGCCATGCCTGCCACTGGAGGCTACAGACCTGGGACCACTCCTCGTCCTCTCTTTAGATGTCACTTAGCAGAACACATCTGAGTTAAGGACGAAGCTAACCAAGAAGCCCCCAGAACGTAGTGATAATGGAGGAGGCATCAGGCTCACGCCGCCAGCTCGGTCCAGTGCTGCACAGAGCTTTGCTAACCTTTCCTTAATTGGTCCTTGTCCCCTCTTGTGTCCTGTGTAGTCACCATACAGTCTGATGCCCAGATAACCCCAGCTGTCCTTTTCCTGTGGGTTTGGTGGGGTACTCTATAAGTGCTTAGGTTGCCCATACACTAGCACATTTCATCTCCAGCACACGCCTTGACACGCATGTGTCAGTGGCTTCGTCCCAGCCAACCTGTGCTTCAGTCCTCTGAGGTGGATTCTTTCCCACCCAACATTCTCAGAGGAGGGCTTGCACTCCAAATGGGTGGAGGCTTGTTACCTGCCATTCACAGTCAGGGGTGATCTATACGGCTCAGGGTGTTCGGATGTATGGAGTTATAGACAGTTCCCCTGTGGAAAAGCTCACAGAGTTTAAAAATGTCCATAAAGTGGCAGTTTCATTAAATTTAAAATTATGTTTGTGTATGTGTTTGTGCGTGTGTGTGTGTGTGTGTGTATGTGTGTGTGTGTGCACGTGTGCATGTGTTTGTGTGTTTGTGTGTCTTTTCGCATATACTGTTTCTTTCCTTCCATCACGTAGTCCCAGGTACTAAATGCAGGCCATCAAGATTGGCGACAAGTACCTCCACCTGTGACCCATTTTGCTAGTCCCGAAACCAGCGCCTCCCCTTTTCTTTTCTCTCTTTTTTTTTTTTCTAGACCAAGTCTCACTATGTAGCCCTGCCTTACCTGGAACTCACTGCGGAGACCATGTTGCCCTGTAACCCTTTAACTTACAGAGATCTGCTTGTCTCTGTTTCCTGAGAACTGGGGTTAAAAGTGTGTCCTTCCTGATGTCCCCCCCCACCCCCGGTTGTGCCAACAATCATCTCGTGAGTGGAAACCTGCACAGCTACTTTGGAAAACTCGTCATCTCTGCCACAGGGTGACATAAGCCATTTTATAACTCAGCACACCCACCCCCAGCTGTATACACTCACAAAGATGTGTGCACATAGTCACCGAATGACACGTCCAAGTATCTATAACCCCAGGACAGGAGGGTCTGGCTGGCGGCCCAGGTTAGCAGGATTGGTGAGTTCCAGGTTCAGTAAGAGACCCAAGCTCAAAAAACAAGGTCAGGTGGGGCTGGAGAGATGTCACAGGCACACATGCACACGTGCACACACTATGTAGGCCTATAAAACGTTGGCCACAGTACTCCACTGATGTACTAGCGAATAGTACCCCAGCAGGGAAGAAGCAAGGAGGAGTGCAGAAGAGGCTTGTAGTGTGAACTGTGTCCTGTGCTGGGCGCTGTTCGGTTTGTGAGAAGCCATCAAAGCTAAACATTTACAGTCCTTGCGCTTTAATGGGTGTATACTTGTCTCCAATAAAACACTGAATATGGTTTTTAAACTTTTATGGAGCTAGCATTTAGATGAACTTATGCCACATTAAACTCTTGGCTCCACCACACTCTCTTTCGTCTGTTTCCTGCTCCCGATCCTATTCCTGGGTCTCAGTCGGTGCCCCTGTTCTCCCCACCCCCGCACCCAGGGTGGCCTGTTTCTGGAAACTCAGCTTGTGCAAAGTGTATTTTAACACATAAAACCAAATTTTTAAAGTTTTTATTTTTTATTACTTTTTAATCACGTCGTGGGGCGGGGGAGGCAGGTATGTACTTACGAATACAGTGACCCCGGAGCCAGAGGCATCAAATCTCCTATTGCTGGAGTTAGAGGTGGCTGTGAGCTGCTCAACAGGGTGGGGAAAGAACTTGGGTCCTCTGCAAGGGCAGTATAAAGTCGTGACTGCTGAGTGGTCTCTTAAGGTCCCATTATGGTTCTTTTGCTACCTGATGGGTATAGAAATTCTGGCCATCCTATGTTTCTTTCTTGTCCCGTTACTGTGAAAAAAAAAAAAATGGCTGAAGGAAAGCAGCTTAGGCAGGCTTGGTTACTGCTGACCAATCCTCGGCAAAAGCACCCACACGCCTTAGCTTCGGAGCCCTTGAGTGTGAGCACAGCTCCCCAGGAAGCCAAGGCTGATCTCGAATGCTCAGTTATCCGTGTTTATCAGCTTCATGTGTGTTGGGATTACAGGTAAGCCACCATGCCCCGAGGAGTTCAAGATCATCCTCAGCTACTGAAGATATTCAAGGCAAGCTTGGGATACGTAAGACCCTGCCTCAAAATAAAATAAAATAAAATAGGGAGAGACTGGATGACTCAGTGGTTAAGAGCTCTTGCTGTTCTCCCAGAGGACCTGAGTTCAGTTCCCACCATCCAAGTCAGGAGATTCCCAGTCATTAGTGATTCCAGCCACAGGAGGATCTGGTGACCTCTTCTGGTTTCTGTGGGCACTTGCACACACATAGCACACACACACACATACAATCTTATAAAACAAAAACAATCCCAGTGAGGTGATGCATACCTTTAGTTCCAGCACTCTGATTTCTTGTGAGTTCAAGGTCAGCCTGGCCTCTATAGTTTCAAGACAGCCAGGATTACACAGAAAGACTGTCTCAAAAATCAACCAGCCAAACAAACAAAAACTGAAAAGGTGGATGGATGGCTTCTGAGGTTGACTGCTGGTCTCCATATGCACACGCATGTAACTCTACATGCATTCTCTCTCACCTCCAAACACCCTAAAAGTCAGTGCTCTCAAACTTGAGCATGCATCAGAATCCCGTTTATGGTTCATTAAACATAAGCTGGTGGTTGTGTTTGTGGGGTACACCAGATCACCTGCACTTGAGAGACTGAGGCTATATCATATTAAAACAGTGCGTGTGTAGTGTGTGTACATGCATGTGTATGTATGCATGCATGTATGCATATGTGTATTGTGTATGTTATATGTGTGTACGTATATCTCTGTGCTTCAGAAGGTCCTGGGTGGGCTTGTAAGCTGTGTTTCTAACCAGGAGCTGCTGCTGCTGACCTGGGAACCACACTGAAAATTTTTAAAAATATTTATTTAATGTCTGTGAGTATACTATTGCTATCTTCAGACACCAGAAGAGGACATCAGATCTCATTACAGGTGGTTGTGAGCCATCATGTGGTTGCTGGGGATTGAACTCAGGACCTCTGGAAGAACAGTCAGTGCTCTTAACCACTGAGCCATCTCTCCAGCCCCACACTGAAGAATTATTGTTATACGACACTCTTAAGTTTTATTCTCTCCAGGAAGAAGCCCAGAGGATAGAGGCTTAGTGCTAGTGTGGGAGGGAATTGTCAGAAACCTAGATTCCTTCATATTTTTTACTCTGGATGGCCGGCCATCACCTTCTGGTCCAACATGGTGGTTTTAGCATAAACCACCTGAACAGACGGGAAGGGTACGACAGACAGTGTACCTTCAAGGCTCCTCTAAAACACCTCCTGGAGATCCGATGAATCCTGGGCTGGGGACGTAGCTCTGGGGTAGAGTGCTTGTCTGGCAGATACCAGGTCCAGGTTTCGAACCCCAGCACTGAACACACGGAAGTGACGGTGTGTGCCTGTGATACCAGAATTTGGGAGGTCAAGGCAAGAGAATTAGAAGCTCAAGGTCACCCTTGATTGCTCAGTGAGACTCATTTGAGGCTAGCTTGGATCACACGAGATCCTGTCTCATACAATTCTACCTGCGATTCCCTGGCCACAGCTCAGTGACATGCAAACAGCCAGGAGGGAGACTGAGGTGTGATCACAGTGACCAGGGGTTGGCTACGTCAAGGTTTATCTGACCAATCAATTGGGAAGGCATTGGGGACGATCAGGAGGAAGCAGAAAGCCCACCCACCCATACTGTCTACCAGGGTCAAGGAACTACCTCTCTCAGCATCCCAGGCAAAGCAGGTCACCATGATGTGACCTGAGATAAAGCAGGGCCCTTGTCTTTTTTTGTTTGTAATGCCCCTTCCTGTGAATTGAGGATCATTCATATTGTCCCTCAGTGCAGCTTAGCAAGACCCTTCTCCGGTGTGGAACTTGGGTCGAAGAGCAGGGGGACATGTGTTGGGACGGTGCCAGTGCTCTGTGGATGCGGGATCCTAAGAGCTCCACAGTGAGGAGCACACAGATGGGGAGGAGGAGACAGCACAGTAACAATTCCTAGTTACCCACCATTGCAGCTGTGGGGATCCAATTTTTAAGATGGACGTGAGGGGTTGGCAAGATAGCTCAATGGGTAAAGAGGTGCTTGCCACCAAGACTGATGACTTGAGTTTGATTCCCCGGGACACACCGGGTGGAAGGGAGGGACTGATTTCTGTAAGTTGTTCTCTGACTTCCACGCCTCCCTCCCTCTCTCCCTCTCCCTCCCTCCCTCCTTCCCTCTCTCTCTCTCTCTCTCTCTCTCTCTCTCTCTCTCTCTCTCTCTCTCTCACACACACACACACACACACACACACACCCATGTATAAAGATGGACATTAAGTATGAATTATAAATGGCCTTCCCCTCTGGGGCACAGAGCCCTAGGGTTCCCTAAGGGACTGTCTGTAGAGACATTCTGTGCTTGGATTTCCTCGGGCTGTGAGCTCAGGTGCACCAGTTTTTGGAGCTTTTCATAAATAGCCCAAACCTGGGACAGAAACTCAGGAAGATAACCCCTAGGGAGAGGCCAAGATAGTTTGTGGACTGGCCTGCAGGACCTAGGGACCCTAGAACCGCTCTGCAGAAACAGAATAGGGTGAGGGAGTTACACAGGATAGACCCAGAGAGTCCTTGAATGAGTGGCACCAAAGGTCAGAGGTCATGGGAGGAAGCATCAGACAGGTCACATGATGTCTCTTAGCTGGGGCAGTGCCCCTGCATCCTGCCAGAGGCCAGTGTATCCTGGGAGCCCCTGGCTGGTGGTTTCCACGGAACTGTCCCAGCCTTGTTCTTCCTGGGAGGCGGCAGGAGGGCGGGGGTTGGGTCATTTTCTTGTTTTCTCCTCTCTTGGCTGTCAATTACCGCCCTCCTCTCTGATGGATGGCACAGAGCGAGCCACACTAATGGCTTTCCACAGAGCTCTCAGAACTAATGAAGCTGCTAACGAGCGAACTAGTAAATGAGTCAGGCTGTTCCTCACACCTGTCTTGTCCCAGCTCCCATCACAGGCCACACAGCAAGTTGTACCACATAACAGATGGGCAATGCCGGTGACCCCTGGGTGGGGATAGACTCTGGGCCTGTCATCCAGGTTGGGTGTGGAAGTCTGGGGAGAAGAGAGATTGCTCTTGAGATGAGGACAAAGGGCTATATAGGGAGAGTGTGTGAGATTGTGGAAAGGGGGGCAAGGAACAGTGGTACGGACAAAGATGGGTCCCCTCCAAATGTAGATACTGGGAAACAAAGCTAGAAAGCCTGGATAAACCTCACTTTTCTTTCTTTTCGATAGAGTCTTTCAATATGTAATCCAGGCTGGCCTTCATCCTGCAATCCTGCCTCAGTCTCCCCAGTGCTGGTATGACAAGAATAGGTCACTGTGCTTTGCTTTCTTGTGGTGTTGAGGATCAAACCCAAAGCCTTGTGCCTGATAAATGGTCACTGAGTTGGGATAAGCTTCCAGCCTCGTTCCCAAGGAGACCACAGCTTGACAAGGATGGGTGATTATATACCAACTATTTCAATAGTAAAATGAAACCCAAGACACCTGTTCTATCATTTTTTTTTTTTTTTAATTACGAGGCTCAGAGAAGCCAGACAACTTGTCCAGAGTCACACAGTGACAATTGCATGTGAGTTTACATCCAGAACAGTGAGACCCTGGAGTCCACACCCTTTACACAGCTCTCGGGCTTGAGGTATTGTGAAAACAAAGGGCTAGAGATGGTAAAAACACATCACTCCGGCTTGATCTGATTTTCATACTGATGGGATTATGTGGCCAGAGGTCAGGGTGCTGGAAACTCCCGTGTCTGGACTTCAGCAAGGCAGTCAGCAAAATATCTCCTGACACCCCCTAGACACAGGGAGATGTGTGGGTGACATGACTCAGGGGTTCCAAGGATGTCTTAACATGACTCAGCCCATCCCCTGCCCCCACTTAAGATTTATTTATTTTATCTTATGTGTATAAGATGTTTTGCCTGTGTGTATGAACACCATGAATACCATGAATTCGTGTATGAATACTGTGTATGTATCCAGTGTCCTGAGCCATCTCTACAGCCTGAGCAATAATCAGATGCTTATCTATCTATCTATCTATCTATCTATCTATCTATCTATCTATCTATTTATCTATCTATCTACCTACCTACCCACCTACTTACCTACCTACACATCCATCCATCCATCCATCCATCCACCCATCCATCTATCTATCTACCTACCTACCTACCTATCTATCATTTATCTCAGAATTTCATGTATCCCAGGCTAGCCCCAAATTCAATATATAGCTGATGATCTCCTTGAACGTCCAAACCTTCTACCTTCACCTCCTGAGAGCTGGGATTACAATCATATGTCTCCATGACTGGTTTATGTGGTATCGGGGTGGAACCCAGGGCTTCATGCAGACCAGGCAAGTACTCTACCAACTGAACTACATATCCAGGTCCCTCTTCTGTGTATTTTTATGTTTCTTATTTGTTTTTAAGACAAAGTATTACTATGTAGCCTTGGCTGGCCTGGGCCTCCCTATGTAGAGCAGGCTTACCTTGAATTCATAGAGATCCGCCTGCTCCTGCCTCCTGAGCGCTGGGATTAAAGGTGTGCACCACCATGTCTGGCTTCGGTTTATTTTTAATTATCAAAGTAATCTGTATCTGCTGTAGAAAAATAAAAACTACCAATGAAAGAAAGCAAAAGTAACTCACCTACATCTCACCAACTGTCAAAGAGTTTATTAAACTCGCAAAATAAAACTTAAAAAACAAGCCAACAAAGGTAGGCCTCCCTTGGCGAGACTCTCCCTTCCTGGTTGAGCAACTTAGGCCCGGCTTCTATCCTCAGTACCTTTAAAGAGAGCAAGAGAGACTTTCTGCTCACATTTAGAAGCATCCTGACTGTATCCGCACTGTAAACAATAGATAGTAAGGTTAAGGGCACTTAGCATGGTCTGGAACAGGAGGCGTGCTGACAGGCATTCAGCATGATTAAATAGTCACTCATAACTATTTAGGCACTCTGGCCATCTATCACAGAGAGCAAGATGGAGGCTGGAGACGATGCCAGGCTCAGGCCACAGAGACCTGGTGAGGGATAGAGGCAGGGGTTGAAGTTATTGTTTTTAGTTTTTGTTTTAGTTATTGTTTGAAGTTGTTGTTGTTATTATATCGTTATCAGTATGTGTGTGTGTGTGTGTGTGTGTGTGTGTGATGTATGTAGAGATGGGCACACACCATGCCGTCTATGTAGAGGTTAGAGGACAGTTTTGTGATACTGGTTTCCTCCTTCCACTTTGTGGGTTCTAGGGTTTGAGCTCAGGACATCAGGTTCTCAAACAAACTCCTTATCCACTATTCCCTATTCTATCCCCCGAGCACGTTTTATCTAGCTCTGAAACCTGACTCCGAGCTGGGGTAGGCCCTGAGCATTTGGTACATTTTCTCGGCTCCCCGGCTCTGTACAACCTCCCTGCATTTCCAACTTGACCCCATTAGTCATTCCAGCCTTCTTGTTCAGTCTGTCCGTCCTTCCCAGACTTGTCCTGCGGTCTGTCTGTCTTTTCCACCCACCTCTGCACTGCGGACAGTGAGTAATGGCTGCCCACCAAGATCCAGCATTGCTACCCCTCAGCTTGCACAGAGGCTTCATCTAGGTTGTGACCCTGTGGACTCAGACCCCAGGGAAGGCCAACATCTTTAAGCAGTGCCCAGGATGCCTACTAAGTGTTTATTATACCACTAGAGGATTTTAGCTAGGAAACTAAGGCTTTACCCCTGGCTAAAAAGGTACTTTTTGAAAGATTACTGGCTTTCAGATACCATTCTGAACACTTTTGAAATAACCTTATTTTTTTTTTTTTTTTTTTTTTTGTTTTTTTTGTTTTTGATTTTTTTGAGACAGGGTTTCTTTGTGTAGCTCTGCCTGTCCTGGAACTCACTCTGTAGACCAGGCTGGTCTGAAACTCAGAGACCCACCTGCCTCTGCCTCCTGAATGCCGAGACTAAAGGTGTGCAAGACTACATCCTGGCTATTTATTTACATAAAAAAGATTTCTTTATTTATTATGTACACAGTATTCTGCCTGCATAAATGTCTGCATATCCGGAGAGAGAGTCAGATTCCACTTTAGACAGCTGTGAGCCACCACGTGGTTGCTGGGATTTGAACTCAGGACCTCTGGAAGAGCAGTCAGTGCTCTTAACCACTGAGCCATCTCTCCAGCCCTTACAATTTTAATTTTGATTCACAGTAGTTTTTCAACCATGTACATCTGTGCACCATGCGTGTTCATTTTCTGTGGAGGACAGAGGGGGCTTCAGATGCCTCAGATTTGGAGTTATAGATGGTTGTGAGCCGCCATGTGGGTGCTGGAAATCGAATCAGGATCCACTGTAAGAGCAGCCGTGCTCTTAACAGATGAGCCATCACTCTAGCCTCAGGCAGGGATTCTTTTACAGACAGAACCACCTTCATGACACAAAACAATAGCACCATCTTCCTACTCTTTATTTTCGGTAAGCACAAACCTGTTCTCTATCCCTTTAGTTTTATCTTTTAGCTAATGTCCTATAAGGGGAGTTATATACAGGATGTCCCCTTCTGAGACAGGCTTCATTTAAGCAGCCTAGTTATCTTTAGAGAGTAACTCAATTTGTTCTGAATATCAATAGTTCATTTTTTATTATGACCAAAAAATAGATAGCTCTGTTTATGCCATTATTCGGTCCTCGTTGGAAGGCTTTGGCAGTTAGAGCTGCTGCAAACAGCTATGCTTGGGTATTTTATGTGGACATCTGCATTCACTTCCCAAAGACAAATAACCCCACAAGTGCTCTTAATCACGGAGCATCTCTCCAGCCCCTCATTTCAATGGCATGTCTTTATTTTATTTATGTGTGTGTTTGTTTGAATGTATGCCACAAACATGTGGTACCCGAGGAGGCCAGAAGAGTGTCAGATTCCCCCAGAGCTGGAGTTACAGGTGGCTGTGAGAAGCCAAGTGGGTGCTGAGAACTGAATCTGGTCCTCAGCAAGAGCAGCAGATGCTCTTAACAGATGAATCACCTCTCTAGTCTTCATTTCCCCGTCCCTGTTGACTTTTAAAAGATGGCATCTCTTGGAGCTGGTGTTTGGCTAAGCAGGCAAACGTTTGTCTAGCATTCCTCAGGCTCTGGCCTCGGCCCTTCTCTGTAAAAACAAAATAAAGAAACAAATAAGACAGCATCTGCCCTCTGGCATGGTGGCACACGCCTTCAATCTCAGCGCTAGGTAAGGACAGATGGATTTCAGTGAGTCTGAGGCCAGCCTGCTCTACACGATGAGGTTCTGCCAGTCAAGGCTACATAACGACACCCTGTATATAAACAAACAAACGAACAAACAAATAAAACACATCCCATGGTTTTACTTGGTGTTCCTAAGAGTGTTGGGTCAGATACAGGGATGGGCAACCCAGGGGAGTGAAGTTAGACCACGCTCACTTTGACTGAAGATCTTCAACATCTGACTCTGTAACCACAGAGCTCTTATCAACCTTGAAGGCAGGAGGAGATGGTTTACCCCTGTGAAGCATGCGTCCATGTGGATCTAGGCTGCCCCAAAGAGTACGGTTGGATGTGGACATGGCGTTAGGACATTTTTGTGGTTGGTGAACAAAGGAAAGTCATACATCAAGGTGGTTTTCAAACTCATTGGTGGAGCCATCTACAACTACCCATCGACCCATCAGCCCTGTACAACCCTTAGCTGAGGTGTGGCTTTTTCCTGGGAACTCCAGTTCACATAGTCAATCGGCCTCTTAGACTCTTCAACATAGGTGTGGCTTCTATTTTTTTTTTTTTTTTTTTTTTTAGAATGTCACTCACAATTGCTGCTGTTGGTTGTGCCTGTGGAGACCAAGGATGCTATATGCTCCATGATCTAGTTTTTAAAAATGATTTGTTTGTGTGTGTGTGTGTATGCACATACATGTGTGCATGCATATGTGAATATGGGCATGTGTCACACTGTGCATGTGAAGGTCAGAGGACAACTTGTGTGAGTTGGTTTTCTCCTACCCTGGGAGTCTGGAAGATCAAATTCAGGCCAACAGGCTTGGCTGCAGGCACCTTTACCTGATGAATCATCTTGTCAACCCTCTATAGTCTTAAAAACAACAAAGTGAATTCCCTTTCTAAGTTACGTCTCCCTTATTTTCAGCAAATTCAGTGTGTTTTAGAGTTCCTAGTCTCACATCTCCACCTACAGTGCCCTCCCTTTTAAATCTAGCATTTTATTATTATTATTATTATTATTATTATTATTATTATTATTATTATTATTGAACAACTTTATTTTAAATATTATTATTTTTTAATGTAAATACTAGGAGCACTGTTGTCATTGGTAGATGGTTGGTTTTGTATAATTTAGAGAAAAATAGTTAACTCAAAGTGTTTGGGTATTCCTAATAAGAATCAATTGAAGCTGAGTGTGGCAGTGCATGCCTTTAATTTCATCAGTCTTGAGATAGAGGCTGGTGCTCTCTGTGGATTGAAGGCCAGTCTGATCTACACAGTGAAACCCTGTCTGAAAGAAAAGAAAGAAAGGACAACAGAAAGAAGGAAGGAAGGAAGAAAGGAAGGAAGGAAGGAAGGGAGAAAGGTAGGAAGGAAGGAAGGAAGGAAGAAGAGAGAGACAGAAGAAAGGGAGAGAGGAAGGAAGGAAGGAAGGAAGGAAGGAAGAAGAGAGAGACAGAAGAAAGGAAGAGAGGAAGGAAGGACATCAGATGTTCTAGGGTAGGCGGAAGTCTGAGTGTGGCATAATAGGTGTTGATGGTAGGCTAGAACATCTGGAATGTGAGTTCATCAGGTTACTCTCGTAAGTAGGACTTTGTGCACTTGACAGGTATGGCTCTGCCCCATACTGTAGGGCAGGTGTTCACCAGGACAGATTATGCTGTGACAGGAGAGTAGCAGCTCAAGCAGACCAACAGCTATGTCCAGGAATTTGTTGTATTTCATCGTTTCTAATGTCAATAACAACCCAGTAAGTCAATTCATTGAAACAAACCGATATTCTTCCTTTTACTAGTAGAGAGAAGTTCTGTTGTTTTTTGGATAAATATAGAGGCACCCCTACCCCAAAGTGGACTTTCTTTTGGAAAACTTATTTATTCATTTTATTAGATTTTTTTAAAAAAATGTGTTTTGGTGTTTTGCCTGCCTGTATGTATATATGTATGTATGCCTGTATGCCTGTGTCTGTATGTATGTATGTACGTATGTACACCACATATTTGTCACAGACCACAGAGGTCAGGAAAAGGCATGAGAGCCCCTGGAACTGCAGTATAGATGGTTGTAAGACACCATAAGGGTGCTGGGACTCGAACCCACGTCTTCTGCAAAAGCAGCAAGTGCTCTTAATCACTGACCCATTTCTCTAGTCCCACTTTTGGAAGAGATAAAATAGGTTTCTAAGCTAGAAAGATGGCTCAGTGATTAAGAGCACTGACTGCTCTTCCAGAGGTCCTGAGTTCAAATCCCAGCAACCACAGGGTGACTCACAACCATCTGTAATGAGATCTGACGCCCTCTTCTGGTGTGTCTGAAGACAGCTACAGCATACTTACATAAATAAATAAATAAATAAATCTTAAAAAGAAAAAGAATAAGTTTCTCCCAAAGTAAAAACTGGAGTAAATATATATTTTTTTAATTTGATGAATAAATGAGTATTGGCTTTGATTTTTCAAAACCTACTTTAATGAGGGTTCTTAAATGCTTCAACTTTCCTTCTAGCCCACCGGAGGTAGTGGAAAAGAAAGGTTAATAGGAAGTGAGGGTTGTGGACCTGCTTAGAAATAGTTCTTTGGGGCGATTCAGCGGTCCAGTTCACTCTGCCATCACCTCTCATGAATACCAATGGCAGCTCAGTCCAGAAGAAACCACATGGCTCCGCCAAGCTGTCAGAGCCCCACAGAAGCAGCAAGAAGCTGCTGAAATATTATGAGAAGTTCTTTGGTGAGTTATTCTCTGCAAAGTCACAGCAAGCAAAGATCAGTGATGTTCTGGGATAGGCAAACCAACGCCAGAGCCTCCTCCCATTGTCGGTGGGGCCATATTTATATTCTTTCTCAACACCACACGTCCTCTTACATGTCTGCTTCAGCAATAACATCCATTCACCTGTGTGCCCCATCAAATTATCACGTGATATAACAAGTTTCCAGAAATTTCCACTTCATAGGAGTCTCTTGCCTGCTGGGAATTCACAGTGGAAAGCTTGTGATCAATTCTGAATTTTTAGCTATTATTTTTTAAATCTTCTAGCAGAGATAACTAAAACAGTTCACATTCATTTCTATTAAATGTGTACTAACTATTTTGTAAGGAACTAATTGTTGTTTTCCAGGTCTAGGAGAACTTTCAGGAGCACTTTTGCTTCTATCAGTTTTGACAACTGATTTTATTTTTGTCCTTTGACCCTCAGTTCAGAAGACTGGAGATCGCAGGCACCGTGGCAATCCTGTACAACCTTGCCACTTTTCATAAGTGGATTCCAGTGTTTGTCCAGGAAGATGAATTCCACTATTAATTTAGTAATTTGCTTAGTAGCAATTACTTACTTACTATGTAGTCTAGCAATTTGCTTTGTAAATAGTTATTAAGTAGGAATAATTCTCTCTAATTGAATCTTTCTCACAGCTAAGGAAGTGGCTCTATAACATAGGAGAGGCTCATCCCATTGTAGAAAAAAAATACAAGCTTAGCACCAAGACGTATTTCGGTCAGGGTGATGGCTCAGCACGAAAGCCTGACAGCCTAAGTTTGATTCTGGAACATTCACTAAAATCCAGAGGCATACATCTGTAATTCTAAAAGTCCTACAGCAAGATGACGGTTCGGACAGGAGAACTGGCCCAAAGCTCATATGCACGTGCTGTAGCAGCAACAAGAGAGGTTCTGCCTCAAAACAAGATGGATGGAGCTACCCAACTCCCAGAACTCCACATGTGTCCTGCTTAAAAACAAAACAAAATTATATATATATATATGTGTGTGTGTGTGTGTGTGTGTGTGTGTGTGTGTAAATATATATATATATATTCTTTCACAGGACAACACCAAATGCAGGGTGGCGTCCATGCAGTGTGCCCAGGAGGACCTGGTGGACACAGCATGAGAAGCAGGATTGGGAGGCTGCAGTGACCTCACAGGGGCTTCAGGAGCTTCTAGAGCTGAGGCTACCAGGAATGTGAAGGTAAAACCAAAGACAAGGGTTGGGCAATGGTAGCACATGTTTTCAATCACAGCACTCAGGGAGCAGAGGCGGGCATATCTCGGTGAGTTCAAGGCTGGTCTACAGAGCTAGTTCCAGGACAGCCTGGGCTACACAGAGAAGCCCTGTCTTGAAAATAAATCACCACCACCGCCAGCCCCCAACAAAACTAAACACCATAAGGCAAACTGAAAACAAGAATAGATGTTCATCAAGCAAGGCCTCTGGTTAAGGACATAAAGATCAAGCCCCTGGGGAGGTCCATTTGTTCCCCCTGTCCGTCAAGGAGTCTTACATCATTGTCTTCTTCTAGCAGCATCCCTTAGGGATGAGGTTCTGTTATCATGGCAGTGCTGAAGCCGACTCGGGCCCATCAGGTTCAAGGACCAGGTTCAAGGCTTTTGTTACTGTTGGGGACTGCAGCGTAGGTCTGGATGTTAAGTGTTCCACGAAGGGTAGCCACTGCCATCTGAGGTGCCACAGCTCTGTCACGCTTTCCATTGTCTCAGTGCAGAGAAGTTACCAGAACAGCAAGATGGGCAAACCCCACACTGACCGTGCAGGCTGCAGGCTCTGTGGCTCTGTTCTGCTGGGATTTATCTCCGGCCCCAGAAACGCAGGCATTGTCCCAACTCCCACGCCCAAGATGCTGCCTTTGCTGCTGCTGCTGTTGGGTAGCTAGCTGGCACTGGTGGCTGCTACACATCATTCAGGGACTGCACTGTCACCCTGAGCTATGTTTCCAGGACACCTTTGATGCTATCTCTAAGAGCTACATACGGCCACCTACCTGACCTGGGATCCCTGGGAAGAGAACATGTTTACTAAGTCTCTCTATCAGAAATCCACCAACCGTCTTGTGAAATTCACAGAGAATCTCTATGCAGAGGTCCCAGGTTCTAGCTGTTTTTACCACATGGATTTTTATCAAAGAAATGGAAACTGAATTAAATCCTGCTTCTTTTTTTTTTAAAAGACATTTGCTGAGTGTGGTGGTTCACACTTTTTATTCCAGCACTTGGGAAGCAGAGACAGGTGGATTTGTATGATTTCAAGTCTAGCCTGATCTACATTGTGTGGTCCGGGCCATCCAGGACTACATAGTAAAACCCAGACTAAGAACAAAACAAAGCAAGCAAGCAAACAAACCAAATGCTTTGTCTGTGCCAGAAAGGTTTCTGTTTTTCTATTTTCTTTCTAACATTTATTTATTATTGACATGGTGTGTGTGTGTGTGTGTGTGTGTGTGTGTGTGTGTATACATGTTCCCTAGTACATGTGTGGCCAGAGGACAGCTTTGTGGAGTTGATTCTTTCCTTCTACCTTCATGTAGGTTCAGGGATGGAATCCTTGCCTCCACGGCCAGATGGGCCATCTCACACACCCTCATGTCTACTTTTTCTTAGCAACAAATTTGAATGCATTAAGTTTTTAGATTTGTTAAAATCTTAGAAACCACCTCGTTAAAAAACCACCCATCTCTCTCAGGTATCTTTGTTTTCATTCAGTATCTCTGTCTTCTACTTTTCGGGAGATTCCTGCCCAACTCTGCAGAGACACGTTAGGTCCTCAAGGACTGTCTGCAGATTTATCTCATCCCCTTAAACGGAAGACACAGAACTTCCAAACCTGCCAGTACCTGGGTTCCAGGAATTCAGAGCCTTGCTGAATCATTCCCAGATGAGGGCAATCATCCACAAGGGTGAGGCTTGTACCCTAGAACATGAGTCACCAGCTCATGAGAATCAGCCTGTCCCCTCAGGCAACAGGGGCATCTTTGGACCTTCTTGAAGAATTGGAATTGAGATTATGATCAACCAGATCACACCTTGACTAAGTCTGCTTGGGTTGAATTCTGGTCACTAGGGTTGGTGGCAAGTAACTTTACCTGCTGAGATATTTTAACCACCCACCCCCACCCGGCCTTTCATTCTTTCTAGACAGGGTCTGTGTCCTGGCTAGTTTTATGTCAACATCATACAAGCTAGAGTCATCTGGAATGAGGGAAGCTCAATTGAGAAAAACACCTCCATAAGATACATCTGTAGGCCATTTTCTTGATTATGGATGGATGCAGGAAGGCCCAGCCCATTGTGGGTGGTGCCATCCCTGGGCTGGTGGTACTGGGTCCTATAATAAAACTGGAGAAGTAAGCCATGAGGAGCAAGCCAGTAAGCAGCATCCTCCATGGCCTCTGTATCAGCCACCTGCTTCCAGACTCTCCCCCTGCTTCATTTACTGACCTGGCTTCCTTTGAAGATAAACAGTGATGTGGAAGTGTAAGCCAAATAAAGCCTTTCCTCCCCAACTTGCTTTGGTCATGGTGTTTCATCAAGCAATAGTGACCATAATTAAGACAGTCTCATGTATCCTGGGATAGCCTCAAGCTCTTGATATAGCCAAAGATACTTGTTGAACTTCTGATCTTGCTTCTACCTCTGGAGTGCTGGGGTTCTAGTGTGGTGGGGACCCCCCCACCAATGCTGGCGGTCAATCTCAGAGCTCTGTGCATGCTAAGTAAGAACTCCACCTGAGCTACATCCTCACTCCCTGTTGTTTTGTTCTGAAACAAGGTGACATTATGTAGCACAGGCTGGCCTGGAACTTGAGATCTTGTCTCCACCTTTCTAGTGCTGGGATTATGTATTGTGCACCCATGTCTGTAAGGAATGACTCTTTCCTGCCTGTGACTTTGCTTGTAGAGGAGTCATCGGCAATGTCCTGTGTATCAGAGGTTCCTGTTGCAGATACCGGGTTTGGGTGACCACTGATATGTTACAGAAGGCTAAGTCACTTAGGACGAGTGGACTTAAACATACAAGACAAGGCACGTGGTTTTCTGAGGTCCAGGTTTCTAACCTCCCTGACTTGGGTTGGTCTTATGATGCCCTCTGAGGATGGAGAGCAATGGAATCCCAGCAATTCTGTCTCTGTATCCTTCCAGGAAAAGTTGGAGGCTGGTCCTGGTCTCAAGTGCACAGTAACAATTGTTTAGGGAGTTTACCCTCACAGGTGTCAGTGCCCAGTTTGCAGACTTGTCTCGTGGAGGCTGAGTCACGGGTCGATGATGATGGGGGACACTTAGTGGGGCCAGCCAAGCCTATTGATCTAGGGCTGAGACATCCTCCCCATTAATCAACAGTTAATTAAGTCTTTGATGCGGGGGTGGTGATTAATGAAGAGAAAGCTTGTCCTGTAATTGGGGCATGGAATTGGAGGGAAAGGCAAGACGCACAGAGGGAGTTTGTGAGGATGGGGGAGGCTACTCCTGGTCCACACTGAGGGACCCCCTTGGGTTTAGCTTGCTTTCATAAACTGAATCTAGGCCTTCCCTTATATCTTCAAGTTTCTCCACCCTTTCTCCTCTTCTTCTTTTCTTGAACCTTGTATTTCCTAAGGCTGGAGGGGGAGGGGCGTCCATGCATGGCAGATCCTCTGTGTTCCTCTCACAAGCTCCTTTGTCTCTGTCTGGGGTCAGTGCACCTGTCACCACCTCAACACCATAGCTGGCCCTTCAGGGACCTATGAACAAATGTCCACTCCTATCTCCTTGTCTCTTATAGCCTGTGGTGTCCTTGTCTATCTGGACTCCGGCTTCTGTGATCTTAGCTGCCCTTGCCAGCACTCAGGTTGTCCTTTCCCAAGCACCTGCCTTGTTGTCCCTTGGCCTTTGGCTTTCCCTAAAAGACTACAATTCTGTACCCCTGTTATCTCCTCTCCGAACAGAACACTGGCCGGCCTCTCTGTATCTGTTTTGGGATCTTTTAAGACTGGGAGTCCTCAAGGATGTGGCTCTCCTGAGAGGAAGGTCCTTGGAGGACAAGGATGTGTGCCTTGATCCCCCAGATACAGGCTCCCTAGGAAGAAGTGTGTCCCTCATTTTTCCGAGGCTGGGGTACTTGTCCTCTTGTGCTGATCTCTTCCACTTACATGCTCAGCAGGATGTCCTGGGACATCTTCTGTTACATGGGGCCCCTGTGGGACCTGCCTGGCTGATAAGGATCCATTTCCGGAGAGTACAGGTGACTGAACCCATAAAAAAAGGTGACTGAAGAGGCCCTGGATACTCCATCTTAGGTGAGTTCTAAAAATAGCATCCACAGCCATCTGTCCGGGAAAGTGGAAGGGCTGGCCCAGAACTAGGGGCCTGGGCAAGATGGTTTTTCCTGTTCCCATGGGCTAGAAGTCCTAGAGGTCCTGGCAGGGCCGGGAGAGGGACCTAGAAAGGGTTTTACAGAGTACTTCCCTATGGCCTTCTCTTCTTGCTTAAGCGGGTGGGACTGATGGGGCTCTTCCCCCATGGGGCTCGTGGTCTGGGGTCCTTCCTCTTCTCAGCCAATCAGAATAGGCTATGGCTCCAGGCAACATCCATTCCTACTCTCATGTGTAACTCCTGAGTGTTGGGGTGCCACACTTGTCCACTGTCGGCACCGAGAATGCTATTCCCAAGGCTAGTCTGCCCTCATCCCATGTGAGCCATAGATGACCCCTCAGAACTTCAGTTTTCTCACTAGTAAGATGGGATACTCTGAATATTGTGCAGGAAATGATGTGTTACACAGCACAAAATAAATGCTTAATAATTGTAAGTGATTGCCGCTCTTCTGCAGGCCTTCCCTCATGGACCCCAGAGTCCAGAGATGGCTGTAGGGGACTTAAAACAGTGCTGAGAACCAGGTCACCTTGGCATCACTCAGCTGCAAAAGACACCTATATCTTGAAGGTCTCTTGGTTGGAGAAGGGGTTCTGACTTGGGAGAACGCTGTCAGGGCTGCATAGCTGTCTGGTCCTGGGTCTGTCTGTTCTAGGCTGAAAAATACCAACAGCTGTTGAAGCTGCTTCTGTGAAGGGAACTAGCTTCTTACCTTCCCCTGTCTCTCTTTCAATGGGGAAAGGACACAACGCAGTGTCTGTCCAGTGAGGCCTCATCCTCACAACATCATAACCAGCTTGGGAGGCGAGGACACATGCTCCTATCCCTGCCTTCAGCAGAAAAAAAAAAAAAAGACTTCCCCTACAGGTCCAGTCAGTCCTGGGACCTTCTCCAAACAGAAGCGCGCAGGGCTGTTTCCTGAAAGGAGCTATCACAGGTCACACAGGCTGAAGGAACTGTTTCCCCTTCTCCAGCCCCTTCTATGAACAGACTAGGGAAGATGGGATCTCACTCCTGGTTTTGCCCGTTAGTCTAGATCCAAACTCTAGATTCCGTTCCTTGTGGCAACTGCGGTGTGAACACCGGATTCAAGCAAAGCATCCTTCCAGAAGGACCCCAAAGTCCGAAGATGGGACTGCCCCCTCAGCTCCTGCTGAGCTGGAGAGACAGCAGGCAGGCTGGGTGTAAAGTCAGCGATTGGCAAGGGTGGAGGGAGGGAGGGAGGAGACAAGCCCTCCCCTGCTGGCTCCCCTCCTCTGGACTCCCCCCTCCCTTTCCAAGTGGGATATAAGCCCCGGCGGGGAAGCACTGAGCAGAGGCCACCGGGATCCGTAGCTGTCCAGCCCTCGAGCCTCTCCTGCCCTCGAGCCTCTCCTGCCTTCCATCTCCTCCTACTCGCTCGCTCACCTCATCTCGCTTCAGGAGCTGTAGCTGCTGTGAGTGACCGGGGTTCAGGAATGGTTTGGTATTGTGATGTTTTGTGGAGGAAAAACGAGGTCGGGTCGCTGGAAACTGGGACTGAGTGGTTGCGAACTGGGTAGGTAGTAGGGTCTATCTGAGGTGAGATGGAGAAGCCGGTAGGGAACTCGGGTGTCATCGGAGCTTTCTTCCCCTGATCTACCTCTTTGGGTATCAGAGGGAGTGGGGAGACAGGCAGAACTTATGGCTGTCTGACAGATTGGGGAACTGAGGCTAAAGATGGTGCAAGGCGGGAGAAGACTAGGTGAGTCCTGTGGTTGGGAAAATCAGATCACTGGGACGTGGGTCCGACGGCAGCCGCAGCCTGGAAGATCGAGGCTCAGGATGGCTCTCCCACCAATGCTTTCCTCTTAGATGGTGGTGGTGCGCAGGCCTTGGCCGGTCATGGTCACAATGCTGCTAGTTCTGCTCGCCTGCCTGGGAGCGCTGGTGGACGCCTACCCTGCCAAACCAGAGGCTCCGGGCGAAGACGCCTCCCCGGAGGAGCTGAGCCGCTACTATGCCTCCCTGCGCCACTACCTCAACCTAGTCACCCGGCAGCGGTGAGCGCTGGGGAGGGCGGCGGGTGGACCCCAGCCTGGGGGGGGTTTGCTCCCTCTCCCCAGCTCCACCTGAAGGTCTGACCACGCCCCTTTCTGGCCCCCGCTCCCAGGTATGGGAAAAGAGACGTCCCCGCAGCTCTGTTCTCCAAACTGCTCTTCACAGACGACACCGAGAACCTCCCCTTCAGGTCTCCGTAGAAAACACCCCTCCCCACGCATGCCCTGGAGTGTGGCCTGGCCCCATCACTTACAACCCCGCTCCCCCGCATTCAATTCATTTTCTTTCCCTCCTGCAGGACAGAAGGTGTGGACCAGTGGTGAAGACCCCCTCCCCCAAGGCCTTCTGCGAGATGTGCTAACGACCCCGGAGTTCACTTGCATGTTTGATTTAAGGAGAGGGGACTTCGTATCTCGGACACCTAGGCTGGAGGGCTGTGTGTGTTCATTTTCCTGTCCCCAAATAAAAGTTCACACAAAATACCCGTGTGTTTTTATATCTGTCCCTTTCACTTTTGTGGAGATGGTGTCAGTGGTGTGTAAGGTGGTTGCTGGAGCCCCAGGAAAGACAGGTGGCAAAAAAAAAAAAAAAAAAAAAAAAAAAGAAAGAAATGGAGAGAGGGCATGGTGGGGGGGTTCAGCATAGACACCTCATCTCAGCTGGGGGCTCCCACCAGGATCTGGGAAGACACTCTGGGGGAAGGGAGTGGGTGCTGTGGATTCTGAGATGGGGAGGGAGCAGAAAGGATCCAGATGGAGAGGAGTTTAAGGCCCAGGAGATCATTGGGGGTTGGGGGAGGCACCACTCCCTGGGGAGGTGCCTGAGCAGCAATGGAGAACAGGAGAATGGGATCTAGGGAGAGACCCTGGAGGAAGCGACCTTGGAGAGGCCATATGGGTGTGGAGGTCTCATTCTCTCAGCAGCAGCAGGCATTCCCTATATTGCTGAATGCAGGCCGGACAGCTGTGCCTACCTGTGCCTTTCTGGTGAGAAGGCCACAGGGATACCCTCCAGTTCCTCTCTCTCCCCATTAAACACTGAAGTCCAAAGTGTTGTGGGTCTTTAAATTGTAGACTAATCTGAGTCCCTGGATATCTACTATTGCAGGATACCCATTTATTGGCCCACTGATTGGAATTTTCTGCCCTCTCTGTCCACCCAGCGCTCTCTCTGGCTACTTCCCTGTTCACTATGAAATGTGTCCATTACTCTGTGTCTTGTTTTCCTAGGTCTTGGAGGGTGTGGTGCTGGAGGAGGGGCTTATATTCCCCATCCTTGGTAGAGCAGGACCTGCCCAGGGGGGAGGCTGGGGGATGAGGGAGGAGGTACCATGTTGAAGCCAAGGCTA
The DNA here is from genome assembly GCF_963924665.1 of Micromys minutus. NCBI lineage: Eukaryota > Metazoa > Chordata > Mammalia > Rodentia > Muridae > Micromys > Micromys minutus. The sequence goes on along the minus strand of NC_137979.1, from coordinate 48,579,658 downwards.
CAGACCCACAGATATGGTGTCATCTAGAAAGGCTGGGTGGTATCCCAGTGAGATGGGAAGGGCATGCAGGACTCCTTACAACCTGCTGGCCCTGGAAGGACAATGGCCTCTGGTATAACACTTTCTGTATGAGGCCCCCACATGTACCTTCTGGATCTGCCCTTCACCTTCACAGGGAAAGGATGAAGAAGTAACCCCAGAGCCCAGCATAGGTCACAAACTGCATGGGTTCTGGGCTCCACAGGGCTTGCTTGTATTGGCCACCTTCTAGAAGCCACTCCCGGCTCCCCTTTGGTGGAACCATTATCTTTCCCTCGAGCATCCCCATTACCTGAGAATCCCCCCCCCATTCTAGTCCTATGTTCTTCTACTGTGCCAAGCTTGCACTGACTGCTTATATGGCTGAGTAGTAAGAACTGTGTGTCTGGTTGCTGGTGTCTGTGGTCCCCTATCTGCTGCTCTGTCTGGGGAAGCTGAGGCCAGTCTGAAGCTAATGCAGGAGAGACCTGGAGAGACATATGCACAGCCACAGACAGTTTGTGTAAAGTGTCCTGTCTAGTGAACTCTTAGTGAGGTGACCTCACTTCTGGTTTACTCTGGGGCATTCTGAGTAGGTGTGTAATCTGGGGTTGATCAACTTAATCAATGCAGAAGCCAGGAAGGAATTTAAATATGATAATAGTTAGCAAAGATAATAACAATGGACTGGAGAAATGGCTCAGTGGTTAAAAGCACTGACTCTTCTTCCAGGAGTTCTGAGTTCAATTTCCAGCAATCACATGGTGGCTCATAACCATCTGTAATGAGAGATGATGCCCTCTTCTGGTGTGTCTGAAGACAGCAACAATGTACTCATAAAATAAATAAATCTTTTTTAAAACGATACTGATTTTTATTGTAAGATGTGAGTGCCACAGCTTGTGGGGTGAAGAGGACAACTCTGGGGCAGTCACCTCCTTCTTCATCTTTTAGGTGGGTCGTCCAGCCTGCATTGTCAGGAAGCAAGCCTCAGATATCAGTCTTGTTTTAAGACAGAGCTCTCTGTAGCTCTGACTGTGTTGGAACTCACTGTAGACCAGGCTGGCCTCGAACCAGCAGAGATCCACCTGCCTCTGCCCTCTAAGTGCTGGAATTAGAGATGTGCCCCACCCTGCCTGGCTCAAACAGCTCTTCTGTGTGTGTTAGATCATTAGTTATACACACACACATCATAGTACTACAATATTGATTTGGTTTTGTGTGTGTGTGTGTGTGTGTGTGTGTGTACATGGGTATGAACATGCCCATGTATAACATGGTACTCATGTGGAGGTCAAAGGACAGCTTTTAGAAGTTGGTTCTTTCTTTCGGCTGTGGGTTTTGGGATTAAACTCAGGTTCTGCTGAGCTTCTTGCCTGGCCAAAGGGATACCTATGAGGAATCTTTTGAGAAAGGATTTGAATTATAGTCCTAGCTGAAGGATGGCTGGCTATACCGTATCCGGCTTCTTCCTTATTTTAGTGACCTCACCTTAAAAAAACAGGAAATAAAAGGCTGCCTGAGCCTCCTCCTTTGCCCTTGAGCTCTTTGATAACCCCCTCTTCTCATCTCCTCCTGATGTCCCTAAGGCATATGTGCAAGTTGGGTACAATGACACATTTGGGAGGCCGAGGCAGAAGGATCACAATTTTCAAGGCTATTATGGGTCACATAGTGACATGCACCTAAAAAATGACAAAGCAGAGGGCTGGAGAGATAGCTCAGTTGTTAAATTACTTACCACTAGTGTAAAGACCGGAGGCAAGTCCACAGCACTAATGCAGGAATGGAGTCATAGTGGTACATGACACCTATATGTATACACACCGACACATACATGTACCCATATCCACACCTCCACACCCCTCACATACTCACCACCCCAACACCACACACACACAACTAAACAAAACCAAACCAACCCATATGATGCGAATGACTCCTTGGCCAGTGCTCTGAGGTAAGAGAGCCAGGGGAAAGGTGTGATGGAGGACAGGGTGCTGGTCAAACACCTGTCCTGTAGTTTTGTGGAGCTTCTACACCTCGTACCTTCACCCACTTTCTTCACCCTCATGTTTGTGGGCTGTTCTCCTAACCTCATTGTCACGTCGGTCGGAAGCCATCTTCCTTGTCTAGAGAGCACACGTGGCTAGTAGGGGGCCACTAGCGTCTTGGTCAGTCTGTCTGCAGGTGAGCATGTGTGCCTTTCTCAAAGCTCCATGCAAGCACTGCAGGAGCCCACAAAGGCCAGCAGGAGCTATCTCTGTGTTCCAGAGGTGACCATAATAAAAGAAGGTACCATTTTCTCCTGGATTGTCACTACTACTCCTGCAAGGACCCTGGAATCTGTCATAGCTATAATCTATTTGGTTGACATTTGAGGAACAGCTGTGATGTCTTGGGACCAAGCAAAGTGGGTTGACTTGCGTGATAAATTGTAAATAGTTCTCCCACCAGGCTCAGTCCCCGGAAACAGCCTGTTTGGTGAGGGTCTTTCACCTGTAGTAAGAGGCCAGGTTCAGAGCCTCTGAAAACCCTGATCCTTAAATCCGGCGCTGAGGCCAGGCGCCCCCTGGTGGCAGCCGTGGCCCTCCCGGCCAGAGTGGATGCTCGAATCGGAACTAGCCACTTGTTTTGCATAGTGGGAAACCCAAGCCCAGAGAAGGGGCCAGGTTCCAGGCTTGTTAAGAAATGAACTCTACTTACTTTGAGCGATTGGTGCTCTTCTCGTAAATGAGGACCGAGAGGAGCAGGCTACTTGATTCTCCCTGTCTGGGGATGGGTGCAATGAGCCCACTTCACAGAGTAAGACATTGAACCCCAGAAGCGCTAAGTAAATTATGCTCCCAGGACAGACAGATAATGGTGGGGACTGCAACTGGGGCTAGGCCGATCTGACCTCTAACATGACAGATGCCCGCTGTCACCTTCTCTCCGCTCACCACTTCCTCCACGGCGATGCTTCTTGTTCCGTCCTGAGAGCAGAGCCTTGGGAGAGAGAGGCCCTTGCTCCCGTCACAGGCATCAAATAAACAGAGCCAGTGACTGCTCTTGGTTTGAGCAGGGTCCGTCTGGGAAAAGGCAGTGGATTCTCCTGATGCACACTGACACCAGAAGACGCTCTACGGGAGGAGCATAAAGCTAGCTGTGAGTTTGGAGACGTTTCCCTCCTCTGTGAGACTTTCCCCATTTTTAATCTGTCAAATAGGGTCTCATGTTCAGCAGGATGACAGCGTGGAGGTTATTTTTTGGGGGGGTAACTTGATGCTTATAAGTGATGCTGGTTTTTAGTACTCCCCTGGGACAGAGCTCTGTGGTGGGAAAGGAAACAGCTTTCAGAAGTTGTTCTTTCCCCATGAACCCTGTGATCTCTGAACTCTGGCCCACAGGACCTCAGTTGGCATTCTATGCATGCATCAAATGAATTTCTCCACTCCCTTCCAAGTGGCTTGAGGACCCAAGACACCTCTGTCCCTTCCTTGATCTATCTGTACACTGGACTGAAGGCCTGATTTCCATCTTTCATGCCAGGGGCAAAGCCTAGTACTTTATCTTCAACCCAGACCCTGAGGGACTGAGGTGGTCCCTGGAGAGGGCATATGGAGGCCAGTGACTAGAACCTTTGAGTTTCCATTTCAGGACCCTGTCATTTATGAGTCAAGCCTGTTCTGGTGTCTGAAGCTGAATCTGGACCCCACAGGAGACCTTTGTGTGGTCCAGCTTTTTATTCTCTGCTCCTCTGACACCCAGAACACTGGCCTAGTGCCTTCCTGTTTGTGGCCTCAGTGCCTGTGTTTCAGATAGCAGGGAGAGAGCAAGGGGGGGCGGGGAGGGTGAAGGCTGGCAGTGAGAAAGGCTGACAGGAGGCGGGGACTCTGGGGGTGCTGAGGACTATAAAGGGGCACAGACATGAGCAGGGTGATCAGTCCAGCAGAAGGTAGGTGTCTGGGTCCAATACCCACTTGCTCAGGACACAAGGTAAGCAAGCTCATCCTGTTCTCTGCATCTGGGGACTCCTTGAGTTGAGGCTGGTGATGGAGGGTCAGAATTGGTGCTTTGAAGGGCTGGAGCCCTCAAGAGTTCTAAAGTCCTTCTTGGGTCTCTTCTGCATCTAGACAAACCCAAAAGCAGGACTCACAGTGTCATAGACTTCTGTCCCCTTGCTTTGCCAGTTAATTCTGTGTCCTCTGTCCTGTGGTTCCCACCAGTGCTGGTCATTCCTACATTCTCAATGTCCTAAGTCCTGTGTGTCCAGCCCCCATGCCCAGTTCCTCTGCTATGTTTTTCTGTTGACAAGGCACGGGCCCTCTGGCTGCTGGCTTGAACCCTGAGGGGTGTGTATATGGAGGTGTCCTTGTTTTCTAGGGAATGAAGGTGGCAGATGCTGGTGGTTTGTCCTTGTCCCCAGGGTTGGCTTGAAGAAATGTGGGGGTGGGGCAGTGGCTGGGCAGTAGGTCTTGGACACAGGAGGATCTGCTGATGGGCCGTGTTCTGCTTCCACGATTCCTTGCTCATTAGATGGCTGTCACATACTGCTGCCTCTCCCTGTTTCTCATATCCACTTGGATGGCTCTGCTGCTGCAGCCCCTGCAGGGTGCCTGGGGAGCCCCACTGGAGCCAATGTACCCAGGGGACTATGCTACACCCGAGCAGATGGCTCAGTATGAAACTCAGCTCCGCAGATACATCAACACACTGACCAGGCCTAGGTAGGGCGTTGTGTGTGTGTGTGTGTGTGTGTGTGTGTGTGTGTGTGTGTGTGTGTAGTTGTGTAGTGGAGGGAGAGGGGCAGGGGAGGTAGAGGGGCAGGGGGAGAGAGAGAGAGAGATATCCCTAACCTTAGCCCCTGTCCCAGTCCCTTCCATGCCTGCTCTGAGAAAACAAAGACAAATAAACAAAACTATTTCTACCAAGTGGCTTGGGTCCATGTGCTGTGGGCAGGAAATAAGCGGGGGATATAAAGCAGGTGAGCTCACACCGGAGAACTATAGTTATCCCAGCTGTCTTCCTTCCCAGGTATGGGAAGAGAGATGAGGAGAACACATCTAAACTTCCTGGAATCCAGCTCCCCCCATGCACCAGCCCTCCAGTTGGTTTGATTCCCTGCTCTGCTTCCTGGAACTGAAGGCAGGTCTGGAAAGGGGGGAATCCGAAGGAGGGGGAAGGGAAACAAGATCTCAGGGTACAAGGACTGTCCTTCATCATGGTTCTCTTCTTTCCTTACAGGGAGCTCAGCCCAATAGACTCCCTCCGGTTTCCTGCCCGTGGCTGTAGGACAGGTCCAGCTCTTTCCTCTGCATTCTTGCAACCACCTTGCAAACTAAATAAAGCAAATTAAAATGATAGCCTCTGTGTATGTGTGTGTGTACACCCATAGAGGAAGGGCAGGTAAAGTTCATAGACAGGAAGGTGGGGGTTGGGGGAAGAACAGTTATGATAATCCTGGGTGTATGTAGGGTTCAATTCATCCCTTTCATAAAGAAGCAAGTTGTGGTCTAGAGAGAAGTGAGATTCCCCTCCACAGGTCTGTGATGTCAATCTTAAGCTTAATCTTCTCATCCTAGCACCCCTAAGCCATTCAGCTCCTCAACCCGAGGCTAGCCCTGTTCCCAAATATACCCTCAAGACTGCTTCCTGTGGGAGAGGAGTCATTTACTAAAGTGGTCTTAGAATGGGGCAGGGGCAAGAACTCAGAGGATTAGTGCTGGCCTGAGCTCGGCCAATCGTCTGCTATGTAGGATGATCTCAGAACTCTAGAACTCCGGACAGAATGGGTTGTTCTGAGCCCATTCTCTGGACTAAGAATGAAATTTAGCGGTAGATGTGGGGTGAGTAGGTTGCAGAGAGAGACGCAGGGAAAATCTAGGCTGAGTTCAATTTGTCCTACAAGAGGAATGACAGAGCCCTTCCTGCCAGTGCCCACAGAAGTCACAGAAGCAATAGAAATTCTTGTTAAAAATTTATCCATTCCTTTATTGTTAGTGTGTGTTTTCATGTACATGTGTCCTTTCTTCCATCTTATGAGATTGGGGATCAAACTCAGGCTTAATGGCAAGTGCCCTTACCCACTGAGCCATCTTGTCAGTCTTGTTATTGCTCCTGCTGTGTGGGTAGGAAGAAACAGAGGCACAGTTCATCGTCTAAAGGGTCTGAGGGTAGCCAGATCCAGGCTAGGCCTTTGGGAGTCAAGGTCCAGCCTGGAGAGGAACACCCACTAGCCCTAGTGTACCCCTTTCAAGTCCCCGGGTTTTTCCCCTCTCTCTTCTTCTCACTTGCCCAAGGTGGAGGCCTCTGCTGGCTGCACCTTGCCTACCTGGAGCCAGGGGAGGAGGTTAATGGCAGGTGTCCACTGGGTTCCTGTGTTGGGTGGTCGCTGATGTTCTTCCATAGGGGGTTCGTGACATTCAAGTGAGGACGTATTGTGGTGTTCAGTGGGGTAGATTTGGTGGTGTTGGAGGGTTTCTTGTGGTTTTTTAATTTCTTCAAACTAGGGAACATTGTAGAGATCTTGGGGCCAAGAAAAAGTGGGGGTGCCAGATACTATGCCCCCCTCATTCCTCCATCAGCCCCACCTGTTGGGGAAGAACTTCTCCATGTACTTGTTGATCTGGTCAATGCTTGGAAACCAACTAGCCATTCTGGGCTCGGGAATCGGCTGCATGTGGACCTCATCCTCCAGGGCGCCATTGGGTGGCACCAGGAGTGCCGCTAGGCAACCCAGAACCAGTGCGCATGCGCAGGGAAGAGCCACGGTCTGGTGGGGGAGGGACAGAGGGCGCGGTCAGGTGACTCTGAGAAGGGAGGTGGGGGGTGAAACCTAGCTGTGCTCTCACTGAGACACTTAACTACTGGGAAAGCCTCGAGTGTCGCAGAGCTAAGACCAGGAGATGTTGCTGCCTCAGTACACATCGGTGCTCACCTCAGGGAACATTTTGGTTCCCGGGGAGATTAGGGCATGCCTAAACGAGCGAGCGCTGCTATATCCCCAAAGCACGGAGGTTAAAATGGACAGGAGCCACGCGCTGAGCAACTGGTGCATTATTTAGAGTCGCCTGTCAGGTTCTTCAGACTTTTTTTTTCCTGCAAATTTCTTGTGCACCCCACTCCAGCCTTTTCCACCTCCTTATTTGGTCCTCAAAAGCTCTAGACACGCTGCTGTCTACCTGGAAGCCTGGTTCTCCAGATGTCAGCAGGGCCAGCTCAGCTTCTAGCCTCTGCTCAGCCAACACTCTAAATGTGTTTAAAGCTACCACCCTACCTTCTCTTTCTCTGCCCCCTACCATGCCCACTTCTTCCTGGATTCCGTCCTAAATGTTTGCAGTTCCCAATGGAAGATACCGTTTGGTGTGGTACTGCCTACCACTCGGATCCATACCTGGCTCTTAGTAACACTTTAAATGAAAAACATAGTTGCCTACCAGAGAGCCAGCCCAGCGATTTCTCCATCTCCATCCAAGCACAGACCCCTCCCCCATCCTAGACTATGATACCCCAGATAGGACACTGCCTTTGAACCCGTGAACCCCTGAAATCTCTCTCAGCCTCTTCTCCTCATCTGCACCACCTCAAGCGGGGCATGTGGAGAGGCCCTTGGTGTCAGCCTCCATCCCCAAGTTCCTGAAGAGCACAGGTGACAAGGTTTCATCCCACACTTAGCCACTAGACATTACCATTGTACTCAGCAGGTGAGAGCGGCAAAGCAAATGGTCCCTGCCTGGGACTTCAGAGGCCACTTATATTTCTAGGGATCAATGACCTTGTCCCCCTAAGGCCCCACCCCAGCGTGGCTTTCTCCTGTTCCTGTGTCATGGCCCAGGAACTGGGAACAGAGAGAGTGTGGGGGAGGAAGCACATGGCCAACGGCCTGTCATGACTTGGGCACAGTGTCTGCCAGTGGCCCAGAGAGGTGGGAGGCCAAGGGGGGAAGCTCCTGGAGTCAGGTAATGTTTTTGTTCCAAGATCACACACAGATCCTGGAGAAGAGTTGTCTCTGGGATTGTGAGGGGGCTATTTCTGGGGTCAGCAGAGGCCAGGGCTGGAGAGACACTGTATTCATCCCGCTGAGCTAAGGGACTCTTCCTGCAGGGTAGCTGTGGAGGTCTAGTATGTCTGCTCTGGTATCTTGGACTAAGGGAGTTATGGGATTGCCATCTCTTGCCCTGCCTGTCCCAGCTATGTGGAGGCCCTGGGAGTGACCCAATAAGCCCTTCGAAAGAGGAATCTTTGCTTATTAAGTAATACACTCGCACACCAGGGATCAGGCAGTGAACCTTGGTGCTCTCCTGTGACCACCTGACTCCCAGGAAGGGACCGTATGAATTCTGTCATGGCTGGATGAACTTGGTCTCGGGACTTTACTGCCCAGTGAACCCCAGTTATCTCAGATGTAAAAAATGGAGCTCATTACCCTTCCAATCTGGCAGTGATGCCAAGATTGGTCTGATCATGTAGTTCTGCATGGTAGCCCTGGGCATAGACTGAGCAATGGGTACCATGAGCCCTTCTGCGTGTGTGCACCTCTCTTCTTGTCAACACTGGTCCTCACCCTCTCTTCAGTAAATCCTGTTCTCAGGGGAGGAGTGAAAACTCAGGGTCAGCGTCATAAAGGTCTGTGCCATAGCTCAGACGCTCAGTGAGACCAGAACCACATTCCTGGATAGCAAAAATCTAGAAAAACAAATGAGATTTCCAGGATAAAATCTCACAGTATAGGCTAGAAGTACTGTTTAGGGGGGGCAGCATACCCTACATGCGACCAAGTTATGTTTTGTTTTTCAAGTCACTGTTTCTCTGTGTAGCCCTGGCTGTCCCAGAACTTACACTGTAGACCAGGCTAGACTTGAACTCACAGAGATCTGCTTGCCTCTGTCTCCTGAGTGCTGGGATTAAAGGTGTGTGTGCCAACCATCATCCTACAGGAGTGTGTGTGTGTGTGTGTGTGTGTGTGTGTGTGTGTGTGTTGAAACAGGTCACAAGGCTGGCCTCAAATCCACTGTGTAGCCAAGGATAAATTTGAACAGATCTTCCTGTCTCTGCTTTCTAAATGCTAGGATTCAGAGACATGTCACCACACGCCATTTGAAATGAGCTACTATATATCCCAACCAGATGCAAGTCTAGTACTAAACCCTGAACTCCACCCTCTTGACCACAGAGCTTCTATGATGTGTTCCCTGTGGAAATCTAGACCTGTTCAAATCTAGGACTCTTTGCTGTCCTTTCCTCTTCGACTCATTTGGGGAACTATCCCCATTGACGGTGCGGGGATGACAGTGCAGGAACTCGGTTGCTCTCATTTCTGGCTAGAGGAACGCTTCAGGCATGGAGCAGAGCAAGCCAGAGAAGCAAGGTGTGCTTCAGGTGGCAGAGCTGGAGTGACAGGGTTCTTTAAGTCCAGGTGGTGCCTTGTGAGCCCCAGATGCCTAACTTGTAGGGGCAGAAACTGGAATTAACTCTGCTGGGTTTTGGTCTTGCTTTGGTCCAGTCTTTCTGTGTTATACTCCATTTCTTCCTTTTGGATTAAGAGTTCTTACTTCATGTCGCTGTATAATAAGAGTATATAACTTAGCTGGGTGTTGCACACCTTTAGTCTCAGCACTTGGGAGGCAAAGGCAGGGCAGATCTATGTGAGTCTGAGGCTAGCCAGGTCTACAGAGTGAGTTCTAGGACAGCCAGGATAGCTACAGAAAAGCCCTGTCTCGAAAACAAACAAACAGACAGACAGACAAAAGTATAAAACTTCTTTTATTTTCTTCTACAGATGCTCTCAATTAGGAATTCAGCTTGGTCCTCAGAAGAAACTTGGGACTTTTGAACAGTATTAGAAGGGTTAAGCGCCATAGGACTCTTTGAAGTTGCTCTGAGTGAGTTTTGCATTAGGATGTAGACATAAATAAGCCTTTGAGACCAGGAAAGGAAGGTTGTGATTTAAAAGTGATGCCCTTGGGTGTCAAGTGGGTGGACTTGTCACGTTTAATCTTCATGGCCAACTGGGCTGGTTCTAGAACCAAGGGACTTATGCCCAGTATTGTTGTCAATTACAATAGCTGTGTGAATATGTAGTTATGTACCAATAACTGATCATTATTGCTGTGCTTGGTGCCTGCCCTGGCACCCAAGTCTGTTGTGAAATCTCTAGTGCTAACTAGGTGGCACTTCAACACCTTATTAACTCTTTATGGGGAAGGATGCTAGTCTGGAGAAATTATGAGATCTACCCAAGGGTATAGGGGCACAAAGCTGAAGTCAGGGCAGCCTCTTATCAGAAGCAATCCAGTCTTTTCGAAATGCCCTGTCCCCACTAGTTACATGCCTGTCTGTCCTTCCATCACCTTCCGATCCATCATTCAGCAGTTGCCCTTGTTCAGCAGGCCTGTGGCTTCCATGGCTTTTAACCCCTGATCTTTCTTCTGCTTCTCCCCTCCTGCCTGTTTCTCAGGAACCTTTTCTATTTAGCTCTGGGAGGTGAGACAGGGGCTTTGGTGCCAGGACAGACCTGGGTTCCCAGCTTGGCATGGCCTCTTGCAGTCCACAGACAAGTTACTTCGCTTTTCTGAGTATGATGTCCTCAGTTATGGGAGAGTGCTGTAGCTGTGTGAAGGCTTATCAGGAAGAGAAGCAGAGAGAATGCCCCTGAGGGGTTTTGGCCCTAAACTTAGTTGTCTCCCTTATAAATTGTTCCAGAGACAATCAAGAAACTTTTCTTTTTTGCCTAAGGTGGTTTGCACTGGCTAAACTGTCTGGACAGTGAGCCCCAGGAATCCTTCTCTCTCCACCCCTGGGCCTCAGAGCTGAGATTACAGGCATGTGCCACCATACCTGTTTTTTTACATGTGTGATTGGGATGGAATTTAGTTCCTCTTGTGTGCACAAAAAGGACCTTTAATCCATATTCTTTGGGAGGCACTCATCTAAACCCCTGTTGCTGGGGGCTTTGTAAAATAGTGATGTGGACCTGTCCTCAGAGATTCTGCACCTATGTTTACTGAGTACTGGCTTTGATGGAGCCAGTATCCTCAAAGAACTCCACAGTCTACTGGGAATAGGCATTTAAGGCACAGGGTAATTAATGTTTCAGAAATATTTGCTAGGAGGCTACCTCTTGTCTGTGGAAAAGGGTTTCTTAAAATTTGACTTAAAAAATGAGTAGAAGTCCTGGCTTCCCAGCCTCTCCTGTTACAGGTGAGGACCAGTTTTCCTGTGATGGAGGATGTCGGTGGTCTTGCAAACCTGGAGGTCCTGGCTTTTGGACATCCCTTCCAGCTACTGCTAAACGTTGCTGACCAGCCAGGTGTAGTGTTGCATGTCTGCAATACAGCACTGGAGGGGCTTGAGGCAGGAGGATTGTGAGTACAGGGCCAGCCTGGGAAAGTGAGTGAGACAGCATCTCTGAGAAGAAGGAAGGAAAGAACTGGGAAACTGTTTCCCATCCCATGTCTGATGCCAATTAATAAAGGATTAGGATGAGTTAGTAAAAGGACCTCCACAGATCCCAGGAAAGTATAGGACTAGATTAAGCTGTGATGAGACCGCTAAAGAGTACAGATTGTTTCCAGTTTATTTCTTTAAGCTGGGGCGCTGAAGGGAGGAGAGGAGGGAAGTGGGTGGCACAGATAGAGTCAAGCAAGGTTCCTCTCAAAGGTGTGTGGGTGGTGTGACAAGGACACGCTCTTCAGACCACATACTTCAGAAGCCCTTGGGTGGACCCCGAGGAACTGGGCTCAGGCAGGGCACATCTGCTGGCCCGAGAAAGAGACAAACCACCACCCACCTGTGCCCCTGGCACCTAGCAAGAGCCTTCCAAACTTCCAGAAGGGACCTGTGTTTAAGGATCATTTTCTCTGTGTCTATTCACAGATGGGGAAACTGAGGCTCAGCAAGGTCACACAATGGGCTTAGCATGGACACGGTTTTTTTTTATTTCAACAGAACAATCATTTATAACTTCCCACTCTGATAAGGAAGAATGGAACTAAAAATCAGAGAGAACAGTGGTGTGGCCCAGGGACGGGGTGGGAAAGGGAGTAAGGACGGTGCTTCACAGGGAAGTCTGAGTCTTCTGGGTGAGCAGTCTGAGTACAGGGCAGAGCTGTATGTGGTGTCCTTGGGTGGTGGATCAGCCTTTACACTCCGTCTTGTGGTTGAAAAGAAAGTAATAAGCCAAACATCTCGTTATGGTTCTGAACATGAGACAAAGCAGCCTGTGGGGATGTTTGTTGTACTGAGGTTGACTGGGGATGGGGACATACTATTTCTCATGTAGGGGTGCATGCAGGATTATGCAAAGTAGATGTTTGCACTGTGGAGAAATACATTGGAATTTTTGTAGCTTCAAAGTAAATGCTTTAAGTTCTGGGTATATGAGAATTACCTCTAAACACACGGAAGTCAGTTGAGTAGTTCAGGGGCAATAATTCATCAAAAAACCAGCCCTTTCCTTTTCTATTGATATTTAAAAAGGTTTTTAATTTTATGTATATGGATGTTCTGTCTGCATGTAAATCTGTATACCATACATACCAGAAGAGGACAGAAGATCCCATAGAACTACAGTTATAGACAGATACTGAGAATTGAACACAGAACCTCTGGAAGAACAGTCAGTGATCTTAACTGCTGAGCCATGTCTCCAGCCCTCTCCTTTCCTTTTTTTAAAAATTGCCTCTTCTCTGCCTTTACATTTCAGGTGTTATCCCCTTTCCCCAATCCCATCCACCCTCCCCCTCCCATTGCCTTCATGAAGGTGCTCCCTCTCTCAATACCCTCTCCCACCTCAGCACCTTGGCATTCCCCTACACTGAGAAAATGAGCCTTCTCTGGACGAAAGGCCTCTCCTCCCATTAATGCCAGAGAATGCTATCCTCTGCTGCATATGCACCTGGGGCCATGGGTCTCTCCATGCAAACTCATTGGTTGGTGTTTTAGTCCCTGGGAGCTGTGGTGGGTTTGGTTGGTTGATAACATTGTTCTTCCCATGGGGTTACAGACCCTTTCAGCTCCTTCAGTCCTCTCCTTTCCTCTTTCACACTAATGCCTCCACACTTCTTCCACAGTGGCATAGCAAATAGAAAAGGTTTCCAAGTGTGGCACTACTCCAAGGATGGTCTAGAAATTTACAGCTGCTTAGGGTTTTGTTTGTTTTTTTCTCTTTCTGTCTTGATTCTCAAAGCTGTGGTCTGAACCCCCCCCCCCAGGAAACAACGTATTTGAAGGAAAGTTCTGTCTGCACCCTTGTGGCCCCTGAGAAAGACAGGTGTAATACAGCATCAGGAGAACGCTTTCTTTCCAGGGCAGTGCAGCCCCTAGAACTACAGGGAAAAGTTTGGTAGATTCCAGGGCCCTAAGCTGGGTGGGGATTGTGCTCAGCTTTGAACAATGAGCCTCAGGGGTATATTTTGTTAAGGCATTTAACCACACCACTAGAATAGCGTTTTTTCATCCCTGTGACACATCTTTCCCCAACCTTCACCCTGGGATGTTAGGTGACTTGTCCACTTTGGTATCACAGAAACTGGTACCTCATTTTGAACAAACAGGAACATAGTAGCCTTTGATGATGTTTTTATCCACTAATCTCACAGGGCTATTGTAGGAAACTATCGATCAAATGTAAGGTATGTGTGCCTATGTGTGTATGTAATAGTGAGTCAGACTACACTAGGTGGGTTAGAACTTGAATCCCACCATGTCCTTGGGATCCTGGATAAGATACATTTGCTGTGAATTGTTATAGAAGGTAATATTTGCTTGTTTGAGAAGTAATTAATAGTTTTGGGAGGAATCAAGATTTCTCTTCCCCTCCCAACTACATGCAAACAGTTAAAGATTCCCTAAGCAGAAGTGCCTGGGTAAGATCGGAGGGAGTCTTCAGAAGTAGACCTCTTGTCCTGAGTTTAATTAGGAAGATCTAGTTTGGAAGCCTTTTTTCCTCAGACAGAAGCCTGCAGTTCCAATCACCACCATCTGGAGTCGCTACAAAACTTTCTCCTCTCAGGAATAAGCGAAGTTGGCTATTTTTTTTTTTAATTTTTTAAAATTTTTCTTTAATTTTTGACCCATCTCTGGCTTTTCCATACACCTATTCCCAACTACTACCTTTTGCCAACAGGGTCGGCTAAGACCATATCTAGAGATGAATCCTCAAGTTAATTTATTTTCGAGATTTCCAAGCACGTTTCCAGGATGCAATACATTTCTGATCTTAGGAGTCAGTTGTCAAGAAAGATAAAAATGCCCCGCTCGCTACCGAGCATATTCCATAGGGCAGCGGAGAGGTTAGGGGAGCATTCAAGTCAGGGAAGGCCCGGGTTGGGCTTTCACTGACTGAATGAAGGCTGTTTTCCACACCGCAGTCACCAATAGTCTGAGGCTGTGCAGTATCTTTTACTAGCAGATCTGGGAGGAGCCAGAGGCTGGGCAAGGCGGGCTAGCGGGCTTAACCCTTTGCTTTCTTCGTTTTGCAGTCTGAGAAAGAATACAGGGCCTCCTGCGCTTTCTACCCACCAACGGAGCCAACACCATCGCCCGCCAACACTTGTTGAAATGGGATTTAGGAGGGAGAGAGTGTTTCTTCTGCCCTTAAGCCATTGACAGAGGCAAGGATCAACTTCCTGCGTCCGGGCTAAAATTAGGATCTTGGTCCCCTTCATGAAAAAAGCACAGCCCCGCTCTCTTAAAGTTTCTGTTTTTCTTCACATTTTCTTGGAAGCAGGTATGTGCCATCTGAATGTATAACGCCACCTCCAGGCTAAGCCCCTACAGGAGTTGGTGTCCTAATGTCCCATTGCTTTTCCGAACTGTGTTAGGAAAGGACAGACGAAGCGTGTACGGGGCTAGAACGCAGGACGAAGCGGTCCCGTTAAGGGGGTGATCCCTTCAGGCTCAGTGTTTCTCCCCTTTCTTTTATTAAACATCATCGCCCTTTTAAAGAATTCCTAGGCGCCAAGCAACACGTTGGCCCTTCTCAGAGTTGGGGGCGGGGGTCGTGGGCTTTGCGGTGCCTGCTAACCACCACCTCCCCGCCCACCTGCCTGCTGCCGGGAGATTACTTTACAGTGGACCGTGTTGCCGCGTCCCTTCCGTGTCCCAGCCCTCTCCTTTCTGTCCCCGCCCCTTCGCTCCTAGGAGGCCTTGCCGCTTTAAGAGCACCGCTAGCGATTGACAAGCAATAACCGCGGAGCGCCGGGCTGCGCGGAATCGCCCCAAGCTTGGGGCTCCCCAAAACGCAGGTAGGTGTTCCCAGGCTCCTGGGCCAGCACCCACTTCAGAACCTTTGCCTCCTTTTCGACCAAGCACCGTACTTGAGGATCCTATTCTCCAGATCCAAACTCCCGGGCCCCTTCCCCAAGTCGCCCCCTCCCTCTCCAGCTGCAGCACTCGGCTCTCTGTGTGTGCTGCCGATGGGGAAAACGCCAGTGGGGAGAACCGAACCCCTCATCCTAGGGATGCTGGTTCCCATGCCAGTGATGAGGGCTCCTCATCGGACACAGGGATGCTGAGCTGAGCAGAGCACAGGTATTCGCGCGGCCTCTCCAGGGTCTGTGTTGGTTTGGGGGGGGTGGACTTCGGATCCCGGCATTACGTAAGAGCCGTACTGCTGGCGTTTCCGGCCCTGGGGGAGCTAGACTGAGATTGTGCTGGGTCCCTTGGCACCCTGCACCCCAGGAGGCTAACGTCTCAGTCTTTCCTGAGAGAGGGTCCTGGAGAGAGGCGTTCTGCTAATCTAGAGTGCCAGGGACAGGAGGTTGCAGGGTCTCGGAGCCAGGGTTTAAGGCATGGGGGTTCCAGAGGGCATCGGCACCAGAAGCAAGGAGCCAGGGTCAGAAAGTTAGGTCAACTAAGGGGATAGTGGGGACTGAAGACCTGGGGGGGGGGCTCGGGGGACAGTCATTCAGTGACCTCATCCCCTAGTCTCGGCGGGCGCGCAAGCAAAGAGCCTTCTTTGATGGCTCGCAACACGCCCCCTCCTTCCTAGGTCCTAGCGCCCAGCGGGTTAGGTCTGGATTGGAGGGGCGGGGGCAGTCTGATTGTGAGTGCGAGCACGTCCGCCGGCTCCCTAGACCCCATCCTCTGGTCCTCAGTTATGTACAGTCCTCCCCATAACCCAGTCCGGCTCCAACGTGCCTTTGTCAGGCGTTCCTCTTTCGCACCTCTCTGAGTCTGCACCATTGGAGGGAGGTGGGTGGAAGGTTGGAGGAAATCTCTCCCTTTGAAGCTGGCGGGCTTCACCTACACCGAGGGGCTTGGGGGTTGGATAGCTTGGTGGCGGACTTGCGTGTGGAGGTGGGAGTGGGAAGGCCTTAGGTTTAGGCTTTTGGACGCCGTGGTGCTGGTTCCGTGATGACTGGGCCCGGGGACCTTGGCACAGAACCAGGCTAGCTTGCCTGGCACTGCCGTTCTCCTGTGGGCACAGGCCGCCCCGCCCTCGCAGAGGCTTGGGTGGGGGTGGGGCAGAGCCAGCCGACGCCGTGGGAACCAACTCCTCAGGGAGCAAACCCCGGCTTACTGGACTGGACTCCTGGGCCTAGGGTTTTATACAGGATCCTTTAAAGGCTCTTCCCCGTTTTTCCTGCTCCAGGAAAAGAGGAACCCACAGCAAGCGCCTCTAGTAGGGAGCATGGCCCAATGCTCGAGAAGCTGCCTGCCCCCTGCTCTCTAGGAATAAGGACAGGGGAGTTGGCAGAAGGGACACTGGCTGGCATAGAGGAACCTGGACATTCTCCTAACCTGCAGTGCTAGTGAGAAAGGGGTCTCCCCTCATCTCTCTGTCTGCATGTTCAATTTTTTTCTGGAAAAGATACAGGAGGGAAGGGAACTATTCCCTTCACTTTTGTTATTTGGTTTCTAGAGTCGTCATTATCTTAGGCTAGAGAGAGAGAGAGAGAGAGAGAGAGAGAGAGAGAGAGAGAGAGAGAGAGAGAGAGAGAGAGAGAGAGAGAGACTGGGGGGATGGAGTGGCCCTGTGGCTCCCCTCCCCCAGGAGGATGCAAAAGGCATTTAGTCTTAAAGTGGGCAGTGCCAGCTGCTTCCCCCTACTTCCCCACCCATGCTGAGAGCCACTGCTTCCTGTTGTCATGACAACTGGGGAATTAGGGTTTTATCCAGTAGCACATGCCCTGGAAGGTAAGGGGAGAAAGAGTGGTGGATCACCCTGTTCTCCTTTCCGTTGAGGATGATGAGCTTGGGAGGCCCTGGGATGGGCAATAAGGCTGCAAACTTCATGCCTGTTTCTGGCTACTGCTTCCCACTTCTCTCTGTCCCAACTCTGGGCAAGACACTAATGTTTGTGGGACACCCAAAGGTTCTAGGCCAGGGGCCTGGAGGCCTGTAATGAACCTCATTCCTGTTGTCATGAAGCTTACAGTCCTGGGAAACTTTCCGATGTTTGCTCATATTCAGGACTCATACTTAATTCTCCTTCCACTTTGAGAAAGAACCAGAAAGAATGTTTTGGTTTTGTTTGTTTTTGAGATGAGTTCTCTATATGTAGGGGCTGGTAGGGGCTCAGGGGAGCCTTTCTGCAGTGGCCTGACAGGCTGGTTCTACAGCACAGGTGGGCATTAGCGTGCCCAATGACAAATACTTATTTTGGGGGCAATAGTGGCACACGCCTTTAATCCCAGCACTCAGGAAGAAGAGGCAAGCGGATCTCTGAGTTCGATGCTAGCCTGGTCTATAGGGTGAGCTCCAGGACAGCCAGGGCTACACAGAGAAACCCTGTCTCGAAAAACAAAGCAAACAACAAACAGACAAATAAAAACAAAAACAAAAAATGAAAGAAAACAATTTTTGAGTCACAAAACCTGGGTTTTCACCGTAGCTCTTCTATCAGCTTTGGGGCCTTGGAGAAATTGATTAACCTCTTCGATCCTCCCTGACTCCCCCACCTCTGAGAACGGGCCTGCTGTTTGCACTTCTTGCTTTCCAGAGCACTTGGGTCAGTCTTATAATCCAAGTTTCCATTTCTGGCCAACGCTACCTTCCTACCTTGTGGCTGTACTGAAGAGGATAGATACTCTTCCGAGTCTCTCTTCTCAGCCTTCTCTCTCCTCCTCTAGGAGACTGACTTCAGAACCCTCCCTGGCTCCATTCACCATGCCGGTTGCTGCCACGAACTCCGAGTCTGGTAAGAAGGGGTTAAAGCTGTCAGCCTGCCTCAGTGGTTCCATGGGGGATAGGCCAAGATCAGGGGGTGGATACAGTAGTAACAGTTCATCCCTCCCTTGTCACCCCACATATAGCTGCCTCCTCAGTGGGGTAGGATAGAGCCGGGGAAGGCAGAGCTTGCTTCAGTAGTGATGCATATTGTAGCACGACTCGCCAGCCCGAGGCCCAGGCTACGTGCTCCAGAGATGGCGCACACTGCAGCTGGACAGGAATGGCCACAGCAGCAGCCGCCACCACTGCTGTGTTTTATGGCATTGACCCGTAAGCCAGTCATCTCTGACTTGTTTCCTCTGAGAGGAGGTGGCAGGATGGGATGGATGGTTTCGACTTTGCTCCTAGGTCTCCCAGACTCTGGTGACAGCAGTGGGCCCTCTTCATAGGCACCCTTTCATCCATGCCTCAAAGTCTGCACCCCACCCCAGGTTCCTGGATCCTTGAGTGTCTCTTGAGACCCACCAGGTCAGGGTCCACGTCCGGAGGCTCTGAAAGGGTTCTGGCTACAGCTATGAGGTGCTCGAGAGATCTGAACTCTTCACAATGGATCCTGCTGCTCCCTCTGCAAGACAGTCCAGGTTTCTGGTTTGGATGCATTCTTGTCCCTACGTACTGAGAAAATGAATATTGCTGTGACCCCTTTGTCCCCCAGGAAAGGCTCCTTTTTCATGGTTTGAAATGTCCCCCTGTTTCTTGGAGAGATCATGATTTTCTCTTACCCCGTGGTGGCCTTTCCCTCTGCTCCACTGATCAGGTACCCCACTCTAAGCTGCTTAGGAGTTAATGAGACCCATCCCCAATCCTGTGATTAAAAGGCTTCTCCTCTGGGGCCGCTCAGTAAACCTATTAATAGTGACCAGCAGGGCTGCACAGGGAGACGCTTCCAAGCTGCAGGACTTTTGGTGGGGGCTCATAGGACAGGGAACCCATGCCTGTCCGTGTGGCCTGCTTTTAAAAAAACCCTGGGGCCTTGTTCCCCTAGATGCAGTGCCCGTTGGCTGCTCTTTGCTTCCATGTCCAAAGAAAGAATTAACATGTGCTCCCTTTCCTGAGCCAGCCTTCTGCTGACTTCTCAGCTTCAGAATCTAAGAGTGCATCTTGCTTGTGGTGGTTTGAATGAAAATGGCCCCATAGGCTCATAAGGAGTGGCACTATCAGGAGGCGTGGCCTTGTCGGAGTAGGCGTGGCCTTGCTGGAGGAAGTGTGTCACTGGGCCCTCTCTTCCTGCTGTTTGCTTGCTGTTATCATCTGGTGGTTGCTATACTTTCCGTGGGTTTGACATAGAGACAGCTGTGCCCCTCATCTGAGGTTGGGCTCCCCCTTCACTGCCCCCCCTTTTCCCTGGGACACTTCTGCTTTGGGCTCTGCAAAGGTGGAACTAGCCAGTTCCTTCCGCATCCCTTGCTTTAGTTAAGGAGAGTTTGCGTGCTATGTGTGTGATGTCACACACAGGCAAGGAGTTTGGCCATCTTGTGCTCACTTCCAGCCCTTAGGACTGCTTGCTTACTCATTTCTCTCCATGAGTCAAGTTGGGAATGTAGACTTGCTTTCTGATGGAGCTGTCCCTTTAAATATCTCTGCCATCCCTGGGTTACTGTCCTAATGTGTAATCCCGCCTGCTGCCATGACAACCAGGGGTGCAAGGCGACAAGGTGCCACTCCTCTGGGAATGGCTGACTGGAGGTGGCAGCAATAGCAGCAGCAGTACCCGAGTATTGGCATCATGGGTACACATGGGGTACACATCGGGGTACAGGGCCTGGGTAGCTTCCTCTGGACCACTTTTATTCTTACTGCATAAATGGACTCTTACCTGCCCCCCATCCTCACTTGCCAAGGTGCCTGGCTTGCTCCAGGGCATCACTCCTTACATGATGGGTAATGTTGGCAAAGGGGAGAAGCTGTTGTTGAGATAGGTTCGAGAGCTGTGGCCTTTACCTCAGTCTTTCCTCCCATCCCCGACTCCACTGTGCTCCAGTGGATGGCATCTGAAGTTAAGATATTTGCCTCTTACCAATGATATTACTACACCAACCAGGGAGAGGGCCTGGAGCTGTTCTTGAGGAGTTTCTTTGGTAGAGGGGGTTATTGTAAATAAGCCAGCCTGGAGTTGGGGAAAAGGACTCAGCATCAGGTGGAGTAGAGAAGGGACGTCTATAAAAGAGAGATACGGGAGCAAGATGGGAGCCAAGCTCAGCCCGCTACCTGCGATTTCTGCACGGGCTAAGGGGGAGGTCCCAATCTACAGGGATTTACTCAAGTCCCTTACTTCCCTCAAACCCGACCTCATCACTACCTCCTACCTGCACCGGCACTAAGTGACAAGGATCAAGCCAGTTTAGTCTCTCCTGCCACCGCCCTCCTCCCACCTACTACCGCCCCCTCCTCACCGGCAGGCGGGCTTTGGCCAATCAACAAGGCGGTCCGGGAGGCGGAGCCTTGCTATTGGCTGATCCTGCAGCGCTCCAGGAGTCCCGCCTTCTTTAGCTCAGCCCGCGTCTGGCTGGGAAGGCGCCGACCTCGCGGGAGACTGTTTTAGGATTGCCAAAGAGGGTCGCCATGGCCTGCAGCCCAGGCAGTGAGGCTTCCTTGGAGGGGATATCCCTGGGCTCCTCTGAAGAAGCAGAGCTCCGCAGGGAAGGTAGGAAGAGGTGGAGTGGAGTGGCAGGGGAGGGGTAAAACCTGTAACTGACCCTCCCATAGTGAGCTCTGGAGCACCAGGGCAGTGGTGTCAGCAGGGGAGATCTGGATGCCCAGTCTGGCAGGGGAGCTGGTCTGGCAGAGGTCACCGCTCCCCACTGGCTCAGTTCCTAAAACCCAAGAGCTGGTTGTCTAGAGGAGTCAGTGAGCGGGACCCGGGACTGTGGACATTTGGCAGAACCGGAAGGGCTCCTCATTTGGGACATTAAAAGCCCAAGAAGGACCTTGTAAAGTCTCAAGTCCTTGCAACGCCCAGGCCAGGAGGAGGGGTCTGGAGACACAGACTGTTAAAAGGTGGGGAGGAGTAGGAAAAATATGGGGGGTTCAGGAGCCCTAAGCCATCTTCTCCAAGCTCCAGTTTTAGGGCCTCTTTCTGCCCACCCTCACTCTTTGGAGGAGGGGAGCTCTGAGCCCGTTTCCCCACTCCCCCCTCCTCCAGGATTAGGACGCTGTTATGCAGATGTAGGCGTGGGTGGCAGAGTAATGATACCCCCTGCCCATCTTTGCTCCCAGCTGGGCACATTCCTTTTCTCCTTCCTTCCACCCCCTGGTGCTCTGCCTCCTCTCTTAACCCAGGAGTGAAGGCAGCCACCCCTTATCTCTGGGGACAGTCTCAGGCTGAGAGCGCTCATCCCTGTGGGTGATTTGGCTTTTGACCTCTGCCCTTGGTACCCAAAGCCATCCCTGAACCTAGGGTGCTTGTTGCTCCACCCCTGCTAGTATTCTGGGGGCTTCCATTTTGACTTATTATGTTTTGTTTTGAAGACAGGGTTTCTCTGGGCAACCCTGGCTGTCCTGGAAGTCGATCTGCCAACCAGGCTGGCCTCAAACTGGGACATCCACCTGCCTCTGTCTCTGTGGCCAGTTTCAACTTTTTATTATGCATTAATTTCTAAAGAAGGATGTCTGTCAGAGTGGAAGGGAGACTGAGGGTGGAGGTCAGCGAGTTCTGCGTTGTCACTCTAAGCTGATGGCTTGGGCTGGTCTAGCATTGGCCCTGGGTCTCTGCATTAGTGTCTGCTTGGACTCAGGGACATGCTCTGCCTTGCCCCTGAGCTTGCCAGCTACAGGTGGCCAATTCCTCTGGCTTCCACCCATCGAGAGGTTGAGTGAGGAGTCTGCTTCTTTAGTGCTGGGCAGACTCTGGAATGGGACACTTAACCCCTGCTCCTTGGTCTGATTCCTGCTGCCGGTAGCCCCCTACCTTTCCAAGCTGGTATTGATAAGGTGGAAAAAACAGATCAACAGATCAAGAAAACTGCCACCTGTCCCTAGGATCAATGCCTGAGGCATGCAAAGTCTGGGTGTTTATGTGGGGGAAGTAGAGAGTGCTGTTGGGTGACTTCTATGGGGATGGGAGTGTCAGGGTCTGTGCTGGATTTTAGACTTCTGTGCTCAGCATCTCACTGCCCCTCCCCCAGCCATGCAGCAAGTCTTGGACAACCTGGGATCCTTGCCCAATGCCACTGGGGCTGCGGAACTGGACCTGATCTTCCTTCGAGGCATAATGGAAAGTCCGATAGTCAGATCCCTGGCCAAGGTATGGTGCGTCAGGGAGGTGGGTGGTGTACCTGGGGACCTCAGGGGACCCTTAGGAATGGGACACGTGGCAGAAGCCACCTGAAAGGGTGTGGCAGGGTATCTGCCTGGGTGACGAACCTGAGGGAGCAGGTAGAGGAGCAGCTGCTGCACCTCGAAGCACCTGGCTGGTGAGAGGTGGCAGGCGGAACACACCTGACCCAGAGAAGAGCGTGCCCGTGTGCTGGAATCTCCAGATTGGTCCTACCCACTTCTCTCTGCCTTTGGGTGATTGTGCATGTGTGTTATGTGGGAGGCAGGCTCAGTAAAATGAGAAAATTATAAGGATTTTGTAGTGGCATTTTTTTTTTTTTTTTTTTTTTTTTTTTTTTTTTTTTTTTTTTTTAGGAGCAGACGCATGCATGCTTGGAGTGTGTAAGGACAGGTGTGTGCTCAAGCCTCTGGAGAGGGGTATAGGGGTGCAGAGGAGGCCTCCCGGAGGAAGGGCTAGTTAGTGTGAGTGTGGTGGATGCAGAGAGGGGCCTGCATCTTGGGCCACAGGAAGAGCTTGGGCAGAAACATCAAAGTGAGAGGTAGTTAGACCTGTGAAGCTGGGTCAGGTGCTAGACAGGGCCACTGAGCTGTGAAGATGGTGGCAAAGCTGCAGAGGGCACTGGGGATGGAGCCTGCCGGCTCAGACATTAACCTCAAATATCAAGCAAGCTCTGCACATTTTAGGCAGGAAGGGACAGTGACAATGGTGTTTATAGGAGCCCCTCTCTGACAGCCACCTGGAGGATCTCATGAAAGGTTTCAGAGACCGATTAGAGACTACATGGTAGTTAAGAGACATGGGACATTGAGATGGGACTGATTCCTGCTCTCTGTAGAGAGGTAGGACTTGTGTTTGGAATGGAGTGGGACACCTTGGGGCACCCAAGGTTCCACCCTAAGCAGAAGAGGATGGTGTTGGCTTTAGCAGAGAGTAAGCACAACAGTAGTGAGATCATCTTCTGTGGGGAAGGAGGCACTCATAGGCTGGGCTGGAGGCTTCTGGGAAGTCAGGCTGATCACTAGGAAATCTGAGTAAAGGCAGGCATTTCTCTCCTGGGATTCAAGAGTCAGGGCTTGAGCAGAGGAAAGGGGGTCAGAAGCAAAGTTGGAAGAGTCACTGAAGAGGAAAGAATCTAGTGAGATGGGGCCCGGACAGTCCATGGCAGGCACTGATTTCTCAGGGTGGGGCAACTCAGTCCCTAGGCAAAGAGGGGGAAGAAGGTGGCTTTGATCCAGGCCACAGATGTGGGTGGATCCGTGAAGGAAGCCTAAGAGTGACTTGGATTGTATGACTTCCAGAGACCAGGTTGGGAGGAGGAGGTAAAGGGGTGGGGGGGGGAATCAGGTTGGAGGGTCCCTTTGAGGTTGCAAGGAATGGTGGGGGCATAGAGATGGGAGAGATGGTCAAGGTCAGGGAGAGGGGGGTAGGAAGTAAAACCAGACAAGGTGTGGCTGCTATGGATGGGTCTGTTGTTCAGGGGTGTCCTGGAGGAGAAGGTTGTGGTGTGAGTGGGTGTGGCTACGTGCAACTGGGGATCCAAGACAATGAATGACAGGGAACAAGACTAAGGCAAGATTTAGTTTTGTGGGACCAAGAGTAAGGCAGTTAGTCAACAGGGTCTTCAGGAGTGAATGGTGGGGTGGGTTATAGGGCAGAGAGACAGTATAGAGGGTGGTGGGATTTTCTTGTTTTTTTTTTTCCCCTGTGTGTGTGTGTTCATGTGTATATACAATGTGTGTACACTCTCGTGTGTGTGCACATGCGTGCATATGTGTGTGTGTGTCACCCAGAGATTGAAATTGGGTGTCTTCTTCAACGGCAAAGCCAGAGACCCTTCCTTCTCCACGTCCCCAGCAGTGAGATTACAGTTGTAAATCTCACTGGCTGGCTTTTTACCTGTGTGCAGAGGAAGGTTCAAGCTCGGGGCTCAGGCTTGTACAGCAAGTGCTTTATCAATGGAGCTGTCTGTCCAGCCCCAAGTGGTAAGTTGTCTTTAGGGCCTGGCGGGGACTCTGTCATGGTGTGATGGGAGCCGAGATGTAGAGAATAAAGGTGAGGTCCCGCTGTGGGGAGAGAGCTTGTGTTCCAGGCACATACCCAGCCTACACTGCTGTCAGCAAGAGGGAAGCTGAGACAGGAGGATTAGGAGTTTGATAGCCTGAGCTACATACATAATACCCTGTCTCAAAGAACGAAATAAGAGCCAAATATGATGACATATCTCTTTAATCTCAGCACTTGGGTGGTAGAGGGAGGAGCACCAGGAATTCAAGGTCACTCAGAGAGTTGGAGGTCAATATAGGCTTCTTGAAATACTGTCTCCAGAAACCACTCAAAGCAAAGAAGAACAAGCACTCCCCCCCCCCAAAAAAGAACAGATGATCAAAAAGTCCGAGAAATTCTGGGGAAAAGAAAACGTGATTGGAGGGAGCAAGAGAAAGGCAGGCTGCCTTTTGCCTTCCTTGGTTATTGAAGAGAACACCATTCATTCATTCATTCATTCATTCATTCATTCATTCATTCATTCATTCATTATGTATTTGTTACTTAAAACTTGACTCCAAGCATGTCCATAGTGCTAGTTACTTTGGGGCCTGAGGCAGAAGGGTCACATGAGCCCAGTGCAGGGCTAGCCTGGGCGGCACAGTGAGTCTCTGTCTCTCGAAACAGAAGATAAGGGAGGAATTACTTGTGCTTCAAATGTTGAGCGCATAAACTCCATCGGGTGGGCAGGTTTGTCTACCTGGATGATCATCCTGTCTCCTAGGCCTAAAACAGTGTTTGGCTCATAAGTGGTATTTACTGAGCGGATACATAGAAAAGATTGAAGAAAATAATGTAACCACTCCTCGAACACACCTTTTCTATGATGTTAATACACACACTGCTTATTTGCGCTTTTATGCTTTCTTTTGAAGTGTGTGTGTGTGTGTGTGTGTGTGTGTGTGTCTGTTGTGTGTATGTGTGTTTGTCCATGTGACTATATGCTATGTGTGCTCGGGTATCCACAGAGGCCAGGAGAGGGCACTGGATCTCCTGGAGCTGGAGTTACGGGGGGGGGGGTTATGAACCATCTGACGTAGGTATTGGGAACTGAACTCGGGTCCCTCTGCAGAAGCAAGAAGTGCTCTTAACTGCTGAGCCCCCCCCCCAGCTTGTTTTCTTTCCTTTGAAGAAATAAAGATGGTACATGTTACAGCTCATCCCTTCCTCACCCTTATCGCTACTTCGAGTAAACACGTATGACACCATTTCCCAGGATGCTTTCTTTCCTTGTCCATATATGGGTTTAGCTGCCAATAATATTTCCTTTTTACAAATGTGTTTAAATTTCCCATAGATGGAATGGTATTATAATCCATCCACTTCTGTCCTTGAGATTTCTAGTCATTGATCCAAGTACAGGTAAAGATATCGGTTTCCCGTGAGCCATTGGGCACTAATTCTGACAGGTGTCAGTAGCTCGGTAGCTCCCCTTCTGGGAGATGAGGGTGGGTTTTCCCCTGAGAAGGACAGCACTGTTGTGAGTGCACAGGGTGCAGCGTTCTCTGGTGGACTTGGCAGTGGAAGTGCTGAACGCATGCATTTTTGAACCCCCACATCTGTAACCTTCCGAAGATGAGTTCGAACACGTCTATGGGTCAGAGTCAGGGGTAGTGGGTACTCGGCTCACTTCAAAGTGTGACTTCCTTGAGTAGCACTCCTTCCACAGTGGCCTTGCCCAAGGACCTGACAGATCTCCAGAGAAGAATTGTTGTCTCTGTCATACATTCACTCATTCATTCACTCACTCACTGTGTCACTTATTCATTTACTCACCCACTCATTCATTCACTAACTCATTCATTCACTCATTTACTCACTCAGTCACTCATTCATTCACTCACTCAGTCACTCATTCATTCATTCACTCAGTCACTCATTCATTCACTCACTCAGTCACTCATTCATTCATTCACTCAGTCACTCATTCACTCACTCAGTCACTCATTCATTCACTCACTCAGTTGCTCATTCATTCACTCATTCATTCATTCACTCACGCATTCATTGACTTACTCATTCACTCACTCACTCATTCACTCACTCAGTTGCTCATTCATTCACTCACTAACTCATTCATTCACTCACTCACTCACTCATTAACTCACTCATTCACTCACTCACTCACTCATTCATTCACTCACTAACTCACTCAGTCATTCACTCACTCACTCACTCAGTCACTCATTCACTCACTCACTCTTCCACTCATCTGTTTAGCAGCTATCTACTGGACACCCAGCATAATCAGTGTCTTAGGGTTTCTATTGCTGTGAAGAGACACCACGCCCACTGAAAATGTTTAATTGGGACTGGCATACAGTTCAGAGGTTTAGTTCATTATCTTCATGGTGGGGAAACATGGTCCTATGAATGCAGACATGGTGCTGGAGGAGGAGCTGAGAGTTCTACATCTTACTCCACAGGTAGCAGGGAGAACTTCAGAGACCTGGAAGACCTCTCTCTAGTTACACACTTCTTCCAACAAGGCCACACCTCCTAACAGTGCCACTCCCCATGGGCCTATGGGGGCCATTTTCATTCAAACCACCCCAGCCAGGCACAGCACCAAGGTAACAGCAGATGAACTGGAGATAATTTGTTCTGACAGCGTCCAAGTCTGTCTTCCTCTTCTCAGGTTCCACAGTGCCTCAGTCCCGGAAGCTCACATAGCGCCTAGTGACCAGTTACCAATGTGCTAGATCAGACTGTAAGTAAAGTCCTTTCTCTAGAAACATTTGGAGCATAAGCTGGTCAGATTGTCCTTCCAGAAAATTCTGGGCATGACACTCAGTGCATCGTAGAACTCTACAGAAGATACTGAGGACATTTGCTCAACTCTGAGATCCACTTCACATGAGACGTTAGGTTAGTTTGCTGAGGGCGTCCAGTGACTTCTCTCTGTTCTGAAACAGAGGCAGAATCTTCAAGAAGGACTTCAGAGTGCTAAGCCCCTCCCACCTCTGTGTGGGTGACCCTTCACAGCGAAACTTGATTGTTCATCCAATTACAGCCTCTCTACTTTCCAACCTGAGACACTGGGACTTACTTCTTATGCTATGACTATAGCCACAGGTGAATTTGTGAACCAACAGACAAAACACAATAATTAAATACTTAGCTGTACAATCTTGGTTCTCCTGAAGAGGTAGCCAACGTCCCGGGTGGATCTGGGTTAAACTGTAACAGTTAGTAACCTGCCTCCTTCCTTTGCCTTTGAGGAGATGAACTTGATTCTTATCTCTGAGGATGTGAGAGGCATATGGGAGGGTTTGGAATGGGTAGAGCTGGCACCAAGGATAGGGGTACCTGAGGGAGCGAACCCAGAGAATTAAAGGTCTGAGGGCAAGCTTGGCAAGCAGCTCATAAATCCGAAGATTGTCTGTAGAGAGCAGGCAGCAGTCCTGGCAGGTGGCTGACATCTGGGAGGGCTGACACAGATCCAGTAACAGGTGCTTCAATAGCAGCCAAGGCCAAGGTGAGAAATCTAAGGGGAATGGCATTTAGAAATCAGGGAAGTTAGGCTGGAGAGATGGCTCAGATGGTTAAGAGCACTGGCTGCTCTTCCAGAGGTCCTGAGTTCAAATCCCAGCAACTACATGGTGGTTTACAACCATCTGTAATGGTATCTGATGCCCTCTTCTGGTGTGTCTGGAGACAGTGATGACAGTGTACTCACATATATAAAAAATAAATAAATCTTTAAAGAAGCAATCAGGAAAGTTGCTATCAGCAGGTGCAGGTCCTGCAGGGAGGCATGGGAAGACAGTATTTGAACCAGTGTATATGTTGGAGAACAAAGAACAGTGGTGGAAGTCAGAAGACCCCTCCCCTATCCCCCCACACCTTACTTCCCCCCCAGCCCGTTTCCACAACATGGAGAAAGGACTTACTCTGAGTCATGGTTTTAGAGTAGTCTGCCCATGCAGGGAGGGCATGACAGTTCCTGGTGTTGGGAGCAGGGGATGGAGATTCATTATGTCACTGTGTACCAGGGACCAGAGAGCAGCTGCAACTATGGGCTGGGCCATAACTGACTTTGTTTCTTTCCTTTTGGCTTTTCAAGATGTAGCCCTGGCTGTCTTTGAACTCGCTCTGTAGACCAGGTTGGCCTCGATCTCAGAGATCTGCCTGCCTCTGGGATCCCGAGTGTGCCACCACTGCCTAGCCTGGCCTAGTGTCTTTACTTCTGTCAGACATGTTGTCCTCCTAAAGGTCCGTAACCGTCTTAAGTAGTGCTGCCAGCTAGGGGGACAAACTTTCAAGAACATGAGTCCACGCAGGACATTTCCGGTTCAGGCCCTAACGGTGTTGTATGTCTGTTGGCCTCTGTGGACATCAGTGGTTTCTCATGAGAAGTAAGGAGAGCGGCACCTGCTTGGTAAGAGAATCAAGCGGGTGTGCGCAGTGGTTATGGCCGCGGAAGTGTTGCTATGGGGTGGTCTTAGCTGTCAGCCTGAAGTTCCTCAGAAGGCTTTGTCCTGTGATTAGGCTGCAGTGTATGAGTTGGCAGAGCAAGCCCGGGCGGGCTCTCAGACAATGAGGGCCCAGGGAAGCCAGTAAGATTGGAGCCTTGACAAGGGTGTGTGGTGGGGGAAGGTATGGCAGTAGGGTATCCCGAAAATCAGTTAGCTTTTGCCACATCCCAAGCCGCCCACTGTGCTGTGGTTTAGTTCTCATGGTTTTGTGGGCAGGTTGGGTGGCATTTCTGACCTGGGCTTGTTCACCTGGGTGAGCTGGGTGGTCTGAGATGGCCTCACCCACATGTCTGCTGTCTCAGCTTGGAAGGCTGCAATGCCCGAGATGATGGAATCTCTCTCCCTAGAGTTTCTTAGCCTCTGGGACAGTGGCCCCATCTTTATTCCCATGGCGGTTCAAGTCCCAGATTATGACTACTGCCAAGCCTCTGCTTGCTTGCCTGACATTGGCTAACATCCCAATAGCCAAGGCACGGTTGCTGAAGCCCAGTTGAAGTTCTGGAACATTGCTTTCTGGCATTTGCTTCAGTTCTTGAATTTAATTATGATCCCCAGAGTTCAAAGGAGAATTCTGTCCCTTGCCAAGATCAGAACACTCGGAACAAGAGGGTGGGGGAAGAGCTTTACAGG
This sequence comes from Micromys minutus, assembly GCF_963924665.1. NCBI lineage: Eukaryota > Metazoa > Chordata > Mammalia > Rodentia > Muridae > Micromys > Micromys minutus. The sequence continues at coordinate 48,550,057 of NC_137979.1, read as the reverse complement.
GAGAGGATGGCTGTGGCCAGTCTGTGTTGCAGCCTGCTGTTGGAGCTGGCACAGTAGTTGGCAGAGCCCGGCTGTTAGTGTTTTATCTACTGTTAATTGCCCATGTCCCTGGTACCAGCTTCTGGTCCCTGCTTTGCTGAGGATGCATCGTGTGTGTGTGTGTGTGTGTGTGTGTTGTGTATGTTTGTGTTTGGGAGAGGGCATGTCTTACACAGCCTGGGCTGACCTTGAACTCGCTACATAGCAGAGAATGTTTGAATTCCTACTTTGACCTTCCGAGTGGTAGGATTCTAGGTCTGCACCCCAGGCCTTGTTATGTGAGATGCTGGGATTCCCACAGCTTTCTGACCTGAGCTGCAGGCCAGTCCATGCTGAGCATGATTTAAGATCAAAATGATAACGTGGTTACCACGGACACTCAAATCACTCTCCTGGGTCGCCGCTCCGGTGAGTCTAATGCTGCCGTGTGCACATCAATCACTTCTACAGAAAATAAGAAGAAATCCTTTGGGGAAAGAGATGGCTCAGCAGTTAAGAGCACTTGCTGCTCTGGCAGAGGGCCCTGGTCTGGGCCCACAGGACAGTTTACAATCACTGTAACTCCAGATTCAGGATACTCAACATTTTACCTGGCTGCCTTAGGCACTAGGCACACACGTGGTACACATACTTACATGAAGGCAAGATACTAATACATATAAATTAAAAAAAAATAAGTCATAGTAAAACATACTGAGTAGAAAGTAGTAGATAAAAATAAATTTTCACTCAGTAAGTAAATTTTCATACTAAGTGAAAGACAAGCAAACAAACAACCCCCAAATTAGGTCCCTAGGATTTTACATATATAGCATGATTCTATTTTTCTAAAGGTAAAAATAGCTACAAATTGTATTTACTTTAGGACTGTGTAGAATCTGTGCAGATGGAATATAACTTAAACAGGAAGCCAAGGAATCATGGCTGTGGGCAAAGGAGATGTTGGGGGTGGGGACTGTGGTTAGATAGAAGATATTGTCGACTAACTTCCAAACCACTTTGCGTAAACCAATTTTACAACCACTTCATGAACTCAGCACTGTGAGGCCGACCCTGAGTTCCTAAGGCCTCCAGAAGTTTGTTGGCGATTGGGACAGACTCCGAGGGCTCAGTGCTGGTGAGCCCGCTGCTCTTTGGTTCTCTGAGATGCTTGCTTCGTATTTATTGGCTCTGTAGTCAGAGTTTTCTCTGGGTTGCAAAAGTTGATCTAGGGACTGCTTACGGGTAAGATTCGAGGCAGAGGGGTCATTGTGTTAGTCAGAGTTGTCTAAAGGAACAAAACTGGTAGATATTATATATGTATGTATACATACATACATACATACATACATACATACATACATACATATTCATTTATTTTACCATGACTACATTCCTGGCATCTAAATACATTTGTTCTTTCTTGCAGCTCAGGATTTGGGTTTCTATATTCCCAGCATTGGTCTTGGGCACAGAGATGTCCCAGAGCCAGGGGAGCTGTCTCTCTCAGGCTCCGTGAACCGTGTGTGCGAAGCCCAATGGCTGGGCTCTGGGGGTGTTCACTCTTTACTGGCATGTTCCAGTTTCTGCATGCAGCTCCTTTGTCCCTTCAACAGGAACATTGCCAGGCCAAGAGGAAGATGGGTCTCTCGTGGGTCATGTCTGGTGCCGTTCCCTGCCCTTGTTTGGGGAAGAGAAGGGGAAAGGAGCTTTGTAGCCGGGTTGTCGGTCACCGGTCACCAGGCATTGTTTCTGTCTCCTTCACTCCTCTTTGAATCTCTTCCATGAGATGTTATTAAAATCTCATTTCAGAGATGCTCCAGCAAATTGTCTGCTGGCCTCTGTGTGCACTCTGTGGCACGCTCCCCCCAATAAGGAAAATGTAATAAAACCAGTAAATGTAATAAAAATAAAATAAAATATTCCCATATGAAGCTGGGTTTGGTGCCTGTGATCCCAGCGCTTAGGAAACTGGGGTGGGGGTGGGGCTCATGAGGCAAAGAGTCTGAGACCAGCACAGCAATATATTGTGAGCCTCATCCCTAAAACAGACAGACCAACAAAACTTCCTCATCTTGTGGGCTTAAAAAAAGCATTGTGAATTAAAAAAATAAAGTTCAGGGCCACTGTCCATCGGTCACTCAACAGCCGGTCCACTTCAGCATGGGGTAGCTCACAGGTCCTGCAACTTGCTGTGTAGACCAGGCTGGCCTTGAATTCACAGAGATCCACCTGCCTCCGTCTCCTGAGTGCTGGGATATATATATATATATACATATATATATATATATAAACATATATATATATTTAAAAAGTACTAACATTACTGTTACCACACCTTAGAACGACACAATAATTTACTTAAGTGTTATGTGTGTATTGTGCTGTTTGTGTGTGTGGTGTGTGTACTTTGTGTGTGACTTTGGACACGGGTGTGAGGCCTGGAGATTGATGTCTAATATCTCTCTCCACTTTTCCAGTTTTAAAGATACATTTATTTTTACTTCATGCACACATGTGAGTACCTGCATATGTGCACGTGTAACATGTTCCTGGTGCTCAAGGAGCTCGAAGAAGAAAGTGCTGGAACCTCATGAACCTGGATCTAGAAGCGGTCATGAGCCGCCACGTGGGCACCCCATGGGTGCTGGGAACCAAACCAGGGACCTCTGCAAGAACAGCCAGTGCTCTTAACTGCTGAGCCATCTCTCCAGCCCTTGGTTTTTTTAGACAGTCTCTCACAGATGCCAGAACTCATCAGTTTAGCCAGGCTGGCCAGCCAGTGAGCTTCAGGGATCTTCAGGTTCTCTCGTTGCCTCCTCATCCCCACCCCAACCCCACCCTTCCGCCTGCCCATGCGTGGTAGTATCACAGGCAGACACTCCATTTCCCCATTTTAACATTAGTCACGGGGCACCTGAGTTCAGGTCCTCCTGCTTGGACAGTAGGAACTTTACTGACAGCCATCTCCCCAGCCTCCTATTGTGTAGTTTTAATAAACAGCATTAAGGAATCCTGACGGTCGGTCATTTTTGAAAAATATCAAAGTACATCCACAGTGCACACCACACATCAGAATAAACTTCAAGCAGATCAGAGATCTAAATGTGAAACTATGTATCCTGGAAGGAAAGAAAAAAAAATCTGGGTATGGGAAGCACCCCTCCCATCCTGAAAATTCAGATGCATGAAACATTAATAAATTCAGCCACATTAAACATAATTTTTTTTTGGCAAGGCAGTGCTACCGTAGGCAGAATCTGAAGAAAAATGACAAGCTGGAGGAAAATGATTTGCAAAAGATGTCACAAATAAAGGGCTAATCTTCTCGATATAGAGGGAACATTTAAAAATGGGAAAAGGCAAAAAAAAAATCAAATAGAAAAATTTGGCAAAAGACACGAACAGACAGTTCACACCAGAAGATACACAGATGGTCTTTAAACATACGAAGAGATGCTTGGCTGCACCCGTAATAAGCAAAATGCAAATTAGGTCCCCGCTGACAGATCGTTTCCTATGGGAGTGACTGGCAAGTGCTCAGAAGCCGATCAGTACAGGGAGGAGCTCGGGGATGCTGGTGGGAGAGGAGGTTGGGTGCAGCTCCAGGTATCCAAGACATCTGCTTGACCCAGCCAGACTTCCGGCAGTGTATGCAGGACTCTCCACGGATAGAGAGTGGTGTGCTAAGGTTATTTACAGTGGTCTTACCGCAGTAACAAAATATTAGGAAGAAAGTTAAATATTCAGAGACAGGGTAAGGAAGTTATAACACTGCAGGTGCGCAGCTGAGTCTGTGTGCTCATTACAAAGGTAATTAATTATCAGCTATGAAGGGAATCTCCGTTTGTGGCGTGGGGTGGTTTCTAGAGAGAATTGTTAGGTTGGAACTCAGATAGCAGCCGGTGCAGTGATGTCCGTCTTTAATCCCACCACTTGGGAGGCAGAGGCAGGAGGATCTCCATGAGTTCACATAGTAGGTTCAGGACAGCCTTGGCTACACAGTGAGACCCTGTCTCAAACAAATAAAGGAGCGAAAAAGCCCAAACACAAGGGTCTGGGGAGATGGCTCAGCAGTTAAGAGCATTGGCTGGCCTTCCAGAGGACCCAGGTTTAATCCCAGTACCTACATTGTGACTCACAACTATCTTTAAAACTGCAGTTCCAGGGGATCTGACGCCCTCTTCTGGTCTCTATGGGCACAGTGTGTAGATGGTGCACAGACATGTAGGCAAAAATACCCATACATGTACAGTAAAAATGACTAAGATCTAAAAATAAAACCCCAAACAAACAAACAAACAAAAGAAAATAGAGAATAAAAGAAGGATAAATAAACAAATTGGCATTTTAGTTCTGTGAAACCAGCGTAATCTGATGAAATGATTTCTTTTGGGTGGTGTGTGTGTGTGTGTGTGTGTGTGTGTATGTGTGTACAGGGTACAGTGGAATGGAAACTTTGAGTTTATTCTTTAGTGTAGGTTTGAAAACTGAGCTCCATCAGTGTACTAATAAAAAATAAAGTTAAGGGGGGGAATACAACCTAAAGTTAACGGACAGTTGGATGCAGCTCCCCAGATACTAAGTGTTGCTGGTTGTACAGAAGTGGTATTAATTCAAGGAACTTTCTATAGTGTTCCCACTATGCACTATGGCCCAGGATCCAGGATTTGAATGCTAGTGTCTTCTCTAAACTCCAGGTAGCCTCGGATGCAATAGTATTAGCAGTGCATCTTTTAGGGGATGGTTGGCTCATGAGGGTGGAGCCGTTCTCCACGAGATTAGCAAATTTACAGGCTGCTGGAGAGAATTTAGTGTGATTCACTTTTTTAAAGCCTCTAACTTCCCCATGAGGTCGGGGTGGGGGGAGCCCTTCAGACGCTGAGAATAGTGACCTCTAACCTCCCGGCCTTCAAGGCTGTAAGGAAATACTTTCAAAAACTGATGTTTTTATTTTTATTTTATGTACACCGATGTTCCGCCTGCATGTGTGTCTGTGTGAGGGTGTCAGATGCCCTGGAACTGGAGTTACAGACAGTTGTGAGCTGCCACGTGGATGTTAGGAATCGAACCAGGATCACTTTGGAAGAGCAGCTAGGGCCACCTCTTGACCTGTGGGTCACCTCTGCAGCCCTAGAAATAACCTTCTACTGTTCCTAAGTTACTCAGTATCAGGTGGTTTGTTTTGATGTGGTTTGCGATGGTGCTGAGGACTGAACCCAGGGCCTAGCACATTCCAAGCATGTGAGGTTGGTTCTGTTCTAAGTTCCAGTCCCAGCTCTCAACCTCGGGTTATTTTTGGTCATAGCAATAAAAATGCACCAAGATAATACTTAAAATTTTAAATTTAAATTTAAAGAATTTATTAAAAATCCCGGAATTCTGGAGGCAAAGGCAAGTAGATCTCTGAGTTTGAGGCTAGCCTGGTCTATATTTTTGCAGGACAGCCAGGGCTACACAGAAAAACCCTGTGTCTAAAAAAAAACGGGGCTGGAGAAATGGCTCTCTGACTGCTCTTCCAGAGGTCCTGAGTTCAAATCCCAGCAACCACATGGTGGCTCTCAACCATCTGTAATGGGATCTGATGCTCTCTGCTGGTGTGTCGGAAGACAGCTATAGTGTACTTATATATAATAAATAAATAAAACTTTAAAAAACAAAACAAAACAGAAAACTTTGAGCTCCTCAGATCCAGCAGCCACACGTTCAGTGTTCACCCCCAAATATGGCTTGTGGCTTCCATGTTAGACAAGGCTCATGAACACTTCTTGGACATGCCAATCTTGTAAGGACAGAGAGCTGTCAGGATGCCTGCATAGGTCTCAAGGACAGCCTAGTCTGCATAGCAAGACCTTGTTTCCAAAACCCCAAAACGAACAAATAAAACACTCCCAGAAAAGGCCAAAGGGAGCTCTAGATGATCCAGACTCTTAGTTGATCAGAAGGAAAGAGCAAAAAGTTCAATAGTTGTTATGGTTGGGAAACGAGTTCTCACGGAGGAAGAGGGGAGGGAGGAATACGGAGCAAGATAAGGCCGTCCTCGGAGAGTTATCTTAACGGAAACACCCATATTGACCACTGCAGAAACAGCACACAGACCAGTGATAGCTTGGGGGGTAAACTGCTGACCGAGCGAGCCTACTGCCCGGAGCCTGAGACCCATGGAAATGTGGAAGGAGAGATCCAACTCCATGAAGTTGTCCTCTGACCTCCACATTTGTGCTGTGGCCAACCTGCACCAACACACACACACACACACACACACACACACACACACACACACATGGTAATAAAATACAGTTTAAGAAAAGAACAGCACACACAAGAAGCAACAGGCACTGCGAGCCAGTCTTGGACTCTGTTTCCCCGGAGAAGCGGCTGGTCCCTGACCTGGGGTAGGGAAAGTATTAAGTGAGCATATATCACAGTGGGAGAGGGAGCTCTCTGATGGATATTTGTCAAGAAGACACAGGTGTGGAAATGTTACCCTTGGAGGAAATGAGCCAGGGAAGATGAAGCTGGACTTAGCTTCACAGTACATACCTGTGACCTGGCACTTGTGTGGCCGATCTCTAGGCAGATGGTGGCCGAGGGGGATTTTCTTCAGTGGTCGGCACTGGGAAAGTGCCCCAGGCTTCTGTAAATGAGGCTTCTCACTCATGAGCCTCTAAGCCATCCTGTGGGTGGAAACCCCTTGGAAGGTTGCACAGCAGATGACCTTCATACCAGATATTTATATTATGATTCATAACACAATAGCAAATTACTGTCAGGAAGTAGCAGCAAAGATGATTTTTATGGCCGGGGTGGGGTGTGCAAGAGGGTTGTGTAAGAAGAGGGTTGTGTAAGAAGAGGGTTGCAGCATTAGGAAGGCTGAGAACCACTGCTCCAAGCAGTCCTGACTGGCTCACTAAAGGAACAAATTGAATAATACGTGGGAGTAGCAGGGAACCAGTTGGGAAGAGGAAGGAATCCCTGGGAGCGGGAAGGAGGCAAGATAGGGTGGGTCTGATCAAAATTTGTGATACAGGGCTGGGGGGGCTGGTCAGCGGCTACTGTTCTAGAGGATCTGTGTTTGATTCCCAGCACACACGTGGCAGCTCACACTCATACACATAAAATAGAAAAAGTGGCTAAAATATAATGGAGTCCATTATCATTTTTTAAAGATTTATTCGTTTATTTCCATATGTGAGTGCACTGTAGCTGTCTTCAGACACACCAGAAGAGGGCAGCAGATCCCATTACAGATGGTTGTGAGCCACCATGTGGTTGGTGGGAATTGAACTCAGGACCTCTGGAAGAGCAGTCAGTGCCCTTAACCACTGAGCCATCCCTCCAGCCCATGTTTATTCTTCTTTAATCACACTATCTTGGGAGATGGGGACAGTGATGATCTTTGGTGACCCTGTGAGTCAAGAAGATGGAAATAGAAGTCTATCTTTGGATTGTCCTGTCCATAAACTGAGTCTTACTAATTACTTGCTGGGGAAAGGAAAGCAAAGTGCACAGGAATGTGTGTGTGTGTGTGTGTGTTTATGTCTTCTGTAGGTGAAGCAGGACCCAGAGTGATGTTATGAGTGGGGATTAGGGGTTTGGAGCCAGAGGAGTTCTGTGTGGCATCCTGGGACTTCCTGGTGTCCTTATCCGCACTGTTTCCACACCCCAGGCCCACGAGCGGCTGGAGGAGACAAAGTTGGAGGCCGTTCGGGATAACAACCTGGAACTGGTGCAGGAAATCCTTCGGGACCTGGCTGAGCTGGCCGAGCAGAGCAGCACTGCCGCGGAGCTGGCACGCATCCTCCAGGAGCCTCACTTCCAGGTTCCAGGCTGCTGGCTGCCGGGGTGGGGTGGGGTGAGCAGCTCCTAGTTGGAACCTGGTCCGGAGCACTGGGCATTTCCACATTATCGCTTCTCTTCCTGTTCCTTTTTAGTCCCTCCTGGAGACCCATGATTCAGTGGCCTCAAAGACCTATGAGACACCACCCCCCAGTCCAGGTCTGGATCCCACGTTCAGCAACCAGCCAGTACCTCCTGATGCAGTGCGCATGGTGGGCATCCGGAAGACTGCAGGAGAACATCTGGTGAGGGCCAGAGGCGTGTGAGCGGGGGAGGGCACCGAGAATCACCCATGGGAAAGGAGAAAGGGCAGGTAGGAAGGAGTCAAAGATAAAGACTAGGCCAAGGTTGGCTATAGGGAATATCTGCAGGTCTTAGGAGCATGCACTACACACACGCACACACACTATGCATACTTATACACATACTATACATATACTATACACATATACCATATACACACACTATAAATACACACACACCCCATACATACATGCATACATACATATGCACACACTATACATATGGCTATGCACACACACATACACACTATAAATACACACATCATAATACATATGCACACACTATATATATGGACACACACTATACACATATAATGCACACATACCATATACATACACATACACACCATAATACAGACACACACCACACATACACACACACACACACACACACACACTCTCCCTCAGGCTCCTCTCCAGGTTGTGTCTATAAGTATTGAGACAGGAGTAGAAGGCTTTTTGAGTGAAGGCGAGGGTGGGGACAGGAATGGGAGGGCCACCAGGAGCCCCATTTGAAGACTGGGAACAGAGGTCATTTGCACTCCTTTGACCCTTCAGGGTGTGACATTCCGAGTGGAAGGTGGTGAGTTGGTGATCGCCCGCATTCTGCACGGGGGCATGGTGGCTCAGCAAGGCCTGCTGCACGTTGGTGACATCATCAAGGAAGTGAACGGGCAGCCGGTGGGCAGTGACCCCCGGGCACTGCAGGAGCTCCTGCGCAGTGCCAGTGGCGGTGTCATCCTCAAGATTTTGCCGAGTTACCAGGAACCCCACCTTCCCCGACAGGTGGGCCTCTGCCTGAACCCCAGCCAGTTCAAGGGACGGCCGAGCCCCTTAACTGAAGCTCCCAGGTCTCTTGCTATTCAGCAAAGGGAAAAAGAGACAGCAGGACCTCCAGGCAGGCCCACTCCAAGTGTGGCACATAAGCACACGTTAACTTGTCTTAACATGGAGGCATTCACACACATGTGCAAGGGACATGTGAGCTTCTGTGACTAGGAGGTTCTGCCTGAGTGTGCAAGAGATTGTCTTGAGTGTCCCAAGCGTTCGAAGAGATGCAGATCACTGTGGTCTTTGCACCTTGTGTGTGTGTAAGAACTCACCCCGCAGGCCTGTGTAAGGTGGGGATCTCACCTGCCCTGGTAGCTCCTTCCTCATTGGTGGATTGGGGCCCTGTTCACCTCCTCCTTGGCTTTTGAACTCTAAGAGCTCTGTCCTCCTGAAGAGTGGAAGGAAGAATACAGGATTAGGTGCCAGTGACCTCTGCATGGGGCCAGCTTTCTTTTTCCCGAGGCCTGACCCAGCCTTGGGTAGTTTCCCAATGGCTCAATCTGAATCTCTTCTTTCCAAGGCCAGGGAGAGTACCAGCGGGGCAGGGTAGGGAGGGCTGGAGGTATCACTCCTCCAGGGAGGGGGCGTGGCCCGGAGCGGGTGGATGTGCTCTCTCCTCATTATGGTGACTCTAAATCCCTGCGCTCAGGTATTTGTTAAATGCCACTTCGATTATGACCCTGCCCGGGATAGTCTCATCCCCTGCAAGGAGGCAGGCCTGCGCTTCAACGCCGGGGACTTGCTCCAGATTGTAAACCAAGATGATGCCAATTGGTGGCAGGTGAGCCTGGGGCACTCCTGAAATGTCTCCAAGTATGGTGCAAGGAAGGGTTCTCTTACCCAGGTAGGGCTTTGGCCTGTGCCTTTTCAGGCATGCCATGTCGAAGGGGGCAGTGCTGGGCTCATCCCTAGCCAGTTGTTGGAGGAGAAGCGGAAAGCATTTGTCAAGCGGGACCTGGAACTGACCCCGACCTCAGGTAGGGGCCCCCCTCTTTCACCTCAGGCCCCGGTTTAAGACCTGACACGGCCCAGCTTGCTTACTTATTTTCCTTGTGGCCAGGGACCCTATGTGGCAGCCTTTCAGGGAAGAAAAAGAAGCGAATGATGTATTTGACTACCAAGAATGCAGGTGGGTATTAATTCTTGTCTTAGTTGTATAATATGTCATCTCTCTCTTGCTCACAAGTGACCTGTGAGTTTACTCTGCCTCAGATACCGCCAGCCTCGTTCCTAGGCCTGCCTAGTTCCTTCCTGTTTCCATGGCCGCCTTTACCCTTGATGCATTCTGAGAGTCCCTTCCCTCCCACGTGGGGCAACCTGGTGATCTGTGCTGTCTCTCTGTCGTCTCTCTGTCCCTAGAGTTTGACCGCCATGAGCTGCTCATTTATGAGGAGGTGGCCCGCATGCCCCCATTTCGCAGGAAAACCCTGGTGCTGATTGGTGCGCAGGGTGTGGGCCGGCGCAGCCTGAAAAACAAGCTCATTCTGTGGGATCCAGACCGCTACGGCACCACAGTGCCCTGTGAGTGGGAGCCGTAGAGCGGGAGATGCCCGGGTGGATTTGTCCGCGGTGGGGCGGAGGGAAGGAGAAAATGGTCCAGGAGGGGTGCTGAGCAGCGCTGTGAGAGCATCTCGAAGAACATCAGGTCAGGTGGTTCCTTTGGGTGTGGAGTGTGCGCCCTCTGTGGGTGGATGAAGGGAACTGCAGATTCAGTATCTGGTGAAGGGCCTGGCTTCTTACCAGGATTTCTTCTCTCAGGTTTTTACTTCCAAAAAGTTTTTGTTGCTGTTGTTGTTGTTTGTTTTTGTTGGTGGTTTTTAAGTGAGTGTCTATCTGGGGTCTGGTGAAACAGGGTCGAACTGTATGTGGTCATACGGCAGATAGGGCTTCCAAGTGATGGGACAGCAGGGGATGGGGGTGGGTGGTGATTCCTAGAGGCTATGCCTTTAGGGCCGAGGTCACGAGGTCACGCAACCCACGTGGAACTCACATGTGTATGTTTAAGGTGGGGTGGCTTGACTCACCAGTTAGCCCCGCCTTCCCTCTCCAGACACATCCCGGAGGCCCAAGGACTCAGAACGTGAGGGGCAGGGCTACAGCTTTGTGTCTCGTGGGGAGATGGAGGCTGACATCCGTGCCGGGCGCTACCTGGAGCATGGCGAATATGAGGGCAACTTGTACGGCACACGGATCGACTCCATCCGGGGCGTGGTTGCCTCTGGCAAGGTGTGCGTGCTGGATGTCAACCCGCAGGTACTTCTAGCCCTTCTGTTTGTGTCTGACAGAGCCCTCTTCCCACACTTCCCAGGGCACCTAGATCACACTGCAACCCTCTGCCAGCCACTTGCTGGTCTCAGGACACAGGTCCCAGAACTTCAGGCAGCCCAAGCATCCCCTCTCAGGCGCCCACCCCGCCACCCACACATTCTTACTGACCAGGCCCCTCACTGTGGCTATGAGGAAGCACCAGGACCTCCCAGGTTCCGAGACAATCCCACGAGTGAACAAGTTAACTCCTACCCTCTTTCCCTGCAGGCGGTGAAGGTCCTGAGGACAGCTGAGTTTGTCCCTTACGTGGTGTTCATTGAGGCTCCTGACTTTGAGACTCTGCGGGCGATGAACCGAGCTGCACTGGAGAGCGGCGTGTCCACCAAGCAGCTGACGGTGAGGGGCTTGGAGCTCTGGGAAGGGGTTTTCTGGTGGCCTGGGGTGGTGGAGCTCAAGAGAGGTGGGACTTCGGGCAGTGGTTTGTAGGTGTGAAAAGGAAAAACCGAGAGAAGACAGTACAAAGTCTCAGATGGAGCAAGGGACACGGAACTGACTTCAGGCCTACTGTGTGGTACTCTTCAGAGAGTGCTGGCCAGGAGAAGTTGCTGGAGAAAATTTGGACTTTGATACAGCACTCCCCCAGGAATAGGGCTTGCTGGAACTCTGGTCCCAGGCTTCCCTCCTCCATGCCCGTTACGAGCCGTTATGACAGCTCCTAGGTTGGGCTTGCATCTTCTGACGACTTGATCCTGGCCTTGGGCACCATGGCCCTGGCGAAAATTGCAGCCTCTGGGACACAGCTCCCCAACGGCTTCACTAGGCCAGTTGATCAGTTCCTTCCCAGAGTACCTGGTGGGTCCTGATGCCACAGGAAGGGGCCTGGTCAGATCCTTGTCGACTCACTGTGACCTCTTAGTATCTGAGCTTTGTGTTACTAGCGGTGGGGGGGGATAGGGGTGTGTGGATAATTGGTCCTCCCTTATGGAGCTGTGAAGAGCCAGTGGGTGGCCAAATGGCTAGCATTATTTGTCATTTACAGCATCTATTCCTTCTATCCTCCCCCCTCCTTCCCTCTCTCCCTTCCTTCCCTCCCTCCCTCCCTTCCCTCCACCCGGGGCTTGGTGCCGGAGCACAGCTAGGGGGCTACAGGGGATCTGTGTCCCTGTGGCTGAACTTTGGGGTGAGATAGACAGGTTACAGATCCCTCTAATGATGGAACTGGGTTAGAGATGCTGACCAAAGCCCCTTGTGCCGGACAGGAGGCAGATTTGAGGCGGACGGTGGAAGAGAGCAGCCGCATCCAGAGGGGCTATGGGCATTACTTCGACCTCAGCCTGGTCAACAGCAACCTGGAGAGGACCTTTCGTGAGCTCCAGACTGCCGTGGAGAAGCTTCGTACGGAGCCCCAGTGGGTGCCTGTGAGCTGGGTGTATTGAGTCTTGCTCTGAACCTTGTTACTGCCTGGTCGGGAATCCAACTTTAGTTCCACCTGTGAGACTCCCCCATCCTGCTAATGGTCTTTGCCCCTCCCCCCATCTCTGGTTTTCCCTGGACCACAGTTCCCAGCAGGGGCTGGCTTCAGTATAGAGGTATGCACTGCCAGGGAGGTAGGTGTTCATGGGGTACCTCTGTACCCAGGTGCTACCCACTCCCCATGTCTCCTGGCCACCAGACATCCCTTTCTAAGGATCGTGCTGTGTCCAGGAGCATCTCAGATCACTCCTGAAATTCTCAGTCCAGGGAAGAGCAGAGCCGCTTGGGGCCTTGTGGTCAGCAGGTCTGTGACCTTGCCAGCTGTTTTTCCCCTGGACTGACCACAGCCACCCTGTTCCCTGCCCCCCTCCCACCCCTTACTATAGTCTGAGGAACAGCTTTGGGCTGTTCTCGTATGGCCAGGTACTCAGACCACTGGTAGATAGGTAGACCCAGGTAACGGTGCCAGTCCGGGCCATTTTAGAGGCTGGGGGCACCCCGTCACAAGCCAGTTGCTGCAGCTGGTAACGCAGGCCTCAGCTCCCTGAGGAGCAAACGTAGTCTAGTCCCTCCCTTATTCCAAGCTTCTCACTGCCAAAGTCTCTCCACAGACTTTCTCAATGTGTCCCTCTTTTGTAAGCCCTGCTCCTCAGACTTGCAGCTGGAGGGTGGCAGTAGGCTTAGCCCTGGTTGGGAATAGAGTTAGAAAGCTGAACCCTGTATTGTTGGGACCGGAAGTCCTGCAGGCCTCATAACCCACAGCCCACAGCAGGTTGCGTTCATGTCACTTTTTCTCTGGATGGATCTGGGTGACCCGCGGGCATTAGGGTTTAGGAGGGGTTAGGGAGACTGGGAATGGGGACTTGGAAACAGATTAGCTTTAGTGGCACTTGCCATACAGTTCCAGCGGTGCCACCAGCACTCCAGGCTGGGCAGTCTGTGGTTCTGGTCTGTGTTTCTGGCCTTGGTGTGTGTGTGTGTGTGTGTGTGTGTGCGCGTGTGTGCGTTACACATGCATATGCACACATTTGATTTAGTTTGAGGGGAGGCAGAGGATTGCCTCCTCTTGGAGGTTGCTATTTGAGGTCCCCATAAGGGTTCCCCTCAACTCCACCATTTCTTACAATCTCCCATTCCAGACTCCAGAGCCTGGATCTTCTTCCCCTCTCCCATTTCACCCTTTCCTAAGAACCAACCTTTAGTCCTTGGGGAGGGTGATTTTGTAAAATAGGATAATCCTTGACATCTGGAGACATTTCATCCCTCATTCTTGAGGGGCCTCATATCCTCACAGGAGACCCCTCCCCCACCCCCTATTTCCCCCCCACCTCTACCATGTGCCTCCCAGTTCTCCTGAGCGTCAGTCTTTGCTGCACTGTCAGCCCAAGCTTGTCCCTGAACCACTGTGTGCCCATTTCCTAGAGAAGGGGAGGGAGGGAGAATAGACAGAATATTTATTACAAATGCTAGAAATATATTTATTATATTAGAAATCTCATTTGCATTGGCGTCGGCTGTGAGACTAGAGGTGGGCCCGCCCACTGCTCATTTGCATATCCGCTATCACCAATGTCCTTTCCTATAGTTCAGTATCTTGCTGTGACCCCTGACCCTTACTTAGCCAAAGGGGACTGCCCCCCTTGCCAGTTCCTTCCTCCCCTGGAGGATGAGCACAGGGTTGGAGAAGCACCTATGACAGCCCCTGATTCCCCCTTAATTAACCCACAAAGCCCCCCAACCAAAAGACCATGGCCTCTGATAGAGATCGGGCGGGCACTGTGCTGGAGAGTTGGTACCAGTTCCTCCCTCTGGATATCGAATGTGGTATCCAACCCCCACCTCCTCCGCTCTAGTAATGTACAAGGGCCCCTCCTCTCTGAACAGCCTCCTACCTCTCTCTCCCACTGAGCCTGGCTCTACCACCCATCCAGGCACTGGCCAGGTGGGAACAGAGACTGCGAGCCTCCTCAGCTCACCCGGCACAGGGCTGGGTCAGAACATGTTCGTGCCCACCAAGCTAGCTCTGTGACTCTGTCCTCCCTCCCTCCCTCCCACCGTGGCCTCTTGTATTTGGGGACCTCAAGAGAAGGAGGACCCTCCCCTCCCCCCAAGGTCCACACTCAATCCCAGCTCATTGCTGTCCCTGTTTCTCCCCATCACCACCCACCCATCCAATCTCTTCAGTTTTCTTTCTTTCCTTTGATTAAACGTGACAGCAAGTGTCTCTGGCTCTGTTTGTCTTTGGTTGGGGTTGGGGTTGGAGAGGTGGTTTTGGGAGAAGGCTAAGGTTAGAGAACACAGCATAAATCATTCCGGAATGGAGGATGGACTGACATGCGTCTGTGTCTCCTGTGGCGACTTTCTCCTCCTCCTCCCGTCTACAGATGAGGCGCCTTTTAAGTGCTTATGCCTGGGAACTGGTGAGCATCAGGGGAACAGTGGACTCAGGGACTTCATGGTCAATCTCTGTGACCTCGTCTGGGACTTGTGTGGCCTTCAGCAGACACCCCCACCTCCCATGACCTTGGCTTTATCCTCTGGACAAGCACCACAGTCTCACAGTGATAGTGCTCATGGGAGCTAGGTGCTCACCCCAGAGCAGGAGACACCAAAACAGTCTTTTGATCCCTAGAATAACAACCACCGCCCTAGAGTGTCCATGGGATCCACATTCCTCCCCACCTGGAGTTCTTCAGGAAGCAATGGTGACACCCCATCCCACCATTAGCACTGCAGACTCTCTAAGGCTACTTGTATGGCAGAACCTAGTCCCTAACCCCAGGATGGAATGGAAGGCTGGGAAATGTAGTCTTCCTCTGTGCTCTGTGCAGCAGATCTCTGTGTCACTGAACATAGACTCGGGGTGGGGGTGGGGTTGTTTAGACGCTCCCCACATAATGCAAATGTGTGACCAGGTTTTCTGGCCAATGTTAATCTTTTTTACACCCTCTCCCCCACTTCTGGGATGGACGGAACTTCTTTTTCGCTTCCAATTGGCATCAAGATATTTTCCTAAATAAAATCAGATAATTCCCAAACATTTTACCTACCAGGTCATCCCTCCAGCAGAGGGTTGGAGAGGAGGGAGGGGAGGCCAGAGGAGAAGCAAAGGGACTGGGGAAAGGTAAGGAAAAGAAGAAACATTTTCTTCCTCGGGGGCCATGTTTCCATGCATGCGAATCCTTCTAGAGATTTCCAGTAGCAGCTAAAGCCCCTGCATAAAGATTCACCCTGCAAATTTAAAACAGCCGGTGGCAGAAACCTGGTTTGGTAAACTGAGGCATAGCCATACACCGAAATACTATGCAGCTGAGAAAGTTTATTGTACGAAGTTGGGAGGACATGGAGGGATGTTTATGGTTAGAGAGCACAGAGAGCCATGTGCCATGCACAGAGATGTGACCCTCTAAACGGAGCATCTGCAAATACAAGAAGGGTAGGGAGCCGAGGCTCAGTCAGAGCTGCCAATGGCTTGGTGAGGTTATATATGATCCTAAAAACATCGCCCCTCTCTTCTTTTGTATTCTCCCTAGATTTCTCCATTTTATTCCGAACACCCTCTTTCCCAACATCTAATTTTTCAAAACAAAATAGAAGAAGGAAAAAAAAAAGTTGAGTCAGTCTGTCTGTCTTTCCCTCACTTAAATTCTTCTCTATTACTGGAGTCCACTGTCTTCCTGTCCCTCCTTCCTTCCCTCCCACTCTCCCACAGCCTCCAGACCCCAAGGAGGGGCAACCCCTCTGGACAGAGATGATAAGGAGCCTTCCTCCAGTGTCCTCCCAAAGCCAGGGATGTAGGGCCTTGGGGGAGGAGAATGGAAAGACAGCCGATCCTTGGCTTCCTTGGGCTGTCACCACAGTGTGCCTGACCAGACATTAGGAAGCTCCTACTGGGACTGTGGTGTCAGGATGTAGTGAGCATATAGGAGACCCCACAGTGAGAGAAGGAAGACTCTAGCTTGAAGGGGCTGAGGACCCATCAGGAGGCCCAAGTGTAGGAATCGCTGGGTCGCCTGTCAGAGCTAGGGAGTCCCCGGCCCTGCCCTAGAGGTGGTTTGGGTGAGTCTTGATGGGTCTGCAGGATTCTATTTTAATTATTTTCTAAAGGGCCAGGATGCAGGTGTTTCATAGACACAGACATGTTGTCTCCTCCACAGCACCTGATGCAGGAGAACTGGAGGGAGGTGAAGGTGGAATCTGTCAGAGGAGGGGAAGCGGGACTGTTGCTGGGCACCCATTCCCAGGGAATTTCCTGGACCGCACACAAAGTCAGCCCCATCTGTGGAGCCTTGCCAGGCCCTGCTGAAGGCCCACACCCATTAACTCTTCTCAGGGATTAGAACATGCCTCTGGTTGGAATAGTTAAGTACCATCCTGGGCTCTAGGGTCCACAGTCACTTCTCAATCTGGGGCATGCAAGGGAGCCGGAAGGAAGGTGGGCAGAGCCGTGGATTGTGAGTAGAGCTGGAGAATTCCTGCGAATTCGGATTGCCTGACCATGGGGCATTCTGCAGTTACACAGAGATGAACTCGGAGAAGGCCAGTTCCTCCGCAGACACCTGCAGGGGAGGGGCTGCCATCGCGTCCTCCTCGGCGTCCAGGGAAGGGGCTGCCTCTTCCTCTGTAGACTGGAAAGATGACAGTGAGGTTGAGAAGTGCGGAACCTGATAGTGAGGCGGTCTCGCTCTAGCTTTTCTAGTGTCATCCGCAGGGGGCGCTGAAGAGCCATCCCAGCCCAATCTCATCTCACCAGGTAGCCTGGCTTCCCGTCCCCCAGCGCCTCACTTGGACCACAGACTCCCAAACACTGAACATGGAAAAGGGAAATGTGGAACTTGGAGGTTGGTGAAATGACCCAGGCATATGGCTTCTGTGGATGTGCAGAGGAAAGAGCCCTCCCTGCCTTGTCCTCACTATCACAGAGGTGTCAGATGGCATGGGTGGCTTCCGGAGCCTTTCTGCTCTCACCTGGCTGAGGTTCAGGGTCTCAGGAGAGGGCACAGCAGAAGGGCTGGGGTTTCTGAGATATTCGGGAGGCGCTGTAGGGTCTACTGTTGAGTCTTCAGGGGTCCATCCGTTTTCTGGAAGCTGTAAGAGAGAGTCGATCAGAACTCAGAACAGGCCATCCTTGGCAGGATCGATGGTCTAGAGGCAAGCCTGGAATAGCCAGAGAGAAAGGACACACTTCTGTGGCCACACAACATCCTACATGTGGGTGTTCTCTTGGCAAGCTGCGAGCTCTCAGGAGCTTGGTTTCCTCAGCCATAAAATGAGAACACATGTTTTTTCTCAGGGTCATAATATCCAGATAACATTATTTTTAAAGGCAAGGCCTCAGTATATAACACTGACTGATTTGGAACTGACTGTGTCGACCAGCCTGGCCTTGAACTCATAGAGATCTGTGTACCTCTTGGATCCTGGGATTAAAGGCACACGTCACCATACCTGGCTTTGTTTTCTGAGACTGGGTCTCAGGAATCTTAGTGTGGCTTTGAACTCAAGTAGCTGAAAAGACTTTGAACTTACTTCCAACCCTCATGTCTCTACTTTGTTGAGTGTTGGTGTTATAGATTGTGCACCGCCACACCCACTTTATGCTGAGTTGCTTCGTGCAAGTACCCGTGGCAGGCGCACTACCAAGTGAGCCGCATTCAATCCCCAGTCTCCAGGCAGCATCTCACGATCCAGTGAAGAGCTTCTGAAATGGTTTGTTTAAATGGTGTTGTTTCTTTACTTGTAACCGGAGAGAACAGCAGGATGTCTGCTCTTTGTGGGCCTCAAAGACTCACCCAACACAAACAGCACAGGAGACATTTGATCTGTGGCTATCTCGTACTTAGGGATGAAGGCTGGCTCTTTTCCTGGAGTCTGGGGGATCATCTTTGAGCAGCACATATGGCCGGATTGCTCCAACCCTTACACTTCAATGTGGGCTATGCAGCCAGCCTCTCAGACCTTGGAGAGTTTGGTTTAGTTCTGGTTTTCTCAGGCTGGGGTTACTTGTGGGCATAGAATTCCATCTCTGAGACTGTCGCTGTGTCTATAAAACAGAGGAAATAATACTGCCTGCCTCAATAGAAGGGACAGGAATCAAGCACACACTGCCCTCCATGACCTCTGTCTCTGTCGTGAGTACTCCAGGCTTGCCTTGGACAGCAATTCTCCCTCCTCAGTCTCCCGAGTGCTGGATGTCAGACCACTCTGCATGTCTAGTTCCTTTGGCTTTCTTCCAGGACAAGTGTCCCCTTCCTTCTTTGATGCGAATGTGTGCAAAGAAAACCCCCAACCCCCTCCCAAATCCAAGTGGGAAATAATTGAACAAAACACACATTCTCAGCTGGTTATGTTCCGGTGGCTATGGCCTCTGACCTTTGAGGAACTTAAAGAGACTGCTACTCAGTGACCCTAGCTCACTGCCCTGAGCTCTTTTTTGTCCCTACCTACCTCTGCAGGGGGAGCTCAGATGCCCCAAGTTGGAAGCAGACCTGCCCAGAATGGTAGCAGTGGGGAGACTTCTTTTTTTTTCATAATTCATTTATTATATATAAGTACACTGTAGCTGTCTTCAGACACACTAGAAGAGGGCATCAGATCTCATTGCAGATGGTTTCAATCACCATATGGTTGCTGGGATTTGAACTCGGGACCTCTGGAAGAGGAGTCAGTGCTCTTAACCACTGAGCCATCTCTCCAGCCCATGGGGAGACTACTTGAGTCCCAACCCTTTTCCCAACATACAGCCAGAGGACCGGATGCCAAAGCCTATGGTGGCGGTCCAACCCCAACTCCCACTCATAACTTTTCCCTCACTCCCCTTAGCCACTGTTGGCCTTGTTCCACTTCCTGAGACAAAAACAGTTGCTTCCTAAATCAAGGAAGAGCCTGTTCCCACCAGGCCCTCGCTCCCCTGGGGGTTTGGCTGGAGCCTTTTGTCCTTACTGGCGCCAGGAAAGAAGATGTTTGCCCTAGTAGAAGTGGGAATGCCTGTAAGTAGCTGAGTGGATCTGAGGTAGAGCGTCAGGAAAGGCAAAGTTTTTTTTTTTTTTTTTTTTTTTTTAATAAATACATTTTGCAGCTTCCCCACCTGGGAGGGGCACTGGCCTGGAAATTTTTTTTCTTCCTTTGGAGGTAGCTTGGGCAGCTTGGTTCCCCAGGAATCTGGGCACAGAGATCTCTGTACTGCCCCCCCACACACACCCAGGCTCCTGGGGGATGTCACTGGTGGCTGGGTCCTTGATCAGCTAAGCCAACATATTCTCAGACCACTGGAGGGCCAGAGTCAATGTTCTGAGTGATAAGGATGGAGAAATCTGGGGCTGGAGAGATGGCTTAATGGTTAAGAGCACTGACTGCTCTTGCAGGAGCCCTGGGTTTGGTTCCCAGCACTTGCACAATGGCTTACAACTGTCTGTGAGTCCAGTTCCAGAGTACCCACAGCCTTTTCTGACCTTCATGGGCACCAGGCACAAATGTGGTGTAGAGACACACATGCAGGCAAAGCGCTCATACACATAAAATAAACTTTTAGAAGGAACTGTGAAATTCTGCTACGTGAGTCTGGGTCAGACCTGTGTGCTCTCTGGGCCTTAGTTTCTCTTGTAAGTGTACACTGGACTCATGTTTGAAGGACTCTTGCACTCTGGTGGATTGTGGGGTTCCTAGTCACCGACCTAAAAGGTTGGATTGGAAGTAGAGCCTGGGAGATCGAATCTCCAACATTGCTGCCAGGTGAGATGGGCTCAGAGTTGACATCAATGCCAGACCCAGGATTCACAGGTCATTTCTTGCTCCAGTACTGATGTCCCCTGATTCTAAATGGGCTGAGAAGAGGTTACCTCCCGGTGGAAAGATGCCCACCTAGTTCTTTGTGACCCTGCCTGATACCAGGTGAGACTAGGGGCAGATGACGGATACTGCATGTAGCTCACACCCTAAAAGTAGGCTCCTGAGGATTCCTTCAAGACTAGGAGCAAGCTCTGCCCCTGGATGGGCACAGAGATGGGCCCCAAAGTCTGACCTCAGTCCCAGATGGATTGATCTCAGACTTTGGCTATTGGGTCCTTACCGAGGTTTCAAAGTAGACCTTCTTGTTTTTCTGTGTCTCCGTGGCCAGCCAAGCTGAAAGAGACCCAGAAAGAGAACCTTGAGGCCAGGAAGAATGTAAGCCGTTGCCAGAATGCACAGGTCTGTGTCATTGGTGTATGAGGGCTTCCCAGAGACAGCTGGCAGGCCCTGAAGCAGGAGGCCCTGTCTAGTTCAGCCCTGCAGGAAGGAGCTGGCTTTTGGGATCTGTGTGAGCTAGAATGTGATTGAGGGAACTGTGTTCACATCTTGAATGGAACAGGCACAAGGGGCATCAACAGCTTGGATCTTAACTGTCTCGTTGGATGCTTGGTGCCCAACGTGGCACTGCTGAGAAGTGGCAAACTTTTAAGAGGTTTACCATCTAGGAGGCGTCTTTGAGCTATTGGGGCATGCCTTTGAGGGGGTTGTGGGACGCTGTCTTCTTTTTACTTCCTAGCCATGAGGGGGCAGTTTTGGTCTCACCATGATGTGTTTTTCCAGGAGGCCAAAGAAACAGCCAACCCACGTGGATCTGCTTGGCCTGCGTCACCCAGCACAGAAGCCACACTGTCACCCAGCACTGGAATAGGGTCACATGAAATTATACCTAAGCGTCCAAAGGCTCAACATGAGAAAAAGGATGTAGGGTGTGATCATCAAGTTCTGTTAAGGTTTTGAGATGGGGTCTGGCTGTATCGCTCAGGCTGCTTGCTCTCTGACTCAACTCATTCTCCTGCCTCAGTCTGGGTAGCTGAGACCACAGGCTTACAACTTCAATGTCCAGCTTTCGTTAATGTTTTTATCATCATCACCACCACCACCGCCACCACCGCCACCACTGCCACCACCATTGTCCTTCCCAGTGTTGGCTGTCTCATGGCTAGGTCGGTTTTTTGTTTGCTTCTTTGGTTTTTAAAGACGGGGTTTCTCTGCACAGTCCTGGCTGTTCTGGAACTCACTCTGTAGACTAGGCTGGCCTCAAACTCAGAGATCTACCTACATCTACCTCCCCAGTGCTGAGATTAAAGGCATGCGCCACTATGCCTAGTGAACAGCAAGGTTGTCAGACAGACCCACTGAGGTCTGCTTGTCTTACTAAGGTTGATGACGTAGTGCAGGTGTGCATGAGCCTTCCCCCTCCCCCACCATCTCAATCACTCACCTTTCTTTCTCCACTGGAGCATGTGGCTGCCAAAGGCAATTAGTCCTGCAGCCAGCAGCAGGGACAAGAGTACCAGGACTGGGGCCATCATGCGGACCATCGGGATGGACACACTGGAGGAGAGACAGAAAGACAGAAGGAGCCTGTTGGCTACCTATGTGCTTGAATTCCATGCATTAGCTGAGAAAGCCAGCCAGGCTAAGACTGCTTGGGCACTCAGACCCCAAATCCGTGCTTCCTGGGTTCAAACCTTGGTCTCGACACTTAAAGGTCAGGTGACTTAACCTTCCAAACCACCACCAGTTCCATCTCCTGTGAAGCAGGGCTGTGAGGATCAAACGTGTTGGGAATTTAAGGTACTTAGTACAAAGCCGGGTGAGGTTACTCATGATTGTAATCCTTGAATTTGGGAAGTGAAGTCAGGCAGATGGGGAGTAAAAGGTCATCCTTGGCTACATAGGAAGCTGGAGGATAGCCTGAGCTACAAAAGAGACCTATCTCAAACTAAATACTCCTCCCACTAAAAATAAACCTTAAGGACAGTACCTAGCTACATTCGCTGCTAAATTATACAATTTACTAAGCAGAAATGGTCCCATGTTATGCCGGGAAAACTGGGGTGTTGAAATTGAGCCCAGGACCTCATACATGTTGGGCAGGTGCTCTGCTATTGAACCTTAATTTTGGGGAGAGTCCATTCTCTCCCTCTATCCTTGTGTGGGTTCTGGGGATTTGAACTCAGATCACCAGGCTTGCGTGACAAGCACTTGACCAGCCCTACTTTATGTGGCCCGTTTGTTGGTAGCATAGTGCTCTGATCCGGGGTCCAGTCCAAGGAGATCAGACGGCACCAGGGGCCAGTCTCAGAGCTCAACACTGTGTGCTGTGCCTGGGGAAAAAAGGACCCCAGCCCTACAGGACACTTCCAGCGTGGTCTGAACCTGTTAGCAGTGACCTGCAAGTCAGGAACTGGGAGTTAAACAGAGCCCCAGAACCCTTTGCGGCAGGCTGGGATCCAGCCGTGTGAAGAAAATCATGTAGCAAAAGACTCAGGGCAAAGTGTACAGGGAGACCCTGGAGCTGGGATGTCTTAAGCAGGAAGAAAGATGAGTTCTGGGACCAAAGTGGACCCTTCACCTCAGATGGCCTATGACTTGGCTCCTAATGTGGGATGGTGCTGTGTAAGAGTCCCCGGGATGGAAATGAAGCCTGAAAGCTGCTCTCCGAGCCACAGGCCATGGTCAGGACAAGAGGAAGTGTCTGTCTGGAGAGAAGAGAGTCTTAGGATTGAGTCTTAGCCTTGGGTCCCCTGCACTCACCTGGGCTTGGAGACGCTGCTGGCTACACCCCTGGAGTCCTCTGGTATGGTAAAGGGCAGCCAGATGACTGGGCGGGAGCTCCCTGCATGAGGAGAGGTCGCTGTGTGAGGAGACCTCCCTGCATATGGAGAGGTTCCTGGGGGAACCTGGGAGGTTCCTGTAGACCATGCTGGGGCCGCCTCGGTGAATACAGGGGCTTTGACCCCTGTCTTCCCCTGGTTTGCCGTGATGACTGTCGAGTGGAGACCAGGAGAAGCTACAAGTCCAAAAGCAATGCTTCAGCACTTTCCCTGACCCTTAAGTCCCTCCCAGACTGACCTTTGAACACAAACCTTCCCAATTTCTCAGGACATCCTCAACTAAAACACTTTCCAGGAGGCAAGCAGAGGCCTAGGTGAGGGACTTTTCAGTAAGAAGACCTGGGCCAGGCACGTCTATGCATGATCTATTTTTCTTTGAGAGAATGCTACCCCCAAGACCCTGTTCTACGCCACTCCACAGACACCTTCCTGGTCTTCCCTGTAGTCCAGGCCAGGGCCACCTACTCTCTGATTAAAGAGCAAGTTCTCCATGCTGCCCAACACTCTCATTCTTCAGCAAGACCTGACTTCCTACATCTATTATAGACTGGGCAGGAAAAGGTGGCAAAGATGAGGCCTGAGGTCAGGACCAAGGTCGGGCTCATCCCAGATCCTAGAGAAAGAGTTCTGGGCTCAGGGGTACCTGCTTCCCATTTGACCCCGAGCCATTGTGGCTTCTGAGGTTGTTGGGAACGTCTGGGTGGCCCTCACTGTATGTTGTCTGGAACGGGGGAGGGGCAGGAAAGGCATTGACTCACTCAGTTCTGGGAGCTGAGTCTGCCAGGCTTTTGCCTTGGGCTGCAGGCTCCTTGTAGGTGTAAGAGGCTGGAAGGAGGGGGTGGGGGAAGAAGGACAGCAGGTGCCATCAGGGACAGGACTTTCCCTTTTTCCTAGAGGAAAGGGAGAGGCAGACATTGCCACAGCAGGCAACCCCCCTCCCCACTGCCCCTAGCAGAGGTGCCAGCCTTGACTCTTCCCAGCGAATCAGAAGCCATAACTTGCAGGTCCCAGCAGTTCTAACCCCACCGGCTGCCCACACTGGTCTCTCATTGGAACACTGTGTGTCTCCCTAGCCTGCTCCCTCATGCTACCCTTTGCATGGACACCAGTACACCTTGGATCCTATTGCCTCTTGCTTGGGAGCAGTCAGTATCCCCCAGCAGTTGTGAGCTGAAATGCCATCTACTTAGCGTGTCTCTCAAGGCCTTTGAGACTCAGACTTCAAGTCATTTTGTCAAAGTTACCAGATTCCCTGAGTGCGACTCACTGAGCCACTCAGAGATGCCCTGTGTTCAGGGTCCCCTTTTCTACCGCTGTGCCTTTGCCATGTTGTCTCCCTGGGAAACCGTTCTCTTACATCTCTGGCCTCTCCCCTACCCCACCCCATTTTTTATCATCACCTTTATGCCCCAGTAATATGGAAAAATTCACCTTTTCCTTTGTGTACCCTGATATCCTGTGCTCGTCTCCAGAAGAGTGAGTGTCCACTTTGACTAGACTATGACTTTGCAGGGTGTCCTATGGGGCTGGGATTTCTCAAGGGCCAGCGACCCTGAGTCTTTCTGATCACACCCAGCCTGAACATTCTGGACTTGCTCTCTGCTCTAAGGCTGTGGCTCGCACGTGTGGGATTTTTTTTTTTCTCTAAGTAGCTGACAAAATCTTCTCTAAATAAAGAGCAGCATTCACTTTGTGTGTTTCTAAGACACTATCCATTGTCTTGGGCCTCAGGAGAAAAGGGATAAAGGAAGTGATTAAATGACTGGCAGGTAGAAATCGTGCCAGTGCGTTGCTACCAAAATAGAAACCCATAAACATTACAGAAGAGTCCTTCGTCATGTCCGTTCACGATGCATGCTTTAGCAGGACATCCTTCCACCTGTGTCTGCTTTAGAACAATGCTCCTTCACGTGTTTGCCCCAGCAGACCAGTGTCCCCAGTGGCTCTCGTCATTGTTAGTGTCCGTCATTAGAAGCCAACCAGCTCGGACTCGGAAGGATAAGAATGCACAGATCTCACACGGGGAAGTGAATAAGCTGAGGGCAAGGATGGTCGTAAGGCTCTCAGAGCTAGAGAACACTAGGCTGGGTATGGCGGCGTAGCAGAGTTTCAGCACTCAGGAGGCAGAGACAGGTAGATCTCTGTAGAGCTAGGCCAGCCAGGGCTGCATGGTGTGACACTGTCTAAAAACTAAAATGAATCAAATGAAACAAAACAAAGACAATGTTACTAGAATAAACAAAAAGTCCAATTAAAACAGTGCTAATCAAACCAAATATCTAAAAGGTAAAACGCACACGCATGCGCACACGCAGAGAGATGCACCAAAACAAAAACAAATAGACAGTGCTAATCAAAATTAGACAATTGATTTGGAGGCCAAAATTGATCGGAGAACCTTTCATATGGCACAATCCACTCACTGGTGTTGCTGTGTTGCTATTTATAGCATTAGGGACGGAACCCTGGATCTCACACATCCTGAGCTAGTGTTCGACACTTGAGCTACACCCTGTCTCCGTGAGACGTTGATATTGTCCCTTCCTTTACTTCTATTTCCACGCATTGTCATAGAGACCCACTGGTGACAGAGAACAGACTCTGAGCACAGACTTGAGCTTAGAATGGGTCCTGGCTCCTGGACCCATCGTTTGAACAGTGATAAAGGTGGCAGTGATCTGGGTTCGAATCATGCCTGCTCTGTTTCCTGCCTCAACCTTAGGCCAGAAGCTGAGCATCTTGGAGTCTCTGGGCCCCATCTGTGAAGTGATCTTATGGAGACATACCTAGCTCTTATGGTTCTGAGACTGGGCTGCCTGTACTCTGGCCCCCTCTTGTCCTTTTCCTGAGGTCCCCAGGATATAGAAAGTGAAAGCAGTGTGCAAAGATCATCCCCATGGTGAGGCCAGTGCATGGTTAGGGGACACTGTGGGCCAGGCCTGGGATGCAGCCATAGTTAGAGGCTATGGGAATATTTGTGACACAGGGGACGTGCAGGTCCTTCCTTGTCCCCTGCGATGGTCATCTTGTCCCCATCCCATGGTAGTCTCCCCCACATGTCTAAGCCAAGAATGACAAGTATAGCTCCATTTGGCTCTATGAGATCCTAATGGGCAGACTTGCCAGAGCAGAGACACCCTGAGGCTTCATCTCTAAGTTGTCCCTAGTGCTCAGCAGCTGTTTGTACAGACTCCCTGTTAGACTGTCCCCTTCTGTAATGGGGACACTGAAGCCATGGGTCAGAGGCTTTTACCCATCCTCCATCTCCTCTATACCCCCTGACACCCAGGCAGGGGGACGAGAGTCATTCATTACCTGGAAAGACAGTGAGTGTGACCTCAAAAGCCTCATCACGGCCCAGCCTGTCAATCCCGCACCAGTATTTCCCTGAGTCCTTCAGGGTAAGGTCCCTCATGGTCACGGTCATCGAAAGCTCTTGGGGGTTGTCCCGGATGGACATTATGCCTCGAGTCACCTCCTGGTTCTGATTTGTGTAGACAATGTCACCGCAGCGGGACAGCAGGATACCACCCTGCCGGCACCAATACTTCCTGTGCTTCTTCATCGTCTTGTCATAGGTACACTTCAGGGACATGGTGTCACCTTCAAATCCACTGATCTCCTTTGGGCCCTTCAGGGCTTCATAACCTGACAACACAGCACAGATGGAGATAAGGTTCCCTCGGGTCTAAGAACCAGGCCAAGAACAGAAGCTCCCACTTCACGGGGAGGAAGGGAGGCTTTCCTGTTAGAACTTCTTGGGAAGCCCTGTAAAAAACCCCAGGCTTCTCCCTTCCTCTGGGAAACCTTAGAAACAGACGTGTTGTTTGAGAGACACAAGCCAGGCTGGCTGGGTGGCTCAAGGGGCAGAGGTGCTTTGCTGCTAAGCCTGACAGCCTGAGTTCAGTCCTCAGGAAGGAGAGAACAGACTCCCAAGAGCTAGCTGTACACTGCCTCCCCCTCACGCGTACCACAGCATTCATACTCTAATGCGTGTTCATATGTGTACTCACACATGATAAACACATGCAACAACAAAAAAAAAAACCCATTAAAAACAGTATGAGTTAATCTTACACGTTTTTAAGGGAAAACCAAGCAAACATGGCCAACTAAGCAACTGATGTCAGGTATAAGATACGTTCTGATGAGCCCAGCCTGGTGGGCACTCTTGAGATCCCAGCTACGGAAACAGAGCAAGTTCAAGGCCAGGCTGTCTGGAGTAGAAAGTGGAAAGGGCTGGGGATATAGCTTGGTGACAAAGCATTCATTTAACATGCTCCAGGGCCTAGGTTCCACTCCTCCTCCAAGCACTGACAAAAAGGAAGGAATGATCGAAATTACAAAAGTGAAGGAAGCTTTGCTGTGGGTGACAGTCCTGGTTACTGTCCAGCCCTTTGCACATTTTATAAATATATGTGTATGCGTGTATATGTGTGTATGTATATGTATGTGTATGTATATTTATATATGTGTATGTGTATATGTATGTATGTTTATATAAGTGTGTGTATGTGTGTATACATATATATTACGTACATACATATACCAAACACACTCTCTGTCTCTGTCTCTCTGTTTCTCACACACACTAAGCAGGAAGAGCTCTCTTTCAGTGAAAACTCAATAAACAGAGTTTGACCCCCCCCCCATCCCATAGTGGAAGGAGAGAACACGAAAGTTTGTACTCTGACCTTGTACATGCACTCCCCTTCTCTTTCCCTCCATCTTCTTTCTCTCTTACACACACACACACACACACACACACACACACACACACGAACAATAATAAAATTTAAAAGTAAGCAAGAAAAACAAAGAAAGAAAAAACAGACTTAGTAGGAATCCAACAAAGTTATCTGGGTTAACAGGATAAGTGGATGTGTGTCATTGTACTGTGATCAGAGAGGCACTGCTCCATTTACACCTGCAGAGCCAGGGAACCCAGGAGAGAAAGACCCTGGGTCGGAGCTCAAAAAACAAGTGCTGGACTCAGGGCTGCTGGGCTGAAGCTGAGGTGTCTGGAACGAAATAGAAACATATTCCACCCCCCCATCTCTCTACGGTGTAGAGAAAAAGAGTAACTACAGACCACAAGATTGAACCCAAGCTTGCATCTGTATGCCCCCATCCCTGCCACCTCTGTTCCCCCTCACCTGGGAGCACCAGGCAGCCCCACAGCAGGACTAGAGGCCTCATGGTGGGTGTTGGACACTGCAGAAGCAGATGCCTGCAATTGGGAGCCCTTCCAAGCTTTGGCTTCTGCCAGGCTGAAACCAGGAAGGGAGGGGTGGGGGCGGGTCACCGTGTCCAGCTCCGCCTCAGAGGTCCTTCTGCTTTTTTCTTTACTCTGTTCCCCCGCTATTCAGTGCCAGTTACCACAGCCTGCGGACCCACACAAACTCCAGCCCCTACTTGGTTGTAATCTGTCACCTGCTGGTGCAATCCAGGAGTCTCAGACTCTGATGGGAAAATTTGCATCATGGCCTTTGGGAACCCCAGATATGTTGTTTTTTTCTTCTATTAGGAATTCCCAGAGGTTTGCTTAACCTGACACGGTTGTTATAAGAACCACAGACCCTGGAGCAGTCAGTTATTGCTAATATCTCCAAAGATTTCATTATTTGGGGAGTTACTCGTTTTTTGACCTGTCCCTGGACCCGAGAGTTAAAGTACTAAATATGGGATCATATTTGTTGACTAGTAAATCACTGATAATATGTTCAAAACCATTTCCCTATTCTTAGCATTTTAATTTAAGCTTATCACTTTTATTTTTTTTAATGTTCATGGATGTTTTGCCTTCATATGTCTGTGCACCATGTGTGTGCACTTCTCACAATGACCAGAAGAGGGCGCTGGATCTCCTGAGCCTGAAGTTACAGGAAGCTATGAGCGCCACCATGCGAGTGCTGGGAATTGAACCAGGGTCCTAGAAGAACAACCTGTGCTATTTACCGCTAAGCCACCTCTCCAGCAGTCTATTTTTAGTTTATTAAAAATTTAAATTATATTTTTAGAGGACTAATTTGTAGAGTCCACTTCCGACCTTTTTACGGATTCCAGGAATTCAACTGAGATCATCAGGCTTGTATGGCAAGAACTTTGCACCCTCTGAGCCATCTCGTTGACCCTTGTTTATTTTAAACAACGTGAACTTGTTTCATATGTGTATGAGCCATTATTTTGAGAGAGAGAGAGAGAGAGAGAGAGAGAGAGAGAGAGAGAGAGATCTGTAAGCTCTCCACACTGCTGAAGTGGACAGGGGTAAAAAAAAAAAGAAAGATCCACGATTGTCTGGGATGCAGTACCACTGGCCACCGGGCAGCGGCGCAGGCAGGGCTGAGCTGAGCTCAGCAGAAGCCTTGGGCCAGCTGCTTTGAAAGGCGGGTCCTCTGAAGTGGGCTTTGTCTTACTGCGCACTTAAAAGTTAATCAGTGGCTTGTTTCCCCCTTGGTAGACTTGCTTATTCCTTCAAGGGAACAGAACAAACACGCACGCTAGAGGGAGCTCTGAGCCATTTTCCAAAATAGTTGTCTTTCAGGCTTGCAAAAGTCAGTATCGGGTCTAAGCAAATGTTTATATTATACAGACTGGAGTGTTACTAGCAATTCACCTTCTGCCTTAGAAAACCACTCTTAATATTTTGATCTGTTTCCTTCCAACCCCTGGGGGTGGAGTAGGAATTGTTAAAGCGTCGTTGTTGTGGGAGGGGAGTTTGTTCTTGTGGCTCTGGTAATAGAAGGTATAAGTATCACATTTATTTACTTTCATGTATAAATGTGTATGAGCACATGCATGTTGTGGCATGCTATGGAAGGCAGAGGACAACTTGTGGGATTCAGTTCTTTCTCTCTACCACGTGGGCTCCTGGCGTATACTGCAGGCCCATGTTGTGTGGCTGCAAATGCCTTTATGCACATACCTTGATTACACAGTGACTGGCAGGCATTGCTTCCGTTTACAGATTACCCAAGGAAAGTAGGTTTTTTTTTTTTTTTTTTTCAGTTTGAAACACACACGCATGCACGCTCGAGCAACACACACACACACACACACACACACACACAGTCTTATCTACTCTAGCTTTGCATAGCATATTTCCACAAGTCTCTGTTTCTAAGTGTTTCTTGTTCTTTGTGTCTAGCTTATTCATCATAAGCAGGGCAAACGCTCGACACTTCATTATACTTTTAGGGCTGTAGGGCCTGGCCCCTGACATTTTGAAATATGAGCCTTTTAGTAATAAATTGTTTTCTTTTTATTTCTTCCCCCAGCATAGCTGGGACACTATCATATTTAAAAAATTAAGCATAAGAGCAGGTGTATTATTTATGATGGTCATTTCAGGGGAGTTCAGGCGGCGTTACCAAGTGCTTCCACATACTCTCGTTGCGCATATTTGAACATCATTACGTCTACTCTCCGAGCCCCACACCTAGCCCAGGAGCTGACCTGCAAAACCCTGTTAGAAACAGATCTTCTGGAGGTTAGAGATTGGCTCGTGGATTAAGAGCATGGAGCAATTGATTCCCAGCATCCAAATGGCGCCTCACAACCATCTGTTAATTCCAGTGTTGGGGGATCTAATGTTCTCTTCTGCTTCCACGAGTGCCGGGTACACACATAGTGTACGCACATGTATGATGGAACAACACTCTTATACATAAAGATTTATTTAAGTTTCAGCATTATGTGTCTGTCTGTGTGAGCTGCAGAGGGCATCAAATCCCCTGGTTACTGGAGTTACAGGCTGTTGTGGTACCGGCCTGAGGTGGGTACTGGGAACTGAACTTGGTTCTTTTGCAAGAACAGAAAGTGCTCTTAATTACTGAGCTATCTCTAGCACAGATAGTCAGTCACCCCTTGCTTATTTAGTGTGTGTGTGTGTGTGTGTGTGTGTGTGTGTGTGTGTGTGCGTATGCACCAAGTGGACATGTCTGTGCCATAGTTAGCAAGTGTGAACTAAAGTGGAAACTTCTGGGTTTTTTTTTTTTGGAAAGTCAGTTATTGTAACTTTAATTTTTTTTAAACACCTATTTTTAAGGATGGTTCTTAAACACTTTAACTTCTCTTGTAACCCACAACCCACCAGAGAAAGGATGCAGGGGAGTGGACCTGTTTAGAAAGGTTCTTTGGAGCAACTCCCATCTGTGTCATCTGGAAATCGGCAGTTCGGTTCACAGGTCAGCAATGGCAGCTCGATCCACTCACAAACACCTCACGGATGCCCAGCAGTGCAGTTCAGTAGAGTCGGGACAGCAAACACCAATCAGCAGCGGAGGCTCTACCTAGCAGAGACAGCTGGGCCTCAGCCTCAGCACAAGTCAGCACAAGTCAGTGGGAGGGACCAGGAGGGACACCAGGGGGAGATCTCAGCTGTGCCTCTCTCAGGGAAGCAAAGATCAGCAAGGATGTGAGACTCAGAAACGATGCACAGCTCGCCCTGTAAGCAAGCCTAGCCCAGCCTCCATCACATGTGCTCCGAGGGTCTCAGCGTGTGCGTCTGTCTCAGCTGACGTCACTCTGCCAATCAGCCTGTGTCTGAGGAAATGACAAGAAACTGCAGCACCCCACCAGAAGCTTTTGGGTGTGTTTCTTTCTATGGAGTCCCAACAAATGCAGGTCAACTACGCAGTGTAAGGTGGACCAGTACATGCGTGTTGTTAGCAAAGTATCCTTCATCGTGTGTCCTTACACATGGCTGCTTTAGCAGAACATTCTCTCTCCTGTGTCTGCTTCAGAGAAATGTTCCTTCATGACTCTGCCCCATAGTCATCCAACTGACTTTCCAAAGGACCGTTAAGTTTCTACTTCAAGTTATGTCAAAGGATGTGCACTCTTATTCCTAGCACTTTGGAGGAAGAAGCAGATGGATTTCTGTGAGTTCGAGGCCAACCTGGTCCACAGGGTGAGTTCTAGGACAGCCAGGGTTATACAGAGAAGACCGATCTTAAATAGCCAAAACACAGCAAACTGAAGGACTTATTTATGTGTGAGTGCTCTGTCTGCATGTACACCTGCACCCCAGAAGAGGGCATCAGATCTCGCTACAGATGGTTGTGAGCCACCATGTGGTTGCTGGGACTTGAACTCAGGACCTCTGGAAGAACAGCCAATGCTCTTAACCACTGAGCCATCTCTTTAGTCCTCACTTTTTATTCTTCCATCGACTGTGTTTGGGTGTTTTGCTTGAGTGTGTGCACCGTGTTGGTGTAGGGCCTGAGCAGTCCTGAAGACGACATTGGTGTGGTTCCCCTGGCACTGAAGTTACAGATGGTAGTGAGTGCTGTAATCACACCCAGATCCTCAGGAGGAGAAGCCTATGCTTCCAATTGAGGTTCCATTCCTCTCTCTAAGCCCTGGCGAATCTCTCGGAGCAAAGCCGAGCACACGTACTGCAGTGGGCAGGCCCCCAGGAAAACAAACAAGGAGGCTCAGTGACATACCCTAGTCTGTCCCCCTCCTTGACCCCCATCCATCAGTCAAATCAGCCAAGGCTTGGGGAGTGGTCAAAAGCACTGATTCAGCAGGCTCTGTCCTATAAGAACACATCAGGAGTGGGAAGGTGATTGTGGGCTAGGAGACTGGAAGCCATTAACTCCGGAGGGGTCTGTCCCAGACAGCCACTGGGCCTGCAGCAGACACACCGTAGGCAAGGTGTTCGGCTCTTGGGATGTTGTAGCGCAGCCGAGCCCACACAGGTGTGATGTGTCTCTCACTCCGTCCTCTGTACCAGCCTCCCCCTCCCTGGCAGGTGCGAACTGTGTTTTAACTGGCACTCCAGACAAATCTGAGAGTCTTTTAAAGTGTCTGTGTTGACTCTCTTAACAGTTTTCAGGCTGAGGATTAGAATTGCCTTGGGAACCATTCCACCAAGTGGGGAGGGCGGCCATGGCAGAGCGGAAAGCCCACCTTGCTCAGGGACTTTCAGCTCATACTGGAGCATTCTGTATCTGCGATTCAAGCAAACTCAGATGGAGAATATTTGAGGTGGAAAGAGTTCAGGAAGCTCAGTGCTGGCAAGATGGCTCCGAGGGGGAAGGCGCTGGCCATGGAAGCCTGAAGATTTGAGTCTGACCTTCGGAAGTCACAGAGAGGTGGGGACAAAACTGACCCCACAGAGCTGTCCTCTGACACACAAACTATGGCATGACCATTAGAGGTGTAATTCAGTGACAGAGAACCTACCTAACATGCGAAAAACCTAAGTTTGATCATCAGCAAACACACACACACACACACACACACACACCACATACACACACGTACCAATAATTTTAAATTTTTAAATTATTTATTTATATTTTATTTTGTATGTAAGAGTGTTTACCTATGTACCACATACATGCCTGATGTCCAAGGATGTTAGAAAGGTGTGTTGGAGCCCCTGGAACTGGAGTTATAAAAGGTTGTGAGCTACCTTGTGGGTGCTGGGAACTGAACCTGGGTCCTACCCAATAACAGCATGCTGAGCCGTCTCTCTAGCCTCAATAAAAAATTTTAAAGTCTCGAAGTCTTTAAACAAGCACAATTTGAATTTGCTACTTGCTAAATAGCGCATTGTAAGCATGTGGGCAGAGTGACATGGTCAGACTGTAGTGACAAACTGACTGTAGGCCCCAGTATTTCATAGACCAGACCCCTGAGTATCTCTCAGGCACTCGGAGTCAGGCATTGTCCACTACACCTTTGTGTGTGTGTATGTGTGTGTGTATGTGTGTGTGTATGTGTGTGCATGTGTGTGTATATGTGTATGTGTGTGTATGTGTGTGTATGTATGTGTGTATGTGTGTGCATGTGTGTGTATATGTGTGTATGTGTGTATGTGTGTATATATATATGCATGTATGTATGTGTGTGTATGTGTGTGTATGTGTGTATCTGTGTGTGTATGTGTGTATGTGTGTGTATATGTGTGTATGTATGTGTGTATGTGTGTATGTGTGTGTATCTGTGTGTATGTGTGTATATGTGTATGTATGTGTGTATGTATGTGTGTGTGTGTGTATGTGTATATGTGTGTGTATATATGTATGCATGTGTGTGTATGTGTGTGTGTATGTGTGTGTGTGTTGCCAGGGATCAAACTTAGGTCCTGAACATGTGAAGTGAGTGTATCTATCACTGAATTACACCTCTAACCCTCGTAAGCCACCCGGACTGACCTTGAACCCACTCTGTACCCAAATAGGCCTTGAAATCGAAAACCTTCTGCCTCAGTCTCCCAGATAGCTTTGATAAGAACCTATGCCACTTGCTCTTAAACTTATGATGGCTGCTTTAATGAACTTGTCAGTATCCTCTAAGTGATACAGAAGAGCAGCTTTTGATACAGTGTTTTCTTTGTATTAGGTATTTGAAGCCATTGAAGGATGAGATGGGTACAAGTTAAAGCAAATACAATGTCGTTATGTAGAAGGGGTTTGAGCAGTCATGTTTTTTAATGTGGGGGAGGTGTACTAGAATCAAGGCCTGCAGATACTGAGAGATGACTGTATGTTTAAAAATCTCCTTAAGAACATTAACCCAGCCAGATGCCATTGGATTGGATCCCAGGGACATAGAAAAATTATTAGTGAAGATACTTGCAAAATAATAATATAAAATCCATAGTTTAGTTAGTAGTAACATACCAAGGTTAATTTCTTGGCTTTGACAAAACATCCTAGTTTATATAAGAGGCTCACAATAGAAGAAACAGCCAAGGCTATGTAGGAACTTTCTGTATTGTCTTTGAAATTTCTCTGTAAACCCCAAATTATTCTAAAATATAGATTTGCTAAAGCAAAGACCACAAAGGAAAAGATCGACAGATTATGTTATTATTTAAAAATTCAAGCATCCAAGATGGAGGGACAGCAGTGTGGGGGTGGGGTTACCAGGTAGCCATGGTCTGCTGCAGAAAAATGAGCCCTGCCTGGCAGGAGCATTCGAATTGGGTGCTCTCCAATGCAGTAGACACAGCTACGGTGGGGACATGTTTGCTGAGAATGTGTCAGGCCCAAGCTTCAGCCGACAGTGCTGAAGAAGAGACAGACTTCAGACGAGGCAGGGAAGGCCAAGAGCTAGGAATCTAAAGCTCTCAAGAGCAGGGACTCAGAGTGTTACCAGCGTTCCAAGCCTGGATCCTCCCCATCTTTCCCCCAAAGCACTGCAGGACACCAGTGAGAAATCCTTCCTGGAGGAAATTAGCATTGATCTAAGCCTCAAATTATGTTTGACAAATGAATTTTTTTTTCCAAATACGACCTAGTATATGATCCAAGATCACCGAATCCAGCTGACACCAGATGGCACGGCACGGACATGCGGAGACGGTGGGCAACTGCAACAGACTCTCAGGGTCGGGAGATATCGAAAGCAGCGGGGAGAGTCTCAGCACAGAGACTCCTCGCTGAGTGTGCAGAGGCAGAATTCCAGCTCGGAAGTTTTGGCAGGGACTGGAAAGTAAAAAAAAATTGACAGCAGATTTGAAAAACAAGGGAAGAGAATATCCAGTTCAATGGATGATCCTGGAAGAGACGGGAAGGGCAGAAGTCCTAATTAGCAGAAAGACCTTCCAGAAGCCAGGTGGGTGTCTGTAAATAGAATGAAGATCTTTAATGAGATCAAAGAAGGGCATGAAAAGTGGGGGACGGGCAAGCTTGGCTCGAGTATACTTCACTAGAGACCCAGAATGACAGAAGAGAGATAAATCATGACCTGGAAGTTCTGTGGCAGGCATTTCTTGTGCATTTATGTGTGTTTACTTTCTAAAGATTTATTCGCTTTTGAAATTTAAGTGTGCCTGCATGAGTTTATGTGCATCATATGTGTGCAAATGCCCATGGAGGCCAGAAGATGTTGGGTCCCCTGGAGCTGGAATTGTAGGTGGTTCTGAGATACCTGATTTGGGTTCTGGGTCCTCTGGAAGTGTCTTAATTAGGGTTTCTATTGCTGGGATAAACACCATGACCAAAAGCAACTTGGAAGGGAAAGGGTTTATTTCAGCTTACATGTTAACCGTGAAGGGAAGTCAGGGCAGAAACTCAAGGCAGGAGCCTCCGTGGAGGCAGGAGCTAAGACGGAGGTAATGGAGGAATACTTCTCACTGACTTGCTCTTCATGGCTTGCTCAGCCTGCTTCTGTTTGTTTGTATGTTTGTTCATACAAAAGTCAGGGTTTCTCTGTGTAGCCCTGTCTGTCCTAGAACTCACTCTGTAGACCAGGCTGGCTTCAAACTCAGAGATCTGCCTTCCTCTGCCTCCTGAGTGGTGGGACTCAAGGCATGCGACATCACTGCTCACCTCAGCCTACTTTCTTATGGCACCCAGGATCACCTTCCCAGTGGTGGCACAGCCCACAGGGACTGGACCCTCTTATATCCATCGTCAATCAAAACAAAGTCCAACAGACCTGTCTGGTGGGGGCATTTTTCTCAATTGAGGCTCCTTCTTCCCAAATGACTCTAGCTTGTGTCGAGTTAACAGAAAAACTAGCCAGCATGAGTGGTAAGGGCTTTTAACCACTGTGTCATCTCTTCAGCATGTGTGTTTATATAAAACTCAACACATGAGTATTTTTGTCTGGGCCTAAGGGAGGTACAGTATAGACATCAATGATGCCAAGTAGTGGAGAAAGACAGACAGACAGACAGACTACATTATTGTCTCTCATCATGCATGAACATTAAATCTAGTTGAGTATTATGTTTGGAACATAGTAAAGAACAACTTCATGGCCTTTGGGCAGGGGAGGAGTTCTTGACTTTGTCTTTTAAAATGTGTGTGTGTGCGTGTGTGTGTGTGTGTGTGTGTGTGTGTGTGTGTGTGTGTCTATGCCACACATATGGAGGTCAAAGGACAACCTCTAGTGCCAGTCATTGCCTTCCATTTTATTCGAAAAGGTTGGCTTTATTGTTCCCAGCTATGTAAAGTTGAAGGATATTTGATCACACCATGAACCTCAAGAGATTGTGTTATTTTCTAGTTAGGGTGTGGCTCAGCTCTTAGTACACACCTTTAATCCCAAACGATGAAGGTAAAGTTAGTTTATAGAAAAACACATGGGTGTTTGACAGTGTTGTGGTAGACATTGAGTGGTAGACAAAGTAACAGCTGAGTTGAACCAGCCAACAGAGTTCAGAAAGAACAAGAAATGGTGAGCTTATTCAACAGTAAGTCTCAGAGGCCGAAATCATTCTAGGCCTAGATTAGGTTATACAGAGGCTAGAAGCTTCCAGGACTAGGCCTAGGTTAGCAAACAGAGGCAGTGAGCTTCAGAGATGACAATGACATTAGACATTAGCCCCCATTTCCTTTTAGTTTTGAGGGTCTCATGTAGCCCAGGCTGGCCTTGAACTCCTATGTAGCTGAGAACTATATTGAACTTGTTATCCATCTGTCTTTACCGCTCAGATACTGCCCCAGTATCTGGTGAATGTGGTGCTGTGAATCAAAAACCTTAGGTCTTTGTGTATGCCGGGCAAGCACCCTATCAGCTCCCAACCCTGGGATAGACTATTGAGACTCAGAAAATAAAGCGTACAAAGGAAAACACTGATGGCCTTGACTACATTAAAATAATAATAAAAAAACTGTCCATCAAAAGACAACACAGAAGAAGCCACAGAGTGGGAGATGTCAAAAGCACACATCTCTGAATAGCACAGATACATTGTATACGAAATATGGTCCTGGACAGAAAGGATACATGGTAAACAAAATACTGACCATACTGGTGAATGAGACATATTCTGAATGGATTTTTTCATGTTTAAAACTGATCAGACTGAATCCCAATGCACAGTAGTATGCATACTGTATGACTAAGCCATAAAACGGAAACATAGAAGTTGGAGCCAGAGGTCTGCAGGAGCTGCTAATTTTGGGAGCTGCTAATATTTACTTCAGAGAGGTGTGGATTGCATAGGTGTTCTGATTCTTAGTGCTCTGAGAATTTGGCTTAGGTACTTTCTTTTTTGTGCATTTGAGTTCTCTCTCTCTTTCCCCTCCCCCCCCTCTGAGACAGGGGTTCTCTGTGTAGCCCTGGCTGTGCTGTAACTCTGTAGACCAGGGCTGGCCTCGAATTCAGAGATCCATCTGCCTCTGTCTCTCAAATTCTGGGATTAAAGGTGTGCACCCCCACTGCCCAGCTGTATTTGAGTTCTAAATGCCAAATTTTTAATTTATTTATTTATCTTTATTTTCACTGTGATCCAGATGCCTGGCATACGTTAGGAAGATGCTTTACCACTGAACTACATAGCCACCTACTTCTCACTGAGATGTAAATGGGACTGAGGAGCTTTTCTGACTCACTTCACCCGGAGATGCCCATCTGGGATGGAGCCCATTTCCTCTCTTGGAACTGTTCCCTGTTCCCTTTGGAACCTGGGCTGAACACCAGGCACAGCCAGAAGCACCCGTAGCCGGAGGCAGAGTCTCTGCCACCTTTTCCGAGATTGTTGGCATCCATTTTTTTTCCGGATTAGGCTTCCTCCACTCTCTCTTGCACAAATAGGTCTCTTACTCCTTCATCCCTCCAGCATGGCTCCTCCCGCTGTGGCCTCTGCACCAAGCATCTTAGCTCCGGCTGGGTAAATCACACCTTGGCCTCCCCGTCATCTCGGTGGCCTCTACCTTTGCACTGCCTGTCTGTGGTGGGACTCAGCTTTCTGCCCAACACCCTCACTCTGAATTCTCAGCCTCGCAAATCTGCCCCTTTCTCCATTTGCTATTCCCTCTAACCTGCTTGCTTCAAAAACAAACAAAAATCACAAAACTCTTGTACTATAGGACATATACGTGCATGTGAAACTTTCTTTTTAAAAGATTTTGTTTTATTTTTTGTTATTTATGTGTGTGTGTGAGTATTCACAGGTGTGTTTGTATGTGCACTTACATGTGTGTATACCCTTGGAAGCCAGAAGAGGGTGGATCCCATGGAGATAGAGTCACACGTATTTTGAGCCACTCCGTGTGGGTGTTGGGATCTGAACTTTGGACCTCAGGATGAAGTACAAGCACTCCGAACTCTGGGCCGTCACACCAGCCCTTTGCCACCCAGTCCCGATAGAGACAGGTTAGACTGTCCTTCAATTCCTAATCCTCTAGGCTCAGTCCCCCAGGTGCTGGGATTACAGACATACACCACATGCCTCATTACTTCAGACACTACGTGACCAGTTGCTTCAAGTCCCTGTTGCTGTGAATTCCCTGCTATGATGTCCTGTATCCTTGAACGTGACCCTGAATAAACCCCTACATTGCTTTTGTCAGAGTATTTTTGTCATAGAAACAGTAAGACAAACTTGGACGCCGTTGTGCACATGTACATATCCGTTTGTCCATCCACTCACCCACAGGCATTAGTGCCCTTAGAGGACATTGGGGAGAGCAGCACCCTACTATTCCCAGCTCCTTCCATGCCTTTCTGTCCTTCTGGCCTCTTCTGACACGTGACGGAAGTGTGCATAGTGTCACAGTCATAATCCGGCTTGTGCTCTGATCTCAGACTTTCCAGCTTTTAAGCAATACATTTCTATTATTTATAAAGTGCCCAGTCTGTGGTGTTTTTGTTATGGCAGCAGGAACTGACAGGTTTTAATTTGCATTTCCATGATGACGAATGATGTTGGGTGAGCATTTACTCATGTGGCAGTATGTTATTTGTGTATCTCTTCTTTAGTGGAATGTATGCTTGTATCTTTGTCCAATTTTTTTTTTTGGCTGCTTGTCTTTTTATTATTGAATGGCAGGAATTATTTAGTTTTGGCAAAAGCCCATTATTAGATGATATTTCTTCCCAGCTTGTGGCTTTTCTGCTGTGTGTGTGCATGTGAGTGTGTGTGTATGTGAGTGTGTATGTGTGTGTGCATGAGTGTGTATGAGTATGTGCATGTGAGTGTGTGCATATGAGTGTGTGTATGTGTATGTGCATATGAGTGTGTGTGTATGTGAGTGTATGTATGTTTGTGTGCATATGTATGTAAGTGTTTGTGTGCATATGACTGTGTGTGTATGTGAGTGTGTATGTGAGTGTATGTGTGTGTGCATGTGAATGTGTATGTGTGTGTGCATGTGAGTGTGTGTATGTGTGTGTATGTGTGTGTGCATGTGAATGTGTATGTGTGTGTGCATGTGAGTGTGTGCATGAGTGTGTGTATGTAAGTGTGTGTGTATGTGAGTGTATGTATGTGAGTGTGTATGTGTGTGTGCATGAGTGTGTGTATGTGAGTGTGTGTATGTGTGTATGTGTGTATGTGTGTGCATGTGAGTGTGTGCATATGAGTGTGTGTATGTGTGTGCATGAGTGTGTGTATGTGTGTGTGCATATGAGTGTGAGTGTATGTAAGTGTGTGTGTGCATATGAGTGTGTGTGTATGTGAGTGTGTATGTGAATGGTGTACACACACCGTGTACAAAACTATAGTTTGAACACCCTTTTTTGGTGGTGCTCTAGTAAAGGAAACATCATCTGGCTTTTCTAATTTTTCAAAGTTTAAGCACCAGCAGTAACGTCTGTGGTCAGGTGCAGTGGCACGTGCCTGTATCCAGCATCAGATGGTGGAGCTCTGTGAGTTTCTGGCCACCCTGGTCTACAAAGTAAGATCCTGTCTCAAGACCAAAAAATAAAAATAAAAACAAGCAAAAAAAAAAAAAAGTGTACTGGCTGGTTTTGTGTGCCAGCTTGACACAAGTTAGAGTCGTTGAGAAAGAAAGGCGTCTCCGCTGAGGAAATGAAATCTTGGACCTCATGGGATCCAGTTGTGGGCGGTGCCATCCCTAGCCTTGTGGTCCTGGGTTCTACAAGAAAGCAGAACGAGCAAGCCATGGAAGCAAGCCAGTAAGCTGCACCCCTCCAAGGCCTCTTCATCAGCTCCTGCCTCCAGTTTCCATCCCTGCTTGAGTTCCTGTCCTGACTCAGTCCGATGATGGAAGTGTAAGGCAAATAAAATAAACCCTTTCCTCTTCAACTTGCCTTTTGGTCATGGCATTTCATTGCAGCAGCAGAAAACCTAACCAAGACAAACCGTTTCTTAGCTTTTCTCTACTTTAAACGCTGCCTGCTGTCTGTCTACCCGTATCACGTCACTGGGGGCTGTCAGACATGCAAACTGATACTACTTGCTCCGCAAGCCTCAGGTGACTCATCGACACAATTTGAGGAACACCGGAGTAGCTGATGCTTGAGGGATGAGGGGAAATTTCTTGGTGACCTTTGCTGCCCTCTTACAGCCTGCCTGTCCATCGCAAGCTGCAAGGGCTGTCTACTGACTACCTCTCTGGGACATGTGTATCTTAACCGGACTAGTATGCTCTGGGAT
This sequence comes from Micromys minutus, assembly GCF_963924665.1. NCBI lineage: Eukaryota > Metazoa > Chordata > Mammalia > Rodentia > Muridae > Micromys > Micromys minutus. The sequence goes on along the minus strand of NC_137979.1, from coordinate 48,508,388 downwards.
GCTCTTTGATGCTGTATTTGGAGGGAAGGGAACACGCCCACCAGATCATTTCTCATCCTCTAAGAAGCCCAGCCCCTGCTCACTCACCCAGTGGTACCTTTCTATTGCTTCCTGCGTACACATCACTTTCCTCAACGGAAGCGAGGAAATCCTTTTGGCTCTATATCTGGGGGCAAATAATCGGTAATCCTGGGAGTTTACTGGGGTAGAGGGAGCACAATAGAAGCCAGCTATTTCGGAGTCCGCCCCTCCACCCCCACCCTAACCCCTGTGAAGCCGGGGACACTAGAGTCTTTTCCCCCCCTCATTCAGCCCTACGCCCTCCCACCCAGGCAGAATCCAGCTGCCTTCTTCCCAGTCCCACTTCTCCTCCCTCGCGCCTCCCTGTCCCCTGGGCAGCGTGCACCGATAAATCTTTCGCAGCACGTAGTATTGTTGCCACGGGTTGGCCGTGCTGCTGCCCGATGCACACCCCTTCTCCCGCCCCCTTCCCCCCTCCCGCCCCCGCCCCCTCCCGCCCCTGCCCCCTGCTCGGCTTGCTAATGACCCAGTGAAGCCTCTCTTCCTCGATTGGCTTTGAAG